>NC_140586.1:100500125-101100125 GCF_964204655.1 Triturus cristatus | reverse complement strand
TTTATATCACTCTCTTTGTCTGATGTTTTGATGTACTATGCGTCTTTTCAAAAAAAGAATCCATGTTTTTTTACTGTTTTTATCTGTGGTTTTTATGATAAAATGAATTTGAATAACAATGTTTTTACTTCTGCTTGCTTTTATGATTATTTACAATCGAATAAAGCTGAATTTGACTTGAATCAGGAGCAGAGCAGTCCACTGAAAATGAGTGCAATAGGGGCCATGTCTGTCAGAGTGTGGGGATCAGGCCAAAAGCATTGCTCCCTTATAGCACAAACTATCCGATAACTAATTTGCAAGATAATTCATGCAAGGTAGAATAATAGGAAAATGCACCCTTGTTTTGGTTTTACATTTACGTTATGAAAGCTCAAATGGGATCAGGTAAGCACTTTGTAAGTTAGTGATTTTAGAAGATACAGTAAATACAGCTGTCAGGTTTGAGGCATGACCCTCAAATGTGGAAATGTTGTTCTATGGGAAAAACATACACAGCATAGGTATAATTGTAATCGAGTTACAGGGTTGTACTTCTGGACATAAGGTAAGTAGGGGCCAAAGTCCTTAGAATCACCTGCAGTTTTTGTTTGCCTGCTCTGGTGTGTCCGGGTGCACAGGTGCTAGTCCCAAGGGTAGCCTCGAATGCTACCGTTTAAGACTAAGGAGAAACCTGTAACAAGAAAAATGTGGCAAGAGGGGACAAGTCCGTCAGATTCCAAAGGGGGGCCCGGTTCTTGAGGGTCTCTGGAGCAAAGGTGCACTGTGTTTAGCTTGGACTCAGGCTGTGGGGCTCGGTTCAGAGGTGTTTTGGTCACCGGGTCACTTGCTTTGGAGGGGGAACAACCTTTACAACGCAACTGTTACAACGCACTACACTTACAACGCATTTTTTACAACGCATAATCTATTACAACGCACTACACTTACAAAGCATGACACTACAACGCATTTTTAAAAACTACCTTTACAACGCATTCCATTACAACGCCTACCATTACAACGCATAATATTACACTACACTATCCAACACTTACCCTACTGTTGCACCCCCTGGAGTTAGAATAGTAATTTTTACCCCTATACTATCCAACACTTACCCTACTGTTGCACCCCCTGGAGTTAGAATAGTAATTTTTACCCCTATACTATCCAACACTTACCCTACTGTTGCACCCCCTGGAGTTAGAATAGTAATTTTTACCCCTATACTATCCAACACTTACCCTACTGTTGCACCCCCTGGAGTTAGAATAGTAATTTTTACCCCTATACTATCCAACACTTACCCTACTGTTGCACCCCCTGGAGTTAGAATAGTAATTTGTACCCCTATACTATCCAACACTTACCCTACTGTTGCACCCCCTGGAGTTAGAATAGTAATTTTTACCCCTATACTATCCAACACTTACCCTACTGTTGCACCCCCTGGAGTTAGAATAGTAATTTTTACCCCTATACTATCCAACACTTACCCTACTGTTGCACCCCCTGGAGTTAGAATAGTAATTTTTACCCCTATACTATCCAACACTTACTCTACTGTTGCACCCCCTGGAGTTAGAATAGTAATTTTTACCCCTATACTATCCAACACTTACCCTACTGTTGCACCCCCTGGAGTTAGAATAGTAATTTTTACCCCTATACTATCCAACACTTACCCTACTGTTGCACCCCCTGGAGTTAGAATAGTAATTTTTACCCCTATACTATCCAACACTTACACTACTGTTGCACCCCCTGGAGTTAGAATAGTAATTTTTACCCCTATACTATCCAACATTTACCCTACTGTTGCACCCCTTGAAGTTAGAAAAGTAATTTTTACCCCTATACTATCTAATACTTACCTTAAATGCAATTTAATATTATGCGTTGTAATGGTATGCGTTGTAAAGGTATTTTTTAAAAATGCGTTGTAGTGTCATGCGTTGTAAGTGTAGTGTGTTGTAATGGATTATGCGTTGTAAAAAATGCGTTGTAAGTGCATGCGTTGTAAAAGTGTGCGTTGTAACGACATACATCCGCTTTGGAGACTGTGTCTTTTTTAGGTCGACCTGGCAATGGGGACAAAACAGGACAGCTGGGCTACTCTCAAAGCTGGCATCTGCTAGCAGAAGTCCCTCATTCCCTGGTCGGTCTTGGTGGTGTTGGAGTCTGGATTGGACAAGAAACAACCCTTGGCTGCTGCAAGGGCTCCGCTACCCAGTGTATTGCAGTTAGAGGGCTTATGGAGGGTCTGTTGTCTTGAAACTCACTGAAGAGATGGGGCTGACCTCTGGGTGCCTGGAACACCTCCTCCTGGGGTTCTACTTTTCGGTGGACCCTGGGGTCAGCAGGACAGGGTACCGGGCGGATGCGGTCTGTGCCTGCAGGCTGCAAGGCAGTGGCTCCTCCACATCAAGAGAGATGCCATCTGGTTGTTGAAGTGCTGGCAGCCCTCCAAGGCTTGAGGAGGATGTACAGCTGCTGGACGAATTGCAATTTTCGGGACAGCAGCCGGCAGGCAGAGTTTGACACCAGTTCTGGTGCTAGTCCACAGTTCTTGCATTTTCAGCTCTTCTTGGTCCTTCTGCAGTTCCTAGTAGATGAATCTAAGTTCCTGGTGTTAGACGACCACCTACATTCTGAATTTAGGTGTGTTAAGTGGAATGTAAAGTAGTCGCTAATGAGCCACTTACATCTGGGGTCACTCCACCTCCTATATGACCATTTCCTGTGGGCAATGGGCATGATCCTCTTCCCAGAGTTCCTAATTCCACCAAAATCAAAATGATGGAATCCTTGTTTCTGTGTTCACTTCAGGTAGCCCACACTCTGGGGTATGGCTAGCCTGAAAGGTGAACACGCCTCCTGACTATTTTTCCCACCTGTCCTGGTGCAAAATGAGCCTTCGGGCAGGGGGTTGGTACTACCAGGTCTGGGGAAGCCGGGGTGGCATGTCAAAGGTGGCAGGGGATTTTAAGCCCCTGGCCTTGATATGCTAAATCACTAGCCATCCGGCTGAAGGAGGTGTAAACACCGCTTCTGCCAGAGCAGACTTTGTTTCTGACCTCTGAGAGCACAGGCTGTCACCTGCAAGAGGTTAGAAACTTGTCTGCAGAGGCAGACTGTATGAGACCAGCCAGGCAGCACGCTAGATACTGATAGGTTTTGCAGAGAGCACCTCTCATGCGCCCTCTGGCTGCATATCTTAATCCTGGCAAGAGTAGAGATTTATTAAGACAAGATGTTTGATACCAATCAATCAATCAATCAATCGATCATAGCATTTGTAAAGCGCACTACTTACCCGTGAGGATCTCAAGGCACTGGGGATAGGAGGTGCTACTACTGCTCAAAAAGCCAGGTCTTGAGGAGTCTTCTGAAGGTTAGCAGGTCTTGGGTCTGCCGTAGGTGGATGGGGAGGGTGTTCCAGGTCTTGGCGGCGAGGTGGGAGAACGATCTGCCACCGGAGGTCGCTCTTCAGATGCGGGGGACTGTGGTGAGGGCGAGGTCGGCGGAGCGGAGCTGGCGGGTGGGGGTGTAGAAGCTGAGTCATCTGTTGAGGTACACTGGTATGGTGTTTTGGAGTGCCTTGTGTGCGTGGGTGAGGAGCTTGAAGGTGATCCTCTTGTTGACGGGGAGCCAGTGCAGGTCTCTCAGGTGGGGTGTGATGTGGCTGCTGTGAGGTATGTCGAGGATCAGGCGTGTAGAGGCGTTCTGGATGCGTTAAAGCCATTTCAGGAGTTTGGCCGAGGCTTCTGCCTAGAGGGCGTTTCCGTAGTCTAACCTGCTGCTGACGAGGGCCTGGGTGTCCGTTCTTCTTATTTGGTGGGGATCCACTTGTAGATCTTGCGGAGCATGCAGAGGGTGTGGAAGCAGGAGGAAGAGACGGTGTTGACCTGCTTAGTCATGGAGAGGCTGGAGTCGAGGATGACCCCTAGGTTGCGTGCGTGGTCAGTGGGTGTTGGAGCTGTTCCCAGTGCAGTCGGCCACCAGGAGTCGTCCCAGGCTGAAGGGGTGGGTCCGAGGATGAGGACCTCCGTCTTGTCCGAGTTCAGCTTCAGTCGGCTGTTCCTCATCCATTCGGCGATGGCCTTCATTCCTTCGTGGAGGTTGGTTTTGGCGGTGTGGGGGTCCTTGGTGAGGGAGAGGATCAGCTGGGTGTTATTGGCGTAAGAGATGATGTTGAGGTCGTGCAGTCGTGCGACGTGGGTGAGCGGTGCCAAGTAGATGTTGAACAGCGTTGGACTGAGGGATGAGCCCTGGGGCCGCTGCAGATGATCTCGGTGGCTTCAGAGCTGAAGGGGGGGAGGCGGATGCTCTGTGTACTGCCGGAGAGGAAGGTGGTCCAGTCCAGGGCCTTCTCTTGGATCCCGGCGTCATGGAGGCGTGTGCGAATGTGTGTGGTGGCAGACCGTGTCAAAGGCAGCTGATAGGTCCAGGAGGATGAGGGCCGCGGTTTCTCAGTTGTCTAGCATGGTCCTGATGTCATCTGTGGCGGTGATGAGGGCAGTTTCGGTGCTGTGGTTGCTGCGGAACCCAGACTGGGACGGGTCCAGGATGCTGTTCTCCTCGAGGTAGCGGGTCAGTTGTTTGTTGACGGTCTTCTTGATGACCTTCGCCGGGAACGGGAGCAGGGAGATGGGCCAGAAGTTCTTGAGGTCCTTGGGGTCCGCCTTGGGTTTCTTGAGTAAGGCGTTGATCTCGGCATGCTTCCAGCTCTCCGGAAGGTGGCTGTCCCGAAGGAGATGTTGATGGCTTTCCGGATATGGGGTGCGATGGTGGTGCTGGCTTTGTTGAAGATGTGGTGAGGGCATGGGTCTGACGGAGATACGGAGTGGATGGTGTTCATGATTTTGATGGTGTCGTCGTCGTTGATGTTGGTCCAGGAGAGCAGGCGGTTGGTGTGGAAGGTGGTCGTGGGGGCAGAGGTCTCAGTGGTAGTCGGGGCGGTTGTGGCGTTGAAGCTGTCGTGGATGTCTGCGATCTTGCGATGGAAGAAGGTGGCCAGCGAGTCGCACAGGTCCTGCGAGGGTGTGATGTCATTGGTGTTGGAGCTGGGGTTGGAGAGTTCCTTCACGATGTTGAAGAGCTCTTTGCTGCTGTGTGCGTTGTTGTCTAGGCGGTCTTTGAAGGAGGCTCTTTTGGCGGCTCTGATGAGGTGATGGTGTCTGCGGGTGGCGTACTTTTGGGCTGCGTAGCTGTCCGGTGTTTCTTCCCGGAGCCAGTTCTTCTCTAGCTTCCAGCAGGTTTACTTGGAGGCCTGGAGGTCTTCAGTGAACCAGCTGGCTTTCTTGCTGGTGTGGCTGTTGGAGGGTTTCTTGAACGGGTCGAGGGCGTTGGCGCAGTCGTCGATCCACTGTCTGAGGTTGCGTGCGGCGGGGTCGGTGGGGTCGGCGGGTGAGCTCTGGGCAAGGGTGGTGGTTAGCTGGTCTTCGCTGACTTTGTTCCAGAAGCGGTGAGGCATCTGTTGGGTGTGCTGGTGCGTGGTGGGTTTCCGGAAGGTGAAGTGGATGCAGTGATGGTCTGTCCAGTGGAGTTCGGTGGTGTGGTTGAAGGAGACGTGGGGGCTTGCGGAGAAGATGGGGTCGAGCGTGTGGCCGGCAGAGTGGGTGGGTGTTGTGACGAGTTGTTTGAGTCCGAGGTTGGTGAGGTTGCCGATCAGGATAGTGGAGTTGGTGTCGTCGTTGTTCTCGAGGTGGAAGTTCAGGTCCCCGAGTAGGATGTAGTATGTGGAGGCGATGGCGTGTGTGCTGACGCAGTCGGCGATGGAGTCGCTGAACTGTGGTCGGGGTCCGGGGGGTCTGTAGTCCAAATACCAAATACCAAACATTTTGTATTTAAGTAAAGCCATCATGTAGCTGGGGAGCTCGTAATGACCAATGCCCAGTATGTATAGTTAAGATGGCTTCCCTGTTCACTTGTAATATCTAGTAATTGAACTTGACAACAAAAGAGCATTTCTGTTCATGCAGATATGTCTTCAGATGTAATATAATGCACTCTGCCTTAGGACTATAAGGCCTGCTGTGGGGGTGACTTACATATATTACATGCAGTGACTGTGGAATTGGCACACAGGGAATGAGCCATGTGTTTTTACTGTGGTTTGCTCCATGTCACGCTGCCTGGAATGGTAGCCTGTATGGTTTTGGGTGTGGGTCCCTTAGGGTGTCACTGTACATGCTGCAGACCCTAGGGACCCTCTTTACTACCTACATCCTAGGTACCAGGGGTACCATTTACTAGGAATTTACATAGGTACCAAACTTCTTCCCAATTTGGGTACAAATGAGCATGTCTTTGTTTTTAGGGAAAGAGCACTGGCTCTGGGGTCTTTGTTAGCAAGGACCCAATGCATATCAGTTGAAAAACATTAGAATCAGTGGCAAAAAGTAGTAGTGATCATAACAAAAAGGGGCACTTTCGTGCACCAATAGGCTGGCCTCACAAGTCTATGTGTGGGCCATTTTCTTTTGGTTTGTGGGTCTGATTTTATGCTTTTGTGAGTTGGGTTTTACTATTGATTTCCCTGATATTAAAATAAACATTGCATGCAGCAAGCTCAAATCTATGCAGTCTTCCGTACCCTGTAAAACATTAATGCAGTGTTTCTTTACAAGTTGATACTGGCCAGATTTGCAAATAAGGACCACTCATTACCTATATATTTCACTGATGGGGGCAACTTTCATTTTGGTGCCAGGGCCTATTTTTGTCCCAGTCCAACCATGCAACAAATAGACTCAGCATCATGTAACTCTTCCCCCCTGCTTTTGTCTTCAGATGGTGTCCAGAAAGAGAAGATTGAGGCTGTTGATTTGAAGGATATTGTTCCAAAAAGTGACTCTGAGACCATGGTCACCGTCCAAGGTAAGAGTGCACATCACTAAAGCTGGAATGCACACATCTGTGGAGAGTTCAGAATGAAGGGAAAGTTATTCACTTAATTTCCACTTCTTTGAAAAGTTTGCAGGGTCCCATATCCCACTGGAGGGAGAGCATAGGTTGGATAATTGGGGAGAAACACTCCCTTTGGTGCAAAGGCAAGTAGGTGTATGCAAGGAAGCAAGACTGCCTTATAAGATGCTATAAGTCAGCACGTCAAGAAATTCTGTGATGTGGTAGAGCATTTGGTGCATGAGTGAGGAACAATGGACACAGGGTCCAAAACTGCACAGACACTTGTGTGAAACAATGTGATGCAAACAGTGTCTAGGTACTTACCTTTATAAAGGCCCATATATGCACCACCACATTGTGTTGCATCACATGAGCACCCATGCAGACTTTAGTAAAGGTGGACCATAGACTTTTTGGCCTCTGATAAAAATCACAAATGCAACAACCAAGTTTAGAGGAATGCACCACTAACAGATGGTACCAAATTGTTGATTTTGAAGAGCAAGAGTTCATCAGAGAACATAAAAGCATCAACATGAACCGGGTAGTCATGATTCTCACGCTACACATAAATGTCAATGTTTTAATACCAGAAACTAGACATACAGCTTTACCTACTGACTAAAATCTCTCATACATCCTGATTATGCTCTATTTAGAATAACAGCTCACAAATTCCTAGGATGTGTACATTTTATGCAGCGCAATAGAGTAAGACACCATGCTGTACTGTACTACGTCAAATGAAGAGGGCAGGAATGTGACATATCTATCATTATATGGCACATTCCTGCTCTCTCTCTGCGCTGGTGCACTAGTGGTGGACAAGCATCAATGCAGACACCTTTGTGCCATGGTGTGTTGCAGGCAGGATTGTTTTTGTGCATGAAGGGACAACTTCTCTTTCTAAGAGTGCTTCAGAAATAAAGATGAAAAATAAAGAGATTTCTCCATGTTGCGCCTGTCGGAAAGGCGTGTGAGTTTGATGCATACCCTAGTTTACTAGTCTTGGTAAATCTTGGAATGCACCAAAAAGCATAGATGGATGTGTGTGAGCACCCACACTCCATTCATGGAACGTCTACCAGTCGCAGAGTAATGCAAGGCAGAGGCTTGCTCTGCCTTGCGTTACTTCAGATTGACCAAGCAATGCAGGTGCCCTTGCGTGGCTTGGTAAATATGACTTAAGGATTGCGTTGCCCTTACGAGACGAAAAGGCAAATCACTCCTTTGATAAATCTAGCCTTTAGTGTTAACTCCACAATATATGCCCTTTCTTAAAGAGACTTGAACACAGACATTACAGGTATTATAACAGTTACTGGAAGATAGGCATTACCAAGCCAAGGTGTTATTTATTGTTTTCTGGATTCATGGTGCAGACATGGCCCAGTGGTGCTACAGCACTTTTCAGGTACCATTTTAGTTCCACAAGTACAATTAATTAGTCATTTTACAAACAGAATAATTACAGAACATCTAAAACTACAGTAAAGGTTCTCATGACAGAGCTATGAGAATGAGAAAAAAAATTAAACGATTTAAGGAATTAGCAAAGCAAACACAATTTGCATAATTTCTGTGGCTCATTTTTTGCACAGAAGATTTTCATATCAAATTTTGACTTTACTTGGGACAAAAAAAGAAGCTACAGAAGGATATCCTAAGTACCATAGAAGAATAGAGCAGAAAGGGACACTTTAAAAGAGTAGTGAAACAGTCATTGTAAGGATAGGGGAAAACAAGAGAAGGGATCCGTTGATAAAAAGAAAAAAGGAAAATAAAGTAAATTGATAAATGTATTGAGCATGGCGTCATTCTTTGGGTTCATAGTCCTACAGCCCCAAGATCTATCATGGGCCCCATGCTGTTTTTCATCCGTGGAGGGGGAGGTGGAAGTAGGTGAGCACCAGTCTCCCATAGCCTTATAGCCTGTGGTCCAGACCTCTGAATATTGATGGCCGTGTCCTGGCACCCGGATTTGCTGTTCAGGGTTAAAGGCAGGGTGTTGGGAGGATGGTTCAGGCCCAAACTGGGGGGCATTCTATGCTCCCTTGTGGTACTGCAGAGGCCGGGAGGGAGGGGTCCAGGCTGTGCTCCTCTCCTGCCCATTGCCCCTCCACCTGTTCACTGTAGTGTGCTGGTTTCAATGGGTGCACATCCACAATCTGTGAAACCAGGCCTAGTGTCTCAGACCTGGAAACCTTGGGTCCAGGGTAAGCAGACCTGAGATTACCGGGTCTAGAATTTGAGAATTGCGAGTGACAAAATGTCACCCAGAGTTACCACTTTGGATGTAGTACCACCATTCATAATCACGGCCAGCTTATATTTAATTTTGAAATGCTGCTCCAACATTGGTATAACTGGGGGTCCACAAAGGAGTTCACAATCAGTGTCTGGGGCAGTGCAGCTGTTGCAGCTTCCCTGGAATAACTGTGGAATGTTTTATGAAATTGATAAATATAGTAAAACTACCCCAAACACAGAAGCAAACCTAGGTGAGCAGATATGTGTACTTTCCGTGAACCAGCCATGAAAGAAAACATATGCATTGCACAATAAATACTTGATCCCAGCGATGCCCAGATATCTTTTAAAATCAATTGGCTGCTGGGAAAGGGGCTTACTCTTCCGGCTAAGGACAGACACAATTAAATATCTGTTGTCATTTCCTACCGGTTTTACTGCCAACCTCGATCTTTTATACTGTCCTTGTAATAACATACATAAGCAATCAATGTTACATTTTTTATTTTTCTGCTCTTATTACTCACTTCTCACTAAAAGATTCCTTACCCCATATCTTAAAGCTCGACATGTAACTGATTATAAGGCAGCCTATGGGATGGTGCTAGCTATAACTGATGATGAACTATGTTTTCGGGTTGGATCTTTTTTGAAAACGGTGGTGCGTACTCGTAACTCTATGCACCCCGGTTAATTCAAATGGTTTTTGTTTTAAGTTTCTGACCCGAATGTTTTTATTTGATTGTATTTTTGCTAATTTTAATATATTCATTTAATGATTCTGATTTTACATTTTTAATAGGATTGTATAATTATGACCTATCTACTAATACTGGAGACCATTTTAATTGTAATGAATTGTGTCTCTTTTGAACTTGTACTTTTATGGATATGTTGTTTTTATCCGAATAAAGTTCATATTGATTGATTGATTGACAATAAATACTTTAAACTGTTAACCACTCATAAGTATATCTTTTGAAATATTTGGACCCATTTTAAGCTAAATGCAGGTAAGGTCATTCAATTTATTACTGTAGCTGTAGTGCTACCATATTTGGAAACAAGTACTTGATTGTGGGATTAGGTGCTGGTTGAAATTTGTTTTAAGAAATATTTATACATTGTCAATATTGTTTCAGTCTACGTTTTCTCAGTCTATATTTTATATCACTCTTGTTTGTGCTCCTATTTTAATGAAAGAAAAAGGTGATGGATGGAATGCTTGAAATAGCTTGGGTTCCGTGCTCACTGTGGAACTGGAATCTAGCAATACCCGGCTGATAATCCCTTGTCGGGGCAAAACCGGTCCTAGGTTGCTTGTATTCCTGTTCAGGGAGAACCTGTCTTTGCAGTTCGAATGAATTGTTCCAATGAGGACCAGGATCAAGACTAATTTGCATGGTGGGCGAAAAACAATGGATCAGGATGTGGTCCAAGTGACTGCAAGTGGCTGAGATTAATTCAAGCATTCCTTCTATCCCTTTTTTGCTGTTACACTTATTTAATGTTAGCGCACACAGTTATAGATCCAACCAATAGACTGCAGGATAGTGCATAGCATCTCAGTCAATAACAGTTAATTAGGTGGAAAACTATTGCTAAAGTTAAAAAACTTGTCCCTTACCTTTTTACTGTCTAAAATCTTATCATTCTGTACAGAACTGGTGCTGCATTAAAAGATACATTTTACTCTGTCTTCTTATTTTGACCAGGAACCCCCATCACACAGCTGATCGAAAAATCCATTGATGGGTCAAATCTTGGGCATCTTATTGTGGTGCCTCACGGCTGCGGGGAGCAGAACATGATATCAATGACCCCGGTTGTCATTGCAACATATTTCCTGGACAACACCAGACAGTGGGACACCTTAGGAGTGGACCGTAGAGCTGAAGCCATCAAGAACATTAATCAAGGTGAGCACCAACCTCACAAGAGGGAGCATTGAGGAAGGTTTCTGTGAGTTACAAGTGGTGCATTGCAGAGCAGGACTGAGATTGGTGTCAGTGTGGCTGGAGGTCTGGGAGTTAAAGGCATTGCAGTGCATTACACCTGAGCTTGGCAGCAGAAGAAGTAGGTTACAATTTAACATTTGCCTGTATAGAAAGTGGCTTGCTACAGGACACCTGCATCTATTTAATTGGATACTTGTAAAATGGAAACTTTTACCCTCAAAGGTCTCTTGGAGCAACAAAACAAAAGAGCCAAAGAGGAATACCTCTTACAGATCACCCCCATCACCTAAACTTTGTCGTCGTGAAATTAATCTTATGTTATTCTTTTAATAGAAAGATAATTGACATCCGATTTTAATAACAGAGGGAGGGTGTTCACCAAAACTGCACCTTGTGATCTGAATGATCTTCCCCATCACATACATCTAGTTTTTAACGCGGACTTAAACAGCTTTGAATATTGGGCGATTTTAGGAGTCAAAGATAAATCAGATTCAGTGAGGATGCCTGAGCTCCTAACAGCTTTGCCAGCAGAAGCACATCGGCCTCCTGTTCAGGAAGGTCACAGACCAGCATCCCATTGATTTGTGTAGATTTTTGTCTGGAGAATTTCAGGAATCCAAGGGTTTAATTTCAGCCAGTTTGTGTTCATCCACCAATGCACCGCCTCTGCTGTCGAAGGGAGCACAAAGGTCCCTGAATCCTTCTCACTCTCAAATATTGAAAATGATCCAAGTATTATATGCATGACTGTGAAGTGCAGAGCCTTCACTATGATGCCACAGATGAGCCAATGGAGTGAGATAAGGATTGAACAGTAGCGGAGAAAGAGAGGAATCCTCAAGAACTCCTTACAGCACAGGCTCAAATGTATACATTAAATGCATGGGGTTCATGAAAATCTATCTTTTTGTATATAAATCTTTTTATTGATTTTGATATACAGAAAAGAAAAACAAAGAGAAGCAGTAAAGAAACACCAACCTCTCATAGAAACTAGGATGTTGTGCACTTCCCACCCAGTGAAAAGCAATCTTATCACACAATTCATAGCCACTGTAGTGTGAAATAGGTTTTGTGGCAAATGGAATGCATCTGGAGAGCAGATCTCACTGTTCCTAGTGAACATTGATTTCAACATTTCCTCTTTTAGGCTATACACAGCAGTTGACTTACAAACAAGCTGACAATTCTTACGCTGCCTGGACATATCGACCTGGAAGTACCTGGTAAGGTGACCACCCGCATCAGAATGAAATGCTAATTCATAATTATATAGGCATGTGCAAGATTATTTTCATTAATGTAGTCTCTAGTCAGAACCTTATTGTGCCCCTGTTTTCCTCCGCTGCCCCATTAGCCCTACCATAGCCCGAAAATGTGCGGTTCCATCCTCCATCCTCCATCCTTCTTCCTTTTGCCTTCTAACTATTCCTTTCTTGCCCTCAATCTGCCTTAGAGGCTTCTTTAAATTCCCACAGTAGCTTTCTTCAATAAGCCAAAATCTGGGAGAGTGGAGTCCAAGCCTTAGATCGATAACCTAACTGTCACTGTTTTGAGTGCCAGCAGGAGCCAACATAACCTCTGGAGGATCCCTTTAATCTGTGAGTTCCCACTCAGTGTCTAAGTGACCCCTCTTCCTCTACTACTTGTTCAGTCTGTGACACCTTCCTCACCCTGGGATTCACCCTAACCAGTGACTTTCAACTGGACTCACTTAAAATATAGCTTCTCGCTCATTCACATATAATACTTTTAGTCGGGAGTTCCTATTTTCATGTGTACTCCACTCTATAAGAATGATAGACAATACGCCACTTGTTCTACAAACTGATCCTATCTTGCGAGTTTGTGTCGCACACAAACTCATACCCATTATCTTTCTGACATACATTTGTTTTTCTTCCCAACTGCTTCTGCAGATATGTACTGTATACTGGTCTCTGTACTCACATATTTTGAACCCCTATATTCAATCCAAGTTGATCTTTTTTTAATTTTGAAATTATATTAGGTGTTTCTCTTTTAACCTAGCAAGCATCTAGTAATTATTCTGTAAATACAATATATTCTGTAAAGTTTTACCTGTTGCCTGTCCCATTTTGCATTTTATACATACTTTGTTTGGAGTATTTATTTGTAAAGTGCTCTGACACCTTTGCATCATCTTAGTTCTACACGACCTACCAAGTAGTAGAATTGGATACACTGGAATTCACTGATAGGTGTCTCTTAAGTTGTGATGTGGGAACCCTCAGTAACCAGGCTCAGGACACGGGAATGACCAGCTGAAAGGGGCGATCCCAGAGCGCAGCAGCAGTGAATATAAATTGCTGTCCCGGTTGACAGAAAAGTGCTCTGCAAGTCAAATAGTCTCATTCACAGTGTAAAAAGGAAGCATCCCATATAAACATTAAGCTTGTTGGCTCTCAGTTCACCACATACACATTCCTCCTACAGGCATCCTGAAACCTTACTCATAGCTTATAAAATTGGAAACCCTCCACTCCCTACAGCAATTAAGCATTTTAGCTGATAGTGTACCAAGATTTCATCCCTTGCTTACATGAGTCATATGGGTTATCCTTCCCCTGATTAAACAGGTATCAGACAGGCTGTTTCATAGGGCACCAAAGATTACCTCCTCCCCTATGGACACCAGGCTGGTTGGCACACAATGCAGCAATGTTCTACCCCACTCTGACTTAAAATCACAGTGAACCACTGTGAGAAAGGAGGTGGCCTGCAAGAGTAGGATGAGGTGATGGAGTTGGAAAAGATGATGGAACAGGATCCAGCTGAAACACTTAGCACCTCAGTTTTGCTGCGTGAATCATTTCTGGATTCACATGCTGTGCATTATTTTTCTATATAGTGATTGGGTCTGGAATGCTTTCAGGTCTTTCTTTTGTGATTGTTTTTTTTGTTTCTTTTTTGTAACATCAAATTTGACCATTTGACTAATTTTCCTACCTTGATGATGTCAGATGCAATTGCTAGAATCCTCAGTGAGTTATAGCCATCTTCAGATTCTTTTTTTACCACCACTGGATCTGGATGTACAGACATGAGCTCCAGGTTCACAGAGAAGAAAAGAAAGTTTTTGTCCATGGAGAAAGTGCTGAAAAGAAGCTACCCGAAAGGAAAAGAACAACACCAGCAACCGATGCGAAGGGAAGTCCCCGATAAACACTTTACGGTGTGTTTTTTAACCCTGGGCGGAGTTTGTGGAGTTGCGCTACGTGAAACTCTGCGAAATGAAAATAAAAGCTCTGCCGCGCTATGCAGAACTCCGCAAGCATCAGAGTGCTATGGAAAAATGCAGTTCGCAGTGATTTTCAGTGCCGGATGCTTGTCTGCATTGTGTAATCATCGTGAACGGCACCATGCACAGCGCAAGCTAGTGCTGCTTTCCTTTTTGCTGCTCGAGTAGATTTTTACTCGAGCGGCAGCGTTCTCAATGCGAACGGGCAGTTTCTCAACGCGAGTGGTAGTGAACATACGAGACCACTCGCAATGAGAAACCTGACCCCCCCCCCGCGTGTTGAGAAATCTCACCGGTAGTTTTTTTTCCACGCTCGTCAAGTTGATGTTGACGATCGCGAACGAGGAAAAATCTAGCCGGGAGGTGGATTTTCCTCGCCGTGCTCGCCAACTTGACGGTGATGAATGCGAGCGAGGAAAAAAACTTTGCTCCTCTGTATGGAGCATAGTTTTATGGAACTCCGCGAGCTGCGCGTAACGAGGAGTGCGGAAAACTCCGCAAACTCTGTCAGCAGAACGGAGTTCACTGCCCAGGCTTAGTGTTTTTGTCCCTTTTTTCCCAAGAAGAACAAACATGGGGCACTGACTACGTGGGCTAAAGAATGAATTGCGGGTATGGAGTACACCCCTTTCTGCCTGAAGCGCGACCACAAATTCATCAAGAAAGACAGCCATGAAGTGTGCAAACTCTTCCTGCTGAGAGCTCATCGAGCAAAGGGATGTGGGGTCTGTGCAGAGTTCCAACCAAAGACCCTGAAATCGAGGCAGATGCAGAGGTCAGCTCACTACACCATGACAGAGTCTCAGTGGGCAGATCCCATACAACTCTCATGAAACAATGAGGGCTGGAAGGGCACCGGGCTGGCACAAGAAGAATTCTCTAATGGAGACCATAGACACCGAAAAGACCAGGACGATGAAGAGGTCTGCACAGGAAGGACTGAAGCACCAGGTAACAACACAGCGCCCATGCAACGGAGTTGAAACACTTCACGGTGGATTCCAAAAGAAGGGAGAAAGTACCTCATGGGTCTAAGCGGAAGGTCACCGATGACAGCAAACCCTAAAAATTGGCCTAGGCGCTGAAAGGAGGAAATCCACTGTCGATATGGAACAAAAGACCCTCAACTTTGTAAGTTAAAAGAAGATGCCCGAGGCCAAAATAGAGGTGCTGCTTTGAAGAAGACAAGAGTTTGAAGAGGCCCTGAAGCAGTACAGAATCCCTACTCAAGGGAAATACCATACAGAACCAGAGGCAGATCAGGCAGAATGGGAGACACTGCTAACCCAGAGCCGGCTCAAGAACCAGAGGAGGAAGTTTACACCTATTCAGAGAGGGACGTAGAACAGTATGACACTGAGACGTTCAGCATTGAACGGATAATGGATGATCAATGGCAAGACATCGAGGCAGACTCAGCAGAAGAGGGCATTGACATGTCCCCCTCCTCAAATCCATCCCACCAGACGACATTGCGGCCTACAACACTGTCATCAAGAGAGCAGCAGAGAAATATGAGGTAAAGTTGGAGGAAGACCATGGTGAAGCCTGCTGCTTGCTAGAGACACTCAGCCCCTCAGAAATGAAGAATCAATATCTTCCCATGCTTAAAGTTTCAAGTATCATCAACCAGGGGAGAGAAGCGTTTAGAGATCCAGCCAGATCCAACGTGGACACCAGCAATAGGAAGAAATTGAAGATTTCCTGAAAAAAAGGCAAAAAGTGTTGTCAAAAAATGCAAAAATACTGCAAACACCTGTTACAGGTATCACCCTGAGAAGATAACTGTGGCTGAGGGGGTCAGGGTTTAAACCTGAGGTACAAGCAGTGGTGATCGACATGCCATTCACTGGAGACACACTTTTTGGCTACAGGGCATGAAGAAAGATAATAAGACGGCAAAAGCGATACAGGAGTTACAATTCAGCCGAGGTTTCAGAGGCACCCCAGCAACAAGGAGACCAATCATGGTGGACTGGGGAAGTGCAGTCAGTGCCTTGACAATACAGCCAGCGCCCAAACACAAACACAGGGGACCACACCGCTATGGCAATACCCAAGATTGCAGCAACAGTCCTTTCAGTGGTAGAGAAAGGTGCAGGGGATCAGTCCCAAGGGGGAGCTTGGCCCAAATGACTCTGCACTAACATTCCCCTGCATGTATTACCAGTGGGGGGAAGGATTGGAGGATTCTTCTATCACTGAAGCTTCAGCACCTCCGTCAAGTGGATCCTAAACCTTATCTGTCATGGATATTGTATTGTACCACTAAATCAGTCTCTAAACATAAAAACAAGATCAAGATCATCCAGCTTCAAAGAATAAAGGTGCTTTGGAGAAGAAGTCCATGACCTATTGCAAAAACAGGCAATAGAAAGAGTCCCAACAAGGGAGAAAGGACATGGGGTTTACTCTGTCTATTTCCTGGTACCAAAACCGAACAAAAGCCTAAGTCCTATCCTAGACTTTAGGGTCTTGAACAGGTCCATCACAACATAAAAATTCAAGATGACAAAGGGAGACTACATGGCAAACAGATTGTATACCTACACATCTCCATGAACCAGAAACACAAGAAATCTCTGAGAGTCATAGCAGACAACTTGAACTGCCAGTTCAAGGTTCTGTCGTTCAGAATGAAGCCAGCACCTTTTTTGTTTACAAAGTGCCTAGCTGCAGTATTAGCACATCTGAGAAGGAAAGGAATACAGGTATACCCGTATCTAAATGACTGGCTAGTAAAAGCATGATCATTAAAAAAATGTCAGGAGAGCATAAGGACCACAATCCATAAGTTAGAGTTCTCCATAAACCAAAAAAATTCAGCACCAACGCCACAAAGAAATAAATATTTTGAGGAGAACGGTTGCACTCCATACACGTAAAGGTTTTTCCTACCCAGAGGAGGATTGACGTGTTGATAGAGCAGATTTGCCTCTGCCAGGAGAAGGCAGTTCTGACAGGACAGTGAGAAAACGTTGGGCATAATGGCGTCCTACATTCCTAACATTTCAAATGTGAGACTCTTCATAAGACCGACTCAGGAATGGCTACAGAGGTATTGGTCACAAGTGACAGGGAGTTAAGAAGATCTAGTTGTTGTAACAGACAAAGTACACAGGTAACTACAATGGTGGAGCATTAAGAACATCAAAATGGGCTTGCCCTTTCAGAACCCAATTCCCTCAGTCATCATCATGACAGGTGCATCACACTCCGGCTGGGGAGTGTAGGAAGCTGGCTCTGTATATACTATACCAAAGTAAGGTATAGTGTGCACAGAGTCCAGTGGATCCCCAAAGTCTTACAGAGGTAACAGTAGATAACGCCTTTTTCTCTATTTGTGGTAGTGTTGGCAAGCAGTGAGGCTTTATCAAAGGGTAGTGATAAGCATCTATTGTACACACTCAGGCTAGAAATTATGTCAGACACTCAAACTGAACTCAGGCCAATTGTTTGTATAAAAAATATTTCTTTAGATGTACTTTATTTTTAGAACCAAGCTGGAATTGGTACAGGTAAGTAAAGTTGTGCTTTTCAAGACAGGTTGATAAGAATATGCAAGCTGAATGAAACTGACTTTGTTACAGGTTGGTAACATGTTTAAGAACAGTTATAATTACTTTGTGATTACTTTTGAATTACTTGATGATTACTTTTTAGATAACTCTTTCTACTCTGGGTGATATGCCTAGATATCACACTGGGACATTTCCTAGACAAAGGTAAGTAAAACACTTTTGCATTAAAACACAGTTGCTTAGGGTTCCATACAAACACAACTCAACACTTAGAACATTTTTAGAGGAGAACAGTCAATGCAACCCTATGGAGGAAAATGTGGTTTGCAGGTAAGCAATCGGTCTTGAGGGTTGAGTTTCTGGGGTTAGAACAAGTGTTCCCCAGGGTCAAGGATGCACTCAAAGAGCACCCTCAGCGGCACTAGGGCAGCCAGGTGCAGAGTGCTGAGGCCCAGTGTTAGCCTATGGGGCTAGGGGGCCGTCGACTGGTGGCTGTTCTCGGGCAAGCCAAGGGGTTAAGGGAGCAAAGCTCCTAGGGTTAAGCTCTGGGCAAAGGTGGATCCAAGTTAGCACACAAGGTGCACCCACAGAGGCACAGGGACGGCCGGGTGCAGTGTGCTGAGCTGGCGTCGTGTGCCCTGTTGTTTTCAAAGGGAGATCACCGGTCGGAACAAAGACTGCAGGCTCAGGCGGGGAGGCTTCCTGTAGGTGACTACCAGTTGTAGAGGTAAGTTGGGATGCAGGGGGGAGCCTGGACACCTTTGGTTGGGCCACCCAAGGCCGTGGGGCATCGGTTTCAGGGGTATCTTTAGGCGTCAGGCTTCCTTACCAGCTCAGGTCGCGGTCGGGGGGACCCTCCAGATAGAGACCACAGGTGTCGTCGGGAGGCTTGAGGTAGGTCAGGGATCACTGGATCTTGGGTCAGGTTTGCTGGGGGAACCTGCTTGTGGGGTTGGGCCACTCCAACTCAGGCCGTGGCATTGGGTGCAGAGTGGTGCAGACTCGCGGATTTGGTCAGAGGCCAGAGTCTGTTTCTTAAGCTAGTCCGGCGCTCACGGTAGACAGAGTGTTTGTAGAGAAGGCAGGGCAGGTCCTCTGGGTTCTTGGGGGCTGCTGGCTGCTGTACATGCTGGGATTCTGCTGGAGGAGGTCAAAGTCGGTACAGGCCGGTAGGGCTGGGGCCAAGGCACTTGTGTCCTCCTCTTCTTCCTCCAGCATGGCTCTTCAGTTCTTCTTCTTCCTTCTTGTCTGAGGAGGCAAGGTATGGGGTCGTTGCTAAATACTAAATTTAGGGACGTTTCAGGTAGGTACAGGTCAGGACCAATGGGCCCCTTCCTTGGGGTGGGTACACCCCCTATTATGCCACCCTCCAGTGGAAGGGGAGCATAAGCCTCTCTAGTTGGCTGGGTCACCCCATCTTCAAGATGGCAGGGACTGAGAGTTGTGCTTCACCTCTCCTCCTTCACCTGAGGGGTGGAGTTGGCAAAGGTGGGCACACCTCTCCTCCTATCTTGGGTTTCCCACCAATTCTCCCTCCCAAAGTGGGGTTGGAACCAGTGGGGGCTAGTTGCTGGGAGCAGCAAAAGGCAGGGTAAGCTAACAAAGGCGGCAAGCCTTTGAAGCTTCCCGTTTGTGGACCCTGCTCATCCTGGGGGACGAGGCTTGGCACCTCTGCCCAGGATGTGCTTTGTTTCAGGACCCCGAGAGCAGGAGGCTCTTGACCCAAGTGTCCAGAAACATGTCTGGGGGTGGCAGCTGGTGAGAAGCCACCCAGCCAAGATACTAGAGTTAGGTGGTTTTTTGAGGGGGCATCTCTAAGATGCCCTTTGAGTGCATTTGGCATTAAATCCAACACTGGCATTAATGTGGGTTTAATGGGCTGAGATGTTTGATACCAAACTTCTCAGTCTTCAGTAAAGCCGTCATGGAGCTGTGGCGTTCGGGGTACCAAACTCCCAGCCCATGGTTTAAAAATGTCTGTACTGCACTTACAACCCCCTTGAATGGCACTTAGGGCTGTAAGGCCTGCTAGAGGGGTGACTGACCTATGCCACAGGAATTGTTTTGGTGGGTATGGCACACAGGTATGTTTGCCATGTCGACTTGTAGTTTTAAGGTCTCCCCCTGGCACACAGACTGCACTGGCAGTGTGCATGGGTCAGGGGAGGAGTCTCTGAGGTTGGCAAAAATATATGCTTCAGCATTCAGAGACTTTCTCTGGCTACAAGGCCCTTGGTGCCCTTGGCACATTTTACATGGGACTTATATGTAGGCCAGAGGAGTGCCAATGGGGGAGCAAAGGTACAGTTTGGGGGGAAAACACAGGCCTGGGTACCTGATTAGCAGGAACACAGGGCACACTTAGTCATGAAGCATCAAACATCAGGCAAAAAGTGGGGGGCAACCATGCAAAAAGGGGCACTCTCCTACAGGGAACACACATGATAGCGCTAAAGATCAGAGGCGAATGGAGCCCGCAAGCATATAAACGAGCATATTGGAACTCAAGACAGTCTTCCTTGCACTGAATGCCTTCTAGACTCAAATCATGGGTAAGACAGTACTGGTATAAACAGACAACACAACAACCATGTTCTATCTCAACATGCATAGAGGAACAGGACCCCTTGAGCTGTCCACTCTGGCACACGCTAGTCACGATACACCTGCTAGGTGTACGGAACACATAGGCAGACAGGCTCAGCAAACAGGTGAGTGTCTCCCACAAGTGGTAGCTAAAACAGAAGGTGATGGACATGATATTCAAGAAGTGGTGGACACCAACAATAGAGCTTTTTGCAACACAAGAGAATGTACATGGCCAAAACTTAATTGCTAGATTCCCAAACCACCATGTGCAGAGGAATGCCCTGTTGATAGATTGGTCAGAGGCATTTGCATATACCTTTCCACCAGTTCCCCAGTTACAACTTGTGATTGAGAAGTTAAAAAAAACAACAATGACACTAATTCTAATCTGCCTGCAGAGGACAAGACTGTCCAGGTACTCAGAGGTAATAGCCCTGGTGTCGTGGAGGTGTTACAAGAAACTAGAAGACCACCCACAATGTGGTGCTACTCTGAAAAATGGAACTCTTTCAAACAATGGCACACCACAGTAGCACCTGATCGCGATTGGACTCAAGATGCAACCATCTTAGAATACCTCACCCATCTTCTCGATGAAGGATTATCATACTCCTCTCTCAAAGTAAACCAAGCGCCCTTTATGGCATACTCCAGAGGAGTAATAGGCAGAAGCTTCTTCCAAACACCGGTCAACAAAAGATTCCTAGAAGGGGAAAAAAGAATAGCACCGCCGAGATCAGTTCCTACACCTGTGTGGAATCTGAACATTGTACTCACACAGCTCGTGAAACCTCCCTTTGAGCCAATGCACAGCACAGAATTCAGGTTTTTAGCACTAAAAACAGCCTTCTTAATAGCCATCACCTCACTGCGCTGGATTAGTGAGCTGAAAGCACTCACAGTACAAAAGCCTTACCTTCAAGTTCAGAAAGACAAGGTGGTGATGAGCACAAATCCCCATTTCTGCCAAAGGTGGTCTCAGCTTTCCATGTCAATCAAAATATACACCTACCTGCTTTCTACCAAAAACTAAATTCCACAGCAGAAAGAGCTCTCTACGCTTGACGTCCAAAGAGCAGTGATGAACTATATTCATGTTTAACAGTGGTGGCTTCTACTCCTTTCACTGCAATACACTAGCCATCTAAGGAAATATATATTGTCACCGAGTGGAAGAAAAGCTTTCGGTTATCATTATATATTTTTGTTTCAGATGTCTGAAGCACTTTGTTTCAAACGTCTAAAGCATGCTATCACTATTATTGGGAACATTTACATCAGGCCTGAAGTTTTGCAAAGTTGTCATGTTTCTCAAACATTGCACAATTTTGTAAATCCTGCAAAACTTCACTTGCAGTCGAACATTTGTGTGATAATTTTTTTCTTCTAGCAGCAAGTCAACATTACTTTGAATCCTAGTTCTGCATCATACAAACCTTCAGTAAAGTCATATGTATCTTGGATAGAGCTGCCGATGAGCAAGTTCCTGGAACACTTTTGAAATACAATTGAAAGAACATGCACAGGCACTGCTTCCTCGGATGCGGCAGATATGCTGCCAATCCTTGGAGGATGGGGTGGTGCCTGAAGCATGGAAGCTGGCAGTGGTCACTCCCCTGCTAAAGAAGCCATCTCTGGACCCAGAAGATCCCTCTAGTTTTCGACCTATCTCTCTGCTGCCTTTTCCTATAAAAATTCTTGAAAAGGCAGTGAGTAGGTCTCTCTCAGGGTATCTTGAAGAGTTCCATCTTCTGGATAGGAGTCAGTTTGGCTTCCGGCCAGGTCATGGAACGGAGACGGCTCTGGTTACCGTGCTAGACAATCTGCGGATGCGGGCGGACAGAGGCCTTTCATCTGTATTGGTCCTCTTAGATATGTCCGCCGCATTCGACACGGTTAACCACCGAATCCTGTTGAACAGACTGGAACTTCTGGGAGTCAAGGGACGTGCCTTGAGGTGGATGCAATCCTACCTTACTGGGAGACAACAGGTGGTCACCCTGTCCCCCTTCACCTCCAGCAAGACCCTGGTAGAGCATGGGGTCCCTCAGGGGTCGGCCATTAGCCCCATCCTCTTTAACATCTACCTGCAGCCACTGATCTCTATAATCAAGTCGCATGGGGTCGATGTGGTCAATTATGCAGACGACACCCAATTGGTGTTCTCATTGGAGGGGAAGGGTGCTTTGACTATGGATGACTTCCAGAGATGTATGCGCCAGACTTCGGAATGGCTCAGGGCTAACTCACTGCAGTTCAATGGAGGAAAGACAGAGGTGATCTACTGTTCCTCTGCTGGAGTACGTGACATGCCCTATGATCTCAGACTGACCCCTGAGGCGGAACCCATCCTCCCTGTGACTACTGTGCGGAATCTGGGGGTCATGCTCGACAACAATCTTCAAATGGCCTCTCAAGCTAAAAAAACTGTGGGGGTCTGCTTTGCTCTCTTGAAGGCCCTACGACAGATTCTACCGCTTCTGCCAGCAGAGAAAAGACCTTCGGTGGTACGCAGCATCATCTTGAGCAGGCTGGACTACTGCAACTCTCTGTACCTAGGAGCTCCCCTTTACATCTTCCAGAGTTTGCAGAGGGTCCAGTCTTTGGCAGCCAAACTAGCGCTGAATAAGAAACGCGAATTCTCGACCACAATGGCGCTACAAGAGCTCCACTGGCTTCCTATAAAGGAAAGGGTTAGCTTCAAAGCCCTATGCATTGCCTATAAAGCGGTACACGGCCTCGGCCCGACCTGCCTGCAAGAGAAATTGTCCTGGTATAAGCCTCAAAGGATGCTGCGCTCTTCTAATGCCTTTCTGCTAACTACTGGCAAGGTTAAGAAAGCCAGGATGGGGGGCAGGGCCTTTAGCACAGTGGCAGCACGGTACTGGAATGATCTTCCGCTGAAAATTAGACAGGCCAACTCTTTGATGAACTTTAGGCACAGCTTGAAAACCTGGCTATTCCCTAGGGAGAAGCCCCTGATCTTCTGATCTCCTAATCCTGCTCCTTTTGGCTGACCTCGGCCTCTCTCGTAGTCTGCATGCGGCTACCTGACCGGTTAAAAGTTTCTCTCACCATCTCAGTCTAGCGCCAGGATACCCGTTGGGTGACAGTAGCGCTTTACAAGAATAAAATACAAATACAAATACAAATTTATAGACAAAAATCTATGCTTTTTTTAAATGCAAGTAAAATTCTACTGTCTACCATTACTACATTTTCCGACATGTGTTTCCTTTTTCTTTAACAAATATGCATAAATATGCCTTAAAATTCAATTTACAACAATATTGTAACATAAACCATAACTTTGCCTCTCAAAGTAAAGTATAATATATAGGATTATAGGGAAATGAAGACAGATAGGAAGCAGCCATGGAAAGTTTAAATTTGACAGTGCTCTATCAAGGAGCCATCAATTTCAATATTCCATCATTTCTTATACTGGCAATAGCTACAGATCCCTGGTACTGTTTGAGGCTGAGTACTGCATACCCGCCCTTCATAATTGTAACAATCCTAAAGCCCAAGGCTATTTGGGATTGCCAAAGTACATTCTGCTCAGTGAGTCCGCAAGAGTGTTTT
Organism: Triturus cristatus; assembly: GCF_964204655.1. NCBI lineage: Eukaryota > Metazoa > Chordata > Amphibia > Caudata > Salamandridae > Triturus > Triturus cristatus. The sequence continues at coordinate 101,076,063 of NC_140586.1, read as the reverse complement.
AATGTTTGGTAGAGGAATTGTTTTATTGTGCAGTTTCTTGCGACAAACCTCCTCCAAAGTGATTTAACTTCCAGGGAAAGGGTTAGCAATTTAGTACCCTCTTCTTGTTTGAGTAGTACTCTGCAAACTCAGCACAGGTCTAAATAGAATTTGACCGAACTACAGGGCGAGGTGTGCACCCTGAAAGCTGTGCTGACTAATTTATCTGCCAAGACAGTGGCTCTGCAATGCAGGGCTGAGGATGCAGAAGGACGCTCCTGAAGGTGTAATCTATGCTTTGTGGTTTTTCCGTAGGGGGTCGAAGATGGGACACCTGAACTCTTTGTAGAGAAGTGGATCAAGGTTGCTCTTCCTACTGCTGACCTGTCCTTCTTGTTTATGGTTGAGCAAGAGCATTATGCCCTTACCCCGTTGCCCCTGGCGGGAGCACCGTCCAGTACTCTTATTGCGAAAATCCTCAACTATAGGTACTGGGACAATATCCTTAAGACTGCCCGCTGTGATGGCGATCCCACATTCGAGAATCATGTCATCCATCTATTTCCTGATTACACCCACCGAGTACAACAAATGAGGAAATCCTTTGGGGGTGTGAAACAAAAGTTGAGGGCGATGGGACTCAGTACATGCTCAGGGACCCAGCCAAATTGAAGGTAATCCATGGTGATCGCACTGATTTTTTCGGGACTCCTGAAGCGGCTTGGGACTGGCTTGAGGTGTGGGGAGATGGCTGGGCTCCCACCCCACAAGTGGCAGGAGGGTGTCCTTTGGGAGCCAGCCACCTTTGAGGGGCGGGAAGGTGAGGTCAGCAGGGTAGGCGGGCCTCTCGCTCTTCCCAGCATATGGTGGTCCACCGGGTTGGGTCCCTTGGCTTGGAACATCCAGAAGTGGACAGCGAATGGGAGCGACTGCATCACATGGATCCATCACAATTAGGATCCGAAAGAGAGGCAGTGATTGCACTCGTGGAGGAAGTAACTGCCTCCAACAGTAGTGTCGCGGATGTTGTGGAAGAGACTTCACAATCTGAGGACTCCTGAAGATACAGTGAGACCAGCAGGAAGTGTGCTCTTGGATGCTGGGGGTGGTGAGGGCCACATTACTTGTCACTGTAGGGTGGAGCCATGGCAGGTGGTACATACTACGTAGTCTAAACATCTTTCATGATTCAGATACTGAGTGACGCATCCCGGGGTACAGGAATACACCTGATATGCCCTGGAGTGTGAAGCATATAATCGACTTGACAGGTTCTTGGTTTCTGGCGAGATGGCTGCTGCTGTGCTGCAGACACACATTTTGGGAGACTTCCTATCGGACCATGCCACAGTACTGCTGGAATAGGGTGTGGGTGGAGCCCGACCAAGAGCCCCCCTGTGGCGTCTCCAAATGGAGACACGTAGACACCCTGTTCCAGGAGGAACTAAGGGAGGTGGCCTCCGGGTATTTCAAGACTAATTGGTTATCTGTCTCTAGTAGTGTACTGGAGTGGGACACACTGGAAATGCCTGTCTAGATTTGGCGGCACAAGACGGCGACTTGAGAGAGAGAGCTTGCTGAGGAGGAGGAGGTCCTGACTGACCTATAGGTTCCATGACCCCTGTTAGTTGCACACCATGAGACCTTACTATGTGCGCAACACCAGATGGGTGATATTTGGGGCAGACTGGATTGGATGACTAGGCGCGAATACCAGCAACGTTTACACCAGGAGGGCGACAAATCCAGGAGACTTTTGGTGTGGTTGCTGAAGAGGGGAACTCCCACCCTGCTCATATTGGCACTCAACCCCTCAATGGAATGGAGGCTACCACCCAGGTTGGCATTAACACCCCACTGTGAGACCATTTAGTAGCAGTTAATAAAAAGGGCCCACAAGTTGACCCGATTGAGATTGAGAGATTACAGGAAGCTGTGACAAGCATGGCAAGCTGCAAGTCCCTGGGCCCAGATAGACTCCCGGTAGAGTTATATCAAATGTTCCCTGATCCCTTATTGTCACACCTGCTGAAGACCCTCCGGGAGGCCAGATGTGTGCTGCCTTCTATGCAAAAGGCCCAGATCGTCATACTCCCCAAGTCGGGTAAAGATCCACTGGACCCTTCCTACTGTCCCTTATTCATGCTAGGAGCAGACACTAAAATATAAGCTAAAACACTGGTGATGTGCCTAGTCTGTGTGGTGACCCATCTGGTCCATGAAGACCTGTGTGGGTTTATACCGGGCAGAGGGACACATATGAAGTTGAGGCGACTTTCCCACATCGTTCACTCGTTGGCAGGTGACGTTATGCCGGCAGTGGTGGTTGCCTTAGATATCAACTCTAAGCTGGGACTACCTCTGGGAGGTCTAGAGGAGGATGGGACTGGGCCTGGGGTTCATCTCCTGGGTTTGGCTACTTTATGACCGGCAGAATGCACATGTCTGCAGTGGAGGCGTAGATTCTGAGGGCATTCCCATATAAAGGGTCAAGAGGAAAGGGTGCCTGCTGCCCCCACTCCTTTTTGCCCTGGCAATGGAGCCCTTGGTCATACGGTTGCACCGCGATATGGCCCAGTGGGGCACCTTGGTAGAGGGACGTACTCGTGTTGTCTCCTTATATGCCGACTGTAGGAAACTGGCTCTGTATAAGGTAAGTATCGCACTTACAGTTCCAGGCTTCGGGACAAAAGGTAAGCAGGGGGCAAGGGTCAAGTGAGTACCCAAAATGCACCCCCAGCGGCACAGGGGCGACTGGGTGCAGAGGTCAAATTCGGAGTTCAGCCCAATGCGTTTCAATGGAGACTGAGGGTGCTTGGAACCCCTCTGCCTGCAGGTAAGTAGATCAGTTGCAGTGGCCAAGCTTTGGGGGGCAACAAAGCAGCACCAAGAATACACCACCAGCGGCACAGGGGCGGCTGGGTGCAGGGTGCACATTCAGCGTCGGTCACCAAATGCTTTTCAATGAGGATTCTGTTTTTGACAAACAAGCTGCAGGCATTGCGCCAGAGGTTGCAGGAGGAGACCAATGACAGCGGAGATGTAGGTGGTCACAGGGCACCATCGGTTCAGCTCACCAAGGCCCAGGGGCTATGGGTGTAGGGGTGCCTTTCTACATCGGAGTCTTTTTACCAGAGCCAGTCGCGGTCAGGGGGAGCCTCTGGATTCACGCTGCAGGCGTCCTTGTGGAGTCCAGGAGAGATCAACCAATGCTGGATTCGTGGTTCAGGTCTCTGGGAAGACTTCACTGCACAGGTGAGCCACTCAGACTCTGGCGTGGGTGTTGGGTGGAGAGTGGGCAGGAGACGTGGATCCGACTGGATCCAGGGCCGTTGGAGTTGGGTTCTTTGGGGACAGGTCCGCTGTCCACAGGGGATTGGAGTCTTTTCCTAAGGCAGCAGTCCTTCCACGGTTTTCAGAGGTTGCTGGCTGCATGACAGGTCGCAGGGTTATTGAAGCTGGGGACAGGCCGGTAGGGCTGGGGCCAAAGCAGTCGTTGTCTTCAGTCTTCTCTGCAGGGTTGTCTTCTTTCTTAGGTCATCATAGATCTAATTTCCAGATCTGGTGTTGCCACCTAAATACTAGATTTTAGGGGAGTAGCAGGTAGGGTCAATGGGCACCTTACCTGTTGTGACTACACCCTCTACTATGCCACCCTCCTGTGGGAAGGAGCATAGACCTTGCCCTGATTGGAGGGGTCTCCCCATCTTCAAGATGGAGGGGACTGAAAGATGGGCTTCACCTCTCCTCCCCCACCTTAGGGGTGGAGTTTGCAGAGGTAGGCACTCCTCCTAGTCTCCTTTGTTTTTCTGTCGGTTTTCCCACCCAATGTGGGGGTGTAAACCAGGGGCTGCCATCTGCTGATAGCAGTAGAGGCTGGGGGGTCACATTACAAAGGAGCAGGCCTTTGAAGCTTCCCCTTCAAACACCGGCCCACCCTGGTGGAGGAGGTGTGACAACTCTGCCAAGGATGTGCATTGTTTCTCCACCCAGGGGTCCAGCATTATGTCTGGCGGTGGCAGGCTGCCTACAGCCGGTCGGAGATCCCACCAGGTTTGGTAGAAGTTTCGGAATACATGGTACAATAAATCTCACACTGGTATCACGGGGGATTTATTGAGATGAGTCATTTAGTACCAAACACTCCTGTGTTCAGTGAAGACATCATGGTGCTGCGGAACTCGAGATATTGAGTTTCAAGCCCATGTGCTCTCTGTAGCTTCACTGGCACTTACAACATTAAGGAATGGCTCCTAATTTTGTAGGGTCATTTCTGCTCATGCAGATATGCCCTTACCTGGGGTATAATGCACCCTGCCTTTGGGTTGTAAGGCCTGCTAGAGGGGTGGCTTACCTATACCGTCAGGCATTGCTGGCTGGCATGGCACCCAGGCAGGGTGTCATGTCGACTTTGTCATTTTTCACCTCACAGGGGCATGTACGCTGCTATGGCAGTGGCATTGTCCTAGTGAGGTTGTCCCAGGGGATCCTCGTCATCTCCCAGGCCCTACGTACTCGGGGTACCATTTGCTAGGGACTTACAGGGGCAGAAGTGCCAATTGTGTTTATGTTTTTTGGAAAGGATCACTGGCACAGGTGACCTGGTTGGCAGGGACCCTGTGCACTACAATCAAAACCACATCAAAACCAGAATTTTTTTTCCCTTTGCTGCATTCCGCATACTACCTTCACTGCCTTGAATAGTCTCCTAATTTCTTTGGTGTGGACCGATAGGCGCAGTAGTTTGAAGCTAGAGTTGCTAAAACTGGACTTGGAGTCAAGAGGCCTGAGTCTACTGGACCTTAGCCTCTATTAGTTTGCAGTATTATAACAGTATGCGCGTAGTGGTTTGCTGAGGGTCCAAATACTGTGAAAGCCTTCTTAACAGAATGGGGAGAGAGGGTGGACCTCTCAAATTGTTTGATGATGGGATCACAGGTCCCCCCAGATTACCTGTTCATAGTCCATCGGGCCGCGGGGGTTTGGGAGCGGGCAGTTACCTTGGCAGCTTCCCCTTCAGTGGCAGCGGAGTTTCCGTCGGATACAGAACGTGATGGACCTTAGATGGTGGTATGCTAGAGGATGCTTGACAGCTGAGGATCTGTATTTTAATGGTACATTCCTCTCATTTGAAGATGTGAGGGAGTGTTATCAGCTGCCATCTTGTCAATTCCTTCAATATGCGAGAATTTCATGCACCACCCGCGAACTGTGGGTGACTTTTCCAGATGAGCCCGAAGAATCACAAACATAGCAGTGACTACTTGACTCTGGCTCCCCTAAGGGACTGATTTCATGCATATATATAGCTCTGAAGGTAGACCACATGGTCGATGTGACGAAGATCCAGGACCGATGGTTGGCAGACCTACCCCTGCCCCTCACAGAGGAAAAGTGGCGGTGAGCATTTGCGCAGGTCCCTGAGGTCGCCAGCAATGCCCGCTTTAAGCTCACACAGTTCCATTATCTACATCGCACCTCTCTGACTCTCAGTGACTGTCTCATTTTAACACGGTGCACACTTTGGCTTGCTCTTGGTGTGGTCAGGAATTGGTGACGTTCCATCAAATGACTAGGACCTGAGTGAGATTACAGAATTATTGGACTGAGGTATTGACTAGGCTGTGGGAAGTTGCGAGGACCCATATTGAGCCTTTGATTAAGCATTGTCTCTTGGGTGTACTTCCAACACCAAAAACTGGGTCACGAATGCGGCACAGATTGGCTCTGCTGGTGTTTGTATTGTCCAAGTGCTGCATTGCAATACATTGGACACACCCTGTCTCCCTTGACCGGATAAGCGGAGGGCTGATGTGAGTGAATGGGGAGACGCCGATGGGCGAAGACTCCACGAGGTCTGCACTGATAAGAATGCGGAATGTGACTTAGAGATAGGAGGTGATATTTTGGGTAGGTTAATGACGGATGCAAAGCCAGGGGTTACGCCATCTGTTCATTCTCAGACTGAGGGATCCACCACGTCTATGGCACCATTTGAGATCGATTCCTCGAATGTGTGAATGTTAAATAGCAGTGTCTGCAGGTGTAGGGTATGTGAGTAGAGGGGGGTCACACGCAAAGGTATTACAAGCAGCTCCCAGTTCCTCCCCCCGATTAATCCCCATCTAGAGGTGTTTGTTGACCTCTTTTGAAACCCGAGGACCTGAATCCTGTTTCTCTTTAGTTCCAGCTACTGCCGTGGATGAACACACGGACACAGATAGATAGTCGAACTGGGTACGGGCACGTGCGCTCGACTTTTATTACCAGGGTCACATGTCCAGTGACGTCTGTGCTGGATCCGTGTGGGGTGAGTGTAAGCCAGCCCTCCGGGAATGGTTGGTGCTGGCAACAAGTAGAACAGTAATCATTGGATCAGACACAGAGATTCAATCATAAAGGGTCAATGATTTGTGCTGAACTAAGGTAGGGGCACCAGATGTGAAATAATGCACAAAAGATTCTATTGTAAAGGGTCCATGACTTGTGGTACACTGAGGTAGGGGCACCAGATGTGAAATTATACACAGAATATTGTATCATAAAGGGTCCATGTATGTCCAGTAAGTGCCACAGAGTTGCATTGCACTTAGCACACGCCCACAGTGGGGCTTGAAATTAAATGAGCCGGAAATGAAATCTAATGCGAGTCTCAGGTGTCATTTATGCAGCCCAGGATGAAGGGGTGTTGTAACCTTGAAACGCGTTGGCAAATTAATTGAATAAATGGAGCCTGAAGGCATGCTGAACTGCAGAGTTGGAGGGCAGAGCACTGTCGAGTGCTTTTCTAATGCTCAGGGCATCTTGTTGATTTCATAATGCACACGGTGGCCCGTCCGTGAGGAAGGCACCATCGCCTGCTGTAAAAGAAATGTGGCTACCAGCTGGGCGAGGCTGAAAGTACAAACAGATTGCAACTTTCCTGGCACAGTGCTCTTCGATTAACTAAACATGCCTAAACGTGACATTGACCTACTAAAGGTATTTAAAAGACGAGCAGAATTTTAAATGTACACTTGAACTTACTGAAAGCAAATAATGTTTAATGCATTATGGACTTCAAGTCCCAGAGTAATCCTGGAGTGACGTTGCACTTAGCACACACCCACAGTGGGGCTTGAAATTAAATGAGCCGGAAATGAAATCTAATGCGAGTCTCAGATGTCATTTATGCAGCTCAAGATGAAGGGGTGTTGTAACCTTGAAACGCGTTGGCAAATTAATTGAATAAATGGAGTGTGAAGGCATGCTGAACTGCAGAGCTGGAGGGCAGAGCACTGTCGAGTGCTTTTCTAATGCTCAGGGCATCTTGTTGATTTCATAATGCACACGGCGGCCCGGCCGTGAGGAAGGCACCATCGCCTGCTGTGAGAGAAATGTGGCTACCTCCTGGGCGAGGCTGAAAGTACAAACGGATTGCAACTTTTCATGGCACAGTGGTCTTCGATTAACTAAACATGCCTAAACGTGACATTGACCTACTAAAGGTATTTAAAAGACAAGCAGAATTTTAAATGTACACTTGAACTTACTGAAAGCAAATAATGTTTATCGCATTATGGACTTCAAGTCCCAGAGTAATCCTGGAGTGACGTTGCACTTAGCACATGCCCACAGTGGGGCTTGAACTTAACTGTTGAATGCTTTTCTAATGCTCATGGCATCTTGTTGATTTCACACACATATATATATATATATATATATATATATATATATATATACCACAAAATGCTCCTTCAACAAAGAGGCACACCGACTCTGGCTGTAAGCTGCATTTCATTTATTCATGGAAAAGCACGAAGGCAATAGGCATCCTTATCCCAAAAATGCTTTTCCATGAATAAATGAAATGCAGCTTACAGCCAGAGTCGGTGTGCCTCTTTGTTGAAGGAGCATTTTGTGGTATTTATGACTGGAAGCCTCGTACCAGCAACACTGGCCGCCCTTCAAGGTCCGAGTTCATTTTGCGAGGCAATCTGTTGTGGGATAATTATTGTTAGAACCGGACCTGCTTGCCCTGCGTGGAAATGTTTTTCAGTTTGTGGCGAGTTGGGAGCTTAAGGAATAATTCCCTGAGGCTGCGAGCTGATGCTGTGTTTTTAGTTAATGGAAACTTGAAAAAACGAACTGTGCATTTTGGCTGACTGTATTTAGCGCTGGGGGATTGACAAGTAAAGAAGAACACGCATATCAAAGCGCTTCGTTTAAAATTGTAAATAACTTCCCCCTGCGTGCTCTGCAAAAGAATACGGCCTGCAGTGATTAAAAGGAATCACGTGGGTCATTCAAAAGTCAGAGACTCCTCCCGTGATCAAGGCTTGGAGAAGCAGAAACGTTGGGAAAAGGATGCCTATTGCCTTCGTGCTTTTCCATGAATAAATGAAATGCAGCTTACAGCCAGAGTCGGTGTGCCTCTTTGTTGAAGGAGCATTTTGTGGTATTTATGACTGGAAGCCTCGTACCAGCAACACTGGCCGCCCTTCAAGGTCCGTGTTCATTTTGCGAGGCAATCTGTTTTGGGATATATATATATATATTACCTACTGGCGGTCGCCAGTAGGTAGTTATAGTTAGGACCACGTTTCCATAGGAAAACCTCAACATTCTATTTTGAATAACTTTGGCGCCGGTCGACGAATCCTCGCGAATTTCTCAAAATAGGTGGGGCGCTACGCTCCGCTCCTACCCTGAAAGTCTCGGGGGGATCCGTCAAGCGGGGGCTGAGATAAAAGGGGGGTCCCAAAACGCGTTTTTCCCATGCATTTTTCCATAGGACCTTTAGAACGAGCTACAGCCCGAACGGCTGAACAGAATTACTCAAAATTTGGCAGAGAGGTAGTCCCTAGGTCAAGGAAGTGCCTTTTGTAGGTTTGGTGTAAATCTGTTCAGTAGATTCTGAGAAAATAGCCTTTAAATCAATATATATATCTGAGCCAGCTTACGGTACGCTTACCGTACGCTTACGGTAAGCGTACGGTGGCGTGCGCGAGCGCGATTCTGATTGGCTCTTAGATCTTAGTAAACATTCGAATCGGCCGAAACCAGGAAGCGGCGGCCGCCATTTTGTGTATTTCACTCTGAAAAAAAAAGAGTGAAAACAAGGAAAGGGGGCAATGAGGAGAGTTACAGACCCCCTAACATTTGTAAGGGGGTCAAAGAAGGACAGAAAAGTACAAAAAAAACATTTATTGATTTTAAAAAAAATCACGGGGTACGCGTACGGTAAGCTGACGGTAAGCGTACGGTAAAAAAAAAAAAAAAAATAAATGAAAATCAGATTTAAGAGTTTAGAAATTAGGGAGCTCTAAAAAGAGCTGTTGTGTTTATGGAGTCATTTTTTTAGTGGTACCTACAAGTAAGTACCGATGCAGAGTCTAAGGTTCAAGAGGAAGACTCTGTTCCCTTCATCATTGAAGTGCACACCATCTCCTCTATAAATGTCTTGCATGTCGTAACGCAAGTTGTTGTGGTAAATGGCACCCATACCATAGTCACGGAGGAAAGCAGAAACAGATTTGTTGACGTGCTTTCTTGCTTTGTCAATCTGTGGACAGAAATGATTGGACCAGTTCCATTTTTGCCTTTGGCATATGTTGGAAAACACAAAGGCAGTTTTAGGGAAAAGTGTAAACAGTTGTGCAAAGGTGTCCTTCATAAGCATTTCCAGACCTACCCCAGTCAAAGTGCCTAGGTCATTGCCACCACAGTGCACTATTATGAGGTCAGGGTGTTGGATTTGAATGAAGGATTTCACCAATGGCATCAATTGGTGCCACTTTAACCCTCTCTGACCAATCCATTTAATGTCTACATTTGGCAAAGCAAGGTCTCTCACCATATCTGTTTTCTCTGCAAACTTTTCACTCCAGAAGACATAGCTGTGCCCTACAATCCACACTGTGAACATCTTCAAAGGAGAACTGGATGCACTCAGGAGGTGTCTTTCAGTAGAATGGCAATATGAAAAGAAAGACAGTTTGGAAATGGAGGCATACATATTTTTTACAAAACAAAAAGAACTGATTGGCTGTTTCATACCATTCTAGAAAAAAAACTAGGCTGTATGTGAAAATTAATAGAAGCATGTTTTGTATTGGTACAAAAAAATGTGTAACCAAAGAACAGTACTATGGATTTGCTGTTAGGTTTGAAAAGTCAAAGCACTCTTGCTCTGTGGAATTGAAACATTGTGTGTCGAACTTCTGACCTAACTGCACACAGCAGTGTTCCATGAGCTGTTGCTATGGTAGCAGGCAGAAGTCAAGTTGGGGGAAGGGTACTAGGCAGAAGTCAAGTTGGGGGAAGGGTACTTTTGGAAAAGGGTTGGTTTTCAACCAATAGAAATGTGTCATTACATTTGAAAAAAAGGGGGAAGCACTGAGATTTGAAACTTACATGTATATGTGTGGAAAAATAGAGGGAAAGTTTGCCATTATCTGGTTCTGCTGAGAGGAGAGAGGTGAACACAACAGAGATCCTGGCTCTGATAATCTGCTGTTTGAGTGTCACATTTCTTTCACAACTAACTAATTTTAAAGGTGAGTTTACAGTTTGAGAGGGGATGTATGTGGTAACTTAAGAAATGAATAATAGAAATGGGAATTGTTTTTGTTGTAGTTACACATGGTGGTTTCATAATGTGTCAGTCTGTAAAAGAGATTTTCACTTGGCCCGAAAAAAAAAGAGCAGTAAGTGTGCTTTCAAATTGGCAAAGAAATTTCGTTTTGGCACTAATGTGAAAACATGACTCTGTGTGCATAGAAGAATTATAGGCAGAGATTTATTGCGTCTTGCTCTGGTGATTTCACAGTTGCAGTAGATGGAAAAGAGGAGCGAATTTTTGGGGGAAGAAGCAGAGGCTTAGCACACACCCATGTGCTTGCCATGTATAGTCATGCACAGTAATTAGAAGCGAGTGGGGTTTTCAGGTTTAAGTCTGTAATGCAAATACATTCAGCATCACTAAGGCTGGTTGCCCCTGCTGGAGTGTAGGCAGTCACAGAGAATACACACGGTGGTGGTCTGAAAAAAAAACAGCTTGGACATGTGCATTTAAATAAATTTAAAAAAAAGGTTTCAGAATGTGTCAGTCTGTAAAAGTGATTTCAAAGTGTAAAAAGAGATTTTCACTTGGCCCAAAAAAAAAAGAGCAGTAAGTGTGCTTTCAAATTGGCAAAGAAATTTCGTTTTGGGACTAATGTGAAAACATGACTCTGTGTGCATAGAAGAATTATAGGCAGAAATTTATTGCGTCTTGCTCTGGTGATTTCACAGTTGCAGTAGATGGAAAAGAGGAGCGAATTTTGGGGGGAAGAAGCAGAGGCTTAGCACACACCCATGTGCTTGCCATGTATAGTCATGCACAGTAATTAGAAGCGAGTGGGGTTTTCAGGTTTAAGTCTGTAATGCAAATACATTCAGCATCACTAAGGCTGGTTGCCCCTGCTGGAGTGTAGGCAGTCACAGAGAATACACACGGTGGTGGTCTGAAAAAAAAACAGCTTGGACATGTGCATTTAAATAAATTTAAAAAAAAGGTTTCAGAATGTGTCAGTCTGTAAAAGTGATTTCAAAGTGTAAAAAGAGATTTTCACTTGGCCCGAAAAAAAAAGAGCAGTAAGTGTGCTTTCAAATTGGCAAAGAAATTTCGTTTTGGCACTAATGTGAAAACATGACTCTGTGTGCATAGAAGAATTATAGGCAGAGATTTATTGCGTCTTGCTCTGGTGATTTCACAGTTGCAGTAGATGGAAAAGAGGAGCGAATTTTTGGGGGAAGAAGCAGAGGCTTAGCACACACCCATGTGTTTGCCATGTATAGTCATGCACAGTAATTAGAAGCGAGTGGGGTTTTCAGGTTTAAGTCTGTAATGCAAATACATTCAGCATAACTAAGGCTGGTTGCCCCTGCTGGAGTGTAGGCAGTCACAGAGAATACACACGGTGGTGGTCTGAAAAAAAAACAGCTTGGACATGTGCAATTAAATAAATTTTAAAAAAAGGTTTCAGAATGTGTCAGTCTGTAAAAGTGATTTCAAAGCGTAAAAAGAGATTTTCACTTGGCCCGAAAAAAAAAGAGCAGTAAGTGTGCTTTCAAATTGGGAAAGAAATTTCGTTTTGGCACTAATGTGAAAACATGACTCTGTGTGCATAGAAGAATTATAGGCAGAGATTTATTGCGTCTTGCTCTGGTGATTTCACAGTTGCAGTAGATGGAAAAGAGGAGCGAATTTTTGGGGGAAGAAGCAGAGGCTTAGCACACACCCATGTGCTTGCCGTGTATAGTCATGCACAGTAATTAGAAGCGAGTGGGGTTTTCAGGTTTAAGTCTGTAATGCAAATACATTCAGCATCACTAAGGCTGGTTGCCCCTGCTGGAGTGTAGGCAGTCACAGAGAATACACACGGTGGTGGTCTGAAAAAAAAACAGCTTGGACATGTGCATTTAAATAAATTTAAAAAAAAGGTTTCAGAATGTGTCAGTCTGTAAAAGTGATTTCAAAGTGTAAAAAGAGATTTTCACTTGGCCCGAAAAAAAAAGAGCAGTAAGTGTGTTTTCAAATTGGCAAAGAAATTTCGTTTTGGCACTAATGTGAAAACATGACTCTGTGTGCATAGAAGAATTATAGGTAGAGATTTATTGCGTCTTGCTCTGGTGATTTCACAGTTGCAGTAGATGGAAAAGAGGAGCGAATTTTTGGGGGAAGAAGCAGAGGCTTAGCACACACCCATGTGCTTGCCGTGTATAGTCATGCACAGTAATTAGAAGCGAGTGGGGTTTTCAGGTTTAAGTCTGTAATGCAAATACATTCGGCATCAGTAAGGCTGGTTGCCCCTGCTGGAGTGTAGGCAGTCACAGAGAATACACATGGTGGTGGCCTGAAAAATAAACAGCTTGGACATGTGCATTTAAACAAATTTAAAAAAAAGGTTTCAGAATGTGTCAGTCTGTAAAAGTGATTTCAAAGTGTAAAAAGAGATTTTCACTTGGCCCGAAAAAAAAAGAGCAGTAAGTGTGCTTTCAAATTGGCAAAGAAATTTCGTTTTGGCACTAATGTGAAAACATGACTCTGTGTGCATAGAAGAATTATAGGCAGAGATTTATTGCGTCTTGCTCTGGTGATTTCACAGTTGCAGTAGATGGAAAAGAGGAGCGAATTTTTGGGGGAAGAAGCAGAGGCTTAGCACACACCCATGTGCTTGCCATGTATAGTCATGCACAGTAATTAGAAGCGAGTGGGGTTTTCAGGTTTAAGTCTGTAATGCAAATACATTCAGCATCAGTAAGGCTGGTTGCCCCTGCTGGAGTGTAGGCAGTCACAGAGAATACACATGGTGGTGGCCTGAAAAATAAACAGCTTGGACATGTGCATTTAAATAAATTTAAAAAAAAGGTTTCAGAATGTGTCAGTCTGTAAAAGTGATTTCAAAGTGTAAAAAGAGATTTTCACTTGGCCCGAAAAAAAAAGAGCAGTAAGTGTGCTTTCAAATTGGCAAAGAAATTTCGTTTTGGCACTAATGTGAAAACATGACTCTGTGTGCATAGAAGAATTATAGGCAGAGATTTATTGCGTCTTGCTCTGGTGATTTCACAGTTGCAGTAGATGGAAAAGAGGAGCGAATTTTTGGGGGAAGAAGCAGAGGCTTAGCACACACCCTTGTGCTTGCCGTGTATAGTCATGCACAGTAATTAGAAGCGAGTGGGGTTTTCAGGTTTAAGTCTGTAATGCAAATACATTCAGCATCAGTAAGGCTGGTTGCCCCTGCTGGAGTGTAGGCAGTCACAGAGAATACACATGGTGGTGGCCTGAAAAATAAACAGCTTGGACATGTGCATTTAAACAAATTTAAAAAAAAGGTTTCAGAATGTGTCAGTCTGTAAAAGTGATTTCAAAGTGTAAAAAGAGATTTTCACTTGGCCCGAAAAAAAAAGAGCAGTAAGTGTGCTTTCAAATTGCCAAAGAAATTTCGTTTTGGCACTAATGTGAAAACATGACTCTGTGTGCATAGAAGAATTATAGGCAGAGATTTATTGCGTCTTGCTCTGGTGATTTCACAGTTGCAGTAGATGGAAAAGAGGAGCGAATTTTTGGGGGAAGAAGCAGAGGCTTAGCACACACCCATGTGCTTGCCGTGTATAGTCATGCACAGTAATTAGAAGCGAGTGGGGTTTTCAGGTTTAAGTCTGTAATGCAAATACATTCAGCATCACTAAGGCTGGTTGCCCCTGCTGGAGTGTAGGCAGTCACAGAGAATACACACGGTGGTGGTCTGAAAAAAAAACAGCTTGGACATGTGCATTTAAATAAATTTAAAAAAAAGGTTTCAGAATGTGTTAGTCTGTAAAAGTGATTTCAAAGTGTAAAAAGAGATTTTCACTTGGCCCGAAAAAAAAAGAGCAGTAAGTGTGCTTTCAAATTGGCAAAGAAATTTCGTTTTGGCACTAATGTGAAAACATGACTCTGTGTGCATAGAAGAATTATAGGCAGAGATTTATTGCGTCTTGCTCTAGTGATTTCACAGTTGCAGTAGATGGAAAAGAGGAGCGAATTTTTGGGGGAAGAAGCAGAGGCTTAGCACACACCCATGTGCTTGCCATGTATAGTCATGCACAGTAATTAGAAGCGAGTGGGGTTTTCAGGTTTAAGTCTGTAATGCAAATACATTCAGCATCAGTAAGGCTGGTTGCCCCTGCTGGAGTGTAGGCAGTCACAGAGAATACACACGGTGGTGGTCTGAAAAAAAAACAGCTTGGACATGTGCATTTAAATAAATTTAAAAAAAAGGTTTCAGAATGTGTCAGTCTGTAAAAGTGATTTCAAAGTGTAAAAAGAGATTTTCACTTGGCCCGAAAAAAAAGAGCAGTAAGTGTGCTTTCAAATTGGCAAAGAAATTTCGTTTTGGCACTAATGTGAAAACATGACTCTGTGTGCATAGAAGAATTATAGGCAGAGATTTATTGCGTCTTGCTCTGGTGATTTCACAGTTGCAGTAGATGGAAAAGAGGAGCGAATTTTTGGGGGAAGAAGCAGAGGCTTAGCACACACCCATGTGCTTGCCATGTATAGTCATGCACAGTAATTAGAAGCGAGTGGGGTTTTCAGGTTTAAGTCTGTAATGCAAATACATTCAGCATCAGTAAGGCTGGTTGCCCCTGCTGGAGTGTAGGCAGTCACAGAGAATACACACGGTGGTGGTCTGAAAAAAAAACAGCTTGGACATGTGCATTTAAATAAATTTAAAAAAAAGGTTTCAGAATGTGTCAGTCTGTAAAAGTGATTTCAAAGTGTAAAAAGAGATTTTCACTTGGCCCGAAAAAAAAGAGCAGTAAGTGTGCTTTCAAATTGGCAAAGAAATTTCGTTTTGGCACTAATGTGAAAACATGACTCTGTGTGCATAGAAGAATGATAGGCAGAGATTTATTGCGTCTTGCTCTGGTGATTTCACAGTTGCAGTAGATGGAAAAGAGGAGCGAATTTTTGGGGGAAGAAGCAGAGGCTTAGCACACACCCATGTGCTTGCCGTGTATAGTCATGCACAGTAATTAGAAGCGAGTGGGGTTTTCAGGTTTAAGTCTGTAATGCAAATACATTCAGCATCACTAAGGCTGGTTGCCCCTGCTGGAGTGTAGGCAGTCACAGAGAATACACACGGTGGTGGTCTGAAAAAACAGCTTGGTTTCATAATGTGACAGTTTGTAAAACAGATTTTCACTTGCCCAAAAAAAGGAGCAGTTTGAGTGCATTCAAATTGGCAAAGAAATTTCGTTTTGTGACTATTGTGAAAAGAAATGTAGTAATATATTTAAATACAATAAAGGATTTTTTTTTTAGTTTTTTTCAGGTATTGCTGAAGAACAGTGAACAAAATTTAAGATGCCTACAAAATCTCGAGTTCAAAAAACGCTAAAAAAAAAACTATATTTGAAGACAACTGGAGGACCAAAGTTAGTAGAAGATGCTGATGTTGGGAAAAAGAAAAAATCTTCTGGTAAGCAAAAAAAACAATTTCTAAACAAATTATTCAAAACAAAGAAAAATGTACAAAATGTCTGTTCTCGGAAAAATGTAACAAAACCTACAGAACAGCAAAAAATTGAGGATTTAGTTAATGCAAATATACCTTCTGCAATTGAAAAGTTTAACATAAACAGAAAAACAGCATTTAAAGAGATACGTAGAAAAATGTTTCAGAGAAGAGTTATGTCCAATTTGATAAAGGATATAAAGAAATATAAGCAAAAGGCTAAATATTACAAGAGAAAAAAAGAAATTGAAGCCATTGCAGCAAAAGCATTAGAATTAAAAAGGAAACTATTCATATTAATTTTGAATAGGATGCGTACATTAGATAAAATGGTTAATGTACTGAAATCACAAAGCAAAAGCAAAAGAGTAGTGAACAGAACAAACTTTTGTAAAGTGTTTTTAGGAAAGTGGATGCATAGTTCAAGTAGTGAACCTTTTTTTAATGAAGAGAGCTATTTTCAAAGTAATAGTTTGCTGCATGCAGTTGACACCAGAGGTCGTTCATACGAAGTAAAAAATGGTTGCATAATGGAGAAGGAGATAATGGTTCCAAGAGATGAGGTACAAGTGATGGCAGATGAGGCAATGGGGAGACGTCCTAAAGCCCCAGTGTACACTTGGAATTGTAGTAGTATTTGCACTGTGCGTCAGGAATCTATTGACAGATTTCGAGAGTTTCTAAGAGAATATAGTAAAAAAAGTGTAAAACAAAAGATTAAGGTGCTTCAAAGTCTGGATCCATGCAGAGTGAGAGAGAATACTGGTTTGCAGGGTCATTCTCTTGCTTGTCTATCTAGAAAAGTGTGCAATAGTGTTTTCCATCATTTTAGGATGCTGGCTGTTCATCATACTGAAATGAGAAAGTTTGTGAGACGGTTGTATTTTGCCAAAAGTCCAGCAATAAAGTTAAATGAATTGAATAGGGCTCTGTTCCGAGGAACGGTATCAGATGTAGAGAAGGTTGTTGATGAAATTCAGTTTTGTTACTTTGGTCCTGAACAAAACAGTGCAGAGAAGGACACAGTAAATGAGGCAGAAGTGGAAGAGAATGTAGAACCTTGTGTAAGTAAGACATTTAATGATCACATAACAAAATTTGCAATAGTCTCTAATGAAAGACCAAATGTTACTTGTATTTGTTGCCGCAGAACTCATTATAGAAAACAAACTAGGAATGTTGATCTCTACAGAAAGAGTGAAAATGAAGATAATTATAAGTGGATGGATTTTGCCACATATATATTTCTTGAAAATTGTTTTGAATTGGGTGAAGATCAGCGTATTTGTAAATACTGCTACAACAAGTTAGAGGAAAATAGAATGCCGACCAGAGCTGTACATAATAATTTAGAATTGGATGCTATTCCTGCTGAACTTTCTGAATTAAATACATATGAGTCTATACTCATTCAATGTGTTCATCCGTTCCAGACCATAGTACGTATGGAGCCCAAAACTGGTAAATTACCTCCTTCAGATTTACTGAGAGGTTTAAAAGGTAGAGTGGTGTATTTGCCCTTGGATTTGAAAAAAAATATGGAAACTATTGATGCGGATACTTTGGAAACTGAACCATTAATTATTCTGGTTAATGGTGTCCCTACAAAGAATAAGAAGATTTGGCAGGAGCTGGTAGATGTGCGGAAAGTACAAAGAGCAAATTTGTATTTGAAAAAAAATAACAAATGGTATGAATCAATTTATATAGTAGAAGAAGAAGAAGAAGAAGATTTACAAGGAGACACAGAAACACCAACTGGACAAATTGAAAAAGTGGACAAGTCAAAGGAAGAAGAAATTTATGAACATTTTAGCATACATCCTCTCCATTCGAAAGAAGTTATGGGAGACAATATTGATCTCTTTCAGATGAAGAAAGCAAAAGGAAATCCCGTGAGTGTATGGGAGGAGAGCTTGGAAGCTCGATGTTTTCCCCAGCTGTTTCCTAAAGGAAAAGGAGGACGATACGATGAACGTCCGGAACAGATTCCAGCTTCTGAGTATCGGACTACAAGACTATATGCTGAAGATCCCAGATTTCGACAAAGTATCCCTTATTTGTTCCATCTTTTATTTGAAAGCGACTTGTCTGCACTGTCTTATGCAGTAAATCACATTTTAAAAAGTGGAGTACATTTACAAAATGTGTCTGCTAAGGATTTTATGGAGAAAGTGCAGCACCGAGATGATCATTTGGAAACACAACTGATCAATCTGATGGCTTGTCAGCGTGGGACAAATGAATATTGGTACCGACGCCATGGTGAACTAAAATGCATGTTACGCAATTTAGGAACACCAACATGGTTCCTTACCCTAAGCTGTGCCGAGTACGCTTGGGATGATTTACTGGATTTTCTACGAGAGGCCAATTCAAACATTGAAAACATCGAATACAAGACAGCAGGAGAACTGTGCTCATTGGATCCGGTTAATGTTTGCAGATATTTCAATCATAGATTTGAGGCTATGATGTCCTTCATCTGCAATAAAAAAAATCCACCCCTTGGAGAAGTAGTGGATTTCTTTTGGAGAAAAGAGTACCAGGCAAGAGGTGCTCCTCATATTCATATGCTGCTGTGGATCAAGGATGCCCCAAAGTTTGGAACAGATACTGATGAAGCAGTGTTATCTTACATTGAAGAATATGCAACATGTGCTATACCTAAAAGCACAGAAGAGAACAAGTTAAAGGAGCAAGTTCTACGTTTCCAAAGTCATCGGTGTGGAAAATACTGTCGACGGAAATACAAGAGCAAAGAAAAATACTACACTAAATGTCGATTTGGATTTCCTAGACCTGTTCTTACAAATGGAAGAGTCAACAGTTTTATGTCAGCTGTGAGACATACTATCACAAGAAAATCACCTAAGAATACCTACAACCTTAAAAGAAAAGAAGAATCAAAAAATATAAATGACTACAACCCAGTCATTTTATCCATGTGGAACGCTAACATGGATATACAGTATGTTGCTGACAATTCCATTGCTGTTGCTCGATATGTAACGTCTTACATTACGAAATCAGAAAAAACAGAATTGAAGGAAATGTGGGAAGAGATTTCTCACGAGAAGACTGTCAGTAAGAAGCTGTACAGTTTCAGTTTGAAGATGTTATCGCATCGAGAAATTGGATCCTATGAATGTTCAGATAGGTTATCTTCTGCAAGTCTCTACTCGAAGTCAAGAAGAATAATTTGGGCAAGTTTAGGCCTTGCAGCAATGAGAAATCGGGTACTGAAATCTGTTGGAGAAATTGAATATTTGGCTGAGAATGACCCAGAAAGTACAGACATATTGAAAACAAACATGTTGGACACATATTATCCCAAGAGAAGTCATCATCTGGAGAACATGTGTCTCTATGAAGTGTTGCAGAACTACATTTATTCACGGAAAGCTGCAGAAGACATCAACAGTGGAAAATATAAAGTTGTTGGTGAAGAAGGATGTTTGGTGAAGCAAACCAAAGGAAGTTTGATAAATCACCGGAAGCTGAGTTGCGACACTACCGACAAGAAAGAATTTTACTACTTGGCTCTTTTACAGTTGTTTAAACCATGGCGTACAGAGGATGAACTACTGGGAGAATTCCAGAGCTATGAAGATTCTTTTAATGCTTGCAAAGACAGCATACAATGCAGTACATTCTCAACTTATCTGCAAATGTTAAATGAAGAAATTGAACAGGAAACTACAATTGCAGCAGAAATAGCTAGAGACAGTTCTCAGGACAGCCAAAGTTCAGGAACATACAGTCAAGATCCCCTAGGACAACCAATCGTTGAAAATGAAGCATCAATAGCCATGAATGAAGTGGAAACGGCTATGAATCAAGCTCAAGAAGAATTTATAGACTTAGAAAATTTGGAAAGACAACTGAATCAAGAGCAGCAACAAATTTATGAAGAGATCAAAAACAAAATTGATCACGGATTTCTACATATCAAAAAAGAGTGCTCATGCACATCATTTCATCCAATCAGGATGTATGTAAGCGGACAAGCTGGCACTGGAAAAAGTTTCCTAATTAAAGTCATCAGAAGCTACCTAAAGCAAAAAACGGATTCTACTTTGTCTTGTGTGGTTACTGCTCCAACTGGGTTAGCAGCATATAACATAAAAGGAATCACCTTACATCGTTTGCTAATGTTACCAGTGGAGCATGAGAACAAAATACAATTCAACAAGCTAACTGGAGAAGCATCCTTGGAAGTTTCAAGAGTATTGAAGAAGATGCAAGTTCTCATTATTGATGAGGTGAGCATGGTATCAAACTTAATGCTTGCCTTTGTGCATTTAAGAATGCAGCAAATTTTGAAGACAGACTATGACGTGTTATTTGGTGGAAAACACGTCATAGTTTTTGGGGATCTTTTGCAACTTACTCCAGTTAAAGGACAACCAGTGTTTAATACTGTGACACATGAAGACACGAAGAAGTCATTGGGAAGCATTGGAAATACAAATATTTGGTCCTTCTTTGAGTACAAGGAACTTACAACTAATATGAGGCAAGCAAACGATGAAGAATATGGAAGTATTCTGAAAGATATCAGGATTGGACTACTCACAGAAGTTGGGAAAAAAGCATTACAGAGTCGGCTGTTACATAACTTATTTCCAAAGGAAGAAATAGTTGCAGAGAAAATATACAAGAATATTGCAGAAAACAAAAGTGTCATCTGCTTAATGCCAACTCTACGTGAATGCTCAATATTTAATGAGGAGCTTTTGAAATTGGAAAAGGAAGACATCAGGAAATTGGAAGCAGTGGACAAAATTGAGGATGGAAGAATTACTGTCACAGTAACAGGCAAACTGAAAAATAAATTGGACTCACTAGAGAAGAACATCTCCAAAACAGCAGGATTAGAAAAAAATCTATATGTTTGCATGAACTGTAGAGTGTTTTTAAGGAGAAATTTGGATGTTGAAAAAGGCTTAGTGAATGGAGCGATGGGAAGAGTTGTGGGTTTTATTAATTATCAGAAAAAAGATGGAATTGAATGTTTAAAAATAAAATTTGATCAGATAGAGGAAGTTAAAGACATTTGTCGTTTTTCAGTTCGTTTCATGCTTGTGAAAGACTTATATGTACGTAGGAAGCAGTTTCCGTTTTCACTAGCATATGCTGTAACTATCCACAAGTCTCAAGGATTGACTGTAGATTGTGCATTTGTGAACATTGGTTCAACTGTGTTCAAAGAAGGTATGGCATATGTAGCTTTGTCACGAGTCAAAACATTATCAGGGTTATTCATGATAGACTTTGATGACTCAAAAGTTAGTGCTGATACAAACTGTGTAAAGGAGTATAATAGATTAAGAAGAAGCTATGCTCCTCATTTAGGTCAGTATCCTGTGTTGGAGAAACGTGTAGTTTCTCGTAAAAGGAGAAATGAGAATATCTGTAATGAAGATGTAGAGAAGAGGAAAAAAAAGAGGAGTGATGTAATTGCAAACAAAAAGAAAAAGGACAATGAAGAACAGGTTGTAGGATGTCATTTTGAAAATAGCTCTGGTGTCAACTGCTACGCTAATGTAGTGCTGAATGTTGCATTTTATCTGGAAAGTTTGCAAGAGCAGATAATAGTAAATCAGGGAAAAAGATTCTGTTCAGAGCTCAGTCTCCTTTTTCAAAAGCTGAGTAAAGATAAAACTCAAATAGAAAGTGCTACTGATATTAGAAAACTTTTAGATGTATGTTCAGGACGAACACAGTTTTCTCAAAATGAACAGCAAGATGCACACGAATTTTTGATGTATTTTCTTCAGGTAGTGGAAGAAGAAGGAGTTCCCATTGACATTTTTTTTGGTCTCTCTTATAAATGGGAACATAGTTGTGATAATTGTTATAATATAAGTGGTTCTATTGTTGATAATGAAAGGTTTATTTATTTGACATTGCCAGAGAGTAAAACAGTCACTTTTGCAAACTTAGTTAAAGATGCTAATCATAGCATGAAATGTGGTGAGTGTAATTCTGACATGTTATCAACATTAATTTTAAGGGAATACGGACAGTATGTAATTTTAATGATGCAACGATGTAGAGCTGATGGATCAAAATTGGATACTTTAATAAAGAAGTTTACAGGACAGCAATTATCAATTTCAGGAAAAACTTTTGTAACTGTTGCAATAATTTTCCATGATGGACCTACTGTTACTTCTGGACATTACACAGTTTATCTAAAATGTGAAAAAGGCTGGACACTGTGTAATGATTCCCAATTGATTTTCAAACAACGTTTGCCTTTTGATTTAGCAAATTCCTATCTAATCTTCCTGAAACCTAAATTTTAGAGAGATTTGGCAAGATCTGGACAAAATAATTTTACCATTTTAATGGATTACCATTGCAATTTTGTAGAAAAAAGATTTTTAAAATTATCATTTGGCCTAAAGGAAAGATAACCAATTGTAATGTGGACTTTTTTAATTTTTAATGCAATTTTGAAAAACCAATAATTTAGAGATAATCGGTAACTTCTGCACATTTTAAATTTTGGAATGCTATTGGACTGCCATTGGAAATATTTTCAAAAATGATTTAAAAAATTACTATTTGGCCATGTGGAAAAGTAAGCAATTCTATTGTGGACTAAATAAATTATTCAAAAAATTTTCGTGAACCAAAATGTTACAGAGAATCGGTGAGATCTGGACAGATTAAACTTTAGAATTTTAATGGTTTTCCCTTGGAAATTTATTCCAGGGAAAAAAAAAAAATACTATTTGGCCTAAAGGAAATAAAATCAGATGTATTTTGGAGTTATTTGAGATATAATATTGTGATTATACTCCTGAAACAAAAATATCAGACGGTATTTTAAAGAAAAAAGTATTGTTTTTAGATGATATTTTTTTAGAATAATATGCATTTCTGTAATGATAAGTTTAAGTGAGAAGAGATTCTGGGCTTTTTTAATACAATCTTTGAGATTGTTATTTTTTTTTGCCCGCTGTAAAATGATGAATGCAATTGCTTTCACAATTTATAGTGAAATGCAATATATTCTGAAAACAGCAAAAATAAGGCAAAAATATTTTTTGGTAAAAAATGTAAATATGTGTACTGTATTATAAAATGGTTTAAAAATATTAATACTTTTTTCTTTTTTTTCAGATCGATATAGAAAATTTTCGTAAACTACAACCATTTTAAAAACTATTTTTTTAAAAAACAAATGAATAAATATTTTTTTGAGTGAGTATGGTAAGTCAATAATAATAATTGTAGTCTCTCAAGGACCTTGTAATGTGATAAATGATTTTTAGTGTTTTTTTTAAAAAATAAAAAAAAAGGTACGCTTACCGTACGCGTACGGTAAAAAAAAAAATAAAAAAAAGTTTTTAAAAACTTATGTAAAAAAAAGATGAAAGATAAGGTTGGCTCTTAAAAGAACCGTTGTGTTCATGCAGGGACAGAGGAAAGGAACCATGGGAAAATCATTCAAAGCTACAAATGTGCTGATCTATTTTGTTGTTCACTAGGGAAACACTGGTCTCCCTATAACAAATTAGAGCTTTACAAAATGTGCAATGAATATCAACCTTCCGAAATCGAAGGTTCATTTCCAGAGGGCCAGCAAAAGGAGATTCTCCCCCCACAGATGAAGGGCTCACCTGACCTGCAGAAGAAGGAGTAAGCTCTGCAGATGATGGTCCAGGCTGAGCTGCTGTGGATGTACTGGCTCGTCTTTCTGAAGAGTTACCTCCAAAAAGATGACCATGTGTCCTTCTGTGTACATCCTTGAGGTGCCTCATCATGGTGTGATTCCCAAAGGAATACTTCCTGTCAGGATTACCTCTTGAAAGTACACGCTGACACAGCTTGCAAGTAACTAAGGGTGCATTCACCTTTTGCTGGCCTTCAGGAAAAGTAAAATAATCCCATACATAAGAGGGCTTTACTTTCCTCGCTCTCTGCCTCAAGACAGTGCTGCTGGTGCTAGCCTCACTCTCAGAAGAGCTCTGCTGTTCTGCCATCGTATCCCAAAGACAAACCAGCTCCTTCTCCCAAGGGATCACAAGCAGAAATGAGGGGAATGGGTGTGGTGTAGGAGAGTTCTAGAACTGAAAGTAGTTTCAACCAATCAAAAGTTGTGTTTCATGATCACATGACCTACCGTACGCTTACGGTACGCTTATGGTACGCTTACGGCAAAAGTACGCATGCGCGTAAAAAAGACACTCGCTTGCGCGCATGCGCATAACAGTCACTCCCCGGCACTTCCGCGTAACGTGCGCGTGTGGCGTAAGCGCGCACGCGTCCCACGCGCAGTCCGTGCGGCCACGCAAAGTACGTAACTATACGCAAGCAGCGTAGATAGATTACGGACGTTGCGTAAACCGTACGCTTACCGTGAGCTTACGGTACGCGTACTATAAAAAAAAAAAAAAAAAAAAAAATCTGGAATTAAATTTTACATGTTTATTTAAAAAAATATATTAAAAAAAAAATATTTAATCATTTTAAAAATTTGAGCACAGTCTTTATAAAAGGTAAGAAAATTAAAATAAAAATATGTTTGAAAAAAATGAAGAATAAAAAAAAAAAATAGCATTTAAAAAACCATGCAAATTCACTGAAAAAAACATGGGTTTCACACACGTTATAGTTAGGAATTAGCATTTAAAAAACCTTGCAAATTCACTGAAAAAACCATGGGTTACACACACGTTATAGTTAGGAATTAGCATTTAAAAAACCTTAGAAATTCACTGAAAAAACCATAGGTTTCACACACGTTATAGTTAGGAATTAGCATTTAAAAAACCTTAGAAATTCAGTGAAAAAACCATAGGTTTCACACATGTTATAGTTAGCTGGACATTTTACTCGTAAAAAACCAATGAAATTGCCCCGTTATAGTTAGTTCAGCTAACTATAACTCGCGCGCCCGCAATGCACTGCTGATGACGTCACATATTACATCACTCATGACATGGTCAGTGACATCACTCATGACATCACTGATGACATCTCAAATGACATCACTGATGACATCACTGATGACATAATCCTTGTGATAGAGTGGCAGACCTCCTCTCACCCTAATATAACCTTTGATACACACATTCAAAAATAGAGACTAAAATTTTCAAAACAATGGACATACCAATACCAATTACAACAACCTCTTCAGTATTTCTAAGATCCACATACACTTCCACTCATTCACCAACAGTCCTATACAGTCACTCATACATGTACTCACTCATCATATGTACTCATACACCTATACATCCTGTTACACAATGCCACTCATCCATAGAGTTACTCACACACATAGTCACTCATGCTAATAAAGAATCAAACATACATTCACCTGCATATACAGTTATACACACACCACCACACTTACTTCTACGGAAACTTACACATACTTAGTCTTTTAAACAATCACTTATAGAAACACATACTTATTCATACAGGAACTCTTTCAATCTCTCCCTCTCACATATACTCACATATATACACCAATAGTCACATATACTAGTTTAAAACATATGTAGTTACTCCTGAAGACACTATTGACACAGTCATTCACTCACTAACACACCCATACACACACTCATCCACCCATACAGTCCTGCACACATGCTGTGTTCAACACATACAAACAGTGAGTCACTCATTCATGCACCTATGCACTACGTAATACCCCCCACCGAACCATGCAGACACTCAGACTGATACTCAAAAAAACAACTAATAACCTATATAGACACCCATGTAGCTACTCACCAACCCATGCAGCCACTTATACACAAAGTGAGAGACTGTCACAGATATTTATATGTTTAAACATTACTCACTAAACCATGTATTCACTATGATACACTTAAACAGTCAGTTACACAATCAATTTTTCAAAAAAAAAACAACCATTTAGACACTTATATACCCATTTATTCTTCCATCGACCTTGAGATATACATATATAAAACATATTTAATTTTCAGAAAAACACACATTCACTGGATGATGTCATCAGTGATGTCATCAGTGATGTCATTTGAGATGTCATCAGTGATGTCATGAGTGATGTCACTGACCATGTCATGAGTGATGTAATATGTGACGTCATCAGCAGTGCATTGCGGGCGCGCGAGTTATAGTTAGCTGAACTAACTATAACGGGGCAATTTCATTGGTTTTTTACGAGTAAAATGTCCAGCTAACTATAACATGTGTGAAACCTATGGTTTTTTCACTGAATATATATATATATATCTCCTAGGGAAAATAGGTCCTAACTATAACTACCTACTGGTGACTGCCAGTAGGTAATATATATATATATATATATATTCCCTACTGGTGAGTTATAGTTAGGACCTAGTTTCCATAGGAAAAGCTTTTTTTGATTTGCCAATAACTTTGGCGCCATTTGACGAATCTTAATGAAAAAAACTAGTGGTCCGTTCCGGTCACCTCCTGTCTTGAAAGTTTCAGGGTGATTCGTTAAGTGGGGGCCGAGAAAAAGGTGGTCCCAAAACGCATTTTCCCCATGTTATTTTCCATAGGAAACTTTACAAAGCTACAGCCCGAACTGCTGAACGGAATTACACCAAATTTGGCAAAAAGGTAGGTCTTGGTTCAGAAAGAGTCCGTTCAGTAGTTCCTGAGAAATTAGAAAAAGAAAAAGTTTCGATATCTAGGGCAGCGGTGGGTTCGTGAACCCTCCCAAGCACAAACTTCTCTGTGATTGCCTGCCAACACTCCAAACCAGGAAGTGTTGGCAGCCATCTTGTGACTTGGTAGAACTGAGTCACAAGAAAACAGTAAAACAAAGTGAAAAATGAAGAAAAGGGGGCAGGGTAGAAACACCCAGACCCCCTAAGCCTGCCCAGGGGGTCCCACAAGGACCCCCAGGGCCAAAAAAAGCATCTTGTTTAAAAAATGTTGGCGGAAATCACGTTGTGGTCACGAATCCAGCCGAAATTTTAAAAAAAGTGAAGCACGGGCTTTCGCACTTCATTTAAATGAGGCCCCCCGGATGGGCCAGGTCCCGGGGGTATTGCTCAAAAAATATTAGTGGGGGCCCGCAGGGGCCCCCGCATCCCTGGGGTCCACCACCTCCCAGGGCATATTACAATGTATATGATGAGCACTACGGCCCCTACAGCCCCGTGGACCGCCAGCTCCCCTGGTCTGTAAAAAAAAAAGCGTGTGGGATCCTAATCCCCACCACACTGTCCGGGGACCGCCACCTCCCCGGGGCTTTGATAATGAACTACGGAGCTCTTTTTTTATTTGAAAATATGAGTGGG
The DNA here is from genome assembly GCF_964204655.1 of Triturus cristatus. Lineage (NCBI taxonomy): Eukaryota > Metazoa > Chordata > Amphibia > Caudata > Salamandridae > Triturus > Triturus cristatus. The sequence continues at coordinate 101,048,768 of NC_140586.1, read as the reverse complement.
GGGCTCGAGCACCCCCCCACGCCCCGGGGACCACCCCCCCCTGGGGCACTCTAAATTTAAAATCAGGGGTCCGTGACGGACCTCCGTGCTCCAGGGACCACCACCTCCCCGGGGCCTTTCAAACGTTGGGAGGGGGCCGCTCCACCCCTCTCCTGGAGCCCTTGATTGCACTGGGGACCGCCACCCCCCAGGGCCGGCTCCTGCAGTGTCCCAGGGTGCCCACCCCTGGGACACTGCTGTTTGCAATGAGAGGGCGGGAGCCGTGCAACTCCCGCCCTGTCATTGCAAACTATGCTTTGCTTCATTGAAGTGAGATCAGGGAAACCTGCTCTCGCTTCAATGAAGCAAAGCAGGATTGCTTTTCCACCAGGGGAGCTGCATGTCAGCAGCTCCCCTTGTGGAAAAGCAATGCCGGCTCCCACAGGAGACGGGGAGCCATGGGGACCATGGGGGCATTGGGGTTCCCCCACGGTCCCAATGGAGTGGCCTGGCCCCGGGAGATGGTGTCACCGGGAATAGAAGTGGCCCTCAGGATTCAAGGGGACATAATCCCCCAACTTACAACATGCTAGGGGGCGCGTTTGCATAGTGATGCAGGGAGAGGGCCGGGCCTGATATAAGAAGTTAGCAATCCTGCTGTGTGGGACTTACTGGTGGTAATAAAAGGGGTAGTTGGCCCCCTACGTTGACGTTGGGGGCTAACTACTCCTCCAGTTAATCCCACACCATGGGAGTGCTGAGAGGTGTTTCGGAGGCCACGCTCACCTTTCACCACCACTCTGGAAACGCGACTGTTATGTTATAGTTAGAAATTAGCATTTTAAAAACCTTTGAAATTCACTGAAAAAAACCATAGGTTTCATGCACGTTATAGTTAGAAATTAGCATTTAAAAAACCTTAGAAATTCACTGAAAAACCCATAGGTTTCAGGGACGCTATAGTTAGTTGGACATTTCACTCGTACAAAACCATAGAAATTCGGCCGTTCTAGTTAGTTCAGCTAACTCTAACTCGCACCCGCGCAATGTACTGCTGGTGACTTCGCATATAACATCATTCATGACATGGTCAGTGACATCACTGAGGACAACTCAAATGACATCACTGATGACATCATCCACATGAAAATCTGATGCACCTCCTCACACTTTAATATAACCTTTGATACATCCACTGTAAAATGCAGACTATCATTTTCGAAACCATCGACACACCAATACCAGTTACTACATACCCACTCACTGATCCATAGGTCTACACACACATCCACTCATTCACCCATACAATCACTCATACATGCAGTCACTCATCAATATAACACTATCATATGCACTTATACACCTATACAGACACACACACCACCACTCATCAACGGAGTTACTCACACACCTAGACAGTCATGCAAAGAATCAATCATACTCCCATTTACTCACCTATACAGTTATACACACACACACCACCTCACTCATTCATACAGATACGAACACATACTTACTCTCTTATGCAATCACTGATTCAAGTACACACTCGTCCATACAGCTACTCTCACAATCACTGACTCTCACGTACAGACATTTATATACTCAAACTCTCACATACACTGTATTTTACATTTGTAGTTACTTGGACATGTACCACTGAGACATCCATTCACTCACCAACACACCCATACACACACTCACCCACCCATACAGCTGTTTCCACATGCACTCTTGAACCCATACATCCAGTGAATCAATCACTCACACATCTATGCACAGTCACATACCTCCCACCCACACACTCACTCTTCCATACAAATACTCAGGTAACTAATCAATAACCCATATAGACACTCATGTAGCTAGTGACCAACCCATGCAGCAGCTTACACAACAACACACAGACTGATAAAGACATTCACACAGTTTAGTCACTAACCCATGCATTCAGTAAGTCACACTTAATCACACACTTATACAGTCAGTCACACACATACTAAATCCTCCATCAGACACTTATACACCCACTCATTCTTCAATACACCTTGGCATATATATAAAACATATTTACACTTTACAGAAACACAAGGTCACTGAATGATATAATATGTGACGTCATCAGCAGTGCATTGCGTGGGCGCGAGTTATAGTTAGCTGAACTAACTATAACGGCCGAATTTCTATTATTTTGTATGAGTAAAATGTCCAACTAACTATAACGTTCCTGAAACCTATGGTTTTTGCCGTGAATCTGTCTGTCTTTCTATATATATCTATATATATATATATATATCTCCGACAATGCAGAGAGGCATTTAAAAAAGGTTTGGGGGCAAAATCCTACCATCAGAATTCAGATTGTTTTGGTATTTCATTCTGCATTTCTGCTTTAAGAGATTTATTTAACCCTAAACTTAAAATAAATAATGCATGCAAACACTGTAAAGCTTGCAACGCTTTTTAAAAAACATAATTAAGTGTGCTGAGGAAAATCTTTGAACACCCTTAACTCTCAGGTCACTTGCCACCAACTCTTTTTGCATCTTATCTTTTTATCTGCATTTGTAGGCTGACTGCCTATGTGGTCAAGATTTTCGCAATGGCTGACAAACTCATCAGCATTCAGAAGGACGGGATCTGCAACTCGGTGAAGTGGCTTGTTATGAGCAAGCAGAAGCCAGATGGTGTTTTCAAGGAGGACCAGGCTGTGATTCATGGAGAGATGGTGGTATGTGCTAATTTACCCTTCTCATAAAGGGCTACTCGTTACGTATTTTTATCTTTAATTCTTATACTGCCCACAGTTCTCTGAGGTCAATTGAGAGTGATAGAGGAGCACAGAACAGGGGAACACAGTCAAGAGCATGGATCCAGAGGGCGCTCATGATGGAACCACTAAACATCACTGGGATCAGGATTCCAAAGTTCCAAAGGTAGAGCAGAGCAGATGGGTTTTTAATGCTCTTCTGAACTCCATGTAGTGAGTTTCCAGTCGGAGGAGAGCAGGTGTGAGTTCAAAAGGGGAGAGCTCTGTATGTGTAGTTTTATTCCTCCCTTCTGCTCGCATATCGTGACAAGACATTAATAAAAAAGACTGGTGTACCAGCATGGCTCTGGCTTTTTGTCAAAAATAATTTCTGGCCAAGCAAAACTATTCTTAACAAAAGCAAAGTGACCAGGGTAGGCAAAACAAACCTTGTCACCAGTACTCTAAAAGTAGGTAACTATTTGTAGTAGTAGACTTGCAGTACTTATAGGGCACTCATTTTTATGAGTTTTTCTGATTTTGCAGAACAGTTTTGTTGGTTTGTGTCCAGTCACAGTGCTCAGAGATTCTCTTTTGCACACAGAAACACAAAAACAGAGGAATTCAGAAAATACACGCAGTCTCAGTGACATTAGTGAGATTTGTTCCTCCAAGATGTAAGCAGACGTCTAGGGCCATATGTAGATAGCCTAATACCGGTCGGTAACGGACGATTTTCGGTAAATATACCGTTAACAACCGGTATTTAGGCTTTTGCTATGTAGGGGGAACATTTCAGGATTCGGTAATTTACCGAATCGGTAATTTTACCGATTCGGTAAATACCGAATCCTGAAATGAGATGTAGGTGACACTCAAATGAGTTATGTGTAGGGAAAATAATTCGGTATTTAGCACCAAATATATGTTGGTGCTAAATACCGAATTCATTGCAAAAAGCAATATTTTGCTGGACTAACAGTGCCATGTGGCAGACATACATGCCCTTAGGGCATGTATGTGCGCCACATGTGCACACATGCAGGAATCAGGGGTGCAACAGGGTGTCAATGTGACACCCTGCCACCCTTGAATGTGCTCCCCCCATTACTGAATCGGTATTTACCGATTCGGTAATGAGGCATACCTTCCCATTGATTCAATCAATGGGAAGGTATGCCTCATTACCGAATCGGTAAATACCGATTCGGTAATCACCGAAATTCTCCGATTCGGTAATATTTACCGAATGAATACCTACATAGCATTTACCACTTCATAAATACCGAATCGGTAAAATTCGGTATTTATGAAGTGGTAAATGTTAGGCCACCTACATATGGCCCCTAATAGCAACACATTATGGTGAAACACATCCTAAATTTACATTGAGTCATCCAAAGACCACAATGGCTAACTAGCCTACAATTTCCAAAGATGTTCTGAGTTTAAAGAAGCATGCATACGTCCAGATACAAATGACATTTCTGCAGGGTTAATGTGGACTTCTTTGGTCCACTTTTGCTGTTTGAATTAAAAATAGATGTTAATTGGGTGCACATTTTTTTTGCACTTTTTGGCACCATTTTAGAATGCTTAGCAATTTTAGCAATATATTTTATCTCTGGCTTTTAGTAATAATACCAACTACTTATTTTGCCCTTTCTTTTCTCATGCAGGGTGGTACCAGTGGAAATGAACCGGAAGCATCTCTCACTGCCTTTGTACTCATCGCCCTTGCAGAGAGCAGAGGAATCTGCAGGGCTCAAGTGAATGTAAGCATTTTTGTATACCATCAGCAATGCCAAAATGTTTCTTTGACTTTATCATCTAAGATGGACCATTAAAGTGCGAGTAGGTCTTCTTCTGGATATTAATATGCTGAAGCAGAAGGGGTGGACAGGTATTTTTGTCTGTCCACCCGAACATTTTAGCAGCCTTTTCCCTGACATAAAAAAATAATTACCAACCTGCTACCCTTTTGCAAAAAATAAAACAGATTTTAATCCAATCTGCTGTTAAATACCTAATGGTGGAAGCAGACTTTATAAAATCCAAGACATTAATGAACTTAAGCAGAGGATGTTCCATTGAATTACACTTAGCAGTCATGTCGAACTGCCAGGTTTACAAGTAATGCAGATACCACAGCAGCATTGTCTTATTGTACAGCCTAGGCCACAAATAGCAGGTGTAAAAGCATTCCCATAGCTGATGTGTATAGCATCCAGATTGGTATGGTCCATTGTTAGAACATGTATTAAAATCTGTATAATTCTCACACCATTCACTTTCAGCTTGATCTGATATGCTTCTTTATTGATATAGATAATGATAATCCTATTTGTGTCTCAACATTCTGCAAAGCACTAAACTGAACAGCATCAAAGCCTAGGTTTTGAAACCAATGACAGCTATGTCTGACTTACTAATGTCACCACAATGGCTAGAGTCTGGATGTATTATTTATCCCTGGACATGACATGTTGCTTCTTATTCAATTAAACACCCAGGTGTGCCTGTAGCTCTTGTACCCACAGTCAATGGTCCAATGGCGGCTTTGTGATGATGATTTTCGTGTTTGGAAAGTGTCTAATTTTAATAAATGCAATGATGTTGGGTCCAAATACATTGCGGTAGGCACAAGCATGACCTGGCCTTTTAAACATAAGAACCTTCATGAACTTTTCCAGTTGTAACAGGAATCATTGTGTGGTTTTTTCATCTGTGTTGTATCTTGTACTTTATAAATGTATCTTGCTTCAAATTAAACACTCTGGCATGACTTCTAATTTTTGAAGGTTGCATTATTGAAATCCAGTATGCACTAAAATTAAAACATCAAGGGAAACCAAGGATGTCAAATGAAGGTGGTTAAGGTAAAACATAAACAAAGCTAGTGGGCTCCAGCTATTTAATTTGCTATTCCTGTATTTATGTGATAACATTGATGCTGTTCTGTTGGGAGTAAGCTTTCAATACTGATTGTATTTAACTTTCTGCTTCATCTCTCCCTCTGTTCACAACTTAGAGTTTGGAAGGAAGTATTCAAAAAGCTTCTGATTACTTGTTGAAGAAGTACCCAACCCTTACCACACCCTATGCAGTAACTATAACCGCTTATGCGTTGGCGATGGTCAACAACCTTACTGATGACAACAAGCTCATGGAAATGTCAACAGGTGAGTAACCGCAGCCTGCTTTTTACTAACTGGGATTGGAAATGAGAGAAGAAAATAGTGAAGAGCAAGAGAGTACAAAGCTGGCAAAAGAAAGAGCTGGGGAACAAGGGATATCAGCAACATTAATAGTGAGAAACAGAAACAAAAACGAAGCAAGCAGCATTTGCAGGAACAGCACTGGAAGGAATGTGTTAAAGAGAAGTGGAATAAGCAGCCATGGAAGGGAAGATAACAATGTGATTGGGAATGAGCAGCAGTAATAAAGACATCTTAGGTGAAGGTCCTAACATGTGAGGACCCCATTTTCTCTAATAAGAGGATAGCTGAAGCACTTCACTGTGTAAACAACTAGTGCTGAACTACCTACTCCAATCCTTAAGAATTTGTAGGCTTCATATGAAAGTATTCTGACTGGCTGCAGCCTATGAAGCTTCCGGAAAACTGTTATAGAGAATGGTGATGTCCACGTTTCGAAATTATACTTGTACTCTGGGTCCAACAACACTTCATGATTGAGGGATTGGGATGAGAGCAGAAAACATATCCAAACCGGATGGCTCTGAGCCATATGCAGTCAATTACTTCTTACCTTGTCCTGGTTGTTTGCAGAAGGAACCTATTGGAATGTTCCCAAAGATAAGCAATTCGCCATTGAAGCCACCTCGTATGCTCTTCTCGCCCTTGTACGTATGAAGAAGTTTGAAAAGACCAGTGGGATCATGCAGTGGCTGAATGAGCAGAGGTTCTATGGTGCAGCGTGGGGATCTACCCAGGTGAGGCACAGACCTTGAGATGCCCTTGTATAACAGCCAAGGCTTAGCCACCAGACATACACACTCAGCACAAATGTTCTGCCACCTCTTGCAACTTGTACAATCCAATAACTCCTATAGTTAAAATGTCAAAGCTGCACAACGCAGTTTTGCACTAAAAGGTTGACAAAATAAATGTTTTGATGATGCAATATAGGTTATATGTCTGTGGTAAAAAATACAATATAGGGCTAGGGAGAGTGCATTGTAACAGTCTTGTGTAATGGTGTTTGTCTTAAGTAAAGCAAGTTGATAACTTAAGTAGTATAGTACAGTGATGTGTTTTCAAGCTTTCATGTCTTTGAAGGTCCACTTTCCATTGGTATGCAAAGCACTGTAACAACATTTTTGCAGTGGAAAACTCACTTATGAAAGTTTGGTAGTGCTGGGTATAATTCAGAAATCTATTCATTGCAGAAATATCAGCAGAACTGGTGCAAAGTCAGACTAATGTAGCACTCATCTCTAAAGGCCAGATAGCTGGAACAGACTCAGCCACATTTCACAGAAAGCAACATTCAAAGTCCTCCAGCCCTGTGGCACCATTAGTCATGTGTCAAGCCAGAATCTGAGTAAAGTTAAGTCTTCTTCAACCCGCTGAAAAGTTGCTATGTTTTGGGAAGAATCAGCTACATGCCAGGCCTTTGAAAAATGAAGAGTGGCAGACCAAACTATTAAAGTCTCTCCACCTCTAAAAAGCAGGATAGTGTAAGAGTGCCATCAGCAGAGATAAAGATTTGTGAATTTATATTAATGTAATTTCTATTTCCTTCTGGAAACGTCTGCTCACAGATGTAGAACCAGGTGGCCTGATCATAAGAGCGATAAGCACAATTCATAAAGATTATAGTGCCCATAGAAACAGATATACTGATAGAGCATCAGACTGGCCTATAGGGCAATCAGGCCATGCCCCATGGGCTAGTCTGACAGGTCAGTGCATGGAATGGTTTTTTGGCTGTTTGTGGGTCTGTTTTATGGTATGCTGAGCCTGTTTTTACTGTTGATTTGCCTGATATTAAAACAAACATTGCCTGCAGCAAGCTGAAATCAATGCATTGTTCCACACCTTGCAAAACACTTATGCAGCGTTAAAGTTAAAAACTGGCCCGATTTGCAGGTGTAGGTCACATTTTTAGCTGTCTCATTCACTAATCGAGGCACTTTTGGTGCTTAGGCCTATTTTCTGTCCCAGTCCGACCCCGTACTAATAGCCACCTCAGAGACCAAGGTTACAGTGACAGAGAGAGGTGCCGGTCAGTAACCACAGAAACTCCTACATAGATAGCATTAAGGAGCACCACAATCACCACAGAAAGAAATTGAGCCAACAAGAGAGGTGCCTCTCCGTGATCATAGAAGCAGATACATAGATAGCAAGAGGGATGTTACAATGACCGCTAACAAACCGTGACAACAAGAGTGGGGTTCCTCACTGACCTTAGAAACGTATGCTGATAGTAAAGTAGATGTATTTCAATGATCTCAGGACACACAGTGGCAACGAGAGAGGGAGCATTCAGTGAAACAGAAGCAAATACATAGTAAAAGAGGCATTTTAATGACCAGACAAACAGCAAAAAAGGTGTTTCACACTAACCATAGCAACCAATACTTACCTTGTCAGAGAGAGATGTGTCAATGACCATAGAAACACACAGTGACAGCTAGAAGCGAGCATCTCATTGACCATAGAAACACACAGTGACAGCTAGAAAGGACCAAGGTAGCTTTCTATGACATAAAAAACAGGTTACTGGGTAAAGGCTTCTCACTGAACATAAAGGCAAACAGCCACAGTAAGATAGAAGGTGAATATGTCATGACAGTGTATACATCTCCGCAACCACAGTGGCAAGATTGGTGCCTTTCACTAGCCTGAGAAACCTGCACTGATCGGAAGAGGGATATCTCAACAGCCATAGATGAAAACAGTTACTCTAAGAAATGGGTCTATGACGGACATAGAAATTTATACTGACAGCAGTTGAGATTCTGATTAAATACCAAAGACACACAAATGACATAAAAAATAAATCTGCAATTAATTATGTTACCGCATTTTGTCCTTCATTCATGTCCAGGCAACCGTCATGGTGTTCCAGGCTATGGCGCAGTACGTGATGGAAGCACCAGGCCAGCTAGAGTTAGATTTGGAAGTTTCCATAAAGCTGCCTGGGCGATCAAGACTTATAAGTTACAATATCAACCGTGATAACGCCATGGTGTCAAGAAGTGAACAGGTACTTTTCTAAAGAAAAGTGGGGTCCATCAGGATGAGCTTTATGGGGGGGGGGTCCCTGGTTTGCACTTCTTGCTATTTTTCTTCAAAGTGATCAAACATTCTTTTTTGCACTTTACTTTTTTTCCCCCAAACAATATATGTCCATCTTTAGCACTTGCGGCCTGAAAAGGAGACAAAACCCATGCGTTCCACATCCCGTCTTCCTACATATGCATTGTAGTCAGCTTTCAGTGGGCCTTATGGGGTTGAATATTTCTGCTCCCACTCTACTGCAGGGTAAAAATGGCCAGTGGAAAAACTGCCACCACAATTGGCATTATTTCCTTGCGGTGATGTTACCTCTGACTTCTTAGTTCCACAGGTACGAATTGGGGCTAACTTGTAGTTTGAGGTTTATTGCATGATAAAAAGGTTTAGTTCACGTTTTCTGACCTGCAAAACCTGGAACCTTCGTCCTCTTTGTCAGTTCCTACGGGTACAAACTTGAATCAGTCTGTGCAGGGAAACATCACAAGGTAGGAGAAAAAATGTCACCCAACTGATGATGTCAAATTAGGTGCAAACATTGTTTGCGTCCACTGTGCCATACTCCGAATGAGGGTATTGGACAAGAGATTCTAATTTGCCTGGTCCTGTTATGAAGGAAGAATTAATGCTGCTCCGCCACGGCACTTTCAGGTATAAAATCCAACAACTATGACTTTACAGTTGAACCCGGCAAATGTGCGATTATAGGGAGTTTTCCCAAGGTTGGTGATTTGTAATGGAGAGCATTCATCAGTCGACTTAAACTAGTTCAGCTTCAACAAGAACATACAGATATTCTTCCACAGTGTGCAAAATGTGAATGAAGCCTGGAGGGAGTATTTTCATTGATGGCACAGGAGCCTCTTACTTAGAAGATGGTAACTACTTTATTACATGTTAGGTTCATAGTCACAGCGTCAGATCGATAGCTCTTGTGAAGGTTTTATCCTCTCCCCAGTCCCAAATGCCAGGGTTAACTCAGCGAAAAAAAGCACCCACATTCAATTTCATCATCTTTCATTAGAACCATTTAAGTCTCCAGGTCGGACACCCATGGAATGTGGTGCACTTAAGACACTACCCCAGTATTCCATGACATGCTTTTTTTCCACTAGAATCTTTTTGTTTTTGAAATTTTAATGAAAAAACAAACCAAAAACAGTATTCTAAACGAAAAGTTCACCAGCATTTTAAACAAGACGTTTCACGTTAAGACCATTGAATTTCAATATAAAACCCACTAGGTTAAACATGATGTTTCAAATTAAATCCAGTATGCAACCATATTTTGCTAAAAAAAGAAAACACTCATTCACAAACTTGCAAACAAAGAGTACCACATTGACTGTTTTTCTGAATGATAAGTGCCACCTTGCAACCAATATTCACGTTGATGTAGATGTGGAGTTTAGCCCCTATTAAATACATTCTTATATTAGTCAGGTCTGGGGAAAGTAAGTTAAGCACAGCAAAGTCTGTGCCAGATTTTCTCTGAGTTCATGAGTGGTAATGGCCCAACCACATGCGTGTCCACCTGAACCTTTGATGGGTGATTTATGTCTGTTCAATCCCCTTTCCCTTCCAACCACTCGCCCCAAACACATAATAAAGAAGCGTTAATTCCTGATGGTGCTGTAATATGAGTAGAGCCGACACTGGTATGTTGTTTTTCTCGAGAAATCACAAAAAAGAGGGACTAGGGAATGAGCCTTCTCTGACTCCCCTCCCAAAACTTATAACTCACCAAAGAGAGAAGGACTAAGAAAAGAAGAAAAAACTAAAGAGCAAGATCAAAAGTTCTATTTCTGCTCCCACTTCTCATTATCTACTGATACTGTTTAAACAAGGAAAGGGGACAAAAATAAAGAAGGAAAAAGATTTATTTTCTTAATACTGCCCTCACACACTTTGCAGTGTCATGCTTCATCATAGGGCTGCATCAAACGTCCAGGCGCAGACCAACACTCTGGACGGAGCGCAAAAGATTTTTTTAGAGTGTATAGTTTGATATGGAAAACAAAAAGTGTATGAAAATAAGAGAATAGATAAGGGAAAAAGTGCTCCCTCAAGAAGGGATCATCAAGTGCAGACAGGTGCAGGTACTACTATCGCAGAGGATTCCAAAAGTTACCTTTATTCTTGGATCCCCTCGATAGGATTAAAATACCAAGAAAAATAGGGGATATATAGGGGAGATCAATGGCCCCATACCCCAACTGCAATAAACAACATGTTTCGGCCTAGACAATGCCTTCCAATGTCACGATTGCCTTCATCAGGGTATGGATCCCTTCAATTATTATAGTTTCACCCCTCACTGGGGTCTTCACTTCAAGAAGATCACGTGAAAATTCAATGTTATCACCGGCATTTCAAAACCAAATACATTCACATTTGGACCAGCATATAATTCAGCAGCAAATGTTGCTCAGAGGTTGTAAATAAAAGATCAAGTAAAGGTTAGGTGCCCACAAGTTCTAATTGAAGATAATACATCAAAAACATTATCTTGTGGCAACTTGTTTGGCACCAGTTGCCACTGTGGTTTATGTTCAATGCTTTCTATCACCTAACTTGCCATAATGTATTTAAAATGTATAACTTTGGTATGCTACTTACCAGATCACTGCTGTAAACAAGGCATGCTTAGATACGGGTCAGTTATAAAGTTATGTGTTATAGTGTAAATAATAGTGATTAGTATCCGATGGTCAATGAATAAGTGGAAAAAAGTAACAATTAATTTCTTTACAGACCAAACTGAACCATGATTTCACGGTTGAGGCGAAGGGTGCTGGACAAGGAACTTTAACAGTAAGTCAGCTTAAATCTGTCATAATTCTATCATGATAGACCATCTTCTACAATCGCGATAAGAACAGATTGCTCACTATGCATCTCCATGAATGGTTTCCACTGTGCTGTTCTTTAATGTGCATTAGTTATAAACATAGTAAATTCAAGCACATTCAGAGCACATTCTCTTAGCAATGGCCCATAGAGTGAAGCACTGAAGATCCAGATGATGATCCAGTTCCAGAAGTCCCAGTAGTTGTGGATCTGGTACAGTGAAAACGTGTGGTTTGACCTTTCCACTTAAGTCAATAAAGTCTGAATCTGCGTTTATTAGTCCACTTACTCCAAATTACATGTTTTATTTGGAAGTGTAAAGACAGGTGATCCAATAACACATAGTATTTATAAGTGTGCTAATGAACACACAAGCACACATTTATTACTGCACCACAAAGGTAAAATTCCAGTTTATTACCACAGAAGATCAACATTCACAGGACAAAATGAATTTTACTACCTCACAGATTGCAGGTTAATTGATGTACTCATGTAAACCACTCTACTAATATTCTAAAGATCTCTGTGCACAACTGTCATCCCCTGCATTTTGGTTTTGGTTGAATACCATTGTTTTAAAACAGATACACTTACGCATAAATAAATATGTGCATAGACCATAAATGCAGATGCGCAGAGTGTAATTTACTATTTAGCCTCTCCCCACACTCACCAATAGTAAAAAGAAACACAGCACTCTAGCATGCATTGTGTTCTAACAAATGGTGTGATTTGCGATGTCATAAGTTTTGTTATGAATGTTATAATTTCAGATGGTAAAAGTAATTTAATATGAAAGGATATAAGCAGTGCACGGAGAAGGCGCGGGTTATAGTTAATGTAGTGTAGCTTCCCAATTCACAACACTGTGTATGGAGGTGCTCCAGTAATACGCATTTCAACGTGGTGTGTAAATTATAAACTTAAGGTATAACTATAACTTTAGAATTTCTAATGTTTGTGTAGTTGAACTTTGTTTGGATAGAAAGAATAAAATAAAGTTATAGTAATTTAAAGGAGGGACGTAAATTATAAATTTAAGGTATAACTATAAATTTAGATGTTGTAATGTTTGGGTAAATAAAGCTTTCCTAACTATAACTAAGGTATATATATAGTTATACCTTAAAAAAAAAAAAAAGTATATGTATGTGTATGTATATGTATATGTGTATATATATATATATATATATCTTACACGATTTCCCACCAATGCCACTGCCGAACTCCATAACGGGTGACTCCTTTCGCGAGGGTAGGAATCGCCTGTTTCTCAACAACTCCACCACAGATAAGGAGCACTCACGGGGTGTCCAAAAGTTCATATTTAATAAAACCATAAACGGCAAATGCATTTCGGCGTCTCTCGCCTTCCTCAGTGCTTTCGTTCAGGTTTGTAAAAATGCAACACAGTCACTCCTTCATTCAAAAATAGTCACCTTCCTCCTGGTTCGTGAATGGGTGGCCAATGGGGAGGCTGCAATCCCGATGTAATTTGCTCAGCGGCAATGGATACCTTTTTCCGCATATTGGCCTGGATGTCGTTGTTTCCGTATCCATTTAGAGCTCTATGGGTACAACACCAGCCACACTCCATCGTTTCCCAAATGGGCCCGCCACTTTCTAGATTCTGTGTTGTTGGGCACCCCTCGTTGCAGCCACAGGATGTTCATTCCACATTCTCGCAGGTACCGTTTAAATAAGCGGGAACCACAAACTTGTATAGTTTGCCACCTCAATAGGTCGACGAGAGAATTCTGCAGCTGCGGTTCAGGCAGTATGGGCAACTTTACAACTTACACAATTTCCCACCAATGCCACTGCCGAACTCCATAACGGGTGACTCCTTTCACGAGGGTAGGACTCGCGTGTTTCTCAACAACTCCACCACAGATAAGGAGCACTCACGGGGTGTCCAAAAGTTCATATTTAATAAAACCATAAACGGCAAATGCATTTCGGCGTCTCTCGCCTTCCTCAGTGCTTTCGTTCAGGTTTGTAAAAATGCAACACAGTCACTCCTTCATTCAAAAATAGTCACCGTCCTCCTGATTCGTGAATGGGTGGCCAATGGGGAGGCTGCAATCCCGATGTAATTTGCTCAGCGGCAATGGATACCTTTTTCCGCATATTGGCCTGGATGTCGTTGTTTCCGTATCCATTTAGAGCTCTATGGGTACAACACCAGCCACACTCCATCGTTTCCCAAATGGGCCCGCCACTTTCTAGATTCTGTGTTGTTGGGCACCCCTCGTTGCAGCCACAGGATGTTCATTCCACATTCTCGTATATAGTTATACCTTAAAAAAAAAAAAAGTATATGTATGTGTATGTATATGTGTATATATATATATTCACTGAAAAAACCATAGGTTTCACACATGTTATAGTTAGCGGAAATTTTACTGATAAAAAACCAATGAAATTCCCCCATTATAGTTAGTGCAGGAAACTATAACTCACGCGACCGCAATCCTCTGCTGATGCTAATACTGTATTTAGACACTTATTTGCCCATGTCTTCTTCCATAAATTTTTAGCTATACATATATTACAAATATTTTTTTTTCATAAAGACACATATGTCATCAGCAGAAGATTGCGGTCGCGTGAGTTATAGTTTCCTGCACTAACTATAACGGGGGAATTTCATTGGTTTTTTATCAGTAAAATTTCCGCTAACTATAACATGTGTGAAACCTATGGTTTTTTCAGTGAATTTGCAAGGTTTTTTAAATGCTAATTCCTAACTATAACGTGTGTGAAACCTATGGTTTTTTCAGTGAATTTGTACGGTTTTTTAAATGCTAAGTTACTTTACGCCATTTGTGGCGTGCGCGCCCACTTAACGCAGTTCGTTCCGTGCGCGCGCGGTGCGCTTTGCGCACCGCGCGCCCACTTTACGCAGTTAGTGCCGTGCACGCACGGTGGGCACGCGGTGCGCTACGCGCACCACGTGCCCACGTTACGCTCGATGGGCCATGTACGCACGATGCGCTTCGCGCACCGTGCGCACATGGAGGACATATGATGCGCTTCGTTGTGAAAGGTTATATTTTATTTTTTTGTAAGAATGATAAGCCATGCACAAATGGTGCCCTTCGGGCCCTATTTGCACACGGGGTGGGGAGGGTGTGGATAATTTTTTTTTTTTCAAAAATTTTTTACCGTACGCGTACGGTAAGCGTAATCGCCGAAATTAGGGAAAAAATTAAAATTCCGTTTTTGGCCTTGGGGGATCTTTGGGGACTCCCTCAACATGGCTAGGTGCTTTGGAGCTGGCTAAACAGCTCCTTTACATGTTTTTGTCCTTTGTTTTTTAATCCACACTCTGAGTGCGAGAGAGAAAATGGCGGCCGCCGCTTCCTGGTTTCGACCGATTCGAATGTTTACTAAGATCTAACAGCCAATCAGAATCGCGCTCGCACACGCCACCGTACGCGTACGGTAAGCGTACCGTAAGCGCACCGTAAGCTGGCTCAGATATATATATTGATTTAAAGGCTATTTTCTCATATTCTACTGAACAGATTTACACCAAACCTACAAAAGGCACTTCCTTGACCTGGGGACTACCTCTCTGCCAAATTTCAAGTAATTCTGTTCAGCCGTTCGGGCTGTAGCCCTGTCTAAAGGTCCTATGGAAAAATGCATGGGAAAAACGCGTTTTAGGACCCCCCTTTTATCTCAGCCCCCGCTTGACGAATCCCCACGAGCCTTTAAGGGTAGAAGCGGAGCGTAGCGCCCCACCTATTTTGAAAAATTTGCGAGGATTCGTCGACCGGCGCCAAAGTTATTCAAAATAGAATGTTGCGGATTTCCTATGGAAACGTGGTCCTAACTATAACTACCTACTGGCGACCGCCAGTAGGTAATATATATTTATATATATATATATATATATATATATATATATATATATATATATATGTTTACAAAAAAGAGAGTTGCCCCTGTAGGTGAAATGCTCACAACAGCCGGTTGATCCTCACGAAAGTAGCTTCATAGGAATCCTTTTCCCAGCCAAACATGCCTGACGCAAGCTGCGTTTCGGGCCACCGCCCTCATCAGAGGCATTACGTGGTTAAAATGTCAGATGCACCAACGGAAATTCCTTCTTTTATTTCAGTGATATGGAAATCCAAACTGCAAGTGCAGTGCTTCATGGGAAATGTAGTGCAAATTATGATAAAAAAGCCCAAGTGGGCCGACATCGCCACTTCACCCGCAAACTATCAAATGGCGAGGACTCCAGTGGAGGCAGCTTTCTTTTAATACGAGTCCGGTTGTGCCACACCAGTCCGCCCAGATAAGCAGACTGTGGCCCTGCTACAATCCAGCAGTGGTGCATTTCGCGACCGGGCTGGCCGCTAATGTGTTTACAAAAAAGAGAGTTGCCCCTGTAGGTGAAATGATCACAACAGCCGGTTGATCCTCACGAAAGTAGCTTCATAGGAATCCTTTTCCCAGCCAAACATGCCTGACGCAAGCTGCGTTTCGGGCCACCACCCTCATCAGTGGCATTACGTGGTTAAAATGTCAGATGCACCAACGGAAATTCCTTCTTTTATTTCAGTGATATGGAAATCCAAACTGCAAGTGCAGTGCTTCATGGGAACCGTAGTGCAAATTATGATAAAAAAGCCCAAGTGGGCCGACATCGCCACTTCACCCGCAAACTATCAAATGGCGAGGACTCCAGTGGAGGCAGCTTTCTTTTAATACGAGTCCGGTTGTGCCACACCTGTCCGCCCAGATAAGCAGACTGTGGCCCTGCTACAATCCAGCAGTGGTGCATTTCGCGACCGGGCTGGCCGCTAATGTGTTTACAAAAAAGAGAGTTGCCCCTGTAGGTGAAATGCTCACAACAGCCGGTTGATCCTCACGAAAGTAGCTTCATAGGAATCCTTTTCCCAGCCAAACATGCCTGACGCAAGCTGCGTTTCGGGCCACCGCCCTCATCAGAGGCATTACGTGGTTAAAATGTCAGATGCACCAACGGAAGGGTGGGAAGGGTATGCCCAGACGTGGGTCCCGTGCTCACTACGCCACTGCAGTCAAGCTATCCCGGCTGATGACGGCTGATAGCCAGAAACCGGTCCTAGGATGCTTGATTCCGGTCCAGGAAAGACATGGCTTGGCAGTTCGGTCTGGACTGTTCCCATGAGGCACAGGGTCAAGACTGATTTGCATATGGCCATGTCTGAACTGGGGTGGTGTGGTGAGCAAAATAACGATGGATTAAACCCAGATCTGTGACTGGGGGTGAATGTTTTGCCATTGTGCAACATTTCGTCCATCATCTTGTGTATTTTGCTGTTCACCCTATGTGGGAAGGGTATGCCCAGACGTGGGTCCCGTGCTCACTACGTCACTGGAGTCAAGCTATCCCGGCTGATGACGGCTGATAGCCAGAAACCGGTCCTAGGATGCTTGATTCCGGTCCAGGAAAGACATGGCTTTGCAGTTCGGGCTGGACTGTTCCCATGAGGCACAGGGTCAAGACTAATTTGCGTATGGCCATGTCTGAACTGGGGTGGCGTGGTGAGCAAAATAACGATGGATTAAACCCAGATCTATCACTGGGGGTGAATGTTTTGCCATTGTGCAACATTCCGTCCATCATCTTGTCTATTTTGCTGTTCACCCTATGTGGGAAGGGTATGCCCAGACGTGGGTCCCATGCTCACTACGCCACTGGAGTCAAGCTATCCCGGCTGATGACGGCTGATAGCCAGAAACCGGTCCTAGGATGCTTGATTCCGGTCCAGGAAAGACATGGCTTGGCAGTTCAGGCTGGACTGTTCCCATGAGGCACAGGGTCAAGACTGATTTGCATATGGCCATGTCTGAGCTGGGGTGGCGTGTTGAGCAAAATAACAATGGATTAAACCCAGATCTGTGACTGGGGGTGAATGTTTTGCCATTGTGCAACATTCCGTCCATCATCTTGTGTATTATGGTTCAACTGTTGTGTTGAAAGTTTCGTGGTGATCCGTCAAGCGGGGGTCACGAAAAAAGGGGGGTCCCAAAACGCATTTTCCTCATGTTATGTCTACGTGGATATTTCATTTTTTGAACAAGACTACAGCCCAAATTGCTGAACAGAATTACACCAAATTTGGTAGACAGCTAGATGTTGGTCCAGAAAGCGTGCTTCTTGTGATTTGGTGTATATTCATTCAGTAGTTTCAGAGAAATTAAAGTTTAAAAAATATAGATATCTGGGGACGCAAGTCCCTCAGGAAACTCGCGGATCCACAGTCCTGTGCTCCAATTTGATTGGCTGCCAACACTTCAAACCAGAAAGCGTTGGCAGCCATCTTGGGACTCGGCTTGAAGCCAAGTTCCACCAAAAAGATAAAAATTATGAAAAGGAGGCAGGATAGGAATACCCTGCCTGACCCCCCAAGATATAGAAGGGGGTTCCACTTGATGGAAAATAAATATTTTTTTATTTAATTTTGCCACAAATGCACGAGTGGCGCCACGGATCTATGTCAAAATTTTAAAAAAAGACGCATGGGCTCCCACGCGTCTTTTTTGTAAAGCCCCAGGGAGGGTGCAAATCCCAGGGACATGAAGGAACTGAAGGAGGGGGCTCAATGGCTCCTAGGCTTATACAAAGCCTCAGGGACCGCCACCTCCCTGGGGCAGTAAATACTAGAAATGCTGGTGGCCCGCAACCTTCCTGGGGCACCTTAGAATAGGAATGCTGGGGAGCTTGCCTGGCCCCCGCTGCCCCAGGGACCGCTACTTCCCCGGGGCACTTAATAGGACTGCGGGGGGCCCACACAGTCCCAGGAATCAGCAACTTCCTGGGACGCTTAAGAATAGCCCACTTGCCCCCCTCCCCGCTGCTCCGGGGACCGCCACCTCCCCGGGGTACATAGATTACTTAAAAACAAAAATGTGGGGGAGGCCCTCCAGCCTCCCCCGCAGCCCCGGGGACCGCCACCTTCGTGGGGCACAAACACAATTAAAAAGTGGATCCTTTTTGGGCGTCGGAATCACCACCTCCCTGGGGCTACTTGAAAGAAAGCCTTATTGAGACCTAGATGGCCCTGGGGACCACCACCCCCAGGACCAGCTCCAGCAATGTCCCACGGTGCCCACATCCAGGACATTGCAGTTTGCTATGGCTCCCGCCAAGCCATAGCAACCACTCCGCTTTCTGCAAGCGAGAGCAGAAAATGCTCTCGCTTGCTGAAAGCGTAGCATGTGTCTGTTTCCCTGCCCGCTGTCAAGCGAACAGGGAAACAGACAAATTGCTTTGAGATGCAAGGAGCTGCATGTTCAGAGGCTCCTTGGGTCTCAAAGCAATACCAGCTCCCGCAGGAGGCGGGGAGCCACCAAGGACTGCAGGGACCTAAAGGCTCCCCTGCGGTCCCCAACAAATGTAAGTGGGTGCCCTGTGTGGGAGCAGGGCACCCACACTACAGGCCGGGGCCTGGGGGGATGGGGTCCCCGGGGCCGACATCCGCCCGGGAGGGGTCCTGCGGCCCCCACTTCCATATTTAAAAAAAATAATAATAATGAAGGGCAGGACCCAGGATGGGGTCCCAGGGGTCCCCAGGCTGAAATTGGCACAGGGAATGGGAGCCACACGGCCCCCCTTTCTTTATTAAAAAAAACAGGGGGAAAAAAGCAAGGCAGGGCCCTGGGGGATGGGGTCCCCAGGGCCGAAATTGGCCCGGGAGGGGGGTCTCACGGCCCCCTCCCATTATTCTTTTTCAAAAATGAAGTACAAATATGGGGCAGGCCCTGGGAAATGAGGTCCCCGGGGTCAAAAATCCCCTAACCTTGACTAGAGTGACTATCCCTACTTGGACAGGGTGCAAACCACTGTCAACTAGAGACCCCATTTCCAATGAACAAAAGCGATGTCTGTGATGTCTCGAAGGATAATGTGTTTATTGCCCTCATGACAACTTCTCATAAAAAGTTGAGATACCATCCACTTGTGACACTCTTGATGAAGAAACATTTGGAGATGTTGGGGTATAAAGGTAGTGACAGTATTCATGTTTGTTTCCCTGTCTATAGTTGTGAAGGAGTCAATCAGTGGCTTACTTGGACCAGTACCAAGAGCATTGGTTTTCTGTGGAAGTTTAGGTACAACCGGCTGATTAGGTGGAAGTGTCACTAGTTATTTATTTATTTACTTGTTTAGAGTTTACAACCACATTACTACAAAGAGGAGTTGTACACCTCACTGTTCTAGACACAATATTCCAGAGGGTACTACTATAGTACAACAATGTACAAGAGGGTACAAATTCATTAATACAAAAAGGGGCCGTGCACCTCTGCAAGTGTTGGACACAATATCCCAGAGTTTACAACTAGATTACTAAAAGGAGGTATCATACACCTCAGCAGGGCTTAGAATACAATATTCCATAGGGTACAACTATGTTACTATAGTAATGGGCTTCACAAGAAAGCAGGAGGTTGGACACATGATGATATGAGGGATTCCTAATACACTGTTACAGCAATGTTTCCTGCACCGCTTCAGGAGTTTGCAGGACATGCAAGATATTCTAAGGGGTCCCGGAACATTCATTCACTGTGGGTTCCACCAACCCTCAAAACGCACTACAGGAGACTGATGTGGTAGTTATGGTAGTTTAATACAGTGATGGTCCCTTCACCGCAGCAGGTGGTTAATCAAGAAGACCCAGGAGGGTTCAAGCATAGGGTCTTCACCACTGCAGGGGTTAAGCATGATGAGGAGTGGTGTTGTAGTACAAAACTCCAACCATCTTTCCTATGCTAAAAATGGATTGGAGACAATGATGTTTATCACAGCCCTATACTTTTAGGATTTTCTTCTCTGTAAACTGATAAATGCAGCACCAACATCCTACCTCTTTTCCTCTTATTGATATAGGTGGTAACTGTGTACAATGCCATGCTAGCAGAGAAGGACCTCCCCTGTAAGAACTTTGACTTGAATGTGAATATTCAAATGGACCATTATGGTAAGTCTCTATCTGCTCTTTTATTTCTTCTGGAAGGCAGGTTATCTAAAATCCCAGAGATCTTTTGCAGAAGCAGGAACATCTGCTACGGCAATATTTCTAACCAGCATTGGCAAAGCCCATAGGTTTCGCCTATGCAAGACATATTGGCGCTGTCAGTGTGCTTCTGTACAACAGCTATGAAAAAACTTTAACAAAGCCGAATTCTTCTGTGTGAACGCTTTGGCTTTGGTAATATTTTTTACAGATGTTACACAGCAGCACATGCTACTGTTCAACATGGCATAAGGTAAATAAAAACAAAGTGCTATGGCGCGGCCAGCATTGACTTTTTATTTACTTTAAGCTTATTTACTTTAAGCCCTCTTGCACATGTTGCACATCAGCTCACACTGCTGTGCAATATGCTTTAAAAGAGCATGGAGGCTGAGGTGGCAAGCAACAAGGAGGGGAGGGAGAGAAACAAAGAACATATAGCGGAAGGCGAACAGGTGAGATAAAGAGAATGACAGCGGGATGGGTTATTTTAAAAAGATTGGACGGCGGGAGGAGAGCAGGTTAAAAACATCGGATTGTGGAAAAAGGTGGAAGGATTGACACCACGGATGACCCAACGGAGAGCGGGGGCAGGGTAGGAGGAAGGTTAACACCACAGAGAGCAGGAGAAGGGTGGGAGTGAAGGAGAGGTACTGCAGAGGATTACACTCTCTAAGAGTGCCTGTCGAAAAGTTAACAAAGAGTACGATCAGGAGTCTACGGCTAGTGGAAGGACACTGGCCACAGGAAGGTTTACTTGGTCCATGCTCCACAGCAGGAGCATGGACCATGTGCTGAACCTCTGAGCAATAGAAAGCAAGGAAACTATAGTGATGTGGGAGCCAACCAATGGCAAGTAAAGGTAGGTAATAAATGGGCCCTAAGCCCAATTAGGAGTTTTTTTCCTTTACAAGAGATTTCACAAGCACAGGGCAAGCACTGTGCGGGTATAATCTAAAAAGGAGGCCCCTAAGGACATTTTCAACCATGCTGCTCTTTAATTCTATTAAGAGTTTCACATAGGAAGATATAAGAAAACAATTCAATGAGTTTTAATGGTTGAGTTGTGAGTCTGCTCCCTACCCCTGTCTGATTTTTATTGCTGAAGCGGATGAATATAAACACTTTATACTCTATTATTGTTGTAGAACTGAAATATAGAATGCATTCTGCAAAAATAATAGTTTTGGAAAGATTCCTATTTTGCAAGCAAACAGTTAAAAAGGTGTCTCATATCCACAAATATGTTCAAATGAGAATGCCTTTTAAAATTATTTTTATGGTCTGTCCCTTTTGAAACCTCTTCCTTAGTCCAATGTTGGGCTGTCATCAATCATGAAGTGATCATTACAGTATAAACCAGTACACTATCCGTAAACTCTGGTTTGTGTTCAACTCGTCCTGTACAACTCTAAGGGCCTAATTACGAGTTTAATGGTGTGGGAGCAGCCGCCTCGCCGGCAGCCCGCTCCTGTACCTCCAAACCTGTGTGCTTACTGTCTGCCAGATCATGAGTTTCCTCATGTCTGGTAGGCTATTTTTTGGCTGTCCCACGGCGGTGCCTCTGAAAATGGGCTCCAATGGGAATGTCAAAAACAGTTCCTGCATGGCATGTACTGTAAAGTCCATGCCATGCAGGAACTGGAGTGCATGCACACAGGGGGGATACATGTTGTGCCCCCTGCATGCATCCCCATTCAAATGGGCAACAGGGTGGCACTGTAGGGACCCCTTTGTTTCAGGACCACCAGCCTTTTCATGGAGTAAAGACCTCCATGACACTGCTGGCAGTCCTGAAACTCATAATATGTATGGTGGTGCCACAGTGGCACCACCAGCATATTACTGAGGCCCTGACTGCCACACCACCTTCAGGGAACGGCGGTTCCCTGGCACCTGTGGTGGTACAATGGCGGTGTGACCTCCAAAGTTGTGATGACGGTCAGAGTGCCAGTGCAGCGGTGGCTGTACCTCCACCACTGCACCCCTTCAAAGGTTTGGCGGTCCTCGGCTCTGCTTATCATGGTCAGGACAGGAGCTGGGTTTATCATTTTACCCCGAGATGCTTCCTCTCTTACTACATCTAACTCTGGTCATTTTTGCCTTGGTGAGCTTCAGAAAGCTAATCATTTGCATAAGGGAAAATCAACATAGGAAGAACAGTGCACTCTATTACACCTTGGTATGGAAGCCCCATACTTAACTTTTGCAGAATGTATGTCAGTAATGGTGCTTG
The DNA here is from genome assembly GCF_964204655.1 of Triturus cristatus. NCBI lineage: Eukaryota > Metazoa > Chordata > Amphibia > Caudata > Salamandridae > Triturus > Triturus cristatus. Next base: position 101,025,662 of record NC_140586.1, on the reverse strand, counting down.
TCAGGCCACATATGAAAGATGACATTGTTATGCTTCACACTACAACTATGATTCCTCTTGAGAAGATTTACCTGTTCATTTTATTTAAATCAAGGAGCATGTCAGAAATCTGCATGTCATTAATCTGGATGAGAAGGGCAATTCTAAACCCAATGTGGAGTTAAAGGCCACATCTGTTGGGAATCTCAGTCTGAGGACTCCTTGCTGAACGCTAGGGGGACCAGACATTCACTTAGGATTTTGGGGTCTGATCCCATCGCTTACCTATCCTCAGAGACTGGTCGCCAAGAAAGTTCCTCTCTAACTCATGGGCCTACACCATGGCACTGTAAGTCTCAGCAGCAACAGCTTTGTGCTGGTGACGTCCACCCAGGGGAGTCCATCTCTGAGCATCTCGACTTGGCTGGACGGCAGAAAGCCGCGCTGCTCTCCCTGCTCACTGTTGTGTGTAGAAGCACGTTCCATCTATTGGCTTATGCTGTTGACTTCTCCCTGTGTAGAAGTATCCCTCAAGTGTATTGTTTGCACAAGAAACTGCTTCCAGTTCCATGTGAAAATACTGAATAATCTGCTATCATGACCCTTACGGACCACCTCTTCCCATGATAAGGTTTGAGGCGGATGAAAAGTTTCCTTGTATATATCGGAAAAAATGGATTTCTAGACATTTACAACAATTTCAGACTTTGGCTTTGAAGGGTAGGAAATGGAATTAAGTTAATGTAACAGGGGTCGGAGGGAATGTCCAAGTCTGACGATACTGAGAAGGCTCATGTACAGGCACAGACACCTTATTCACCAAACAGTGATCAGAAACGCATCTACCCACCTAATGTCAATTAGTATTGCAAGGATAAGAATCAAATTGTGATTGATTTACTAACACAACTTTCAGTTAAACAGGCTTTGTTGGAAAAAATGGTGACGTTTCAATGACTCAAAACACTGGTTTATTCCCATAATATACACAATAATATGGACGTGATTTCCATATTTTCTGAAATGTTAAGTTAAACTGCAGACTTCTGTGGCAGAGAGCTTGATTTAAATGAAACCTTTTATTTTCTTTAATTTTTCTCTCTAGCTAGAAGGCCAGAAGGTGTGCAATCCACCGTCCTAATCGAAATCTGTACCAGGTAAGACACCGTTCTGACACCCCTAAATAAATCCATTAAGAAAGCAGATGCAGCCTTGGCTTCACCGCTGATACACAGGGTAATCTTATGTGATTTCCCCCTTCACTCACTACACCAGCCTTCACTGTGATTTCCCCTGTTTCAGGGATACTGAAAGGATCTTCCTATTTCAGCTGGTATCCCTGCGCCTAAATCTGGGGATTACAAGTTATTTCCTCCCAAACGGGGAATAACATGCGTACCTGAGAGTACTGGGTTCAACTTCACATATATTTCACCTTTCTAGGGGAAGTAATGGTACCAAATATGAACACATTTGCCACCTACTTACATGCATGCACACACATATGTGCGCTTATATATATCGGTGTGTGTGTATATACTTCTCTCTCACTTCTCTCTCCCTCAGTCTCTGCCTCTATCACACAGTGTACTTGTTTATATGTGAGGGTGTCATGACATATAGATCTCTCGCTTATGATCACAAAGTGAGTTTAGTTGAACCAAGAAAAATAGTCCTTGAATCTCATTTAGATGTATTCTATTTGACAAATGTAGATTTTATCTCTCCCTCCTCTCTCTCTAGAAAGAAAACGAGAAACAGTGACATAGTGGGATAGAAAACTGGAGAGAGAAAGTGTGTGTGATAGAAGAAAGAGGAGGAAGAGATAGCAAGAAAGAAAGAGACATAGTGAGAGAGATGAAAGAGCGAGAAACCTAGAGAGAAAGAGAGGCAAAAGAAGGAGTAGAATTAGAGAGAGATATAAGGGAAAGTGAGTGGAGGTAAGATGTGTGTGTGTGTCTGTCAGGAATTAAGAGAGGAGCAAAATAGGGAGGGAGAGTGAAAGAGAGAAGTAGGCAGAAAAAGAGTTAAGAGAAGGAGGAATAAGTATGTGGGAGAAAGAACGGGATAGATAGGTAAGAGAATAGACAAAAAAGGCAAAGATCTGAGAGCCTCTTAGACAGTAGTAAATGAATGGAATAATAGAACATGAGATCACAGACCACAACACACAGGAAACAAAGAGCCCTAACAGCTTTCCAGAGAGTACAAGCTCAGATCCAGAGAGAAACAATGGCTGATCAGATGATGGATGACGGCTAATGGATGAGAGGAGGTGGAAACATCAAATCTTATCTATAACACTAAGGGGTCAATTACGGTGGATCTGGAAAGGGTCAGAATGGCATCCGATTTGGTAGAATCCGATTCGAAAGCCATGTTTCCGACCAACTCGGACACATTTCCAGATGACCAATAATGATGTCCGGGAACCGTTTGAACTGTCCGACTCGTTCCGAACGGCAGCCGACACTTGCAGGTCTACTGGCCACGTTTCTAAACGAGCAATTAGGATGTTGGATTCGGACAGCCTTTCCGAATCGGTTGTTCCGACGTGGATTGGCTGTTGGAATCTGACTTTGGGGGTCCGTAGCAGGCCCCCCTTCAACCATGAGTCCCCCCTTTCCGTGCATGCACAGTGTGGCAGGCACCATGGGCTGCCACAGGGTGCAAGGTTTTCCCCAACCACCCCTTATTTTAATGAGAGCCTGTGTTCTCGTTCGGAACACAGGCTCCCATTGAAGTCAATGGGAGTCTGACCGAACGGTGTTCGGACACATCGTAATCGGTTGGATGGACTCCCCAAACACGAGTCATTCAGAAAGCGCACCGAAACCGATTCGGTTGGACTGCTTTCCGGACGACATCGTAATTGGCCCCTATGACTTCTATTGAAGTACTGGACAAAGACTTGGGAGGCAGGAAAAGGAGCTTATCAGCAAAGAAGACTTTTGAGCATTACCATTTACATGAGCTTGTTAGAAAAACTCTTTTCGAGAGGAAGAGTTACAAATGCAGTAGAGAGTAGGTTTGAAGTAATATTTTAAGAGTCCAGAAGACATTGGTGAAATGTTTCAGTAAAACCATTTACCTGTATGGTAAGGCCATAAAAAGTTAAGAAATGGCAATGGTTGGGAAAAAGCACATGAAAGACTTTCGGAGCCTTAGAAGTCTCCCTGTGATGATTTATACTGTTTGTGTTCGGAACGTATGTTATACTTTGAACTATTCCTCTAGGATGAAGGGTACACGAGGTGTGATATATTTGGTCTCTGCAGGCTTTCACACTCCCAAACAAAACCATGTATCAGGCATGATAAATGCAAATTGAAATACTGATTTGGTTGGACTGCTGAGATAAGAGTTTGCCGACTCAACGGGCTTCTGCTTTTGAAGCTACTTAAAATCACACACACAGCATGAGGAAGGTGCCTGCATTTCCACTTTTGAGTCTCAGCAGTAGAGTTCTTGTTTGTAGTCTGAGTCACTTAAATGTGTTCACTTTAAATCTCCTGGTCTACTGTTAGTTTGATGTTTTAGTGACACTTGCCTTCCAAATTACCCTTATCAGGTATCTTGGAGACGTTGATTCCACCATGACTATTGTGGACATTTCCATGTTGACTGGATTCTCCCCAGATATTGATGATCTCAGAAGGCTAAGTGTAAAGCCACAAACCTATAGCAGGTTAAAAGGTATGATTCCACATTACAGTACTTTCCAAGCATCTCCCTAATGTAGATTCAATTTTTGACCGAGTATATTGCATTTACATTTCATTATAAGAGTGTTCTTACACTAGCCAATGAGGTTGACACAAAATCTCACAGCACTGTCTCAGATCATGACTGGACAACATTTATTTGTATTGATGCATTGGTTCTACCAAAAGGAAGACAGACAGGTAGATCTCCCAGTTGCTATGGAAATTGATGAGGGTTGGACCTCTTTAAAAAATTATTTGCCATTTGCAGACAGATCCATTCGTGTGTATTTCTGCTAAGTGATTTAGGTATAGAGTATTCCCTTATTACTTACATGCATTGTGTTTAGAAGTGCTTTGTATAGGAGGGACATGAGGCATGAATTAGGTGGGACAAACAGGGATTTAACTGTTACATTAATTTGTGATCTTTGCTGTCTCACATTTAGCTTTCGGAGCCAGTGGACAGATATATTTCCACGTTTGAAATAGAAAAAGGCCTGTCAGATAAAGGAAAACTAATTATCTATTTAGATAAGGTAAGGATTCTTATGCTTGGGTTCATTTTAACATTTTCTTCAGTGATGGTACCTTTTTCATTTCCCTCTCTCATCTGAGTATTTTTTGCTTTCTCTTTAGGTTTCACACAAGGAAAATGACTGTTTTTCATTTAAAGCCCATCAATATTTCCAAGTTGGTCTGATTCAGCCAGCTGCTGTCACCGTGTATGAATATTATTCTCTAGGTAACCACGATCAAACCTCTTTTTATGAAATTAGTAAATGCATGGGATGAAGGAGGGATCGCAACTCATGGCATGGCAAACAGCTCCCTAGCCTCTTAACCACTCATAAATTTGGAGTCAAACGCATCTGTCATTACTGGCACATCAATAATTGGAAACAGTTTTTCTTTTTTTTCAAACAAATTTTATTGGCATTTGACTCATGTACAGTTCCATTATTATCATGTCTTGATATTTACATACCCATATAGTTTATGCTATTGTTCTCTTCCTCTTTTCTGCTGCGTTGCCATTTCTTAGAAACATTTCAACAAAATTAAATTGGGTTCAACTCCCAATCCCCCCTCCCCTTAATGAGTCGATTTATTTGTAGCTTATGTTTTCCAGCTTTGTGTGTTCGCTTCTTTCGCTATATGCTCTATCATTGTCTGGAGTCTGCGTGGGATAGGGAGGGTCTTGCACCTGTCATCCTACCTTATTCCCTCTGTGTTCCCATCTCATTGTCCCTTTCCAGTGGTGGTGAATTTGATAGGGCTTCTGCTGTCTCATCGAGGTCTGATGCCCTCATGTCATCTAATAATCTCCCCCATGCTCTCGCAGTTTCTAGGTTCCCTGTGCCTCGGTATGCTGCTGTCAAGAAAATTCTATTTTCTGCGTCTGCCCACTTCTCCAGCTCACGTTTCCAATTCTCTATTCTTGGCCCCCTTGTAGCCGTCCAATTCTTCGTGATTTCCCTCTTCGCTAATACATATGCTAGGTCCTGAAACCTCCCAGTGACTTTTTTCTTGGCTGTGTGTGGGAACCAGCTTAGTATACAGTGTCCCGATGTATGTGGTACCTCTCTGTCTATAGTACTCTCGACTACAGTTAGCACCTCCTCCCAAAAGGCCCTCAGGCCCTGACAGTCCCACAGCATGTGCAGAATATGCACCTCTCTCTCCCCGCACCGTGGGCAGGCCGCCTCCTCCGCCTGGAAGTATCACCTGATACGTGCTGGCATAAGGTACGCCCTATGTAGGACATAATAGTTTGAGTTTAAACCTGGCATTTCTTGATACCATTAGGGCACGCTCAACAATGGTTTCCCAGTCCTTTTCTGTAATCGGCACCCCTAAGTCCTTTTCCCATTGTGTCCTCAAGCGTTCCGTGGGTTTCTGGACATCCCGCCTGATTGCTCTATAGATGCAGGAGACCGTCTTTATCCTGCCTGCCGATATGACCACATATCTGCAACAGTCCAATGCTCTGGGTTCTGTAGCTCCAGTAGCCCAATGTTTCCTGAACGCCGCAGTGAGAGCTCTATGCAGTAGAAAGTGTCCCTGTGGGAGGTCAAACTCCTCTTGGAATTCCTCAAATGGGAGCATCTGGAGGTCCCTAAATAGGTCCCCGATTACTGTCGCCCCCACTTCCACCCAGTCGTCTAGCCCTGCCCAATTCCCTCCATGCAGAAAATATCAGAGCATTTCTATGGGTATGTCTAGGGAGTAGGGGGCCCTGCATTCTGCTTGCTGGAGTCATCTTGCCCAGCATTGCATTATTATTTTTTCCTCATCCGTTCCCCTCTGCGGTCTCTGCTTTAATCTCAGCAGGCTTCTTGCCAGAAGTGGGGCTTCTGGGGCGAATGTGGACTGCGCCCTTTCCAGGTTTCTACTGTCTGCCAGTCAATGCACAAACCATTGGAGCTGTGCTGCGAAATAATATGCCTCTAGGTCGGGGACTGCTAGTCCTCCTGTCGTTGTGGAGCGCTGCATCGTGGCAAGGACTACTCGTCTGCTTGCCCCCCAGAGAAATGTTACTACCTGCGAGTTCAGATCTTGGAATGTCATGCTCGGGATCCATAGCGGGAGTGTCCCGAATATATACAGCAGATGTGGTAGCACCACCATTTTCAGTAGGGCCACCCTGCCTGCCACTGACAACGGAAATGAGCCCCAAAAGTCCATGGAAGAGCGGAGTGCTCTTATCCCCCAGCCTACATTGCCTTCTACCAAGTCTGCTATCCTGTGATATATTGTCACCCCCAAGTACTCTAGGCAGGTGGGTTCCCAAGGTAGAGTTCCTAGTCCCTCTGGAGGGCGTCTATCCGGTGTCATGGGAAATCACTTAGATTTTCGCCAGTTCACCCTCAGTCCCGAAAGATCACCGAATTCTTCCAGCATACCTTTGGCCCCCTGCAGGTCCCTGTCTGTCTCCTGGAGAAAAGGGAGTAGGCCGTCCGCGTACAGTGCTATGAGTGGTGGGTTTCTTTTATCGTTAGCCCCATGTAGTCCCGCCCTGTCCTGGCGCGACATGCTAGCGGCTCCAGGGCTAGGGCAAACAGCAGTGGGGATAAGGGGAATCCCTGCCTAGTTCCCTTCTCCACCCTTTGGCTCTGGGAGATAACTTTCCCCGTACGCACTCTGGCTCTTGGGTCTGTATACAGTAGCTTTACCCTCTCCACAAATCCTTCGCCTAGGCCCATCCTTTCCAGGACTCGGTACAGGTATTGCCATTCCAGGCTGTCAAACGCTTTTTCAATATCTACTGCGAATATTGCAGCATCATCTTTGGAGTAGTCCTCCGTACCCAATATAGCCATACGGCATCTGATATTGATGGCAGTGTTCCTATTTGGGATGAAACCCGCTTGGTCTTCGTGTACCAGCTGGGGCATGTGTGGTAATAATAATCTGTTCGCCATTATTTTGCTCAATATTTTATAGTCCGTGTTCAGCATGGACAATGGACTATAAGCTGTTCTGTCGTGGGCTGGCTTTTGGGGTTTAAGGATAGGGCTATTAGGGCTTCCTTTGTGGTGTTCGGTAGCATTTTCAGTTCCCTTGCTGTCTCATACATCAAGACCAGCTTAGGAGCTAGCTCCGACACATATGCCAGGTAGAATTCATCAGGCAGCCCATCTGTCCCTGCTGTTTTATTGCCCGTCATGTGTTTGATGGCACCTTTCACCTCCTGTAAGGTGATGTCCTTCCCTAAGTCCTCTGCTTCCTCTGGCTCTAGTAGGGGCAGTCCTAGTCCTTCTAGATACTCTCCCAATGCCTCGTTGCTGCGCCGAGAGGTGCTACGGTACAATTTGGTGTAGAATCTGGCAAAGATATCCTTGATCCCTTCCTGAGTGTACTGCCTGTTCCCATTCTCATTCTCCATTTCTACTATTGGTTACCCCCTGTTATTTGGGTTGGCTAGCCACGCTAGTAAAGAGCCTGATCTGTCACGTTCCGCATGTGTGCGGTCTAGGTATTGCTTGTAGTCAAAGTTCCGTAGCCTCTCTGTCTGGTAAGCCACTGTCTTACGTGCCTCTAGGAGTTCCTTTTGTAATTCTGGGTGCCCCAGTCTTCTCTGTACTACCTCTCTAAGCTCCCTTTCAGCTGTTAGGACTTCTGCTGTTAGTGTGCGTCTAACCCCTGTTGTCTCAGCTATGCAGTGGCCTTGTATCGTTATCTTGAAGGCATCTCATTCCGGCAGTGGACAGGTTGCCGTCCCCTCATTCTCTTGAAAGTATTGCATTATTTTTTCCCTGATTCACTCCTTAAAAACCTGGTCTTCCAGCGTCTCAGGATGCAGTCTCCAGGTAGGGATGACCGGATTAGGTCTTGCTCAGTTGAGGCCCAATAGTGCGGTATTATGGCCAGATATCGTCCTAGCTCAGTATTTGGCGGTGCCTACCTGTCCGTGTATGTTCGGGGTGCATAGGAATGTGTCATTGGGATGCAGAGTCCTCCAAGAGTCTATCAACCCCCAATGTCTCTGCCAGTCTCAAAACGCCTGCGCATGTTGGACAGTCGAGGAATCTTGCAATGGGGAATGTGACCTATCCATAGTGGTGTCGGCTACAGCACTGAAGTCTCTGCCTTTGAGCACTGCAGACGTCAGGTATGGGGCTAACTGTCGGGACAACCGTGCCAGGAACTGTGTTTGGTCTACATTTGGGGCATAGAAACTTATAATGCTCACCTCTCTACCTTCTAGTCTCCCTCGCATATCTGCCCTAGGGGTCGATCAACGTACTAGTTACCTGAAAGGGTACTCTGGCCCGCACCCAAATCACTACTCCCCTGGCATAGGCCGAGTATGTAGTGTAGAATGTTTGTCCCAGCCACCGCTTCTGCAGGGCTTGGCCCTCTTTGGCTGTGAGATGAGTTTCTTGGTGGAGTGCGATTTGTACCACCCGTCTGAGATAGAAAAATACTTTATTCTGTTTGACCATAGTATGCATGCCCCGTATTTTCCAGGTTAAGCACTTATACTTTATAACATTCGCCATGTATATTTCCCCTCTCCGCCTTCCCCCCCTCCCAACCCCCACCACATTCTCCTCATAGGTCTGTTGTTTCAGCTCAAGCCTGCTGGAGTGAACCTGTAAAGCGACTCGTGGTACCCCAGCCCCAAAAACAAACAACGTTATAACATGTTCCCCAACATCCCTTCCTCAGGACAAGCAGGGGGTACCCTCCCATCCAAACTAGCAGTCTGTGTCCTTGGACAATCATCCGCAATGTAAGGGGGTTAGTCAGGTGGTGCGTCAGGTGCATCCGCCCGCCTGCACGCCGCTCGGCTCATTTACTACATCCACTGTAAATTAGCCTTCTCCCTGTGTATGTAAGTTCAACTGTGCTCTCTATTGTCCCTTTCCTGCTTTCCAACTCTCTGGCACCCCCCTACCTGCACCTTCAGATGATCTTGTCCGCCGTTCCTGCCGTCACAAAGGGAAGCTCGCAGCTCGAAGCCTCTGATATTTGAGTCCTGTTCTGAGCTCGAGTCCCAACCGATCCGCCTGCCTCTAAATTGTCTCAGTTAGGTTTTTTCCCACTGATCAGTGCCACTACTTGCATTTCACCATTCCATCTGCGTCTTTGCTTGTGTTGGTGCCATTGTGCCTCTTTTGGGTTCCCTGCTGCGGGATCTTCTGTTCCGGCCTCCCAGGCGTCTTTGGTCTCTTGGCAGTGACACTCCCCAGTGCTGTTCCAGCGAGCTCCATGCTTCCTGTGGAGAAGTGAAGAGCTCATTCCCTTCCGGGGTGGACACCTGCAGTTTGGCCGGGTATTGCCTGGCATGTTTATAATCCAGTTGACAGAGTTTTGCCATGACACTTTGGAAGGAACTTCTCTGCTGTTGTACGTCTCTAGAGAAGTCTGGAAAAAGCCTCACCACCACATTATTGACTCTAATTTCTCCCTGCCGTCGGGCCTGCGCTAGTATGTGGTCTCTAACACGATAGTGTAGTAACATCGCTATCACTGGCTTTGGTGGCGCCCCCTGGGGCGGGCGGCCTCACCTGGATGCGGTGGGCTCTCTCAAGCCCCTTTGGTGCCACAGTCGTGCAGAGCCACTCCTTCAGGTATCTCACCATGTCTGACCCTTCTATTTTCTCGGGTAGGGCGGTCACCCTAATATTATTTCTCCGTGAGCGGTTTTCTGCATCTTCCACCCGGATTTCCAGTCCTCTCACCATTGTCTCCAACACAGTGAGTTGTGCATTCATTTCTGTAAGTGCTGGGCCGGTTTCAGAGATTTGCCACTAATTTGTTGTGACCCTTTCTGTTAGCCGCTTGTGGTCATCACGCAGCAAGCCCAGATCTGCCCCAATCGAGTCAATTTTGGATCTCCAGCCTTTCACTAGAGGCATTGATGGCCTGTAGTATATCTTGCAAGGTTGGGTACTCATTGGTATCCGTCGAGGAGGTATGCGTTTCAATCTCTTCTGATTGTCAGTCTGTGCATCCTCCTTTTCCTTGGTCTGTTTTCCCATCTTCTTCCTTCTGTGCCCTTGATTGTTGTGCCTTGCCACAGTGGGTATATTTCCTGTTTCTCTTCCAGGGAGCACCCAGTGTCATCTTATCTTTGCTTCAGCTACTCCTCTTGCCTCAAACTCTTCAGAATGTGGATTCCGTATATATGGATCTCGTGGTTTGTGTAGTCAGGGCGCTCGCACAGCCCTGCCGCCGAGGGGGAGACCGTGCAGCGGCTGTTGTTTGTCGTGGTTCTGATTCTGCCGTGTTCACTCCCTCAGGCGCTGTCGCGACCCCGATGTTGTGTGGGTCTCCAGCTCTCCTTGAGTGATACTCTCGTAGGGCCTCAGAGCACGAGGCCTGGTCTTTTCCCGCTTGTGTCTTTGTATGGCAGTGTGGACCTGTGTCACCAGTGGGGAGGGGAGTCTTCTACTTCGGTCTGTAAATCCACCCAGCCATTTCCTGCAGTGCCACAACTTCCAGGGTGTCTCGCTCCTCTTATATCACCCTCGTGTGGGATCAAAATGGGGGGGTGGACTCGTCCCACCACAGTGCCTCCACTGTACGCCGCTGTCCGCTGTCTCAAACACGCTCTGCCTCCCTGAGTCGTCCTGCGCTCCAGGCTTCGTGTCTGGCCCACCTACGTTACAATGTGGGTCTGTGACATTGTGTGGGGTCAGAGGGGAGCCCCTTGCTCCAATTCAGCTCTGCAGTCCGCGGGCCCCAGTTGCGCCTCTACTCTCGGAGCATCCGGCTCCTCGTGGCTCTCTTCTGCAGGTGACCGGGATGGGGGAGGAGGGCTTGGCCCGCTCTCTGGGTGATCGCCGCTGCTTTTTATCCCACTCGTGCTCCGTCCCTCCATGCCTTACAGCACTCACCCCTCGGCGTCGCGGTCGTCTCCTCTGCTTACCGGCCTGATTCTTGCTGGGTTCAGTTGCGCCTCTGTCCTCAGAGCATCCCGCTTCTCACGGCTCACCGCTGCAGATGACCAGGATGGGGGAGGGGGGCTTGATCTGCTCTCAGCTCGATCGCCACTGTTGGTTGCCCCACTCACACTCCATCCTCCCACGTCTTCCAGCCCTCCACACTCCACACCGCGATCACTTCCTCGGCTTACCAGCCTTTTCCTTGCAGGCAGGACAAGTCGGGGCTGCTTCTCGGTGTCTCCTCGTCTTTAGGGCCCAGCGGGCGTGTTCGTTATGTAGCAGCAATCCTCAATTCCGATGGGCACCACCATTTTGTCTGGGTGCTTCTCCCACTGCTTGGACTTTCTCGTCGATTTTCTCGGCGGGCATTTGTTGTTAGGGGGTTCCAGCCAGCTTACTTCAAGTCTTGGGCGGCTGCTGGGCTATCGTTGTGGCTCATTGTATGCTCCTTGGACGGTCCGGATGGTGCCAAACAGCGGCCGGGGAGAGGGAGCTCATAAGCTCTGTTGCCTACTCCATCGGCGTCCAAGCTGTTGTGGAGCACACTCCTGCTCACCAGCATCGGGGGGGGCGCGGGAAGGGCGCGGTGTATTACATGGGCCCCGCGTGCGCAGCGCGTAAATGAGGCACAGACGCGGTATTCTAGTTGGGCGCGAACTCCCGAGCGTTCGCCCGCCCCTTTATTTATAACTACGCTCTCACGTCTCTCACGTGAGTGCAAGTCGCGCAATCCCGACCGCTCTCTAGCCAGAGGCTAGAGCGCTAACTGTAACATCCCTCTCCAACTCAGTCCTTGATAACAGTTCAAACATTATGCCGCAGCGTCACTTACTTGGCACGCAAAGTCTCTCAACCGGCTGCTGGGCCTGGGGTTCTCTCTCAGCACATACCGCGAGGTCCCCCGAGGGGCCGGGGTTTGGGTTGTTGGTGTTGCCCCTTGCCCTGGTTCACCATCCGGGCTCTCGGTCTCATTCGGGTCCAATCTGGGGACGCATTGGGGGCCAGGGCTGGGTAGGCTGGCTGGGAGGACCCAGGGTCGTGTTCTTCCTCGACCTCAGTGGTTCCATAGTCGTCCACGGGGCTCCTCACCACTTTGAACCATGATATGTTCCGGGTGACCAGCTCTCCTCCTCGTCGTGCCGTCACCATAGTTCCTTGCCGGTCGACCACTATCCAGTGGCCCCTTTCGTATCTTGTCTTGAACTTTCCCCCGGGCCGTCGTTCTCTTAGAATTACTGTATCCCCGGCTTGGACCTCCCTGGGCGCGGCTCTCCGCGCCTTGCTGACTTTGTCATTTCGCTCTTGGCGCCTCTGGAACGCCCTCTCCTCGTCGAAGGGTGGGGCTGTCCACCCTGGGGCGACTTGTAGCCCATCTCTCCGAGTTCCCTTGAACATCAAAGGCCATGGTGCTTGACTGGTTGAGCAGTGGGGGGTGCTGCGATACTCTCCCAGAAACCGCTGCAATTCTCGCTCAGGGTCTAGCTGCTCGGACACCGAGATACGTAGTGTTGTATTGATGGTGCGCATTAGCCGCTCTACCTCTCCATTGGCTTGTGGCCACTGAGGGGTGATGCGCCGATGGCGGATGCCATGTGATTGCAGGAATTCTTCGAATTCGTGTCCTTGGAACGGGGGCCCGTTGTCGCTCCGCAGCTTTTCTGGGCACCCGAACATTCCGAACACCTTCTCTAGGGCTGGGCCCACGTGCGTGAAGGCGGTGGATGGCAACGCTTCGGCTATCGGGTACTTCGAGTAGCTGTCGATGATCACTAGCGTGACCCGCCCGTCGGGCAGGCTCCCAAAGTCTACACTGACTTTCTCCCACGGACATTGTCCATGCTCCTCGGTTATGATGGGGGCTGGCGGCTGGGCTCCGCTGGTTATCTGGCAAGGCTGGCAGCTGCGAACTGCGTCATCTGCACACTCATCCATGCTCGGGAACCAGACTTTTTCCCTCATTCGAGCTTTCTTCTTCTCCGTCCCTTGATGTCCTTTGTGTGCCAGCTGCGTTGCCCTTGTCCTGAGGGCGGCTGGGATAACAATTCTGGAGCCTCGGAGGATGAGCCCCCCTCTGGTCACACTCAGCTCATGCCGTATCCTCCACATGTGCTGGAGGTCATTCCTCTCTTCGCTGGTCCATGAGTTGGCTGTTTGTAGGAACTGCTGCCAGGTTCCTTCTAGGATCGTGTTTTTGACATTGACCATCACTGGGTCTCGCCTGGCTGTTTCCAAGATCTCCTCCAGCGTCAGCGCACGGGGACACGTCAGGCCAGCCACCATGTCCAGATGTTCTTCAACCTCCTCTTCTTCATCCATTGGCGTAGGCTTGCTACTGGTCTCGGGGTGCCGGGACAGGAAATCTGCCGGGTTCCTGGATCCTGGCCTGTATACCACGCTCAGGTGGTACTGTTGGAGGTTGATAGCCCACCGCTCTATCCGTGGAGGCGGGTGGGGTGCTGTCCCTCGGAAAAGTGGCACTAGCGGTTGATGGTCTGTCACTACTGTGAATGGGTGCCCACACACATACAGGTGGAAATGGCGGCAACTCCATCGGATTGCCAGAGCTTCACGCTCGATTTGTGAGTAGCGTTTCTCCTTGTCCGTTAGGGCCTTGCTGGCGTACACTAGAGCTGCCCACTGCCCTGGTCCTTGCTCTTGTGTTAGGACCGCTCCTAGCCCTACGGGGCTGGCGTCCACTAGGATCTCGGTTTTCTTCCCCGGGTCAAAGTAGACCAGTGTGGTCTGGTCTACCAGAGCTTCCTTGATCGCTTGGAATGCTGTTTCTTCTGCGACTGTCCATTGCCACATCACATCTGTCTTGGTGAGTTGTCTGAGAGGTTCGGCAAGGGTGGCCAGGTTCGGGATGAGCCGTCCACAGTAGGTGGCCATCCCCAGAAAGCTGCGGACCTCCGCCGCTGATGCCGGGGCTGCGGCCGCCTTGATGGCGTGTGACTTCCGGGGGTCCACTTGGATGCCTTCCTTGGTGAAGACATAGCCGAAGAATTCGATTGTTTGCTGAAACAGCTGGCACTTGTCTCAGTGTAGGGTGACGCCATGTTCCTGCAGACGTGACAGTGTGGCCCGGACGTGCCGGTAGTGTTCATCCACCGTCTTGGAGTATATGAGGATATCGTCGCTCACGTTTAAGACGCCAGGCAGGCCGAGTAGAATGTATTTGATGGTGTTTTGGAAAATCTCTGCTGCCGAAGAGATTCCGAAGTTCAGCCGCTTGTACCGCCTCAATCCCAGATGCATGCTAACGTGGTGATATATCGGCTCTCTGTCGCTAAGGTGAGCTGGTGGTATCCGGCGTTTAAGTCTAATTTGGAAAACCATCGCGCTCCGTTCAGATCGGATACTATGTCGTCCATGGTAGGCTGATGTGCCTTTCCCGTTTGATGGCCTTATTCGGTAGGCGCATATCAATGCACAGCCGGATCTTCCCTGGCTGGCGGGGTTTGTCAGCGATTGCCATTGGCGATACCCATGGTGTGGGCCCTGTAACCTTCTCGATTACTCCCTGTTCCTCTAGCCTCTGGAGCTCCTCCTCTACTAACGGGCGTAGGTGAAGCGGTATTCGCCTGTGTCGGAGGGCTGTTGGTGTTACCGAGGGGTCAATGTGGAGGCGTATTGGCGGCCTTTTGATCTTCCCCAGCCCTGAGAATAGACTTTTGAACGTCTCCAGCAGGTCTTCGACTTGTTTGTCCTGGACTTTCCTGAGGAACGCAATCAGTCCAAGATCCTCCGCTGCGTGTCCGCTGAGTAGTGTATCTACTTCTTGGTCTATGACGTGGATGTCAATGACAATTTCCGACTTTTCTGAGCGCACTGCTACTGTCATCTTGCCTTTCAGAGGTAGCGGTGTGTCGCTCCCGTAGGCGTAGATTTTGGCCTTGGAGTATCGGAGTTCCGGTCTTGGACTGAGACGGTTGTATTGCTGTACGCCCATCACCGTTACGGACGTGCCCGTGTCAATCACTGCATTTACTTCGGACCCAGCTATGAGTATGTCACATCGTGGCTGCGGTCGTCTGGTGCTCTTTAAGGCTTTAGTGAATTAAATTAGGTATGTTTCTCCATCATCGTCAGAGTCTGTGTCAGAGTCCGGGTAGTTTCTGGACTTCTCGCTTCTTGACTTTGGCTGTGACGACAGCGACGTGTGCGATAGTTGCCTCACCATCTTCCTCAGCGGCCTGTCCCGCCTATTCCCGCTTTTCTGCGTCTTCCTCCGGCAGACAGACGCAAAATGATTATCAATGCCACAGTTCGTGCATGTCTTCCCTCTCACTGGGCATGCTTTGGGTGGGTGATCATCATACCCGCAGTAGCCACACTGCCTGGCTTGCGCTGGGGGTCGCCGGTCACGGGGTCTCTGTGGCCTTTCTTTCGGTCGCACCGCATCCGTCTTCTCAGATTTCACCTCAATGCTCTTGTCTGTCCCTTTTACCAAGGCCAGGTCCATCTCTTCAGCTCTCGCCGCTGATAGATCATGTGTCCTGGCTAGGACGAGGATATCATTCATCGGGATGTTAGGTTGACGGAGTAATATAAAGGATTTTGATCCGCACTCATACACAAAATACAAGTCCATCCAATTTGTTTGTTTTAAGATTGTTCTTTATTCTTTCTTCTAGTAGCCAGGTTGACGGAGTATTAACCCGCGCAGCGTCTTGCTCCGAATTCCCAGTATCAGCTGTGCTCTGATTTCCTCCTTGGCCCTGTCTCCCACGAGGTGGGTGTCTGCGAGGGCTCTCAGCCTCGTGTGGAAAGCATCCACGGACTCACCTTCACGCTGCTTCGCTTGGCGGAGTTTAAAATGTTCATAATCTGGATTGACCTGGGGGTCAAAGTGCGCGTGCAGGGCCGCTACCGCCGCCGTGTAGTCGTCGGGGTTCCCCGTGTTCGGCAGGTGTTTGAATAGGAGATATACTTCTTCCCCTGCGTAGTGAAGGAGGAGGGACCGTTTCACCACCCCATCCGTCTCCCTGGATCCGATGAAATAGTTCTCCAGTCTGCCTAGCCAGGTCTGCCATCGCGGTGCAGCTGTCGTGGGGTGAGCAACTTCGCTGAATGGGGGTAGCACCCCCGAGGGGGGGTGATGAGGCAGCGCCCTTGCTGGGTCGGGCCGCTCGGTGTTGCTCATGGTGGTGTCGGACCAAGCACCTGCTGTGTGTCTCACTGATCTTTGGTGCCTCTGTTCAGGCTGTTTCGCCCCGTTCTACAGCTAGGTGGCCTACCTGCAGGGTGTGCTGCACTGTGGCCCGTAGCGTGGGTCTCCACGAAGGTATCGTGTGGCTTGTGGCTCTGCAGCCAGGGGATGTGCTGATCAGCACCTTTCTCGTTCGGGAGGAGGGCAGGGGCCCATCCTCGTCGCCAGTGTTGTGGAGCACACTCCTGCTCGCCAGCATCGGGGGGGGGGGCGTGGGAAGGGCCGCGGTGTATTACATGGGCCCCGCGCGCGCAGCGCGTAAATGAGGCACAGACGCGGTATTCTAGTTGGGCGCGAACTCCCGAGCGTTTGCCTGCCCCTTTATTTATAACTACGCGCTCACGTCTCTCACGTGAGCGCAAGTCGCGCAATCCCGACCGCGCTCTAGCCAGAGGCTAGAGCGCTAACTGTAACACAAGCCACGCCCCCATTGGAAAAACGGTTGTTGTCGCCCAAATTCACAAATTTTGGATTGGAAAAGTCATACATTTTTTACCGGAGGATGCAGTGAATGTAGCCACTTCATATCCCACAGGCAACAAGCATTGGCATAGCCAATAGGTCTCGCCTTTGGGACCTTATAAGTGGACTACTGTTAACAAGTAGGCAGTAGCGCTTGTGAAAAGCACAGCGCTCTAAAAAAAAAAATAACATATGCAAAAGTGGGCGGCCCCCAGACGAAAGCGAAAGCGCGGCGCGTTGTGTAGATAGTAACCTAACCCACAAGGAATGCAGCTGCCACCCTCTGCGCCGCTGCTCGCTCCCGAAGGAAAACGCCGTGGGAGTGAACATTACAAAAGAGGTGGGACATGCACCCGCCTTTAGCCATTTGCCATGTGCATTCATTATAGAAAGCCACACGCAAAAGCCAATCCAATGTGTGGGAGGAGTCAGACCCACACAGAGTAGACACAAGAAGCCTATGCTCGACCTAAAAAGAGAGAAAGATCACTTCCCAGGGGCTCCATGGAAGGGGGCTGGCTGGGCATTGCCCAATTTTTCCATGCCTTAAAGCATCTCTGCCCACATTCAAGGCTGGCAGGGCCTGAGACAGCCGTGAAGGTTACCCCAGAATTCTCACATGTGCTGAAGCAAGTGCCTCTTGAGAGCTCGAGTGGTGCCCCCTCCCCCTTGGTCCGAGAGGGCCATGAAGGTGACGCTTGCACTCGCCCAACAGCGCGGGCCTTTCAACCTTCCCCAGATGTGTAGTGGGCAGGCTCGCCCGCTTACCATCTCAAAGCCCCCCTGCCAGAGGAAGGGACCTCCACATGTGCAGGGAGGGACGGGCAGTCTGAGTCACAGGCAGGGTCAAGTGCTGGGGCTGCAGCCTCTGCAGTGCCCTGCCCATGCCAGGCCCCACATCTGCCACAGAATGGAAGTCTGGGGCCGTGGGGTGCAGGGGACGATAAGAACAATTGCCCCTTTTCTTGCTGTAGGTGCACCTCTCCCCCATGCTCTAAAATGGCTGCTTACTCAGTATGATCAGTTTGTGTTTTGTAAACACGCACCGCCGCTGTCTGCCCACGCTCTCTCCACAGCGCGCACCCATGCCCGCGGTGCTGCCTCGAGTTTTTGTATATTTAAGGCCAAAGAGGATGTGACCTAATGGCTAGAGCAATTGACCTCGAAGCGTGGGAACCAGGCATCGGGTTTTGGCAGACACGCACAACAGCTGTGATTCTCGGCAAAACTCTTAATCGCTCAATGCCTGACAAAATAAATATGTTTGTCATTAACGCAAATGATGCTCAGGTAAAGCGCTTTGATACTTTCGAGTCGACTTTGCGCTAGAATATACTCCCGACAGAAAAAATAAGACGTTTTTAGAACAAAATCAGTAACACCATCTCAAAGTTTTCAGTGACCGGATACAGCGATATAAAGGCAAATGAATTCAAACGCTTTCTTAGGGATGGGGTTATTGAAGAGTACCCTGTATAATGTGAATGTTTTCACACCTGAACACGTGCCTTTATTGATATTTCTCAAATAAAATATTTCTTATAAAAATATATTTTTTGAAGCTCATCTGTTCGAAAACATAACAATATAATCTTAAACATTATAAATGTTAATATCACTAACATTTTTGCTACTGTTTATTTCATGAATTATATAATGGTATTATGATGAATAATGTCATTCATTACTTCATAACGTTGCAAAATATTACCAATATGTTGCAATATATATGTCAAGTTTTAATAAATAACAATATTTTATCATTAAGGTTTCATATTAATGCTATGAAGCGGAGACAAGTTGGCATCGTAGCTCTATATAAAAAATACACACGAATATAAATATGTGTGCGAGTATGGTTAAAGCACCAAGCGCTTTACAAATGCCCCTTAACATAAAATATGTATACAATTATTTAATAGCTTAATTAGGATAAAAAAAATCGGATTTATTTGCAGGCGTACATAAATTATGACTGGCGAAAGCACAGCACGTTGTGTAGATTGTAACCTGACCCACAAGTAATGCAGTTGCCACCCTGTGCGCCGCTGCTTGCTTCCGAGGTAAAACGCCGTGGGAGTGAACATTACAAAAGAGGTGGTACATGCACCCGCCTTTATCCATTTGTGTGCTTTCATTATAGAAAGCCACACACAAAAGCCAATCCAATGTGTGGGAGGAGTTGGTCCCACACAGAGTAGACACAAGAAGACTCGCATGGCGCTGCTAGGATCGACCTAAAAAGTCATGAGAAATGTCCTTATAAGATAATGCTTCTAAAATGGAACAAGGTATCATGAAAGACGTATTTGTCGGGTAACTGACTCTGCTCAATCTTTCTTCTTACTGGACAATTCTATAGACAAACTATATATTTTCCCAAAATGCCTTTACTTTTGTGTAAAACTTACCCCACGTGACAGGGCACGGATTATTCATTGGGGTTGTGGTATCAAGAGGTTTCAAAGAAGGCCTGTGTTCGACCGGTAGGAATGGGCACGTTACACAACATGAGCGGTATGAGGAGTCCGTGAAAAGTCATGTTAAAGTGCTCGAAGGAGAACAACCACTGAGATATAAAATTATTTCGAGGATTGCCCTCCTCCCAACCTTCCAGAGTATTCCCTCCTATTCCAAAACATGCTGTGGGATTTTATTTTAATAATGATGTTTACCATCAATATATGCTACACTCAGACTGAATCTTTTGGTGATTAACATTATTACGGCTCAATTTAACAGAGATTATTTGATCGAACAGAGACACAAACTCTTTTTACTTCGAAGACTGTGCGATGAAAGGTATAAAAACCAAACAAAATGACTGCTAATCTGGGCCCGGTACTTTAAAAAGGCCTTAGAGCACAGAACCATTCCAGGCTTTCCACAACTCTTAGCAAAGTCTGGAGAGCTGAGATATTCTTCAGGTAACAAGAAAAACGCATTTCAATAAAACAGGAACACGCATTTTAATGAGATCTATATATTAGTCCTGTGCGGCGAGTGCAAACTGGAGCGGGCTACTGTCACTTCTGCCCTACTTGTCCAATAGATGGGCACAGAAAACATTCAGCTAAATCCTGGCATCCAATTATTTAGGTTTGAGGTGCCTTCTCTTAACACTACTAATGAAAAGAGACAATTAGTCACATGTTTTAATTAAACCTGGAATGCAAAAGGCAAACCAAGAAACTGTCCCTGTGTGTGGAGAGGCAGCTCTTGCTGTTCACTTGGATGGGGTCAGCATTACCAAGTAAGGTCACCCAGTGCGGAGTACCAGACACAGCAGGACTGGACATTCTAAACAAAAAAGTCAACTGTTCCGGAAGCACGAATGCTCGTTTCGAATAGTAAAGGCCTGGAAAATAAAGGACGAAATATCTCACAGAGTTTTGCACATATTGTAAGAGGATCACTAATTCGATCCGGTTACAATGTAAACAGCATGATGATATTGCCATAACAGGTATGAGCACGCTCAGCTTTGGCTGTTCAGCCCTGATCAGGGTGAAACATGCTTCGGGCAAACAGCAGGCGTAACGCACAAGCCACGCCGTGCCTGAACCAACTTCAAACAGAGCACCATCAGAACCTTGAATCAGAGTTAGCTAGTGATGTTACAAGCCCTACTATGTCCTTTGTCCCCTGTCTCACCACTGGTTCAAATTACAGTCAGTTGAAGCTGCCGCTAATACTGTCTGCAGCTAGTGACTACTTGTTAAAGTTCAGTCTTAAAGGTCAGTGGTGCAAGTCAGAGTACAGATACTATGGGTCACTGGTTACAGTTGTATTATGAGCTCCATATGCCCCCATTTCATTTCACCCACAGCACAAGCTGTCAGGAGCTGTAACATCAGGGTGACTCGAGCTACTGAAGTGTTCCAGGTGAAAGACGAAACCAATGGACTAGTTCTCTGGAAAGTGAGTGAGAAGAGAGAACTGTGTGGAATCTGTAACAACCTTAAACTGAAGAGTGACTAATACATGGTAATTTGTGGCAGCAAATACAAACAAGACAAGCCCGGCGGAGCGTGGCGCGCGCGCTTGGCGGGGGCGGGGGAGCGCATTCCAGGCGGGGGAGCTGACCCTTTGAAGTACGATGCCAAAAGCGGATTGCATGGCAGCACAATGCACGTGATTGTGCGTGTGCTCGCCATGCAATCCGCTTTTGGGAGCCCCTTACTAGAGTCTCGCTGAGCGATCGCTTACGCGATAGCCAGCGAGACCTAACAAGCATTGGCATAGCCAATAGGTCTCGCCTTTGGGACCTTATAAGTGTTTAGCTATGCAATAGTTGCATAACTAAATACTTATAAGGTCCCAAAAGCGAGACCTATTGGCTATGCAAAGCGGCCGTGCGGCCACGAAAGTGATCGCGATCAAACATCAAAGCGGCCGTGCGGCCGCTAAAGTGAAAGTAATCATTTCGCGGCCGCTTTGATGTTCTCAGTGGCCGCGCGGCTCACTGAGAACATCAAAGCGGCCGCGAAATGATCATGCAGGCTGCCAAATGGTGCGCGCGCCCGGCGCACATGCACTGTAGTTGGCGGCCTGAAAGCACTGGTTTGCACTTCCAAATCCCCCTTTTACAAAAGCTCTCGCGAGAGCAGCGCTAAAGCGCTGGCTCAGGCGAGACCTAAAAATGTTTGTCTGAGGAGAAACATCTTTTGCTAAATCACCATGAAATATGATTATGTTGCCTTCCCTTTCCTATACTAGGAAAGCTTTTACTTCTTCTTTTGACTTAAATAAATTGGATACGTTTCCAAGGTGTGAATGTATCTGCAAACTGTTTGTGAGTATTCCTGCTCCAGTTGCTTATCTGCATGTGCATTTAGGGTTCTTACGTTACAAATGCCTTAGTTGAACCATAGTTGGTGTGGGCTCTGGGATATTTAACAATTTCTTCCAAGACTTGTGCAGCTCAAAGCCCCGGGGAGGCAGGAAAAAATGTGAATACGTTAGGTTGATGGTAACTTTAAATGCATGAAAATGTTTGTTCTAACTTTATATGATAAACTGCAATATTGTACTTTTTAAAAACAGTAAGCATTTACTAAAACTAGACATAGACATTGCATTATACTCAATCTAGAAAACAAATGTTCATTTTTATATAGGCTATATTGTGAAATGGTCCCTCAGTTCTTTTCAATAGGTTATTTATATTCAGAAGCATATCTAGTTTAAATGTTCCCTTCTTCCTTAACCCACCCATCATGCTTTTTGTGCTATGCCTGGTAAGATGTCTTCCTTCTAACAGGTAGTCTTCAAACTACTATGAATTTATATTGAACAAATAATTGCATCTAATACACATCACTTATTGTTAATATTTAGAGAGCCGCTGTACAAAATTCTATCATCCAGATAAGGAGAGTGGGCTTTTGAACAAAATATGTCAAGCAGACGTTTGCCGATGCGTTGAAGGTAATGTTTTCTGATCCAACGGTAATCGTCAGCTGCCATCATGTGATTTTTTTCTTAACTCTTTATTGTTTTCTATATCCTTTTTATTTGCTTTTAACATTTTACCTAGTACAGATCATTTGTTATACCATAATAATTTTTACAGAGTTGTCATTTTGCACAAATCTTTCTACTTTGAACTTTTTTCTCATTTTCTCATTTCAATCTTTTTTCGACATCAATGCCATAAAGGTTACCTACAACAATAGCATTTAAAACATCTTATGGATATATTAAATGTAACTTAAAAGTACTCACCCAAATTTATCAGTGCCAGGACTCTCAGCACTTCGTACCGTTGCATTCATATATCACTTGGCATCGCACAAAAGACAAAAGAGAATTTACAATCATAAAAGCAGCAGCTGTCAGGAAAAATCATCATAAAAAAGAAAAAGCGATAAACCACAAGAGTGTTCTATGTCGTGCCTTAGTTTAAAGTGCACTACGCATTTTCGTGGGGTTAAATAGGCAGTCTCAATGGAGTGACCATAAGAAGTTGTGTAAAACGCGAGTTTAAAGTGAAGAGTTGATATATTAGTCTCGAACCAAGAACATGTCAGCTAAGCAAGTACTGTCAGCACATCATACAGTTGCAGACGTTTGTCGCTAGGCATCACACAAGGGATAAAAGAATGTTTACAAACATAAAAGCAAAAGTTATCAGAAATTCGCATCATTAAAAGGAGAGGTCAGCCCCACATCCGTTCTTTGATGTGCCTTGGTTAATGGTACACAGTGTATTTCCTTGCTGTTGGTCAAAGCAAACTCAAAAAGGCAGATTTTAGGCAGTAGTGCAAGACTGCAAATTTAAAGTGCAGAATTGGCATGTGGGTCTCAGACGATGGGCAAATCGGCTTGTCGTGAAGTATCAGAGAGCATTTAAACAAAACACCTGTCTGCCGACACATTCTTTCATTAGATTGAACAAACTCAAGATAAGCAGACCCTAGAAAGTAGTGCAGAATAGCAATTTTAAAGTGCTATTGGCATTCTGATCTAAAGCCAGGTGCCAAACGAGAAGGACGGGTAAGAAACCGACCGTATTCGGGATACACACTCATTCTACAAAATCCTCACAAGGGGTCCACTATGTATACTAGAGAGGTATCCCGCCAGATGTAAATTGATACGTAAGAACATAACAGATGATAGCAGTTCCTCCTTGGGGCTACTGGCAATTACTATGCAGTCAAAGAAGCCTGTGTGGATGTTAGTAGCTTCTGCGATATTTACATCTGTAGCCAGTAATACATCAGGTTTAGAGTGGCGCTTACGAGATCTAAGGTAATGGTAGACAGGGAAATCAGGTCAAGCTGCAACATGATGGCACTTAAGTACCCACTTATTATTTGTTTGCTGAAGATCCCTAGTTAACTGCGTGACACGGGGACGGATGACGTGTTGTCCCAGAATGGGAGTAGCTGGAGGCAGAGGAGGTTATGATCGCTCTCAATCCTTTAGGTAACTACTATATTATTCACCTTGTATAAGAGTCTTAAGTTGATCAATATATAATCATTACTACTCTCATGGATGGGTTTGTTATATGTAAAAGCCCCACTGTATCTGAATTGTTGTCTACCATTTGTAGCCCTAAGTCTATATTCCAGTGTCAAGGCCTTCAGCTGCAGGGCAGCTTGAGTCCACCTTTTTATAGGAGGTAGATCGTGTTGAGGTCTACCCTAATGCTTGTCTTTCTCCAAGGACAGTTTGATGTTGTTTGAGTCTAGGTATTCATTGGTGGTGTTGAAGTCCCCGAATAGTATGACGTAATGTGTATTGTGCATCTTCTCCCATTGCCTCTCTAGTGTGTGGAGTGTTTCAGATATTTTGCCACCCTTGACCTCTCTGGCGTAGATATTGTATATGTCAACAATGAAGCCCCTGTTAGACCTGATGCGAATTCCCTGAATATCTGGGGAATCGATTTCCAACTTGTGTATAAAGCAGTTTAATGAGGGTCTAGGCCATATTATCAGACAGCCCTATGGCCTGCCACAATGATTAGCTTTGGCTGGAATCCAATAATTTGTATACCCATCCTTAAACACAGACTCTATCCTTCAGGTTTCCTGGAATAAACAGCTGTCGAAATCTTCAATAAAATCAATCCAGTCAGACAGTTGTAATTTGGATTTTAAGCCTGCCACATTACAGGATACCACTTCTAGGGTGCTACTTATGTCGTTATTTAATAAGTTAGGGGCCTTAGAGATTTCATTAGATGGAACCAAGCTTTTGGCAGAGGAATATAGCTATTGCATCAAGCGGGACCCGATGATTGGGAACCGAGGTGCCCCCCCAGCAAGTTAGTGTTTGGGGTGCAGTAGATAACGCCCTAGATTTTAATGGTCATAAGCTGTTAGTCAGCGACCACTTGCAGCTTGCCTCAGGGAGAGCATGTTGGATCGCAGGGCATGACATAGGGTAGTCAGTCCAAATCACCCAGGACAGAGTCGCGATCAGATGGAAAGTTTGGCCTTGTATTTGATTTGTTCATTCGTTAGTCCCAGAAATAATTGAATTGGATGGAGGAGCCATTTGGCGGGCAAGTCCTGATTTCAAGTGCCACTGAACTGTCTGCTACTTTCCTGTCAACAGATTCAGTTCAATAAAGTCAAATTCGAAACCATGGGCAGGATATCTTCTAGCATTTACAATGTCTTCCCTAATCACGGATCTACAATGTCTAACATGGCGTATCCAGTGACTGACCTTATTAATCAAGGAATCCTCTTCCTCGTATCTCAGTGCAAAGGGGAATTTTGGAGCATTGGTCATATAGATCGAGCCTGGCAGGGGTGAACTTTTATTACATTTATTGGGTGCAGGGTGTCTACTGTTTTTCGAAACTTGTATTACTGCAGGACACCATGCATTTTCAAAAGTTCTGCAATTACTACTTTGGTGTTGAGTGGCATAGCCTAGGTGGGCTGTATAGTATCTCTGGCTAATCCACTCATGGAGTTTAGGGGGCCAAAACAAGACTAAGAGCGAGGTGAAGTCTGAATCTGGCCCGAGGCCTGCATATCCCTATCAAATTCGGAATTTGTGGCACCCTGAGCTGGCATTTCATTTGACCTTCTGTGTGAGTCCTCTTGCCTTATTGGGCAATTAGAAGGAAAGTTGGTCTTTAAGAGATTGCCTGGGGATCTCACTCCGCAACTACATGGTCCACCCCTTTTGGTCTCAGTTACAGCAATGAACAAAGGTTTTACTATTAGGGGGTGGGCACAGTTCACAGTGTTTTACTCCATGGAATTCCGCGGAGTTCCACCCACCCCTAAGCCCTTCCTGACAAGAGAAACGTTTATTGTAGCTAAAACACTGCCACTTGAGTCGCATGAGGACTAAACAGGTAGATCTCAGCATTCCGCCTTGTCTCCAGACTACTATCAGAGAGGAGAATCTAACATTTCGATAAACAGGTCTCACTTTCACATATTCAAAGGACTGGACATTGCTTTAGAATAAAATTATATTTTTTGAGTCCTGTTACACAAACACTCAACCTACTAAAAACAGCATAATAAATCTGAGACTTCTGGGTCTTCACAGAACATTACCAGTCCTCTCTTTGAGTTACCCGCACATGCAGGATACGACTGAAGTGGGACCCAGTCGATGATTACCCAGTCCACCTAGGGCAGACGTCTTCAGACTGTGGGGCGCACCCCCCTGGGGGTCCGTGACGGTATTCTCAGGGGGGCGCAAATGTTTCAGAAAAGAAGTGTAAATGAAGATGTCCTGGAATCGCGAACTTATGTATTTGTTCCGTTTTAAGGCTATCTTCATTTACATGCAGCCAATGGGGCATTAAAAAAAGCATGGGAACTGCGATTTTAAGTTTCACGGGGCAAAGGTCAGTAGCTGTGATGCCAGGGTCAATTACTGGCCTACAAAGAACAAAAAAATATTCAGTGTTTTTTTCCAACTTTGTTAACTGGGAAAGGCACTGATAAAGGATGACATCTCAGTTGGTTAATGCAGTCGCTGCAGATTTCTGTCTGTGTGAGAGTCAGAGAAGTGAATCCTGCTTGGAGCAGTGGGGAATAGCGATTTTTGTTTTTATGCTACAAGGTCCCTAACTTTGGCAGAAAGCACTGTGAATGTGTCATTATTTTACAATTTTGTTACACACAGCATAAGAAAGGCTGCAGCAAAATGATTAGGTCCAGATTTACAAAGACTGCGTCAGGCTTGTGCTACTTTTTTTTAAAACAAACCTGCCGCAAATTGTTTTGGTATTAACAATCCAGTGCAAATTACAATTTGCACTGGATTGTACCCAAGTGTAATACAAGTCTGCGCAGCACTGCGGTAGGGACCAGATTTACTAATGGTTTGCATTACTTTTGTAATGCAAACCCTATGCAAAATGTTAATGTTATATCCTGCTTAATTGATTATCATTTTAGTCCAGCCCTGCTGCCACTAGCTGCTCAGCCAGAGCGTGAGATGGTCATAGAATGTTGGTGTGCCTGTGATGCATGGAATGCCTGGGTGTCTGAGTGCATGAGTGTTGGCAGTTGAAGATGGGCTGAGCAGCTAGGGAGGCTGCTCCTGGTGGGGCTGGTACCACACTAGGCTGGCTGGAGTAGAGACAGTTGTAACCTGAACTGGAAGTTGAATAAAGAAGACTGATAATATATACTGGCTCCAGGTGTCTATCTACAGTGACCACAACATTTATTTTGGCGACGAGGATGGGATCTTCTGTTGTGCTTCCTAGCTGCTTTTGGACGTACGGTGTGCACCGACGCGCCGTGAGCCACTCTGCTGCGACGTGATAGCGTGCTGCCATCTTGTGGTTGGCGTCCGCTGTTGCTTTTCCTTTTGGTGTTCCTGATTAGTGGAGAGTTGCCGAGTTCAAGTTTCTTCCTGCCAACCATGGTGTTAGCGTTTCTTTTGAATAAAGTTTTCTGCAACTCGGCGTGAGGGTCAGGGACAACGCGGTGTCTGCATGACTTCTACTTCTGATCTGAAGATCGACTGGACGGCCGGGGACAACGCGATGTTTGTTAGAGTATACTTGCTGAAGGGTCGTCTGACTGCTTGGAATTCACCGTGAGAAATGGTGTTGAACCTGCTTGGAATTCGGCAAGATAAGTTGAGGAACACACCGTGAGGAATGGTGAAGAACCACTTTCCTGCACACAGTTTGTCTATGTTTTTGATGACTATGCTTCAGGTACAAAGGTGCCCTGTGACTCTCACAGGTTGTGTATTTATTCTCTTACGGAGGAGAAGTGTTATCACAATCATACCTCGGGTGTGTGAGCGCTCACCAGCATGTTTTACGTGGGCATAATACTTTATTTAGAGGCATATGTATAGTGTGTAGTGGTCATGGTTTCAGGTGGTGTGCATTGTTTTTGTGTCCCCACAGTGTTGTGATGATTTGTGTGACTTAAGTTGGGGACCAGACCTTTCTCAAATCGGGTGAGATATCGCTCACCGGCGTGGGGCACAGTGCATTACTGTTCTACAGTTAACGGAATGGCAATATGTGTTAGTATTGTACCAGGAAAAAAGAGTCGTGATCCCACAGGTGTTTAGTTTGAGGATGGGTCCTGTGTGTGGTCATCACATTGTTCCCATACATGAGGGAAGGTTGTGGGCAACAGCCCTGTGATTAGTTAAAAGTTTGTTACTCCCATAGGGGTATGTAACCTCCACAAGGGGGTCAAGAGCTCTTTTTGTATTAATGTTTGGTTACTCTTAACCCTCACACTGGGTTGGGTTATGGTTTAGTCCATAAATAGTTTGTACCTAGGTTAACCCTCACACTGGGTTGGGTTATGGTTTAGTCAATAAATAGTTTGTACCTAGGTTAACCCTCACATTGGGTTGGGGTATGGTTTAGTCCATAAATAGTTGTGCACAGTACTAATGTACATCCCTTCACGGGAGTTGTTATGGGTGACGATCCATATACTTGTTTGTTTCCCTTTCTCTTGGGATTGTAGTTGTAGGGTATGCTATCTTTAAAGCTACTTTTAGTTATACATTGGGGCATTGGTTGTGTGGGGTCTTTTACCCCTTGCGTTGTAGTGCATTACGTCATAGTGTTTAATGCAAAATGCTTCAAATGTATTTCTGGTAATGTTATTGTTGCTTCAAAATGTTTTATTCTTTTAGGGAGGGATGGGAGATATTGCTTATCAAATGTATTTATCTTATCCGTTCTTTCTGTGTATAATGGTTCTTTGTACTGCGATGTTTTAATTTTATGTTTGCATCCGTGGGGCTTGTACCATTATTCGTTTTTCTTGTGGATAGTTCTTCCTTGATGTTTTATCACTTGCATGTTTTGTTTTCGTTGAAGAAAAAGGGATAATGTTATATCCTGCTTAATTGATTATCATTTTAGTCCAGCCCTGCTGCCACTAGCTGCTCAGCCAGAGCGTGAGATGGTCATAGAATGTTGGTGTGCCTGTGATGCATGGAATGCCTGGGTGTCTGAGTGGATGAGTGTTGGCAGTTGAAGATGGGCTGAGCAGCTAGGGAGGCTGCTCCTGGTGGGGCTGGTACCACACTAGGCTGGCTGGAGTAGAGACAGTTGTAACCTGAACTGGAAGTTGAATAAAGAAGACTGATAATATATACTGGCTCCAGGTGTCTATCTACAGTGACCACAACAGTTATGCTGGGATTTACTATCCAAAGCAAGTCAGGATTTGCATTGGATAGTTTCCCAAAGTAACTGCTGCCTTGCCTTACTTTGTATCAAAGGTGCGTTTCATGGGTAGCGCATGGGTGTCTTTGCAAAAGGTACATTAGGGCTCATATTCTTTTCTAGCATTAGAGCAGAGGGAACCCTTGCTGCAGAAGAGACAACGAATAGGTGCTATTTTGTCTGAAAGGTATAGAGAACATGTGTCAAGACTGGAGTGACGAGAAGGCATGGAAAGGAAGGGGTGAAAGAGGTACACGTATCTGCCTGCTACTCAGGAATGCATATATCATTAGTGATGCATTTGGTGTTGTTTTGGGGCCCAGGAGTGTGAGTGGCTCACAACTCCCCTCAATTATGGGAAGCAGTGTTTTTTGATCAATTTCTGTTTTTGTTACAAGCATTTACTCTTTTATAAGTCTCACATTAAGGTACCCCTTAAGCTCAGCCCTGCCCCTCCAGCTCTACCAGTCCTTGCCATAATGTTTTCGAGGGGGGTCCAACTTCAAAATATTTAGTTTAGGGGGCTCAGTGCAACAAAGTTTGAAGACCTCTGACTTAGGGTAACCTCCACCCGAGATATCATCAGGGTGAGTGGTGGGGAATGAGCATGTCTTAAATGTGTGGTCAAGCATTGAGATCAAATGGAGTGACAGACACAGCAAGACATCTGGGTGGGGAAGTGGCAAACCCTCTTTTTGTATAGGCAACACTTACCCACATCTTGATCGTAAGGATTTGTGTTAAACAGAGGCATATCTATGCTGAGGCTTTACTTTCAGTGCCCGGCTCCTAAGGTCACTACCAGTTCAGAATTTCAGTGGACAGTTTGTTTCACTTCTTTAATGGATGTCTTGTCCTGTAGTTACTGAGAAAAAGGGCCAATGCTTGTGGTGTCCAGGTGCTCACAGCCAATTGACTAGAAGAAACATATTCTCATTTGGTCTGTGGAAGTGCAACGATCGTGGATATGTTTGGAAGTACTGTTGTCATTGTATTGGCTAGAGAGCTTTTGTTAGCTAGCTTCATTGGATATGGGTGGAGACTGTATTGTGGCTTTGGAATGGTTGGGGAAACACTTGCAAGTTACACATTAAGCATGGGGCCCTGATAATCAACGTGCTATATGCACAATTTTTAGTGTCTGTTCATCCTGTCTGGTATGACAGAGGCATGCATGGCTAAACCACGCATGCCTCTACAATTCATCCCCAACCAGAAATACCTCATAACCACGCATTCCTTTACCACGCATGCCTTTACCACACCATTTTGTGGTAAAGGCAAGATTGTAAAGGAGATATGCGTGGTTAGATTTGCCACTACCCCAACCCCCCTCCTGCCCAGTGCCCTAAAATTCTATCCCCTCCACCCTCCTTCCCTAAGGCCTAAAACATAACTTGCTCTACCTCTTGCCCCACCCTGAGGCCTAAAACGATGCCACTTAAAAAAAACGACCCTGACCCCCTGCACCCTGAGCCCTAAAACCTACCTTTACCCCTAAATCCCCCAAAAACCAGACCCAGCGCTTAAATTACCCCTCCCCTCCCCTCACCCTAAGCCCTAAAACCCTTCCAAAAATTAACCCGACCCCCCTGAGCCCTAAAACCCTTCCAAAAATGACCCCCTCCCTCGCCCAGAGGCCTAAAACCATTCCCTCTTTAAAGAAAGGACCCCAGCCCCCTCACCCTGAGCCCTGAAACCTACCTTCACCCCTAAATCCCCCCAAACCCAGCCCCAGCGCTTAAAATGTCCCTGACCCCCCCTCCCCTCGAGCTCTAAAACCCTTCCAAAAATTACCGCAACCCTCCGCCACTGCCCTGATCCCTAAACCCCTTCCAAAAATTACCCCAACCCTGACCCCCTTCCCCCACCCTGAGCCCTTCCAACCTACCCCCAATCCTTTAAAAGTGACCCAGCCCCACTTGCCTGTCCACTTCCAGGGCTTCCTGTTCCGATGCTTCCTTTCTCGACTTGTCCTTTTAGTCTCCCCGCCCATCCAGACAGCTAGACTGCGCACTGCCTTATCCATGCATATTCGTGGTTAAGGCATGTGCGTGGTTAAGGCAAGCGTGGTTTAGCTTGCGGGGAAACAGCACGCGTGTCTCAGCCCACGTAGTAAAGGTCATTTCCTGTCCCGCCCTATTGTCACTAGAGAGGCTTCAATGATTCCAATATAAAGATGCTTTCAGTGTATCTATTCCTCTGTTTGTCTGCCATTGAGACTGCACGAGACCGAGCCGCTAAGACAGTATGTGAGGAACGAACCCCATCACTCTTGTAAGACACTCTTACTTTTATTGGACTCTGCCATGCAGTAGCTTCTATCGCGTGAAGTACCGCCGAGAGCCAGCCGGTCAGTAGCTGCATCACGACTGCATGATCTCACGCAACCTCATTACAAACAAAGCCCAGTTGTCCAACTGAAACTCTGGTATCCCCTCATTTTGGAACTGTTATGTTTATTTTGCATTAATGTTTGTGTCCTGTCTTGTAATTCTAGAGATGAGCCTCAGCAGAGGTTTTGTGCAAGCTTTCCAGTTTCATGACCTACTGCTCTTCTGACATGCTACACGGTCTTAGGGAAAAACAACATAGTTTTACTTGACAGTCTATTGCTGAATGATTAATTCCACCACCGGAGTTACAGAATATATTAGTAATTACGTGTTACAAGAGTAACACAGAATAACCAAAATCCTCCTATTCAGACAGCTGATTTAAAAATTCCACCCCCCCCCCCAATTCACCATGTCGGTGAGATGAATTATCTTGGTCTTCAGCCCCCTATCTCAGCTCTCATCTCCCCAAGAAGATCTTGGGGGTAGTCCTGAGGTGGTTCCAATGGCCCTGCCGCCGCCCTCTGGTCAGACATCTCAGAAGAGGTCCCAGGGGTGTATAGAATAGCTGGAGGAACTTGCAAAGGCTGAAAGCTATTGCTGCAGGTTATAGTTGGCTCTAAAGGGGGATACGTAATGAAGCTGAGTGATTATGAGCTTTCCTACTAGGGATCAGAAGTATAACCTTTGCCAAAGGAGTGTCCCTGGCTGATGGATGTGAAGTACTGGGTTTTTCGGAACCCAGCGGTGCCAGGGAACACACCCGAAGACTTCGAGTTCTTCCTGTTTCAGACTACAGAAACACAGAGTCTTACGGTGGCGTCAAAGATCGTTTTATTGACTGCAGCCAGTAACAGGTATCCTAGAAGTACAACACGGTGTATATTCTCAGGAGACTGCTCTACCTTACAAAGCCAGTCTTCTCCTTTTATACAAAATATTATGCTTCAGGCAACATTCCTCGTTTTACGGTATGATCATTTACATACATTCACTACAAACGAAAAAGCAGAGTCATGATGACGATCCCACATTTCAGTTCGGCCAGCCCACAATTATTTACCCAGCGAGGCTCAGAACCCTCATCAGGTATCAGCAGACCCCAATAAAAACGGGCACCTCCTCCTCATAAAACAAGCCATAAAGCAGGAAACAGAGTCAGGTGTGAAATTGATTAGTCAGGGTTTGTGTGGGATGAAAGACTTTATGGTGTGTCAGGCCCTGATGCTAATCCCATATGTACGTCGTAAAAGGAACTGGTGAGACCGGACTGACCTCGGGCAGCGGAGTCAGTTCGCACAGGTCACAAAGGAGTCATCAGAAGGTGTACGTGTCCTTTAGGCCTAGGAATGGCCTTCGTGTGCAGCCTATGTGAGGGCAACCACAAAAATGGCTACCGCTCTAAGATGGAACCCGAGGAGTCAGTATGTAGTATCATATACAAGGTGAATTCATCGATGAAACGTAATGAAAACACTCGTACATATTGCATTTGCCATTTGCTGTTCGCTGATACCAAAATCGGCATGATAGGCCATGCCCCCAACGTGGTTCCTAAATTTAAAGTACCACAGACCCTCCTTTTGCTCTTACATAGGCAACAACTATACTCTCACTAATCTGAGTCCGGGTCTATATTCATAAGGTCATGGAGATGTTGCTGTAGCATCATCCTATTGCTTAGCTCGTCCCTTGATACAAGTTTCCTTACATATGATGTAACACAGAGGCTACACATTACAGGAGCACACTGTACACATAGACAGAACAGGAAAAGAATGGCTAAGATCATCCCAGTGGCTATTAGAATCTTCCATCCCCAAGCTGATATCAGTTCCCAGAACCACCCCATCATCGACCAATCTCCTTTATCCACATGAATAGATTCGGAAATCTTATGCAGATTGGAAATGGCTTGATAGACGGTCGGAGCGTTATCTGGTATGAAAATACAACAGCTAGATTGGATAACCTTACATACCCCACCACGGTCTGCAAGTATGACATCTAGAACCATACGGTTCTGCAACGTCATGAGGCGATCCACTTGGAGCTCAGCTGTCAAATTACCAAGGGCACCAGCCGTCATATTAACAGTGGATTCAACTACACTAGTCAGTTGTCTCAGGTTCCTACTATTGACCATTGGTCCCCAAAACGGCAGGAAACCCATGAAGAAGTCTCCCGCTTCCTGACCGGCAGTATCCTCCTGACTAACAACGCCTCTCACAACTCTGGTCTTGTGATAATGAGAGGCAGCAGAAAATGTCGGCGGTAGCAAATTTGCAACATAACACGTGCCCGAGAAATCAGGGGGCAACCATGTATATGCTCGGTCATTACAAACAAAGTATGCACCCTTGGCAGCCAAAAACGCAGGGGAAAACTGTGATGGAAAAATGTACGTTTCAGTACAGTCACTTTTTCCTAGTTGAGCTCTTGGATTCTGACCATTGCCTTGCAAGCAGAACCGACCTATGTGGGGTACGACCCAAATTGGGGAGGAACTTTTACGCTGTTTTTCGGCCAGACTAATGCTATACCCCGTCGCGTTCCAACCTACATAAGCTCGCAACTCATCCTTGGGAATAGATGAATATGCATCGATATCTCTGCTCATATCAGCAACTCCTTTCATCAAGGCCTTATTGTTCGTGCTAGGTCTAATGGAACGCGGTGGTCGCGGGGAGTAGGTATCTAGTGCAAAAAGAAACATAGTCTGGAATGCCCATGATGACCCATTGTAGCTAAACGGCAGCACTAGATATGGGATAGCCTTATTAATGGTATGTGGCATCAAACCACACACCCAGCAATTTGTTGTATTCATAACTAGTTGGTGCTGGTGCAGGAGTTGAATAAACGAATTGTTTACGAACTCAGAACGTCTAGCTTGTTCGTGTTCAGGCAGAGGGTGGAAAGAGTGTAAGGAGACAGTAGGAGGAGGTATGGGCTGTATAGTGGGTGTAAATGGCACTTGAGAAGACAATAATACACAACCTACAGAAAACATCGTCATACTAAGTAGTACAAACAGACATAACATTACAAAACGTTTGCTATTCATTACTTTACATATTCTACTTTTAAAGTTTATTTCCTCAACGGGTCTCTCCATCTTGAAAAACTCCATCCTCTAATTGTGCTGTTCGCGGCGGATGAGTGTCTTCTGCTCCGGAGTACACCTGTCAGTCCAGGGAACGCCCTAGACTAACCAGAACCGTTGACCTAACGTCTCCGGCTTGTACCCCAAAGTCTTGACACCGCGACCCTGCAGCTGAACCCGGATGGCGGTTCGAAAAAGCAAAAATAAGAAAGTTTCTCAGATGGAAGAGAGAGCTGTATTTCTCAAAAATATTAAAGAAAATAATTTTTATTTGTCCATAGTTCTAGGCCTCAAATTGTAACGACTTCTTGTTGGTACTGTCTGGTCTTGAAACAAGAGTTCAGGTTCTGTAGTGTCCAATCGGGTTGACGGTGGCACAGTTTCTTGCAAAATATTATCGCTTTCCTGCTCAGAGCTTATTCCTTTCACACGTGCATCGCTAAAGGGCACGAAACGAGGCACAGTGTCAGTCTCAGAATCAGCGATACCCTCCTGGACCCACCGGTCGTATGGTAGAGGCAAAGGGACTCTCTTACAATGTACACCGTGAATCCAGTTCTTTTTCCCTTTCACTCGAACAGCTGATCTTGTCGAGAGAAGGACGAGATGGGGGCCGGTCCAACGGGGCTCATCATTTTTCGTCCTTTTGAAATTCTTGACCAGCACCCATGATCCAGGATTGATAGGATGCCCTGGAGCTTCAGAGACCTGAGGCAGAGTATCGTGGACCTGTTGGTGTAAGACACGCAATTTAGCCGTCAATTCATACAGATAATCAAGCAGTACTGGATATTCGATCTCACTGAATTTTGTAGGTCTTGGCACACCCCATATATTGGCCGGACGGCCAAACACAATCTCATACGGACTAAGTCCCACTCGTGAGTGCACAGTCATTCTTGTTGAAAGGAGTGCTAAGGGCAGCGCGTCAGGCCATTTAAGACCGAAGCTCGCCTGAATCTTAGCCAACTTAAGTTTCAAAGTGCCGTTGTAGCACTCTACTAGTCCAGCTGATTGGGGGTGATTTGCAGCGTGAAACTTTTGTTTAATGTCTAGTCCCTCACATACATTCTTCATCACTCGACCCACAAATTCGCTTCCATTATCACTCCATACCATTCCAATTTACCCTTGCTCTCTCTCCATTCATTCAACTCTTTCTCTGAAGCTTCAGCTTGAAGGGACTTCACACTTTCTATTGTATCTTCACACATTCCAATATCACCAACCCATCTTGCAGGGCCTGCAACATACATTCGATTCGTCACATTCTTTGCTGTTTCTTTCGCGATTTCATCCACAAATGCATTACCACGACCAACATCATCAGTAACTTTCTTGTGTGCACTGCATTTCACAATCGCAACTTGTAACGGTAAGGTCAATGACTCAAGGAGATCATTCACCAACTGACCATTCTGAATTTTAGTTCCATGCGAAGTCAGGAACCCACGTTCTTTCCACAAGCGCCCAAAACTATGGGCCACGCCAAAGGCATACTGACTGTCAGTGTATATGTTCACTTTCATTCCTTTTGACAACACGCATGCTCTTGTAAGTGCAATTAATTCTGCTGCTTGAGCCGAATTATGTGGTATACGTGCAGTTTCAACAGCCGTGTGCAAAGTCGTGACAGCATATGCAGCAGTCGTATCACCATTCGGGAGCTTGAAGCACGAACCATCCACCCATAAGGTACCATCACACTCAACCAAGGCAGTATCTTTAAGATCCACTCTCCCTTTTGTTTCTTCTTCTGTTCTGAACAGACAATCATGCTGTTCAATCCCATCTGTGTCTGCTGAAATTGGCAACAAAGTAGCTGGATTCAACCCTCTTTATGTGTACATGACTCGCTAATAGTGTCAACTCATAACTTGACAATCGAGCACTAGTTAAGTGCTGTGTCTTGGTCCTGTTTAACAACGTGTCCACTGCGTGTGGAACCATCACAATCAACGTGTTATCCATTACTAACCCAGCAGACTGTCGAATAGAAACAGCTGCTGCCGCTGTGGCTCTTAAACAACTTGGCAATGCCTTGGCTACCGGATCCAAAATTGACGAAAAGTACGCGCACGGACGCTGTTTGTCTCCAAAAGACTGTGTCAGCACAGACAATGCACAACCTTCCTTCTCGTGCACATACAACGTAAAGGGCTTACTGTAGTCGGGGGTACCCAACACAGGAGCCGAACACAATGCATCACGCAATTCAGAAAAACTTTTTTGACAATCTTCAGACCATGGGACGGGATTTAGTGTATCTTTGCATGTCAATGCTATTAAAGGTTTTGCCAGCAAAGAAAAACTCGGGATCCACTGCCTACAGTATGAAGTAATACCCAAGAAAGCACGCACTTCTCTCTGTGTTCTTGGCACGCTCAATTGTGCAATGGCCTGAATTCTTTCTGGGGTCAGTTTCCTTCCCTCCTTCGATAGGAGATGACCTAAGTAGGTCACTTCTTGTCGACAATATTGCAGTTTTGAGAGAGACACTTTGTGATGAAAGGCAGACAAATGACGCAACAATGATAATGTAGCTTCTTTACATATCTCCTCAGTATCCGCGGCGATTAGTAAATCGTCAACATACTGAATAAGGGTAGCACCACTAGGTAAAACAATTGCATCAAGCTGCGCTTTTAAAGCTTGGCTGTATATTGATGGGCTTTCACAGTAGCCC
Source organism: Triturus cristatus (assembly GCF_964204655.1). Taxonomy (NCBI): domain Eukaryota; kingdom Metazoa; phylum Chordata; class Amphibia; order Caudata; family Salamandridae; genus Triturus; species Triturus cristatus. The sequence continues at coordinate 100,988,632 of NC_140586.1, read as the reverse complement.
TGAGGAGCGCGTTTAAAGCGGAAGCTTCGTCCTCCTAAACTGAAACCAAAAATATCCCTACTCTCCTCTGCGATCGGGATGCTAAAGAAAGCATTCTTTAAATCGACCACTGAGAACCAAGCAGCGGAAGCTGGAATCATAGTTAACAAGGCAGTTATATCAGGGACAACTGGAAACTGTGGCACAACTATCTTTTTGACTTCTCTAAGATCGATCACAAATCTGTAAACAGGTGGCTGTGAAGGGTCAGTACGTTTTAAAACAGGCAGAACAGGACTATTGCAAACGTTGCCTCTTGTCTCTTCAATTACATCCTTTTCAATCAAATCATAGATAATCGCTAGCAACGCTTTCTCACCTTGATTAGAGATCTTGTACTGGGGAATGCGTGGCAATTTAACATTGGCTTTCAAAGTAACCACGTATGGCGGTATTTCCAAGAGACCCACATCATTAAGACCAGAAGCCCAAAGGACATCCGGAAGAGACGACAATTCAGCTGGCAGTTTATTCTTTGACAAATACATTGGAGAAATCACTTCCCTACCCAGTGTAAGTTGTACTCCCGAGGGAGAACAATATAATGTCGCATGTAATCTCTTTAACAAATCCAATCCTAACAGGTTTTCACCACAACCTGTCGTTAAGATAAGGGGTGCTTTCAGCTCACAAGGTCCAACAGAAAGGGGCATAGGACTAGAGATCGGGTTCCTAACCGGGGCGCCAGAAAAACCTACTGAAACATTCATTTCGCCCGACAAAGGCGCGCCAGGGAGTTTTGAATGCATAATTGAACTTTTTGCAGCACCAGTATCCAACAGAAAAGGCTCTGACACGCCCGCTGTAGTCACTTTGACATACGGTCCACTCTGGTCCACTGGCACTGAAACAACTCCCTCTCTTTGTCTATGGCTGTCCTAGCAATCATTACCTTCTGCATTTTCATCTTCTGCATAATAGTCATTGTTATAGTACTGAGCTGTCCTACCAGACGCATTGGTTTGCTGATCAAAACTATTCAGTGTATTTTGAGATGGAAGGGGACGCGCGTTCTGGGGAACATTCCCGCGTCCTCTACCTCTAGGAGCTTGTTGACCACCTCTACCTCGGGTGCTAAAAGCGCCATTAGCACACTGTAACAAAATAGGACAACTATACTTGAAATGACCCTCTTCCTTACAATATGAACATTGATTGGGACCTACAGGAACGCGCGGTTGAGAAAACTCGTACCTTTGCACGTTTCTCTGAAACTGTGGCGGTTGCTGATAATTACTCTGACCACCACGTGGCGGGTAAGCCTGTTGTAAAAGAACCTTCGTCTTTAATTCTTTCGTCTTCTTGTCTGCTCTATCTTTCTCATCTTTATCCCTATTCTCGTAATACTGTGCAGTAGCCGGTATTTGTGCTGAAGAGGAAACAGCCCAAGAACTCTCAGAATCTTTCAATTTCTTACACAACTCGGGAAGCAAATTATGCACAAATTTATCAACAAATAATCGCTGACCACCTTCCGTACTCATATCTTGTCCACTATGGTCGATAAAAGTTTCTTCAAACCTGGTGAAGAAATCGGACACTGACTCATCTTTCTTCTGCTTGCATGCTGATAATTTATCCCAATTCACACGCATCGGGGGCATTAAAGTTTTCATGTAAGTAATGATCCTAGCAGGGAGTTCTGCTACCAAAGGCTCAGGCTTGGCACCACCAACTTGTCTAGTGTCTGCAGCAATGAGATTAGCCCATGTGTCACCCAGCTCTGCAGCATGATCTGCATTACGAATCAATCCCCACAAGGGCTGCGGAACAACATTCCCGAACAACATATCTATGTCAGCTAAATTCATGACACACGATTCTGCCGTCTGTGATAACTCCTTATAGTATCCTGCAGGGTTTTTACGGGGGTCAGGCAATGTCTGCTTAAGCACTATTACTTCAGATCGTTTCCAAGGGACATGCACCCAAACGCGCTGGAAATGAGCTGGAGCAGCAGCAATGCCTCGATTGGCATCAGCCGCAACGGCTTCCTTCCATACCGGAGGGACTTCTCTCATAGGGTACTGTCACACCTTTTTACCAGAAGAGTCATGCTCAAACAGTGGCTGGGAAGGATCCTCAATTCTAAAAGACAACAATGTCGCAACTGCTTTTTCGACATCGGAACCCACAATTGTACCCTCTTCAAATTCAAACCGTAAGCGGCACAAGTCCTGCGGATTTGCTTCCAAACCATTATCCTCCAATTCCTCACAAAGGAAAACACACATCCTTTCAAAAACGTATCTTTGTTTTGATGCTTCCCATTGACGGAAGACATTCATAATAGACTCCACATCATACCTTGATGGGTGAACAATCCATCTGTGTGCCATACGGTCAAGCATTTCTTTCTCTCGAGAATCAGGCAGTTGACTACGCGTCTGCTTACGTTGTGCATTAGGGGTCGTACTAGATAACCCAAAGAGAGGCGATGTTAAACTAGTGACCGCACTAGTTATTCGTTGTCGTGCAGAAGGGGAGGTTGATGCAAGAACAGGGGGAAAGACAGAGGGAAGAAAAACGGGTGCAGATACAGGTACAGGGATAGTATCGGGAAGGGCGCCAAGAGAGGCAGTCGATGGAGCAGGCAAAGTCGCAGAAGGCAAAGGGGGGGCAGGCAGCAAAGTCGGCGGCCCCTGAGGGGGCTGTGCCACAAGAGTAGGAGCCAGCTGTGGAGGAGCTGGCGGCTGCGGGAATGCTTGCGGCAAATTAGCTGGAGGCTGTACATTTAAGGGTTGCGGAGGTGCTGTAGCACTCTGCGCATACGGGGGTGGCGAACTCAGCAAATGTGACATTAGGGGATCTTTCTCCTTTTCTTTTGACGCACCTTGCTGAAGGGGCGGCAAAACTGGGTAGCATTTATCGATCCCTAATTTACGCTGCCTGTGCAATTGCTCATTCATTTGTTCTTCTTCATTATCTTTAAACTGCAAAGCTGCTTGCATTACCGACATACCTTTTTCTCTCCTATTTCTCTTTGCTAATTTTATTTCTTTCTGTTTGGCTTCCTTTCGCCATAGGCGGAAAGAATCAAACATCGCTGGCCGGGCTTTCTTTTTAAACAATTTAACTTCTAAGTTATCTAAGATATCTGTGTCAAAACTACCATTTTGGGGCCATTTTAAAACACCATCCTTCCTAGTGTATCGGATCCATACTTCATTATACGTAATGGGGCCCACGCCATGTTCCACATAAAGCTCATAAGTTGGAGTTCCAATTGGAGGAACCGGACACGAATCCTCTAATCGGGAGTCCCTATTACAACCCAAACAAAACAAGTTTCCAAATATACTAGAACCAGGCATCCTTGCTCACTAGTCTAGTTTCAAACTTCAAAGGATTATCGAATGCGATAGTCTCGTGAATACACGAGTCCTTCGGCTTTGGCACTTGCAAGCTCCAAATCAAAGCGATCCCAAAGGGATACTAAACTAAGAACCAAACTAAGGACTAGGAGACGCTCCACTTATACTTAACTGAGGTATCGATGACGTCACCAGAAGACTCGTTTAATCGTTTCGCTCTACCAAATCATCAAGGGTCCAAAACAGGGCGATAGTCAGGGCAGCAGTCCTTTGTAGCCGTCGGGACGCGGAGAACCTCGCAGTAAAGACTTTCGGACCACGTCGACATGCAGGGGTCGATGAAGTGGCGGCCTTCCTCCAGAATTTTCACACGAAGCTCCTCACGAACCTCTGGCTTGGACCGGTACCGCTGAAATCGCCCCACGTTGGGCACCAACTGAAGTACTGGGTTTTTCGGAACCCAGCGGTGCCAGGGAACACACCCGAAGACTTCGAGTTCTTCCTGTTTCAGACTACAGAAACACAGAGTCTTACGGTGGCGTCAAAGATCGTTTTATTGACTGCAGCCAGTAACAGGTATCCTAGAAGTACAACACGGTGTATATTCTCAGGAGACTGCTCTACCTTACAAAGCCAGTCTTCTCCTTTTATACAAAATATTATGCTTCAGGCAACATTCCTCGTTTTACGGTATGATCATTTACATACATTCACTACAAACGAAAAAGCAGAGTCATGATGACGATCCCACATTTCAGTTCGGCCAGCCCACAATTATTTACCCAGCGAGGCTCAGAACCCTCATCAGGTATCAGCAGACCCCAATAAAAACGGGCACCTCCTCCTCGTAAAACAAGCCATAAAGCAGGAAACAGAGTCAGGTGTGAAATTGATTAGTCAGGGTTTGTGTGGGATGAAAGACTTTATGGTGTGTCAGGCCCTGATGCTAATCCCATATGTACGTCGTAAAAGGAACTGGTGAGACCGGACTGACCTCGGGCAGCGGAGTCAGTTCGCACAGGTCACAAAGGAGTCATCAGAAGGTGTACGTGTCCTTTAGGCCTAGGAATGGCCTTCGTGTGCAGCCTATGTGAGGGCAACCACAGAAATGGCTACCGCTCTAAGATGGAACCCGAGGAGTCAGTATGTAGTATCATATACAAGGTGAATTCATCGATGAAACGTAATGAAAACACTCGTACATATTGCATTTGCCATTTGCGGTTCGCTGATACCAAAATCGGCATGATAGGCCATGCCCCCAACGTGGTTCCGAAATTTAAAGTACCACAGATGCTGCAACACTTTCTTTTTAAATGGATTGGAGAGTGTGTGCAGCATGCTTGACTTTCTTTGAAACGTTCCCCTGGGGGCCTATTGGCGAGATTTGTTGCCTATGAGGGATTCAAACTTTCCTATCTAGAGGTAATCTCATTTAAGGTGCAATTTCTAGACTTCTTAGTCGTCTTAGGGTAGATTTAAGCTCCTGGGGTGGAACTCTGTCACTTTACGCTTGTCCATAGTACTTACACAAGGTAGATAGCTAGGAATGTTAAGTGCAGATGAACAGATGAAGATGACAATGGTGTTGCTCAAACAAGAAGGTAAGAAGTGTTCACAGAAATCAGAGCAATTGGGTGAGCAAGGTAGTTCATGCACCCATGTGAGACAAAAGCAGTACCTTCTTGGCAAGCCCAGCTTCCTCCAGGCTCCGATGGGCACAGACGAGCCCACTCTTAGCCATGCCTTCTCCCGGGCATGCACCTGAGCGCGTCCCGTGCGCCTCCTGCACCGCAGGAGCTTCCTAGCGGGAATGAGCATGAAATGGCTGCTCCTCTGGGACCAGGAGAGTTGGGGACCATGCTCTTTGAAGCATCCTAGCCCTTATGAGTGCAATACAACCTCTCATTTGGGCCCGGGAGAGTTGGGGCATTTAGCAGCAAATCAGTGTAGGCAAGGCAAGCAGCCAACAGTTGAAATCTTTTGAACTTTTTTCATGGAGTCTACACATTTGCCTATACATGTCAAAGTTTTATTAGGCTTTATGCTTTTCATAGTCTGCTATACTTTGCTTTGGAAGACTAAAACCCTGGTATTCTTAACCTTTTATTGTCTGGGTGCGCGGTCACCCACATGCTGACTTTTTTCAGATCTCCTAATTAGGGACTGTATCGGACAATGTAATCATTTTGTGTACTAGGGGCATGTATAGATATGCAATCGACTTCTGTGCTACTAAAAAAAGAATGTGTGTTTATGTGTGTGGGTCGTATCAATATATGTCTCTCACACACACACACACACACGCGTATATATATATAAGGTCATGTGATCAAGGTCCCGCAGGGGTCGAAACGCGTAATGGCCGCCGGTTTGTAGAGGGGAACTATAAACAGCTCACCTGCACAGAATCGTGGTCCGTGCTCCATTTCTTATTGGCGAACTAAGTGATGGTGGAGTACTCTTGATATATATATATATATATATATATATATATATATATATATATATATATTCACTGAAAAAACCAAAGGTTTCAGGGGCGTTATAGTTAGGAATTGGCATTTCAAAAAAACCCTAGAAATTCACTGAAAAAACCATAGGTTTCAGGGGCGTTATAGTTAGCTGGACATTTCCCTCGTACAAAACCCTAGAAATTCCCCTGTTATAGTTAGTTCAGCTAACTATAACTCGCACCCCCGCAATGCACTGCTGATGACGTCTCATATTACATCACTCATGACATGGTCAGTGACAACACTGACATCTGAAATGACATCACTGAAGACATCATTGATGACGTCATCCATGTGATAAATTAGTGCATCTTCTCACACCCTTTGATATACTGAATCAAAATTTCAGACGTCCATTCTCAAAACCATAGATACTCCAATACCAATAACTACATACCCACTCATTGACTCTTAGATCTACACACACATCCACTCACTCACCTGTACAGTCACTCATACTTACAGTCACTCAGTACAGGACTATCATATGCATTTATACACCTACATAGACACTCACACACCACCAATCATCCATAGAGGTACTCTCACATCTAATATTAGTAAAAGCTCGGTGACATTTTTAGATGTTGAAATTTTAGTGTACAATAATGTGTTAACAACTACCCTTTTTAGAAAACCGACCGCTGGCAATACACTGCTACATGCCACAAGTGCACACCCCAAACATCTTATAAACAGTATCCCATATGGGGAGATGCTTAGAATTAAGCGCATATGCAGTGATCCGGCTGACATGAAGATAAAACAAATGGAAAGTCAGGCTCGGTTTTTAGATAGAGGATACAGCCCCAGAGTTATCAAAGCAGCCATAACTAAAGCACAACTTCAGCCCAGGGATAAACTTCTCCAATACAAGAACAAAATGGCCACTGACAAAGTGGAGCCAGTCCGTCTAATTTTTACCTATTCAAAACAGGAGAAGCAATTGAGAGATATTGTTAGACGGAATTGGCACTTTGTCAGAGATGACCCTGTGATAGGCGAAATGATGCCATACAATCCAGCCATAGCCTTCAGAAAGTACACCAGTATGGGGAATGTCCTGTCTAGAAATAGCCAGGAGCTCTGCAAAAAGGAGGGCTGGCTTACAGCAAGGAAAGGATTTTACAAGTGTACAAGCTGCAGAGCTTGCCAATTTGGTGTTAATACCAAAAAGTACAGGACATTTTTCTCTAATATGGATAGAGAAATAAAACAACATCTAACATGCAAAACGGAATTTTGTGTGTATGTCCTTGAATGTGATTGCCATCTTAAATACATTGGCAGCACAAAGTTGGCAGTTCACAAGCGAATCCTCCAACATCTAAGGGCAATAACCAACAAAGATCAGAATTACCCGGTCGCCAGACACTTTGAAACCACGCACAATAGTGACCCACGATTTCTTCATGTAATATGTGCGTCATCAGCAGTGCATTGTGGGGGCGCGAGTTATAGTTAGTTGAACTAACTATAACGGGGGAATTTCTAGGGTTTGGTACGAGGGAAATGTCCAGCTAACTATAACTCCCCTGAAACCTATGTTTTTTTCTGTGAATTTCTAAGGTTTTTTAAATGCCAATTCCTAACTATAACGCCCCTGAAACCTTTGGTTTTTTCAGTGAATTTCAAAGGTTTTTTAAATGCTAATTCCTAACTATATCAGGCCTGAAACCTATGGTTTTTTCAGTGAATTTCAAAGGTTTTTTAAATGCTAATTCCTAACTATATCAGGCCTGAAACCTATGTTTTTTTTCAGTGAATTTCAAAGGTTTTGTAAATGACAATTTTTAATGTATTAATTGTTATACTGATTTTTTTGATACTGATTTACTACATTTTTTAAACTATTTATTTTTAGATATTTTTTTAATTACATTATAATTACATTATAAATTACAATACAAAATATACTTTCTCAGAATGAATTACTTTAGTTTAAATACTTGGCAAATAGGCAACAGACTTTTAAGTACAGTAGTTACAGTTGTTGCAATGGCCAACACAATTTCAAACACAAAGCAACATTGAGCTCAATGTGAATTTCTAGTTAAATGCAATTAGTCACTTTATGGATTACTTTTCTAACCACAGGACTGGATCCTAGGTTCAGTCCTTGGACATCTCCTGTAAACAGTTGAGTAAAAGCGTTTTGGTTACAGTAGTTATTTTTAAGGAATATTATTGTATTTTAAAAGTTGACACTTTGACATTTTTTCACATAGTATCACCAATGTTATCCTACGGCAGAAAATTCACTTAGCAGGTAAGTAGTGTTATCGTTACTTTTTCTTACTCAGTGGTGGATCCTGGATCCAGCACTAGCCAACCTCCTGTAAACAGTTGAAAGAATGTGTTTAAGTCATACAGATGATTTTTTGGAATATTTTTAGTTTGTGAAAATAGACACTTAGAAACTTTTCTGCTGAAAACCACACAATGGATTCCTATGGAAGGAAATACAAGTTACTGGTAAGTACGCTTAAAATTACTTTTCAGGGTCAGTGCTGGGCTAAAAGATGCAGCACTGGGTTCTCTCCTGATTACAGGTGAGTAAATCGGAATTCTTAGTTCGGCTGATTTTAGACGAATATTTGTACGTTTCATAAATGGACACTTAGAAACTTTTCTGCTGAAAACCACACAATGGATTCCTATGGAAGGAAATACAAGTTACTGGTAAGTACGCTTAAAATTACTTTTCAGGCTCAGTGCTGGGCTAAAAGATGCAGTCCTGGGTTTTCTCCTGATAACAGGTAAGTAAATCGGAATTCGTAGTTCGGCTGATTTTAGAGGAATATTTGTACAATGGTGAAGGAAGGGGGCCGGGCCTGAGGTGACATTTGCAAACACGCCCTGTGGAGCGTTTTAAGTTGGGGAATTAATTCCTCTTCAATCCTGAGGTCCCCTGGGGGCCAACTAGCCCACCAGGTACCTCCAGTATGCGCCAGGGGGCTGCATTGCAGAGAGGTGTTCAGAGGCCACGCCCCTTTTTACAACACTCTGCAACGCAGCTCCGTGGCGCTTACTGGAGGTACCTGGTGGGCTAGTTGTCCCCTAGGGGACCTCTGGATTGAAGAGGAATGAATTCCCCAACTTAAAACGCGCCACAGGGCGTGTTTGCAGAGTATCACCTCAGGCCCCGCCCCCTACCTTCACCACTGTGCAAACGCACCCCGTGGCGCGTTTTAAGTTGGGAGATTAAGTCCCCTTGAATCCTGAGGTCCCCTGGCGGCCAACTAGCCCACCAGGTACCTCCAGTAAGTGCCACGGAGCTGCATTGCAGAGAGGTGTAAAAAGGGGCGTGGCCTCATTACACCTCTCTGCAACGCAGCCCCCTGGCGCATACTGGAGGTTCCTGGTGGGCTAGCTGGCCCCCAGGGACCCCCAGTATTGAAGGGGAATTTGTTCCCCCTCTGCAAACGCGCCAGGGAGCGCGTTTGCAGAGTGATGAAAGGAGGGGGCGTGGCCTCCTCCCGATCCCGTGGGTTTTTTTGGGTTTTTTTTCTTTTTAAGAAGGGGGGCTGTGTAGCTCCCCTTCTTTTTCTTATTTTTTGGCCCTGGGGACCCCATCCCCCAGGGCCAGCCCCCTATTTTTTTTTTTTAACTGTGGAGGGGGGCCGCGTGGCCCCCCTCCCGCGGCCTTAATTTGCCCCGGGGACCCCATCCCCCGGGGCCGTTTTTTAATTTTTTTATTTTGGGGAGGGGGGCCACGTGGCCCCCCTCCCGGGCCACTACTGGCCCCGGGGACCCCATCCCCCGGGGCCTGGCCTCCATTGGGGACCGTGGGGGGGTCCCCAATCCCCCCACGGCCCCCCCCGGCTCCCCGCCTCCTGCGGGAGCCGGCATTGCTTTTACACATGGGGAGCAGCTAACGTGCTGCTCCCCACGTGGAAAAGCAATCAGCTTTGCTATTTGGAAGAGAGAGCAGGTTTCCCTGCTCTCTCTTCCAAATAGCAAAGCAGTTTGCAATGGCAGGGTGGGAGCCGCGGGACAGCAGTGTCCCGGGGCACCCCGGGACACTGCAGGAGCTGGCCCTGGGGGGTGGCGGTCCCTAGGGCCATGACAAGGCTACAGGAGGGGGGCCGCGTGGCCCCCCTCCCACTTAAGTTAAAGCCCCGGGGGGTGGTGGTCCTCGGGGCTTGGGGGTCCGTAACGGACCCCCTACTTTAAATATATAGTGCCCCAGGGGGTTGGCGGTCCCCGGGGCGTGTGGGGGGGCTCAAGCCCCCCCACACAGGTTTTTTTATTTTTTTTATTTAAAACAAGCCCCGGGGGTGGCGGTCCCCAGGGCTGCGGGGGGCCATGAGCCCCCATACATTAAGATAAGCCCCGGGGGGTGGCGGTCCCCGGGGCTGGGGGGCCCCTCTGGGCCCCCCATGACTATAAAAAATTGCCCCCGGGACTTGGCCCCCCCGGGGCTAATTGTAAACGAATCGCGGGAGCCCGCGCTTCGTTTTTTTTTCCTCAGCGGGAATGCGCGATTTATATAACTTTTTTGGGCCTTGGGGGTCCTTGTGGGACCCCCTGAGCAGGCCTAGGGGGTCAGGGAGTTTCTACCCTGCCCCCTTTTCGCGTTTTGCGATGTTTTTTTTGGGGCTTAGATGGCTGCCAACACTTCCTGATCTGGAGTGTTGACAGCCAATTAGCATTCAGCTTGTGCACGGCAGGGTGCGCGCTGGGTGCGGGGAGGGTGCTCGGATCCTCCTCGGCCACAGATATCACTAACTTTTAACTCTAATTTTCTCAGGAACTGCTGAACGGATTTACACCATTTAAGCAAAAGGCACGAGTCTGAACTGAGGACTACCTCTTTGCCAAATTTGGTGTAATTCCGTTCAGCAGTTCGGGCTGTAGCTGCGACAACAGGTCCTATGGGAAATTGCATGGGGAAATCGCGTTTTGGGACCCCCCTTTTTTCTCGGCCCCGCTTGACGAATCGCATCAAAACTTTCAGGGTAGGAGCGGAGCGGAGCTGGCCAAAAGTTTGGAAAATTTCGCGAAGATTCGTCAATCGGCGCCAGCCTTATTGGGAATAGAATGTTGCGGATTTCCTATGGAAAATAGGTCCTAACTATAACTATCTACTGGCGACCGCCAGTAGATAATAAATATATATATATATATATATATATCAACGAAAGCTCGCCTTATGCCTCCATGCCACTCCGCTGGAACAAAGCGAGAAAGGACCCAGATAGGTGCTTGATTAGTTTATTGTTACAAGCAACACTCCACCATGACGCGTTTCGGCAGCTTCTCTGCCTTGATCACATGACAGCGCTTACACGGAAGGACTTCATTTTTAAAGTGCAATTGTAAGGTCACATGGTGCAATGGACATAGAAAACAGAAATATGTAATTACAACAGTATGTAACTCAGAAAAGAGACATCAGGCTTTACAATTCTGTCGCTGAATGCCTACCATTTTTTGGTGTCCTAATTGTTATGTCAACTATTATAATAGTATTTCAGGGTGCCATACGTGATGAGTCTCTTAAGAAGTTAATTAATGGCATAAATGCCAGAGACATACGAGTTTCCATTTTTTAACGTACATTGCAGAACATATTTACATGGGACCCATGTGATAAAATAAATATAACCGTGCATCCAATAAAATTGAAAAAGAAAGTTAAGAACTAGTTAAAGAACCGGTGTTAAAGTGTAAAGTGTCAGTGCATAAAAAGTATATAAAAGGTATATAAAGAGACTGGTTGTTAATATGTAACCTCCCAGTGTGTATAAATATAATGGTAACAAGGATGGTTCTAGTGTCACAGACTAATGTTATCTGAGCTATGTATTCTGACGATAAATATCGCAGACTCAGGAAAAGAAATTTTTTGGCCGTATGTTCAAATGGCGTATCAAAAATTGTCTCATGCACATAGTATATGTAATCCGGGGGGTTAGATTATTGCCGGTCATTCCTAGCTCATCTAATGTGAGTATAGGTTGCACAACAAGAATGAATGCATGTATAGAATATATTAATTATATAAATATATAAATAAATATAAATAGATAAATTCTTAAAACATACACATATTATTTGTAAAAAGCTCCCCTAGCAAAGTAGGTAAAATACCAACATTGTAACATACCATTGTTATCTGTGCAAAATAGATCAGTTTTAAAAGACCTTGGATTAACAAGTCGTGGGATATTTAAACAGTTTGGCTGAAGGGAGAGATAAAAAATTCAAACAATGATAGTAAAATATGTAAAGTGTAAAATACAAGTATGTTAAAAAGATTTTTTTGTACATAAATATATTAAAAATTATTATATTAAAAAGAATCTTCCATATAAATATACAATCCTAACATACAATACTACCATTTTGTTAAATCCTCTTCATCCCTAGCAATAGATGTAAAAAAAGAGAGGAATGACAGTTTAACTGGTGCAGATGTCTCTAGTCAAGGTATGTATGCAGATCCTCGCCAGTGTTAAGCCCCCCTGGATGTTTGGTATCCAGTTCTAGAATGTAACGTGTTTCAAGACGCCTGAGTTTTAGTTCCCGATCCCCACCTCTGCCAAGTGGAGGTATCGTGTCAATGACATAGTACTGAAGATGTTTTAGATTATTGTCATGTTGCATCTTTTAACTCTAATTTTCTCAGGAACTGCCGAACGGATTTACACCATTTAAGCAAAAGGCACGAGTCTGAACTGAGGACTACCTCTTTGCCAAATTTGGTGTAATTCCGTTCAGCAGTTCGGGCTGTAGCTGCGACAACAGGTCCTATGGGAAATTGCATGGGGAAATCGCGTTTTGGGACCCCCCTTTTTTCTCGGCCCCCGCTTGACGAATCGCCGCAAAACTTTCCGGGTAGGAGCGGAGCGGAGCTGGCCAAAAGTTTGGAAAATTTCGCGGAGATTCGTCAATCGGCGCCAGCCTTATTGGGAATAGAATGTTGCGGATTACCTATGGAAAATAGGTCCTAACTATAACTATCTACTGGCGACCGCCAGTAGATAATAAATATACATATATATATATTCACTGAAAAAACCATAGGTTTCACACATGTTATAGTTAGCGGAAATTTTACTGATAAAAAACCAATGAAATTGCCCCGTTATAGTTAGTGCTGGCAACTATAACTCACGCGACCGCAATCCTCTGCTGATGCTAATACTGTATTTAGACACTTATTTGCCCATGTCTTCTTCCATACATTTTTAGCTATACATATATTACAAATATTTTTTTTTCATAAAGACACATATGTCATCAGCAGAAGATTGCGGTCGCGTGAGTTATAGTTGCCAGCACTAACTATAACGAGCAATTTCATTGGTTTTTTATCAGTAAAATTTCCGCTAACTATAACATGTGTGAAACCTATGGTTTTTTCAGTGAATTTGCAAGGTTTTTTAAATGCTAATTCCTAACTATAACGTGTGTGAAACCTATGGTTTTTTCAGTGAATTTGTACGGTTTTTTAAATGCTAAGTGACTTTACGCCATTCGTGGCGTGCGCGCCCACTTAACGCAGTTCGTTCCGTGCGCGCACGGTGCGCTTCGCGCACCGTGCGCGCACAGGGAGCACGCGGTGCGCTTCGCGCACCGCGCACCCACTTTACGCAGTTAGTGCCGTGCCCACGTTACGCTAGATGGGCCATGTACGCACGATGCGCTTCGCGCACCGTGCGCACATGGAGGACATATTATGCGCTTCCTTGTGATAGGTAATCTGTTGAAATTTTTTGGGAAATTTCTGTGCTCTGATAAGCCATGCACAAATGGTGGCCTTCGGCCACCATTTGCACAAGGGGTGGAGAAAGTGTGGATAGTGTTTTTTTTATTTTTATTTTTTTACCGTACGCTTACGGTAAGCGTACGGTAAGCGTACCCCGCGAAATTGCCGAAAAAAAAATAATGCCGTTTTTGCTCTTGGGGGATGTTTGGGGACTCCCTCAACATGACTATGTGAGAGGGAGTTGTCAAAACATCCCCGTAACATGTTTTTGGCCATCATGTTTGATACATAACACTCAGTGCGGTAGACAAAATGGCGGACGCCGCTTCCTGGTTTCTGCCGATTCGAATGTTTACTAAGATCTAAGAGCCAATCAGAATCGCGCTCGCGCACGCCACCGTACGCTTACCGTAAGCGTACGGTAAGCGTACCGTAAGCGGGCTCAGATATATATATTGATTTAAAGGCTATTTTCTCAGAATCTACTGAACAGATTTACACCAAACCTACAAAAGGCACTTCCTTGACCTAGGGACTACCTCTCTGCCAAATTTCTAGTAATTCTGTTCAGCCGTTCGGGCTGTAGCTCGTTCTAAAGGTCCTATGGAAAAATGCATGGGAAAAACGCGTTTTGGGACCCCCCTTTTATCTCAGCCCCCGCTTGACGAATCCCCCCGAGACTTTCAGGGTAGGAGCGGAGCGTAGCGCCCCACCTATTTTGAGAAATTCGCGAGGATTCGTCGACCGGCGCCAAAGTTATTCAAAATAGAATGTTGAGGTTTTCCTATGGAAACGTGGTCCTAACTATAACTACCTACTGGCGACCGCCAGTAGGTAATATATATATATATATATATTCACTGAAAAAACCATAGGTTTCACACACGTTATAGTTAGGAATTAGCATTTAAAAAACCTTGCAAATTCACTTAAAAAACCATAGGTTTCACACATGTTATAGTTAGCTGTACATTTCACTCATAAAAAACAAATGAAATTCCACTTTATAGTTAGATCAGGTAACTATAACTTGCGCGCCCACAATAAACTGCTGATGACGTCACATATTACATCACTCATGACATGGTCAGTGACATCACTCATCACATCAATGATGACATCTGAAATGACACATTGTGGATTGCGGTCGCGCAAGTTATAGTTACCTGATCTAACTATAACGTGGAATTTCATTGTTTTTTTACGAGTGAAATGTACAGCTAACTATAACATGTGTGAAACCTATGGTTTTTTAAGTGAATTTGCAAGGTTTTTTAAATGCTAATTCCTAACTATAACGTGTGTGAAACCTATGGTTTTTTCAGTGAATTTGTACGGTTTTTTAAATGCTAAGTTATGTATTTATTTTTTATTTTTTTTTCTGGTTTTTCACCGTGCACACACCCTGCGCGCACGGTGCGGTTCGCGCACCGTGCGCACGCTGTGGGCGCTCGGTGCACTTCGCGCACCGAGCGCCCACACTGCGCAGTTCATGCCGTGCGCGCCTCGCCTTTTTTTACGCAGTAACAATTGTTTTTTTCTCCCTTGTGGGTCCTTCAATTTATTTAATAAATGTGATTATTTTTTTTTTTTTTTTTTTTGCCGTGCGCGTACGGTAAGCTTACCGTACACGCACTCCGCGATTTTTTTTAAAAATTATTAAATGTATTTTTTGTACTTTTTGATCCTTCGTGGACCCCCTGACAAACGCTAGGGGGTCTGCAACTCTCTTCGTTGCCCCCTTTTCACGTTATCCACCTTTGTTTTTCAGTGTGAGAGACAGAAAATGGCGGCCAACACTTTCTGATTTCGACCGATTCGAATGTTTACAGTCATGTAACCACCAATCACAATTGAGCTCGCGCACGGCACCGTACGCGTACGGTAAGCTTACCGTAAGCGCACGGAGCGCGCTTACAGATATATATATGCTTTTAAATGCTATTTTCTCAGGACCTACTGAACAGATTTACACCAGACCTGCAAAAGGCACATCTCTGACCTGAGGACTACCTCTCTGCCAAATTTCAAGTAATTCTGTTCAGCCGTTCGGGCTGTAGCTCGGACTAAAGGTCCTATGGGAAAATGCATGGGGAAAACGCGTTTTGGGACCCCCTTTTTTCTCAGCCCCCGCTTGACGAATCCCCCCGAGACTTTCAGGGTAGGAGCGGAGCGGAGCGCCCCACCTATTTTGAAAATTTCGCGAGGATTCGTCAACCGGCGCAAAAGTTATTCCAAATAGAATGTTGCGGATTTCCTATGGAAACACGGTCCTAACTATAACTATCTACTGGCGACCGCCAGTAGATAATATATATATATATATATATATATATATATATATATATATATATATATATATATATATATATACAAATCATTAAAGCAGTTCAGGCCTCAGTGAGGATCTCATACTGTGGTTGATCTTTCTATGTTATATCACAAAGGTGCAAAGAACAACAAGGCAGAGAAAGTACAAAATGGCAAGCGCCAGATGTCTGCTTTTCGCCCAGACACCTAGTTTCCATTTGTGGACTTTTATCGAACACATTTGCATTCTGGGTATTTTCGTCTTTGTTGCTTGAATTGGACTATAGCAGTAGCACTCAAAGTACGGGCTGTTGACAGCTTGCAGCCCTCCCGAGCTTCACATGTGGCCCCCTGCTGAACGGTTGCGCTGAGCTGCATTTTGCTTTAGAGAGCACTAACATTAAGAAATATGTTAAATAAACGGGCAAGCCTTTATTTACAAGCTAACTGAAGTTAAAGAAAAGAAGCAAATAAGGTATTCTGCACCTCATAACTTTTTTAGAAACATTTTATTTTTTACAAAATTTTGCAACAAACGTTTAAAAATATGACAAATTCTTTTCAAAATTCACAAAAGTATATTTCATCAACATGAAGACATGTTTCACCTTAGTACATCAGATTACATCAGTGCATTGAGAAGTATTTTTTAAAAGTGAAAGTTCTGAAAATGGATATAGAAACATTCATGCCTCTTCCCAACAAATCCAATAGTGAAATAAGAGGCAAGTTAGTTGCCATTTTCTTCTGGGTGGGCTGCGTTGTTTTTATGCCTGGACAGCATTATAGTTTATTAATTGAAACACAAGAGAAGATTTTGTAGTGCACATATCCTGAATGCATGTATTTCAAGATGCTCTCACATGTGATAATGAAGAAAAGGGAGGCAAAGTGAAATGAAAACGATTGCCAAGGATCACACAATTTAGTCAGGTTGGGAAGCCAGGATTGATTTTAGGTTTTTTGGTTTCGCATTGTGCAATTCTATTTCAATCCAATTAATAATGAAGTTGCTTCTTTTTTTAGACCTGACTCTCCCAAGATAGTGATGGCAAGTAGACAAGGCTTACCCTAAGGTGCGGTATAACAATTTAGAAATAGCATAAAACAGTATTGTCAAACCGCTGCGTCTTCTAGAGACTAGGGACTTAATTTAGAGAGAGTATGGAATGAAATCCTCAAAAAAGCTTCACTTACAGAGTCCACCATGTACACCCCCACCCCCCCAGTTACGCCCCACTCTGCTGGCGTCAATGCGGACCTCGACCACTCTACAGACCATACTTTGTGGCTTCTGCGAAAATGTTTGCGAGTAGCCATGTACTATAGCAATGGTTAATCATGATTTGCAAAAGTAAGCCTTGGATTGAAAAAGTGGTGTTAGCATGGAGTTATCTGGCCACCAAGGGTATAATGAGGTGCAGAAAGACCTCCTGTTCACATTACTCTAATGTACTGTTTTTTGGTGATCATTGTCTTTTTCAGAAAACTGTTTTATGCAGAAGTTTGTTGGTGAGCTCTCATTAGAGAAGCGCATTGAAGAGGCATGTGCACCTGGAGTTGACTATGGTAAGTCCTCAAAATATGTATTGGAATTTAATTATGTCTACAAATATAGTCAGGGTAAACCATGACAGCTAAACTATGGTGACAGGAAGTCAGTGAAAGAAACATATAACGTCTGGATGGCAGATCTTGGCGGACAAGTTACTCCATCACAACGGTGACGGAAATACCGACCGTAGAAATATAAATCCCATTGAATCCTATGGGTTTTATATTTCGGCAGTTTGGGATATCTATCACTGATGTGAGGGAGTGACCCGTCCGCAAATATCTCAATCAGGCACTGAGAGCCACATTTCTCCGTTTTATTTATTATTACATATAAATACATATGCAAAACAATCTATTCCCATGTCTGTGCTTTAAAAACAAAAATATTGACATTTGAATGTGTTTCCCTTTTTTCAGTCATGACAGAAGCTGAATAGCTGTGCATATTGATAGCATAGGGAGTTAAAAAGAATTCCTAATAAAAATAAATAGCTTAACTAAAGAGTAAATAGCTGCAGATGCTGCAGATATGCACACATGCTAGTAGTAAAAAGTCAATGTGTTCAGGCATGTATATTGTTTTATTTTATATGAACACTTAGTGCAGTAAAACACCAGAGCATCGACAGGTGAGTGAAAATTTGTTAGCTAAACGTAGAAATTTACTACTTGAAACATAATTCTTACATTGGCCAGGAATAGATTTATGGATAAATACAAATTAGATAAAACAAGTATACATTACTAATGACATTAAATAAATATGAATAAATACAGACAAAAATGCCAAGAAAGTAAATACCATTAAACTTAAAGTCCTAATTCTAACTCTGGATGCATTGTTTTCTGCTTCTAATTCAAGCATTCACCCTTCTGTCAGCCAGTCTCCCTTCAGCAGATCGAGTGACAGAAAAATACTCGTGGAATTTCTATGTTCCAAAAGTACCCTATTGCTTGCCCTCTATCAATCTTATGATCAAGAAATATTATGACAACTATCTTTTTGAGCTTGTAGCAGTAAAGTACAATGAATCTGCCCACCCTATTTATCACTTGATATTAAAAATACAATCTATTCTGCCACTAGTGGTCTTAGGCAGGAAAATACTACTAATTATGACCACCACTACTGATTATCTAAGGATAGAAGCATCTCTTCTACACTCATTCAATCATCTTGTTAAAAAGTACGATTCATACTCCCCTCAACGATGTTCTGGAAGAGAAGACCCCAAAATCTGCATTTTATTCATTAGTTTGGGTACCTGTCATGACACAAGGGTAACCTTGGGATCCATAGGCACATGTGTAAATTAGTATTGTTTTCAAGGAACAATTGTACCTAATTTATGGTAGTTAAACAACAGCTCATAAATACAAAATGTATTCCAAAAACAATTTTTTAATTAGGGAAATTAAAGGAAAAAAAATTCAAGTTCATATGTGACAGTGGAGTGCAAAAACATGCTTGGTGCTAAGGTGAAAGTGATCTCAATACGCAATAAGCGTATCACAATTTACCCAATCTCTAAGAAGCCAGGTCACATTGCCTGATTACCTGCACTTCACAACCGCACAGGCTTGGTGGTTAATTGGTCCTCGACACAGGATCTCGTATGTCGGCCCCTGGTCCGGTTGCAGATTGCTTGCTGCCTCTGATCAGCTGTGTTATTTGGGGCAGACCACACTACTATTTAAGCTGACATTGCTCCCTGAGATTCCGATGCCTCGCACGATATTTCAGTTGACCCTACCGGTTTCTTCTCATTCAAATCTTGATGCACCTGCATTGCCTTAACAGAGATTACAGTAAATACATCAGGAGGATTTTGTCTACCCTGACTAGGGCAGACCTTGATTCAAGCCCTGATGATGATCCCTTGATGTATGTTGATTGAAACGCCTTTGACCAACTAAGCAGACCTGTTTTAATAATTAGATTGAATAGACATTCTGCTCAGATCGTGTATATTGTGATACGCGTACTGTCCATTTATATGACCTTCGCCTGACCACCAAGCATGTATTTTTCCACTCTATTGTGACTTGAGCGCTTGAAAATCTTTTCTTTACGCTTCGTTATTAAAACAGTGTATTTGGAATGCATTTTCTTTTTATGAGCTGTTGTTGTGAAAACATTAATTACTTTAGAGTCGGGTTCACTTAGTAACTAAGGGTGACATGTATGAACGTATTTACTAATCGCAAGGCCTGCAATTCAGTAAATTGCAGGGTTTTTGGGCAAGTAAGTAATTTCTCAATTATACCAAACTTGTTTAGCTATTCGGTAACATGTTACTGATTCACTAAATGGGTTTGGGAAACCATAACAACAAGGTATTTGGAAGGGTTGCATTTAGGACATCCCTTCCAAATACTGATTCTTTATGATATGTATCAATGTTTTGCGGCCGAAATCGGGTCCCAAAACATTAATATTTTGCTGACTACTTAAAGGTAGTGGTATCCCATTCACAAATGGCAATTGACACCTAAGAGACCACTTCCCCTTTGTAATTGGTGAAAAACATTTTGAAGGAATGGGCAGTGGTCCATAGGTTCTCTCAAAAATGATTCCAAAACTTTACAACTGTTTTTGATAAACACAGCATTTTTCCTTTAAGGAAAATGAACTGCATTAAAAACAGGCATTGAAAATGCAAAAGGTCTCGCCTTTCATTAAGTTAAAGCCATTTGCTTTGCTATACAATACCATTAGCAAAGCAAATGGCTTTAACTTAATGAAAGGCGAGACCTATTGCATTTTTAAGGATGTATGATGTTACAACGCGAGTGAGTACAACGCGTGCCGTTACATCGCAATCGTTACAATGGCGTGCTAACATTAGTAAAGTAAAGTGTAATTCCAACTCCAGTCCACTTAACAGTAGGGAAGGTGTTGGGATAGTAAACTACACTATTTGTAATGTTAGCACGCCATCTAGCGCAAGTCGATGTAAAGACTTGCGTTGTAATGGCATAGTGTGGTTACATCGCGTTCGTTGTAACGATCGCGATGTAACCGCATCGCGGTGTACTAACCGCGATGTAAAGGATGTTACCCCATTTTTAATGCTTGTTTGTTAAGCAATTTGCCCAGAATCACAAGATGTTGAGCGTCGCTGCCGAGACTCGAACACGGTTCCCCAGCTTCGAGGTGGACCTCTCTAGCTGTTTGGCCACACCCTCTCTTTTGAGGTCACTTCGCGCCAGGGCCTCGTCCTGTTCACCCTTTCCTATGTGTTCTGAAAGCGCGGCGTGCTCTATTTAACTGCAATTCGGATAACAAGAACCAGTGGACCTTATCTAATCCAGTTCCGTGATTTTGCGCAGATCGTGTGGGCGCGCGAGGGAGACGTAAGGACGCCGGTCGCTCCCGGTGATTCCAGACTTGAGCCCTGCTCCCAGCTTACGGCACCCCCCCCTGTTTCTCACATACAGCGGGGGCACTTCATCGACCCATCGACTCACGGAAAAGCAGGTGGAAGCGAGGCAGGGGCGTGGCTGAGGACGAGCGTCAGCCTCGAGTCTCAGTCCGCCGCACGGAGGCCCTGCACAGTGCACGGATTCTGATTCTGCTTCGTCCCGCAGAGGACACCGTGGTGCACCAAAACAACAGCGCCAGCAGCCTCAGCAGTCTCAACAGGCTCAGAATTGCCCCAGGAGCGAGTCCCCGCAACAGGCAGGTACCATCGTGGCAGCAATCTAGTGGTGAGCTGAATCTGCTGTTTGCTGTTTCGCGCTCCCGTGGCTCCCGTGGCTCCCGGCTCAAGCCCCGGTCAGAGGCATTGTGCTGTGCTGTGCTGTGCTCGGGGAGTTTCTCGGCCGTGTGGCAGGCTAAGTGGAGCGAGGCGGCAAGGCAGCAGGGGCAGAGGTAGAACTGGCGGAGCAGAGCAGAGCGGAGGCTGCATGATGGGCACAGAGTTTTGGATTGCAGCGGCGTGAGTTGGTGAATTGCTGCCGCATTGCATTTCGCTGTAACCTCTGTGCCTCTCGCCCTCGCGCCCTTTGCGCCCTTTGCCCCCCTTGTCCAACCTTTCGCTCCTTTATACCCTGAGACTGCAGCCACCTACAAAAAACTACTGTGCACCATACTGACTACCACAGCAGTCAGCAGGTACGGCATTGTGATCTGTCAGAGACTACTGACTGCTTGCTGACTGCGCTTACTGTCTGAATCACTCCTCTTCAAAGCAGTAGTGACCACCCTAATGAGCCAGGAGCCGGGAGTGCTTTGTTTAAAGGGGCAGGAGCCGCCAGCGATTACCTAAAACGTGGAAGGAGCCGTAGGAGCCATCAGCGAGCCACCAGCGATCATCCCAACGAGGCAGGGGCTATGAGCGCTTTCTAGTTACTGACTACGAGCCCAGTTGCCTGATAATTGATAATTGAGAAACACCACTGGAGCTGACCGCCATCTGGACAGAGGGAAGCGCGGCGTTGCTGCAACCTGGAAAGCCCTGTGGGCCCTGTGAGCTGTGAATCGTGAATCGTGAACACTGAGAATTGTGACAGGACTTATTGCACTGAATCGCAAGCTCACACAGGGCCTGCACAAAAGACTGCACCCGAGGGGGGAGCGTTGGCACCGCAAGAGGGACTGCAAGTGGGAGTGACGTCAGCCCCCACCAACGGAGCCTCCGTCACACCCTACTGAGTGCGGTGCAGTGTTGTGTAGGAGCAGGAGTAAGAGACACCACTGTTAAACCGCTGATAAGTCCATCCCCAGTGCTGGTACGAGACCTGTGCGGTTAATAAGCAAACAAAATAAAATCGCAGCAACCCAGAGCAAGAAGGAATAAAGGAATAAGGAATAAAGCCAAGAAATGAGGTCAGGGAAATCAAGGAACTATATGGCTCCCATGAACCCCCCTAAAAGACCAAGGAGAATAAAGAAAAACCTCAAGAAAGATTTAATGAATGTCAGCAAAGAAGATAAGGGGACAGACGAGGGAAGGAATGGAGCTGAGGAGGGAGAACTTCCTTTGATTTCCCCCCTGCTCACAAGCCCCAAATGTCCGCCAGACACAAAGGCGAGAGGGATCGCAAACGTATTCTCAGTGAACAAATCTAGCTTTCAACCTAATCTATTCAAAATTTTCATTCATCAAAGACGTTGGCTCTGCCCTCTGCCTAAATAGTAGCAACATAAGTGACCTGCCAATCCCGCTACAGCCAAGCAAGGCAACCCCCCTGACGCAAGAACTACAGGTTTGGTCGGAAAGGGATCAAGCCGACCTTAGAAAAGCGAAGAACAGCGCAGAAGAGGTTGCACCTGTAAGTAAAGAAGAGCTGACCAAGGGGCCAGAAAGGAGGGCCTCTTGGAATCAAATTGCACAGGATCAGGGATGAAGGCAGGAGCTGGCAGGCTCAAGCCCAAAAACAGACCCAAATGGCTGTGGGCACGAAGGCATAAAGGCGAATAAAAAAGAGGGCCAAAATGTGACCCCAAGTCATAACTTTGCTCCAATAGAAAACAGGAAGAGGAGCCCCACAAGTCCTACAAGGCTCCACAACCATACAGATGAAGAAGTCTTCGAATCCTCCGAATTTGCAAAAGGCAGACAAGGACTACTTGGAAACCCTGAGAGACAAGATGGACCGGAGGATTCAGCAAACTGGGGGCCTAGGAACTACACCCTGCAGGGCAAGGGTGACATGCAAAACAGCAAATACACTCAGCATGGAGACTTAACAGCGCAAATAGAATCGGCATTGTGCAAACACACACCGACAATGCTAGAGGATAGGCCGGCAAGGCAAGAACCCAGGAACACAAGACAACCAAAAACAAGGATAGACACTAAAGAAGTGTGGCAATTAAATTCCATAATCACACAGGAAGTCAGAGTACAGGGGCAGTATCCATCTCAAACAAATGATCAACAACCTGAAAAACATGAGCAACAACAGGAGCAAGTTAAGCCAGGAGGTGTCCCTACACAATCAGACATCGATTCCCCTAGTCCATCCACTTCATCCAAAGCACGCTCTATATCACCTTGGATCAATGACTTTGAAACCTCGTATCTCACCCCAGAGGAGTGGGAAGAAATGGTGGTATCTTACCCGGCGGCCATCAAGGGGGAACTGCCAGGAGGGCCCATCAGTGTAACCAACGCAAATCTGGGTAAGGAAACACCGAAAGCAAAAGAAGACATCTGGTCATCGCTTTTGCACACAATGCAATTATCGGTAAACGCCATTCAATACCAGTCTGATAAGATGGATTTACAACTTTCTGTCCTCAACTCGCTGTCAATATTTGTTGCCAATATTGACGGAAAGTTACCAGAGATGAACAACTTGGTCAAAAGGACGCAAGCAGAAACCCAATTTACACAATTTAGTTGCTCCTGCATAACAATCATGGACAAATTGGCAACACTCCCAACGGCAATGGACAATCTCCTCTCTGAAATTAGGGAGGTTGTAAAAAGTAACCGATCAACCAACCCCGTCAAGAGGAGATGCGAAATAAGCACGCCACTGCTAGAAGGAACACAGTCACCAATGCAGGAGAGCTTAAAGACGACCCAAGATCTACACTCGACCAGGGAAACCGCAGAAGTAAAGAAGAGAATGGTCAGCAATACACAACAAAATGAAGGAACCCAAACAACAACATTAACTGCAAATATAGTGCCACCGGGTGAAAACTCACAAATTGAAGCTGCGCCGGAACATTTTCAACCAGGAAAACAGGGAAGAAAACAGAAAAGGAAGGGCAGAAATCAAAAGAAAAAAACAGCGGTAATACACTGGGGTAAGGGCACTCCTAGCGAGAAAGTGATACCTGGCCTATCACAAGACAGGCTGACTGAGATGAGATAAGACACAGAAATGGAACACAACCAACAAGAAACCAAAAATCAGGAAGGGAGGAAAAAACCCGAAAGAAAGAAGGCCTATTACCAGTTCCCCTCATAAAAGCGGGAAAGCGACATCTGACTTATCGCAAGACAGGCTGATCGAGATGAGAGACGACAAAAAAATGGAACACAACCCACAAGAAATTGGAAACCTGGATGAAAGGAAAAAACCCGAAAGAGAACCTCAATGGGCAGCAACTGCAGTAAGCCCTATTGGACTAGAACTAACGAAGAAAAGTGAAACGAGTGTTAAAAGATGGGCAGAAGCAAATGAGGAACATCAAGGCTCAGAGGAGGACCCTAATATTGTGAACAACAGCCAGACACAAGACAAGGGGCAAATAGGCACTACCATAATAGTCTTCCACCCGGAGTATAAATCAAGGGGCACAATAGATACTCTAAATAGGGGGAATATATTACGCCTACTGAAAACAATCGACAGTCTTAAAAACATATCCTCTAGTGATCTGGAATCAGTAGAATTTATAGAAATGTCGGGACACTCAGGGGTAGAAGCAACAAAAAACAGTATGGGCCACAGTAGAATTTCCGGAGAGACTGCTAAAAGAACAAGCAAAGTTCGACTCATGGGGAATAAAACTTCAACCATTTCTTAAACCAAGATATCCAGATCCTCTAGCCCTGGATAGCCAGCAAAAGAAAGAGAATGGGCAGCCTAATTCGAACTCAATCCTAAGAGGGGCACGGAGTAAAAACCCCTGAGAACTTAGTCCATCGAGAACAGGCCAATAAAAGACTATCTGCCAATTACAGTCCAACTTCGCAAAATTGGAGTTGGCTATCCAGGACCCTAAATGTCAAAGTCAAAAATCAATGACAAAATAAACCAAAAACGGGGAACACGTCTAATGTCCTCAACCTGTGCTCCTGGAACATCAATGGCTTAGGAGACAAATTCTCGGACCCAGAACTAAACACCTACTTGCAAAGATTCGACATCATCATACTGCAAGAAACCTGGACCGACATCCCACCAGTACTGTCGGGATACAACTTAAATTCTTTGCCACCTACACAGAGCTCATTGTTTGGCCATAAGAAGGGAGGCCTTGCTATATACAGCTCACTAAAATCCATTGTTGAAGCAGTACCCTTGGCTTACAAGCTACTTCCCCTAAATGCAATGCAAGCACTGCGATTGACATCTCGAGAGCAGAACAAAAAAGAGGACATAGTCCTAATAAACCTTTATTTACACCCTAGGGAAAAAACCAAGGGAGCTCAACAGCTGAAGGAAGAACTCACAAAATTAATAACAACTGAGAAATCCAACAGCCTGATTATCACCGGGGATTTCAATTTAAATATGCTCAGCAATTTAGCCTCAGAGATTAACGAAGATGAGGATCCCTTTGCCTGGGACCCAAGCCACCAAGATAACACCTCGGGAGGCAGAAGCTCAAACAGCTAGGAGCCTACTCTCAAAATTAGAAGAGCTGAGCCTACGAGCACTCAATGGTAGATTCTCAGGGGACCGTCCTCAATCCGCCACATTTCATAGCACTAAGGCGAGCTCCACAATCGATTTCACATTTCTCTCTCCAGGCCTGTATCAAAGGGCAAGAGATTTCCACATCGGTTCGATGGATTACAGTGACCACCTTCCCCAGGAAATCACGATTGAGGCTCCAATAACACCAAGCCCTCCCGCTGCCAACAGACTAGGCTCAGAATTTTCAACAAATGAAAGGCGGATAAAGTGCAAAACTAATGACCTACAAAGCCTTTTATCTCAAGCGAAACAAGCACTAGGAGAGGCAAAATCAGCAACCACAGACTCAATCAAAAGTTGGGAGATGTTCACCAAAAGTTTACGAGATAAATTCAATACAAATGAAAACGTAAGGACCGACAGTACAGTCAAAGCCCCGAAACACAAGAGCCATCACAATTTTAGAAATAATATCCAGCAAAAAAAGTTAAAGACCCAGATTAACAACACTCTCCGAAGAGCAAGGACAGATCCCGTCGCATGTCAAGCGCTTAGATAGTTAAAAGCTACTCGCAGGAAATTGATATGGTGACTTAAAAAAGAAGCTGATGAGGCCTTTTGGGGAAAACGCGTACACGACGCCAAAACAAATAACAGCGCACGGTTTTGGCAAAACATTAACAGTTTGATCAGCGAGCAAAGTCAGGGGATTGAATCCTATGCCACTGAAGTGGCCTGGACAACTTTCCTTTGTGCACATCTAAACGATGCCCAAGAACCACGGAAAGATTCATACAAACCCAATAATGTCTCGGAAGCGTGGAACTCACAATACAAAGAAGTTCTCGTACACAATGAGGAATTTTCAATCACGAATGCACAGATATGTAAAAGAATCTCGAAAGGGAGACGCGAGGGAGCACGAGGCCCAAATGGCATTCCCCCAGTTGTGTTTAAACAAGAGCCGGAATATTGGGCTGCCGTTTTCAAACCAATGTTTGAAAAATTTTTGCAGACTTCAACAATCCCACGATCCTGGAGGGGAGCAGTTATCTCGCCAATCTTCAACAAGCATTGGCATAGCCAATAGGTCTCGCTTTTAGGACCTTATAAGTGTTTAGCCATGCAGCAGTTGCATAACTAAACACTTATAAGGTCCCAAAAGCGAGACCTATTGGCTATGCCAATGCTTGTTACCTGGGTACAGCCAGGCGGCTGCCCTGGACAGCGCTCAGGGTAGAGGGGCCCTTTGTACCGGGGTACAGAGAGAGGGGTTGCCGGGGGCAGGGGCTCTTTGTATCGGGGTACAGCTAAAGGGCCGCTGCGCAATCACACTTAGGTACGACAACAAGTGGAAGAAGCTGAACAACTAGCAGGGGAGAAAAGTGGGGCTGCCCAAAGGCACCCTACAAGCCAATCAGATCCCACCACACCCTCACTGCAACATATACTGGGATGGGGAAATTGGAGGCGGGGCGGTGGAGAAAGCGGGAGACAGAAAGAGAGAGAAAGGGGAGGGCGAACGAGAGAGAGAGAGAGTGTAAGAGAGAGCTCGAGGGAAACGACCCGGGGAGAGGGTGCTGAGACGGAGACATAAAGGCGAGGCAGAGAGGGAGAAAGGGGAGGGCGAGCGATAGAGAGTTAAGAGAGAGCGCTCGGAGTGTGTGTGTGTGGTGGGGGTGTCTGGAGAAGGACGGAGACATAAAGAAATATCGAAGTGACTAAGCAAGGGTGGGGTGATAGCAAAGGAAATTGAGAGAGGTAAATACTTGAGGGGGTAGAGAGCGAAAGAGACGGAGAGAAGGAGACGGATGTATGTAAGAAGATGCAGAGAGACAGGTAAATAGAGGCAACGAGCGAGGGTTGAGCAAAAGAGAGTGATAAAAAATGCGAAAGAAAGAGGTTGGGTGCGAGAAAAGGAGGAAGAGAAGGGAAGAAATTTAGAGAGGACAGAGGGAAGATAGAAGTAGAAAATAAACATAATTGGGGTAATGCAGAGAAGTGCGTATGGGCCTGGTAGGCTGAGGTAAGAAGAGGTGGGGGGCTGCAATGGGAGAGATGACGACGATGAGGTAGGAAAGAAAGAATTCCAGGGAGGAAACCATGAATTGAATAAGGATCGAGCAAACAGGGAAGGCTGGCATATGGTGATCACTTTCGCGGCCGCTTTGATGTTCTCAGTGGCGCGGCTCACTGAGAACATCAAAGCGGCCGCGATAGTGATCAGCAGGCTGCCAAATGGTGCGCGCGCCCGGCGCACATGCACTGTAGTTGGCGGCCTGAAATGCACTCGTTTGCACTTCCAAATCCCGCTTTCTATAGCTCTCGCCAGAGCAGCGCTAAAGCGCTGGCTCAGGCGAGACCTAAAAAAGGAGACAAGAATGATCCAAGAAGTTAACGCCTTATAGCCTTACTTGATAATGAGGCAAAATACTACGGGGGCCTCTTGCTCCAGGAGTTAACATCCTGGGCGGAAGATACAACAGCAATTCCTTACAATCCAACTGGATTCCGCAAAAACATGGGGACAACTACTAATATTCTAGCCCTATCGCTTTTGATTGACTCAGCTCTTGCGGCAAAACAACCTTTATACCTGTGCTATATTGATTACAGCTCTGCCTTTGACCATGTTAATAGAAACATGTTGTGACAAAAATTTAAGAAAATGAAAATTCCATCATTGCTGTTGAACCAACTAATTCTCCTGCACATATCCAAGAAGATCCCCACAAGCACAGGGGTAAAACAAGGATGTGTGCTCGCACCAACACTATTCAATCTCTTTATGGCTAAACTGGCAATCTTGCTGAATGAAAGCAACTCTCATGCACCCAAGTTAGGGGGCACTCAGCTGTCTAATTTGTTCTACGCGGATGACTTGGTGCTGATTAGTCGGACCCCGATAGGCTTACAGCGACTGTTAGATATCACCTCGCAATACTCTAAAACAAATAAACTCAGTATCAATCAGGAAAAAACTAAAGTCATGTGCATAACTAATAGCAAAAAGAAATTATCAACTAGTTGGTTCCTGGACTCAAGGAAGCTGGACGTTACAAGAAAATACAGATTACTGGGGGTCATCTTAGACCCCAGCGGCAGCTTCAAGCCACAATGCGAGGAAATAAAAAAGAGAGGACTAATGACAGCGGTATCCCTAAGAAACTTAAAAAAATAAGATTACTGGACCAAACCTCGTTCCTTTAATAAAGGTGATACAGGCAAAACTGATCCCATCTATCACCTATGGAAGCGAAGTGATGAGAGGAAGGGACGCCAAAACGGTAGACGGAACAGTAACAAGAGCCATGCGCATGATCTTTGGCTTGCCAAGGTACACCTCACCCGGGCTTTGGGCTGGTAAAGGAAGAGCTGGCACGTAAAGGTGTATACTTAAAAAGCTGGTATAAAATAAGCAGGGGGGAAGCAAACACACTCAACGCTCTCCTCTGGAAGGAACTGCAAACCAAAGAAAATTGCCCCGCAAGGCTTTTCTTGGAGGACGCAATAAAACATCTGGGGGTGCGTCAACTGTGGGATCTACAAGGGCCTCTGGCGGGCTTTAAAAAAACAGTAAACAACAGCGTTAGAAAAGTATCTCTCCTGCAGGACAAAGCTTTATTGACGGAGCGTGCTCATGGGTGGCTAACCATACAATCTTACTCCAAGCTTAGGCTACAATCGTATCTTCAGACCAGCTTTATCAAAAAAACAAAAGAGAAATTTCTGAAATATCACCTAGGACTATTGCCTTCTGCAGATTATATGGCCCCTTGGCTGCGTCCCTCAATGCCAGCAAAGTGCTGTCTTTGTGGGAATGACGAAGATAACATCATTCACCTTATTACCATCTGTAAGGAGCTGTTGCAAGACCGCCGGAACCTTCTGAGACCACTATTTAACAAAAAACGAATCAGGTCATGCAGGCAAGCTGTCCTGGCATGCTTTTCGGGTGACGAAGTTCAACTGAGCTGCCGATTAGTAAAATATATTGAAGCTGCAGAAGTCCGTCTTAATAAAAAGAAAGAACAAACCGAAAAAGCTAAATTGATGGAACCCAGTGCATCACTTGCATCCTCAGAGCTAAAATACTCGGATAATAATGAGGGCCCAATTGGCATCTAGGAGCCCACTGGAACTTAACGCTACAAAGAATAAGCATATGGGGATGAGAATGTCTTGCTACCCATGCGGATTATGAACTGCAATAATTAAATGCATCTCGAAGAGGAAAGCAGGTCAGCTCAATTACGTAAAGCTCCTTAATGGTAAGATAGAACTGACTTAGTAGTGGGCTAATCTTCCTTCCCGCTTGTTTTTTTAGTAGTTTTAGACTTAGTCATTTTTTTAATTGTAGCTTTTTACATCTTACCACAGTATTAATATAATCTTCCATGCTGCTACAGACACACGAAACCGTTTTTATTGATGTTGGTTTGTAATGGTTTTTATTAACTGTACAATAAAGTATTACCTTACCTATTTAACTGCAAGTCACACAAACATTCAACTGTTTACATCCCAGTATTTTCGTTTCCGAGAAAATATCAGCAAACTGGGCTGCTTTTTGTCCGCACCGAAAGTTGTTTGTTCTGTTTAAAAAAATGTATTCCTGAGAGGATGTCTGACTGCAGCCCTGAGTAAACAGCGCTGAACCTTCACACAATGGAAGAGTTCATACCACTGTGTCTGGAGCGGGCCGCGATCCCCATTGTGTTCAATGATTATGAAAGTTTATATTACCCCCTCACAGCCCCGTCCTGCTAGCACATATAGTAGAGGCAGGCACACACATTACAACACAAATTCCTGTACATACATAACACAGCAAACGCATTGCTCAACACCCAGCCACACACAAAAACAAGCTTAAATCACTCATGACTTCAATTATGCATGACAGTGTACTGCGTGAACACTCAACACACCACCAGGCATGCTAACGGAAAACACCTAAACCGTGCATACAAAACTCAGCACGCACAAAAACTCACATGCACCACACCGTGCGCTCACAATACTTTACAGACAAACATTGGCAAATTCAACAGCTTGGCTTTCGTATTATAAAGGTGAAACCTATTGGCTTTGCCAATGTTTCTTTTGCTTGAAAGGGAAGGACTGGAAACCAGGTTTTCCAGGGAAATAAAACCATTGGGGCAAGCCTTACAAATGAGTAGTCTAAGTGCACCTATTTACAAAGGGCATTTAGAGTATGTAAAGTGTTATTCTAGTAATACGTATTTTTTGTACTTTTACACGCCTTCGCGAATTAGCCCAAAGCATCCAAATGTCTACAAAGTAGTATTATTCAAGGAATGTTAAACATCGAAAATGGCAATAAAATGGGAATATTCAGATACATTTAGTAGAATTCAAAACACTGTGCATCTTTGCTCTTTTTGTAAAGTGTTATTCTAGTAATACGTATTTTTTGTACTTTTACACGCCTTCGCGAATTAGCCCAAAGCATCCAAATGTCTACAAAGTAGTATTATTCAAGGACTGTGAAACATCAAAAATGGCAATAAAATGGGAATATTCAGATACATTTAGTAGAATTCAAAACACTGGGCATCTTTGCTCTTTTATTGATACCCAGTGTGGACATTTCGTGTGGTCAGTTCACAGAGGCCTGTGATAGTATGTAATGGCGTCCTCTTGTAGCACTGCTCCTGGTTCTTATAAACGATTTAGTGAGTCGGCCTCTGAATCTTTTATTTAGTCAGGTCCCAAATCACGGGAGAGGGTGTAGCCCAACGGCCAGAGCTGCCGACCTTGGAACTGGAAAACCAGATTCAAGCCTCGGCATCGGCTCAGCATCCTGAGATTCTGGGCAAATGACTTAATCTCTTCGTGCCTACCAAGAATGAATGTGTCCTTGTGTAACGTAACTGGTGCTCATATAAAGTGCTCCAATATGTTTGGGTCGAGTTTTCGCTATATAAAACTGCAAAAAAAAAAATGCCGTTCCATTGCCCACATAATGCATCCTTCACGTGACCTTGACTAATGCTACTGCTGTTTTATATAACCAGTAATTTTACTGTGCAAGTGCTGCGCTTAATAAAACCGTGTCCTAAATAATAAATACGTGCTAAAACGAAATGCATGTCTGCTGTTGGCAGCGCGCAACTCTTTCCATTGCCTTTAATTTAAAGGGTAAGTCCACAGTGTAAATGTTGCTGTGTTGATTGAGGCGCTGTAATTACCCCACCGTTTCAATGCGGCATTAACCCACAATATTTTAGGTCCAGTCTAGACACGTCTCTCTCTCTCTCTCTCTCTCTCTCTCTCTGTGCGAGCTTTCAGTTCAAAACCTCTGGAACCGTGAAAGCCTGGTCGTAAACTGGAGGCAGCGTCGGAGACCGAGCACCCCACCCCTGGAGAGGGATGGGGGGGGAGCCGCACACAGGCCGGCGATTATTCCACTTTTATTCTACCCAGAGGCAGGCGAAAACCTCAGGAAGTGCACAGCAGGGCTGAGAGATGTTTTCTTGGCCTATATATAAATAGTGCTAGAGACAAAAATATGGCACGCCCAAGAGCTGTTTTATTCTGGTAATATTTTTGCTAATGTTCCAGTCCGCGCAGTTGGCAGGAATCCGAGTACGCCTTCTAGATTAATACGCTCTGCAAATTCTTGTTTAGGTATTACCTCCCCATGCCATATTTTTGTAAGTAATCAGATGCAAAGCAGGGGTTGAAAAAGTACAAGGGCCACACTATAAATTCCCCGTCCTTATAAAATTATAGTTTTAAAAGGCAGATGTTTCACTTCAGTGCCGCACGCAACTGTTGGCGCTTCAATGCCAGGGTACAGAGAGTCGGAATCCCTTGTCCTCCCCGTGACCCCGTGCGCCGCTGAGCTCCGTACCTGTTTTACAGCTGTTGTGAAGATTTTTCTTATCTGCTTGTTAAATAAACAAGCAGATAAGAAAAGTCTTCACTACAGCTGTGAATCAGGTGAGCTAGTCCAGCAAAATGCCAAAGGGAGGCAACGAAAAACCCTCCTTTCCAATGGGAAGCCAGCGTTTAACATAAATGCTGATGCTACTCAGTGGAAATGAGGGGCGGGGCTCGAGTTCCCTTCAAGAAACTGACTTGTTCACTATAAGTCTCGAGGCGAGGAGCGCATGCACGCTCCAACGACAGCCAGGACCTAAAAAAAGATTGCTTTATTTAACAGCAATTATAGACATGGTGGTCTTTTGACTCCAGCAGACTACCATCCATGTGAAGGCAACAAATCGTAGTGAGTCATAATTTGTGACCTACCTCATTAAAATGAGGTAGGTAAGATTCCACCCCACTACGATTCAGATTTTTTTAAATGGACCTTTTAGTACAAGGGACCGTTCTTAAAAATCTTTACTGGTCGCAAA
The DNA here is from genome assembly GCF_964204655.1 of Triturus cristatus. Lineage (NCBI taxonomy): Eukaryota > Metazoa > Chordata > Amphibia > Caudata > Salamandridae > Triturus > Triturus cristatus. The sequence goes on along the minus strand of NC_140586.1, from coordinate 100,955,463 downwards.
TTGCAACTATTATTTTCCGACCAGATATTAGTACAGTTGGCCCTAAGTGAGATTCATACAAAATCATATTATCTTAATGTATATTCAGCTTAATATACACATTTTGCAAACAAAAAGTCAAAGTAGTGAGAGGATAGCCTTGCCTCAGACCTCTGTATAGTGAACAAAAACAGATTGAAATCTAGATTATCATCACAGTCATTATATCCTTGTTCAATTACCCTTGGCAAAGAAGCAAAACCAATGCCAAAATTAAATGCCTCTTCAGCATCAGCCATGAGTTTTGCAAGTAGTGACGAGGCCATCAATATGTACCTGCATACATCAGCGATATGCTCACCAGGAATAAAGTCTGTATAGTCTAAATAAACAAATATTGGTGTAAATTTTGCAAGTGTATGAACAATGATCATTACACAGAGAAATTGGTCTACATGCACTACAATTGCTAGGAATCATGTACCCTTTCATTATTTCTTGAAAATTAGTGAAACTTTTTTGTTCTGCCAGGATGTCAAAACTTGGACACAGAGCAGATTATTCACATCTTACCTACTGGCGGTCGCCAGTAGGTATTTATAGTTAGGACCAAGTTTCCATAGGAAGATCATTTTTACTTATAACTTTGCTGTCGTTTGATGAATCTTCATGAAATTTTCCAAACTAATTCTTTGTTCATATCAGCTCCTATGTTGAAAGTTTGGGGGTGATTCATCAAGGAGGGGAGAGGGCGAGAAAAAAGGGGGTCCCAAAACGTGTTCTGGGTGAACGGAATTACCCCAAATTTGGCAGGGAGAAGGGTCTTGGTCTAGAAAGCACATTTTTGTTTATTTGGTGTAAATCCGTTCAGTAGTTTTTGAGAAATATCAAAATGTACAGATATCGATATTTGGGAATTCTGCAATCTGATTGGCTGAGGCGTTACGAGCACAAGCTTGCTGCTTATTGGTTGGGAGCGCTGCGGGCGGTTGCAACTAGGACGTGTTGGTCACCATTTTGTGATTCTGTTGAAGCGAGTAAGGGGAAAAAAGGGCAAAAAGAGTTGGAAAGAGGAGGGTAGGAGCGCTGTAACCTCTGTGGGGTGTTTAGGGTGTGCTATAGAGGGAGTGCGAGGTGAACTACTTATACCTACCGGTCTGAAAATGCTGGGCTACGAAAATTAAGTGAGGTATTGCGTAGAGTCTGATGCTGCTAAGGTGAGGTGCTGCGGGAGTCGGGGATGAAAGCGTGAGCCTAAACTGTGTGTCTTATGGTGTGAAGTCATGTGCCCTGACCGCTGCAGCACACCTGTGGAAGTAGTGTCAGCATGTGTTTATACCTACTAGGATGAACTACTGACTCCTACTGGTCTGAAAGACCTGAGATACGGAAAATATGTGAGGTATTGTCTAGAGTCTCATGGTGCTAAGCTGAGGTGCTGCTGGAATCGGGGATGAAAGCGTGAGTCCAAACTGTGTGTCCTATGCTGTGAAGTCATGTGCTCTGGCCGCTGTGCCACATCTGTCAAGTAGTGCCAAATCAAATCAAATCAAGCTTTATTTGGTAAATACAAAATGTCCATAAAAGCATACTATAATATAAGATAAAAATACATTCATATACAATTGTTTCAAAGATTACTTTTTTGTGTTTAAAAATAAAGGCCTTATCCCCTTATACAATACAAGGAAATCTTCTATCAAATGCAATCTAATCTATTTCATAATTCAAATTTTCCGGATGTACAAGATCCTTCTTTTGTTTAATGGCCAATAATATAAAACAAATTACCGCATTACAGGGTAATACATTCTCCAAATTTCGAATATGATTAAAAGCAACTTTAAAGGAATACAGACTATTTGCTCTAAAAATAGGATGAAAAAAAGTTTTTCTAATATCTTTATAAAAATTACAGAAAAGGAAAAAGTGAAGGGTACTCTGTAAAGACCTACCGTCACACGGGCATATTGGTAAGTTAGCGCACCACTTGCCCCTCTTGGGGAATGCAAAAAGGTAGTGGAGCGTATTCATCCGTAATCTAGTTAGGTAGAATCTGTGCTGAACATCAGTTATAAAGATAAGATATGGCTGAATACCCATTGATATTGGCCCTTCAAGATAAAAAGATATACATGATTTGGTACTCGAGGCAACATCCCTTGACAAAGCCCTAACATTGAGGAGATTCTTTTTTAGTTCTATTTTACTAAAGTTTTGTATATCTTCGGGCTCTTCAGATTCACCGCCAAATTATATTCATTTAAAAGACCGCAGATATAGCTTAGCCATGTTATTTTCTTACAGTGGTCTTGGGACAGACAATCCATTATAATATCCCTCGTAAAATGTGTCTCTTCCCTAATCCAAATGCGATGCCACAGAGTTAAGGCGGCTATGCTAATCAGATCATGAATATATGGTGTATCAGTCTCCCTATGTAATATAATGGTGGGTGTGGAGGTCGGTACGGCTAACAATCTTCTTAAAAAATTGTTTTCCAGGGTTTGTAACGGGGAGGTATCTGCCAAGCCCCAAAGGGCTCCCCCATAACAACTCCCGGTAATGCACTTTGGCCCATATAATTTTAGGATTTTCCGTATTGGTTTTTTACCAATTTTTTGGGAAGATCTAAAAATGGCCTCAACCGATTTCACAAATTTCAATTTACATAAATGTATGTGTGCGTTCCATGTACCCTTACTATTAAAAAGGATCCGCAAATACGAAAAAGAAAAAGTCCTCTCAATTAGTATGCCATCAATATAATGTGATTTATTCTTAATATTCCTTTTCCCACATGACATAACTAAGGTTTTATTCAAGTTAATTTTTAAGTGCTTTTCCATCATAAAATTATTAAAATTATCCATCAATAAATGTAGGCCGTTTGCTGTCCTAGAAATTAGGACACCATCGTCGGCATACAATAATAATGGGGTGACCCCCTTGCCGACCTTAGGGGCATCGACTCTTAAATTCTGTAATAATGAGTCAACCCCAATAATATAAAGCAAAAATAGAAGAGGTGCAAGAGTGCAGCCCTGTCTTATCCCGCGTTTGATGCTAAAGTGCTTTGTGCATTCCCCATTTTTCCCGAAGCGTATCTTCGAGGTCAAACGTGCATACATTTATGATAAAAAACTAATAATATCCTGTGGGGTGCCCATCCCTTCAAGCGTCTGACATAACTTTGAATGATTTACCAAATCAAAGGCGCTTGACAAATCTACAAAGCAAAGATGAAGGGAGCCATCCCTTGCAAGGGTATATTTTCCTATTAGTAGCTCAAGGTTCAGACACTGCTCAATCATTCCGATGCCCCTTCTGAAACCGTACTGGGCTACAGATAAGATGTTTTTTTCTTTTACCCAGTGTTCCAGTCTGGCCAACATCATTCTGCCCATTACCTTAGATGTTGAATCGAGAAGAGATATTGGGCGGTAGCAACTCGCGCTACTCCTATCGCCCTTTTGAAAAATGGGGACTATCACGCTCTCGGCCCAGGTTGCAGGCATCACCCCATTAATTGTTGCATTAAAAAATTTGTGTAGGATGGGCACCCAAAAATCCATATTAAATTTAAAAACATCAATTGGGACCCCATCCGGGCCTGTCACTTTCCCGCTGGCGCTATTCATAAGAGCTGTTCTAATCTCCTCATAATTTATACTTTCTAGTTTCATATTGTTTAATGCAATAGTACTATTATTCTCAGCTGTTGTAGTACACTGGTGTGCCACATTAAAAATAGCTTCAAAATGGGTTAACCACTCTTCCGGGGTCACTACTGTGTCAACTTTGACAAACTGGACATCCTTAAAGAGTGGTTGGTCCAAGGTTTTTCCAAAAAGTGTTGAGTCTTTAGTCTCGGCAGCTTTAATCAAATTGTCCCAGGCGTTCTCTAATCTCCATTTTACTTTGATTTAAAGTTTGTTTGTATAATTTCCTCAAGGTACTAATATCTTCCCTATTCCGGGGAGTAGCTTTTAAAGCTACCTTAAAATCCCTGTTTAGTCTGGAGCACTGCTGGTTAAACCATCTTGGGCAATATACCCTATTTGTCCTAGGCTTGCGTTTCAAATCACCGGCAATTGCAGCCGAGGCCATAACTATGTCAGTGCTACTAGAGGAGTTGTCTAAACCGGTTACTATGTGATGATTATTTTTTTGAACTATTCTTTCTCAAAAAGCATTTGGATCGACTCCCGCCCATTTAATAGAAGTCCCATTTTCACCCTGTGTCTTTATATCAGCGGCATGCACACGCGTTCGGCTATTTTAAAAAGTGGAGATTTCAATGTTAATAGCAAAGGATGATGGTCACTTAGTAAGCTGAGGTGTACACTGCAATTATATACAAGAGGCCTACAATTCTTTGTAATAATAAAGTGATCAATACATAGGATGACCTAGCTCCCTCAAATGTGTAGGTAATGCACCTTCCTTCTTGGGTACTCTCTTGTGCGTCCTTCTCCATAATTTCCAGATTATACTTACACATAACATAATTTATGATTTCCCCATAATTATTATGTGGGAAATGTGAAGGGTTATCACCTATTTCATCCTCATAACCGCATTGAATCCCTGATATAAGTTTACAAAGTTCAATATTGAAATCTCCTGCCCAGATTAAGAAACAATCGGTCCCGGCACTTTTTATAAAATTAGTCAACTCTTCATCTAATAATATAATAATGTCATGTCGCGAACTATTACAAATATTATTATAGAAATTAATCACCATACTTTCCTGTATTCCTTTCACTGAAAAAAGTAAAAACTGAAAATGCTGTGCTTTAATATATGTTTTTTTTAATATCAAGGTAGAGGATACTGATAATAGTTCTGCCAAACCTCCACTTGCTCCACCTGCCTTTGAAGGAATCGCATTGGTAGAGATTGTCTTGAACCCATTAATAACATTTTTTTATGTAAGCCATGTTTCTTGTATTAATACCAAGTCACACTTTTGTATACTTTTAAGCCAAGAGATATCACACAGTTTACTCCTTACCCCTGCAACATTCCATGTCATGATATGTAGTGATTCCTGCAGTGTCTATCTAGGAGAATTAAGATCAGCCACACTGGTAGGCGGGGTAATTTCATTTCTAAAACTTTGTGTCTCAGGTTCTAAAAAAGTTACATTATCATGAGTATTGCTGATGATGTTAACAATACCTTCACACATTTGTACCTGGTCCGTATAGACTATTTCTTTCGAGATAATAGCATGGGCTCTTACATCATTAACATCTTGTACAACGGCTTTTTGGCATACAATGTTTCATTCCAGTCAGTCCAACTCACTGCACCTCCTAAGTGTTTCAAACCTATTTGGCATAGATGGTATCATATAATGTGTTTGATTACCAGTGCTAGCTTGGGCTCGACCAAGGGATGAATCCATTCTGGATCTGCAAAAATATCCTAGGGGTAATGCAACAATATTTTCTTCATTGCAATTAAAGCCAGTCCTGGTTGCCTGTGACCTCTTCTAATAACAAGCCCACCACACAGGGCCGGCAAAAATTTACAATTACACAATCCCTCTCACACGTTTTTACAGATTTGCCCACCCAGCTAACTCTTCTTACCATGATAATTTCATGTGATAGAATCCCAATACTACAAGTCGTATTCACAGTAAACCAATGAATCACCCTATTTTTCAGGGAGTCCCAAGTTTCAATAGTGTTTCCAGACAATTTAGGTACGTTTTTCTGGACAATCACATATGGAGTAGCTTGTGGGGGTAAATTTAAAGAGACATCCCGTTGCCTTCCAACTTGAGCTTGGCCTTCGTTCTTCCTGTTACCATTCCCTATAGTTCCCCTGTAAATTTGTGTAGGTAAAACATGTGCTTTCTTCCCATATGTATCAATAGGTGGCAAGGCACTAACCCTTTCTGAATTATCCATACTGTTCGTATTTTTTGACCCAACATATGCATCACTTCTATTATGTAATTTTATATTCCGTGGCGTATTTGATACAGTTGGCAGCTGAAGGGCAGTAACCAGTTCAAATAACTGTGCAATGTCCTTTTGCACAGTTTTTATTCCAGTCAAGACCCGCCTCTCGATGGTATCAATCTTCCCATGCAATTTTTTAAAGAGAATGTCTATGCATGTTTATCATTCGGTGATTCTACAGGCTTGAATCCTTGTCCGGTGCCCGCTGATTTAGTAGATTTTCCCTTTTTTTGTGCAGCTCTTAATGGACTAGGCCTCCTTGATGCTAGGCTTTGTTTACATTTTTTTGCTGTTGGCGAGTCTGATTCTGGAGTGTCTGAGGCAGTAGTAATTTCGAGGGGAGTAGTTGACGCACAGGGCCCTAGTTTAAGCAATTGATCAGATTTAGTATTCTTAGGAGTGTTGTTTACATTACTTCTGTTTGACTGCTCTTGGGGGGTGATATCGGGACTGGAAGAATTACTTTGACCATGTACTTCCACCACAGACTTGGCCCTCCTTTGAGCAGCATCTAGAGCAGTCTTAGCAGCTGCCAGCTGTTCTTCCACTTGCACAATCTCATTGTTTATTATGCCCATAGCACTTTTCAAATAGTTGGTAATCTGTGCGGTATTTTCCACAGCTTTTTTTTTACATGTTGCCAATTTCCTCTTCCCCATTTTCAAGCAGCACCACACGTTTCATACAGCAAAGCGGCAATGAATGGTTATCGGTGTTCTGCTTACCCACATCCGTAGATCAGCACTTCTGCAACTGAAGCTTCACGGCAGCCCTGACGCCGCTATAAGGGCCGCTATAAGGGCCGGCTGTCACAGTGGGCGTGATGCGTGCGGCTCCTGTCGCAGTGCACGCTGTGAGCTGGGCTTTCGAGTCCGGTTCTGGCAGCAGGGATTCAGCAATGATTTTAGGCTTTGCGCTTCACGGCAGCCCTGACCCCGCTATATGGGCCGGCTGTCGTGGTGGGCGTGATGCGTGCAGCTCCTGCCACAGTGCACGCTGTGTCCTGGGCTTTCGAGTCCGGTTCCGGCAACAGGGATTCGGCAACAATTTTAGGCTTCCTAAAATTAGTGTCAGCATGTAGTTATACCTACTCAGAGGAACTTTTGTTTCGAACATTGCAACTTGTGTATGGTGCTTAGGGGGTGTTATACAGGGAGTGCGAAGGTAAATTTGCACATATCAAATCAATACGGTATTTGTAAAGCTCAAACTACTCACCCCTATGGGTCTGAAGGTCCTCGAGGCTGGCGTGGAAATTATGTGAGCTATTAAGTGATCTATTGCCCAGAGTCACATGGTGCTGAGCTGAGGTGTCCAAAGATGTCCTTCATAAGCATTTCCAAACCTATCCCAGTCAATGTGCCTAGGTCATTTCCACCACAATGCACAATCATGAGGTCAGGGTATGGAAGATGCAAAGAGGTTTCACCCAAAGGTAGCAATTGGTGCCACTTCAATCCTCTCTGTGCAAACCTTTTAATGTCCACATTTTGTAAACCTAGGTCTAAGTCAATACGTCTGTGTTCTGTATACCTCTTGCACCAGAAAATATAGCTATGTCCTACGATCCACACTAGCATTTTGAAGGTATGGCTGGAAGGTATGGAAAGATGTCTGTAGCTCATGCAGTTCCTTGTTAGAATAAGAGATATGTTTAAAGATGGGGAACTACTTTTTTTGCCATACAAAATGATACGTGATTAGGAGATGAAAAGCATTCTTTTTAAAAGTAGGGTGCACATTCGTTTTGTGGAAAAGCATCTTTGTGATTGGTTAAGAAAAAGCAGTTTCAACGTGGAGTACATATCATAGGATAACATTTGCTCAACTCAACCACACCTGCTACTTGCATTTGGAAGGCACTGTTCAAATTTAAAACAATCATGAACTTTCAACCTGCATGTGCCTTTAAATGTTTGAGAAAATGTTGCAAAAAAATGTTACGTTTAAAAAAATTGATGAACTTTTAACCTGCACGTGTTGTAGAATGTTCTAGAAAGTGTGTTGATAGAATACGTTGCACTTCTGACTTCTGTGTGTTGTTGATATTAAAAAAACTGTTTCTATGGAAAATTAAAAAGAAACCAATAGAGAGAAGTTTTGAAACCTTAAAGAATCAAGAAACTATTCTAATTTGTTCTTTACATGTATTTATGTGTGGAGAAACACAATTATAGACACAACAGCACCAGGAAGAGGAAGAAGCAGGGAGTGGGGGACAGGGGGAGATGGGCAGAATTGCACACATGCACAATTAAGTACAGCACCAGTATAGACAAACAATGGCCAAAATGAAACACACCAACAAGGAGCACAAGTCACACAACCTGCCAACATCATACCACTGAACGAGCATAGAAGTGAAAACCACGCTGCTTTCTGAAAGGATGACAAAGTCCAGGATGTGTACAAAGGCCGGTCGTTGGTGTTGTGGGATGTCTGTGACCGTGGTCATCAAGGATGTGATGCCCAGCATGTGGCACACGTTGCAAAACAGCTGCTCCTCCCTCCCACGAGCCCCCACACTTTTGTACGGTGCGCAGTTGTATCTTGTGCACTCGTACGGCACACCATTGTAATGCCTATTCGCGCATGTCCTGCTGCATTCCAACGACACCATCACAGTGCCGTTTGGAGGTGGTGCATGCCACTTTACAACATCGACTGCTGCGGCCCTTGTGGCATGCCACACCAGAACACAGAGACACACTTACCACACTTCCTGTTCACGGACATGTCCGAGACACCCTGTTCCCCTTGCCGGATAGGCACACCCCTGCGCTGACCTGTGTACCCCGGACCAGCATACGCCGGTTGTGCATGCAGGAGGATGCTACATGTCCAGGCTCACTGCCAACGCTGAGGTGACAGCACACTGTGATGTTGCAGGGCTCGTGCCTATCATGCTAACACAATGACCACAGGGACACACTTGCTCAGATGCGGGTTTGGGGGGCATTGGCGGTCCTGGAGTTGTGGCGCTGAGTCTTGTGGCCCTCATGGGTATCCCTGTATCATGCTCATTGACTCTATGGCACCTGTGGGTGTTCTGGTGTGGCTCTTGGCTGTGTTCTCTTTCATGGTGCAAGTAGTCGTCCACCAGCAGAAAGCAGGTGTAAAATCTATGGTGCTAACGTGGCTTATCGCCAGAATTTGTTTCGCATTGCAGTTAGTATGAAAGTTGTGATGTAATTTTTTTCGTGTGCAGAACAATATACGAACTGGGCAGTGTATCTCGTCAAGATCCAGCACCTGACGCATTATTCCCAATCAATATAAATACAATGAGATTTCTTAATTGATTTTGTGTGTACACTGTAAGTGCAGCCACTACCTCAGTGCAATTCAATCCAGGATTTTAGTATTTAGAATAAATCGCAAAGTTGCACGTGGTGTCTTTTTGCACAGGAACTGCTAGTCTGCATTTCATTATCAGCACTTTAATGGATGTAAAGTTGAGATAAATCTAACACACTATTCAGAAGTTGGTGCAAACTGCAGACATCACCAGTATTTTCACGATAAGTGCCCCTAAATCTAACACTATGGTGGACTCCATCAAATAACAGTAATAAGAACAAGAAAGAGTCACACAGCAGTTAAGAAAACAACCAAAAACGTAATTAATTTCTTTTTCAAACTTTATTTTTTTTATAAATGTTAGAAATGGGGGTCTCTAGTTGGCAATGGCTGGCCACTGTCCAAGTAGAGACCCTTCTTCCTAAGTCAGAGTAAGGGGGCTACACCCTTTGATAACCCCTGCTCAACCCTGTGGTAACGTAGCACGAGCAGCTAGGCTTATCTCAGAGGCAGTGTGTGAAGCATTTATGACCATACACAGTAACACAGTGAAGAACACTACAAAGGGACACCACACAAGTAAATATAAAAAAAGAAGTATCTTTATGTATAGACTTAACACAAGACCAATAACAGTAAAAAGCCACAATACTGTAAAATAGGATTACTCTTGAAATGCTGCAAAAATAGTTCAAAGTGTGCAAAGAGGAGTTCAGTTCAAAGCAGTGGTCTCTGCGACCCTTTTACTTACAAAGTACCTGGATTTCGTAGCAAAACAACCAAAATGTCGCAAAGGAGCTGTAGCGATGATTTTCTGCACGCGAGGCCGGCGATGTGTTGAATCCTTGCCGCTAGGGAGGATGGTGCGCCGATCTGCTGATGCGTGCGGAGACGATGCGACAAACTTCTGCATGCAAGGCCGTTGATGCGATGACTCCTTGCCGCGAGGGAGGAGACGATGCAACGATCCTGTTGCGTGTGCGATCAGTTTGCATTGCAAAGAAATGGCGCTCAGCGAGGGAGCGACGATCCTGATGCGATACGATGAAAATGGCGGACGCCCGGCGTCCGCGCTTCGATGTCGTGAAGCGACGATCTCGATGCGACGATTTCTTGGAGTTAGCGAGCACTTGGAAGCCCGCAAACGTGCGATGCGATGATCTTTGGAGCTAGCGAGCACTTGGCGGCCCGCAAACGTGCAATGAGTTGATCTTTGGTTGCGAGCACTCAGCGGAAGCAGCGCCATGATTTTCCAAGCACTTTCGGCTGCTGCGGCTTGCAAACGTACGTTAGCGACGATTTCAGCACTCTCTTCTCTGTAGTAGAACTAGAGGCCCTGGAACTCACAGGAGCCTCACCTGCAGTTGGAAATCCTCGCTGGGAGGAATCAGGAGGCTGGTGGTGAAGTCTGATGTGCCTGAGACTTCAGCAGGAGGCTAGCTCTCTCCTAGCCCTTGGGTGATTCCTTTAGCAAGATGAATAAAAAGTTCTCTCAAAGTCCTTTTCCCTCTTCTTCCAAGTCCAGTAGTAACCACTGCAGGCCAATCCAAGAAACAGCACACAAGTACAAGGATAGTCACCTCCTGCAGATTCCTTCAGTTACACGGACGAGGGTTCGTCTTGATGTCCAGGAGCAATACAAATTGTAGGGGTTTCAGCACAGATATTTATACCCCAAAAGTCTTTGTTCTCAAAAGCTACAAGTCACTGAACCCAGCCAGAACCAGTTCTGCTCAGTCCTGGAGCACTTTGTTTACCAGGCTGCATCCTTCCTTTCAGAAAGAGGGGGTCTGCCATCAGACACACAGTAGGAGGTGGAGCTAGCATTCACCTTGCCAGGCACAGCCCTATTCAGGTCAAGGAGCTACCCCTCCCCATACTCCAAATGCAGATCTCTCTATTCAACCCAGGTCTGACTCAGCCTGCCCTGTCCCTCCAAAACCAGCCAATACACATAACAGCAGAGCACACTGGAAGGCTTAGGCAAGAAAATACCTACTTTCTAAAAGTGGTATTTTCAAATACAGAATATAAAAATAAACTTCACTGAAATATGTATTTTAATATTCTGAGCTCAGGCATACTAAATTCATTTTTCTACCATATTCCTGGGGTCAGTTTCGACTTTAGAATGTAATAGTCAAACTGCCCATTCTGGCCTATGGAGAACAGGTAGCCTTACAGTAGTGAAAAACGAAATTGGGTGTAATTCACTTCCAGGACATGCTACACACACCAAGGCATGTCCTACCTTACACATACAATGCACCCTACCATAGTGGTGACTTACATGATGCCAAGGGAAGGTTCAGGGGCTGGGAAGTGGGTGCTCTTCACAGCCAAGATGGCAGTTCTGGACGGCACACAGACTCTGCAGTGGCAGGTCTGAGACACACTTTACAAGCTGCTTCTGTGGGTGGCGCAAACCAGCGCTGCAGGCTCACCAGCAGCATTTGGTCTACCAGCCCTGGGCACACACAGGCCACCCTACTAGGGACTAACAGGTAAACCAAATAAGCCAATCATGGGTATACCAATTCACGTGTCATATTTACACAGGGAGCATTCGCGCTGTGGCACTGAATGGCAGAGGCACAGCGCCCAGAGCATCTAATACCAGCAAAAACAGAGGAGACAACAGCGAAAAGTGGAAGGGAGACCCACGCCAATGGTGCCAGGTCTAACAATAAACACATATGTAATGATAAACTATTTTCAAACATTTTTTTTTATTAATATATATATGAACGATAAACTAATAAACAAAATTTATCGAAAATAATACAAAACAATAAGGCGGAACACTCCTATGGGGACCATGGATGTCGACGACAGAGCTTGGAAAATAAAGCACAAAATAAGGACGTGTGTAATGCGTATATCAAAGGAGAGAGACACAGAGAAACAGAGAAGGAAAAAAAACCCAGAGAGAAAAAGAGAGGGAAGGAAAGAAAGGGAGTGTGAAAGGGAGAAGGAAGAAAGAGAGTTAGAGAGATAGAAGGAAGAGAGAGAGAGAGAGAGAGAGAGAGAGAGAGAGAAAGAGAGACACTGCCGCCCCTGCGCGTCCATGAGCAAATAATTACCTGGTGCCACTGGAGTGTGCAGCAGTGGGTACTCCACGTGCCCGTCAAAACTCCACGCATCCCAGATATGTTGCTGAGTCATGAATTGCGGAGACCACATCAGCTTCTCTGCGGATCTCACAGATGTTTCTGAGTCCTGAGTCATGAATGGCGGAGACCAAATCTTCTCCACGGCCTGGTAAATCTCACATATGTCACTGAGTCCTGAGTCATCAATGGCGGAGACCACATCAGCTTCTCTGCGGCCCGGCAGATCTCACACATGTCGCTGAGTCCTGAGTCATCAATGGCAGAGACCACATCAGCTTTTGGGGCCGCTAACCCTGTGGAACTCAAGTCCGTATCATGTGGTGGTAGGCCCCTGATGGCCATATGAACTTCGGGTGGTACTAACCCTGTGCATGTGAAGTCCGCGCCAAGGGGGTGGTAGGCCCCTGACGGCTATTCAGATCAGGGTGCGACTAACCTTCTGCGCAACTTTTCAAAGACTCTTTGTGGTTGAGACATGTGGAGCGTCCGCCATCTAGTCAGCACCGGCAATAAAGGATGTGACGTTGTCGATCTATTATATTTGTGTGGTCACATGGCCTGTGACGCATGTGCCGGATGGGTGTGGTGTGTGTGCAAACCTGCCCTCAGGGAGTGGCCGTGAGATGTTGAGAACTAGACCACTGACCTGCACACCAACAGCGAGTACACCTGTGACAGGTAGCTTGTGGGGCCAACGTCGGAACGTAATCCGAGTGGAGTGGTGTACGACGGAACAGAACAGGGATAGCTACAATGACACGGACGGCTCGTAGTAGTGCGTCTGTAAGTCAAGCGGATGGGCCGCAGCTGTCCCTCTGCGAGCCTGGGTGAAAACTGTTCATAACTCACACTACATAAGTATTGAAAAATAATTTTGTGATTCAGTCCGTCAACTGGCATTTGTCCAAGGCATTTGTGAAAACATATCGGAGTTCTTTCTGTGATAGATACCCCTTTGACGCTGCTTCTCCCCACATCAGCAGGTAGCGCACCCTCTTCCCACATTACCATCATATCCCCAACAATCTTCTTGGGCCCGGAAGTGTCCCTGTGCAGTTGGACAAAGAAGAATCTTAGCCATGTATAGATTTACATATAAAAAAAATTATTTAAAGAAAAGAACAACAAATAAGACTAAAGGGAGTCTGGTGGGCTGGTCACTGCCATGAAGTTGGGGTGACTGTCGTTCAGGACCCAGGACACAGTTACACATGTGGTATCGGCTTGTGTTAAAGAGGGTTAGCGGGACTACGTGTCGCCGGCCTTGCATATCGAAATATGCCTCACTGATCGAAGGGAGTGTGGTGCTGTGGTCGGTGCCAAGGACTTGGGGTCACTGCCATTCAGGACTCAGGACATGGTTAGACATGTGGGATCAGCTTGTGTTAAAGAGGGTTAGTGGCACCAGAAGCATTGAGACTGTATGAGACTGTGATGATGCTTGGTGTGGACGGGCCGCACTGGGAGCAATGTGTCTTGCCTATTGGACTGCGTCATGTGGAATCAGGACTCTATCTGAATTGTGAGACTTGCTGACCGTAGTGTAGGCCAGAGGTAGTGGTGAGCAAGGGCCCACAGCACGTGCATACGTTGGTGGCCCCACCGGCCTGCGTAGTGCAGGTTCAGTGGCGCCACGTGTCGCCGGCTTTCCATATGCAAATACCCCTCACTAATCGAAGGGAGTCTGGTGCTGTGGTCGTTGCCATTCAGGACTCAGGACACAGTTACACATGTGGAATCAGCTTGTGTTGAACAGGGTTAGTGGCACCACCTGCTGTTGGCCTTGCATATGGAAATATGCCTCACTGATCAAAGGGAGTCTGGTTCTGTGGTCGCTGCCACGGACTTGGGGTGACTGCCATTCAGGACTCAGGACACAGTTACACATGTGGGATTGGCTTGTGTTAAAGAGGGTTAGTGGCACTACGTGTCGCTGGCCTTGCATATGGAAATATGCCTCACTGATCAGAGGGAGTCTGGTGCTGTGGTTGCTGCCATGGCCTTAGGGTGACTGCCATTCAGGACTCAGGACACAGTTACACATGTGGGATCAGCTTGTGTTAAAGAGGTTTAGTGGGACTACGTGTCACCGGCCTTGCATATGGAAATATGCCTCACTGATCAGAGGGAGTCTGGTGCTGTGGTCGCTGCCACGGACTTGGGGTGACTGCTATTCAGTACTCAGGAGACAGTTACACATGTGGGATCGGCTTGTGTTGGACAGTGTTAGTTGGCACCACGTGTCCAAAATTTAAATTGCGAGGTCTGCTGCCTGCAGTGTAGACTGCTGAGTGTTCGTCTCTACTTGAAAATGAATTTGGCCATTGTACTAAAGCTATAACTGATATAAAAAATGTTCAAGAAGAAAGGATACTAAAAGGATATTATGTAGATTTGAGGCCTGTAATAGTTACTTGCCTAGTGGACTCTGTAGTTAATGAATGAAGAAATAATTTTCATTGTGAGCCCTAATGAGTGCAGTGTAGGCGTATGATGAAAAGATGAAATAAGTATAGAATACACTGATGAAGTGTTGTATTTTCTGAGTACAATCTTGTTAGAAATTAGCATTTAAAATTGGAATTGCGAGCTGTACAGCCTGCAGTGTAGACTGCTATTCCATTTTAGTTTGCATTTGAAGATTAATTTGGTCATTGTAGTAAAGTTATAACTGATATAAAAAAAAAGTTCTTGAAGCGAGGATACTGAAAGGATAATATGTACGGTGTAGGACTGTGATAGTTACTTGCCTACGGGAGTCTGTAGTTGCATACGGAAATACCCCTCACTGATCAAAGGGAGTGTGATGCTGTGGTCGCTGCCATGGACTTGGGGTCACTGCCATTCAGGACTCAGGACACAGTTACACATGTGGGATCGGCTTGTGTTGAACAGAGTTATTGGCACCACAGGTCGCCGCCATTGAATTTGGAAATATGCCTCACTGATTCAAGGGTGTCTGGTGCTGTGGTTGTATCACGGAGTTGGGGTCACTGCCATTCAGGACTCAGGACACAGTTCCACATGTGGGATCGGCTTGTGTTGAAGACGGTTAGTGGCACCATTTGTTGCCGGTCTTCCACAGTGTAGGCCAGAGGTAGCAGTGAGCAAGGGCCCACAGCCACGTGCATACGTTGGTGCCCCCACCGGCCTGTGTAGTGGAGGTTCAGTGGCACCACGTGTCGCTGGCCTTCCATATGCATTACCATTCACTGATCAACGGAAGTCTGGTGCTGTGGTTGCTGCCATTCAGGACTCAGGCACAGTTATATATGTGGGATCGGCTTGTGTTGAACAGGGTTAGTTGGCACCACGTGTCGCCGGTCTTCCACAGTGTAGGCCGGAGGCAGTGGTCAGCAAAGGGCCACAGGCAGATGACGTTGACTTGAGCTGCACAGATTGGGAGCATTTGGTCTTCTTAACCCATTATAGTCTCTTACACAATTTTGCGTCGCAACTAATCTTGAATTGTGAACCGTGTAACCCCAGTGTAGGGCGGAGGCAGCGGTCAGGAATGGCGCACAGCCACGTGGCATTGAGTTGAGCTGCACAGTTAGTGGCACCTGGAGTACTCAGCGTGTGCGCACCCTGCGATGATACGTGGTCCCGGCGGGCCGCACTGGGAGCAATGTCTTTTGTCTAATGAATTCTGCCTTGATAAGGCCACGTGGCGATGACTTATGGTGCAGTGAGTTAGTAGCACCTGAAGCACACAGCGAGTCCATACCCTGCGATGGTGCGTTGTCGGGGTGGGCCACACTTGGAGCAACGTGTCTTGCGAACTGGACTGCGACATCTGCAATCGCCACTGCATCTGAATTGTGAGCCCTGCTGTCCACAGTGTAGATCGAAGGCAGTAGTCGGTACAGACATAAGTCTGCGGTGCTGTGCCGCTGGGTTCGCAGGGGGCCTGTGTCGAGGAGGCCCATGGTTATGGCGGCAGCCATGTGCCAGGGTGAGGGCTGCCGCTCTGACAGACTCGTTGGTCTTCCCTCAAGTGAACTATGCCTAGGGCCTGGCCTATTTATTCATACTCCTACGCTGGAGTGGCGTACGTTGGAGCAGCCCACTCCGCTTCCGCTTCCAGAGGGGGACAACACAGCTACATGACCGAGATCTTCCCCACTGTCTGAGGTAACATGGTTGCGTCCACTTTGCACTACACTACAAGTATCAGTATTATATCTCCACATGGAGAGGTTTGTGCTTTGCATAGTGAGGTCTGTGCAGCACATCAGCATTACACTTGGCATTGTGTGCTTTATTATTGATGGGTGACTTGCCTCCTTCATATATAGTTGGTTGCCACATCTCCCAACATTCAGCTATTGTGTGGCTGAGGGGTATGGCATTTTGGGAAGGTCCGTTGTCCTGTTTTGCGCTGCCTCGGTGGTAGTAGGGGGGGTGGTCCGGGGGGAGGGTCTGGTGGTGGTGGCGCTGGGTGTTGTGCCTTGTTGGGTGTCGGAGCTGCATGATCAGTAGCTCTATCATGTGTTGGTCTTTAGATGTGGCTGTGAGTTGGGTCCAATTCACAGAGTAGATAGTCGACCTCCTTACACCAGTTAAAGGTTGATGTTAATTTGTTACGGCTAACTCAGCTTATCACCTGCTTTTTTTATCGCATTGCAGATTTGGCTGGTCATTGAAAATATGGGGAAGTGGTGTTTTCGTGTTTTTTTTGCACGGGAACGCCTACTTTGCATTTCATTAGCGTTAGTTGTGGCTCTCGTTTGTGGTGATTTTGTTGGCGTAAGGTATCGATGGAAGAGTGGTGAGATTTGCAGTTTTCACCAAGTTGAGAATTGGATGATAATTAAAAAACACCAAAAAAAACCATAGGTTTAATGAACATTATAATTAGAAATTAGCATTTAAAAAACCTTTGAAATTCATTGAAATAACCATAGGTTTCAGGCACGTTATAGTTAGAAATTAGAAGTTAAAAAACCGTAGAAATTCACTGAAAAAACATAGGTTTCAGGCACGTTATAGTTAGAAATTAGCATTTAAAAAACCTTTGAAATTCACTGAAAAAACCAAAGGTTTCAGGCCCGTTGTAATTAGAAATTAGCATTTAAAAAACCTTTTGAAATTCACTGAAAAAACCATAGGTTTCAGGCACGTTATACTTAGAAATTAGCATTTAAAAAACCTTTGAAATTCACTAAAAAAAACAGAGGTTTCAGGGATGTTATAGTTAGTTGGACATTTCACTCATAGAAAACCATAGAAATTCCCCTGTTATAGTTAGTTGAGCTAACTATAACTTGCGCCTCCGCAATGCACTGCTGATGACGTCAATCTTCGTGACATTTTCAAAACTCGTGGGGCGCTCCAGTCAGCTCCTATCTTGAAAGTTTCGGGGTGATTCGGCAAGCGGGGTACGAGAAAAAAGGGGGGTCCCAAAACGTGTTTTCTCCATGTTAATTCCCATAGGAAACTATAGACACAGCTACAGCCCCAACTGCTGAACGGAATTACACCAAATTTTGCATAAAGGTAGCCCTTGGTTCAGAAAGAGACCTTTTTTTTTAAATGGTATAAATCCGTTCAGTAGTTGCTGAGAAAATCAAAAAATAAAAGTTCCGATATTTAGAGGCACTGAGGATCCGCGGACCCTCCCGATCACAAGTTTCATTCTAATTGGCTGTCAACACTCCAAACCAGGAAGTGTTGGCAGCCATCTTGTTCCTCGGTAACCGAGGCACAAGAAAAGATAAAAAGAAACACGAAAAAAAAGAAAAGGGGGCAGGGTAGAAACACAAGGACCCCCAGGGCCCAAAAAAGCATAAAAAAAAAAATCGCCCAGATTCGCGCTCCAAGCGCAAATTTCAGCCGAAAATTTTAAAAAAACGAAGCGCAGACTCCCGCGCTTCATTAATATTTAGCCCCCTGGTGGGCCAAGTCCCGGGGGCATTTGAAATTGCGGGGGCCCAGGAAGGCCCCCGCAGCCCCGGGGACCGCCACCCCCGGCGCTTTTATTTATTTATATATATATATATATATATATATATATATATATATTCACTGAAAAAACCATAGGTTTCACACATGTTATAGTTAGCTGGACATTTTACTGATAAAAAACCAATGAAATTCCCCCGTTCTAGTTAGTGCAGGCAACTATAACTCACGCGACCGCAATCCTCTGCTGATGCTAATACTGTATTTAGACACTTATTTGCCCATGTCTTCTTCCATTAAATTTTAGCTATACATATATTACAAATATTTTTTTTTCATAAAGACACATATGTCATCAGCAGAGGATTGCGGTCGCGTGAGTTATAGTTGCCTGCACTAACTAGAACGGGGGAATTTCATTGGTTTTTTATCAGTAAAATGCCCAGCTAACTATAACATGTGTGAAACCTATGGTTTTTTCAGTGAATTTGCAAGGTTTTTTAAATGCTATTTCCTAACTATAACGTGTGTGAAACCTATGGTTTTTTCAGTGAATTTGTACGGTTTTTTAAATGCTAAGTTACTTTACGCCGTTCGTGGCGTGCGCGCCCAGTTAACGCAGTTCGTTCCGTGCGCGCACCGCGCGCCCACTTTACGCAGTTAGTGCCGTGCACGCACGGTGGTCACGCGGTGCGCTGCGCGCACCGCGTGCCCACGTTACGCGGGATGGGCCATGTACGCACGATGCGCTTCGCGCACAGTGAGCACATGGGGGACATATTATGCGCTTCGTTGTGAAAGGTTTTCTTTATTCATAACAAGTGTTAATTTTGCCATGCACAAATGGTGTCCTTCGGGCACCATTTGCACACGGGGTGGAGAGAGTGTGGATAATTTTTTTTTTTTAAATAATTTTTACCGTACGCGTACGGTAAGCGTAATCGGGGGTTGTTTGGGGACACCTACATCAATGCTGGGTGGTTAAGAACTGAATATACTGCCCCTTTATATGTTTTTTGTCTTTGTTTTTGCTGCCCCACTCAGAGTGCGAGAGAGAAAATGGCGGACGCCGCTTCCTGGTTTCGACCAATTCGAATGTTTACTAAGATCTAACAGCCAATCAGAATCGCGCTCGTGCACGTCACCGTACGCGTACGGTAAGCGCACCGTAAGCGCACCGTAAGCTGGCTCAGATATATATATTGATATAAAGGCTATTTTCTCAGAATCTACTGAACAGATTTACACCAAACCTACAAAAGGCACTTCCTTGACCTGTAGACTACCTCTCTGCCAAATTTCAAGGAACTCTGTTCAGCCGTTCGGGCTGTAGCTGTGTCTAAAGGTCCTATGGAAAAATGCATGGGAAAAACGCGTTTTGGACCCCCCCTTTTATCTCAGCCCCCGCTTGACGAATCCCCCCGAGACTTTCAGGGTAGGAGCGGAGCGTAGCGCCCCACCTATTTTGAAAATTTCGCGAGGATTCGTCGACCGGCGCCAAAGTTATTCAAAATAGAATGTTGCGGTTTTCCTATGGAAACGTGGTCCTAACTATAACTACCTACTGGCGACCGCCAGTAGGTAATATATATATATATATATATATATATATATATACACATATATATATATGAAAACTCTGTCTCACAAGCTGAAGAGGTGTCCTCAAAAAACGGAAGCAGACCCAAGGTGCGGTGAAAGAATCCAATAATTTATTTAAATATAAAATATATATATATATCCAAATGAACTCCTTCCCATTCCGCCAGTCTCCCTTGGGCAAAAGAGAGAGCGTGGACCACCGTGGTTCGTCAGCTGTATTTTATTTAAACTCTCCAAATAATGCAGCAGCCATAACGCATTTCGTCCCTCGCAGGGGACTTGATCATATATATATATATCTTATCTACTGGCGGTTGCCAGTAGATAGTTATAGTTAGGACCGTGTTTCCATAGGAAATCCGCAACATTCTATTTGGAATAACTTTGGCGCCGGTTGACGAATCCTCGTGAAAATTTCAAAACAGATGGGGCGCTCCGCTCCGCTCCTACCCTGAAAGTCTCGGGGTGATTCGTGAAGCGGGGGCTGAGAAAAAAGAGGGGTTCCAAAACGCGTTTTCGCCATGCAATTTTCCATAGGGACCTTTAGTCGAAGGTACAGCCCGAACGGCTGAACAGAATTACTTGAAATTTGGCAAAGAGGTAGTCCTCAGGTCAGGGATGTGCCTTTTGCATATATGGAGTCCATCTGTTCAGTAGTTCCTGAGAAAATTGCAGTTAAAAGTGCATAAATATCTATAGGGGCGCACTGTGCGCGCACTGTACGCGTACGGTGCGCGCACGGTGCCGTGCGCGAGCGTAATTCTGATTGGTGGTTACATGACAGTCAACATTCCAATCGGTCGAAATCAGGAAGTGTCGGCCGCCATTTTGTGTGTCTCGCACTGAAAAACAAAGGTGGAGAACGTGAAAAGGGGGCAAGGTAGAGAGTTCCTGACCCCCTAGCCTTTGGCAGGGGGTCCCTGAAGGACCCTGAAGGGTGAAAAAAACATTTTTTTTTTTTTAAATCGCGGGGTGCGCGCACGGTGCGCGCACCCCAGCGGCCATTTTGCGTTATAGAGGCAGAAGAGAGTTAAAAACACAAGTGGAGAACGTGAAAAGGGGGCAGGGAAGAGAGTCCCTGACCCCCTAGGCCTTCTCAGGGGGACTATGAAAGACCTGTTAGGTCACAAAAAAAAAAAATATTTGAAAAATATCGCGGGGTGCGCGCACGGTGCACGCACGGTGCGCGTACGGTGCGCGCACGGCGGACAAAAATCATAAAAAAATAGAATTAAAAATCAAATTCAAGTGTTTAGATGTTAGGTGGCTCTAAAAAGAGCCGTTGTGTTCATTGAGTGTTTTTTGGTACCTACAAGTAAGTACCGATGCAGAGTCTAAAGTTCAAGAGGAAGACTCTGTTGCCTTCATCTGTGAAATGTACACCGTCTCCTCTATAAATGCCTTGCATGTTGTAACGCAAGTTGTTGTGGTATATAGAACCCATACCATAGTCTCTGAGGAAAGCAGAAACAGACTTATTGACATGCTTTCTTGCTTTGTCAATCTGCGGACAAAATTGGTTGGAACAGTTCCACTTTTGCCTTTGGCATATATTAGAATATACAAAGGTAGTTTGTGGAAAAAGCGACGTCAATTGCACAAAGGTGTCCTTAACAAGCATTTCCAGACCTACCCCAGTTAAAGTGCCTAGGTCATTTCCACCACAGTGCACTATTATGAAGTCAGGGTGTGGGAGATGTAGAAAGGATTTCACCAAAGGCATTAATTGGTGCCACTTTAACCCTCTCTGACCAATCCATTTAATGTCTACATTTGGCAAAGCAAGGTCTGTCACAATACCTCTTTTCTCTGCATATTTTTCACTCCAGAAGACATAGCTATGACCTACAATCCACACTGTGAACATCTTTCAAGGAGATCTGGATGCACTAAGAAGGTGTCTTTCAGTAGAATGGCAATATGAAAAGAAAGATAGTTGTAAAGTGGTGTCTAACATACTTTTTTTTAATAAAATGAACTCATTGGCTGTTTCAAACCATTCTACACTAAAAACTAGGCTGTATGTTTACATTTTTGCTAGCATGTTTTGTATTGGTTCAGAAAATGTGTTCCCACAGAACATTACTTTGGATTTGCTGTTAGGTTTGAAAAGTCAAGCACTCTTGCTCTTTGGATTTGAAACTTTGTGTGCTGAACTTCTGACCTCTCTGCTCACACCAGTGTTCCATGACCTGTTGCTATGGTAGCAGGCAGAAGTCAAGTTGGGGGTAGGGATCATTTGGAAAGGGTTGAAATTTGCAACCAATAGAAATGTGTGTTACCATTTGAAAAAATGTGGGAAGCACTGTGATTTGAAGTTAACATGTATATGTGTGAAAAAAGAGAGGGAAACTTTGCCATTTACTGGTTCTGGTGAGAGGAGAGAGGTGTACACCTCAGAGATTCTGGCTCTGATAATCTGCTGTTTGAGTACCACATTTTTTTCTCAACTAACTACTTTTAAAGGTGAGTTATGAATTTGAGAGGGGATGTATGTGGTGTATTTTGATATAAATAATAGAAATGTGATTCTTCTTTTAAAGTTGTGTTTTACATTTTGGGTTTTGGAAGATATTTAACTGCCTTGAACTTGTAAAATATTATGGAGTATGTCTTCACCATAAGTTAAGGTGTACTGGTATCACTCAGGAATATTGTTTTGTGCCTAGAATCACACCATGAGTCTGTGTGCACACAGGAATTGTTGTCAGAGATTTAATTTGTGTTACTCTGGTTCTTTTGGACTTGCATTCGTAGGAAAGGGGCAGCTTGTTTTCTTGAACTGTGATGGTTAGCATTCAGACCAAATTAATATGTCACAAATGAGAGGCCAATGCTAACACATTTGAAATCAACATGGTAGATTTTCCTTTCACTGCTGCAATGGGTGAGGTAGTTCCTACATGTTCAAAACTCCTATTAACCCTTACCATATATGTACTCTTACATACATCTCTCCAGTGTTTATGCAGTTGTGCAAGCGTTCATGCAGATCTCTCTTGCACCTGACAATACACAGTCTCCAGAAGCACACTCTTAGCAGAGAGCCAGCTGCTTCTCCTGTACAGTCATGCTTACTATTCAGCACTGTGTGGTGTTTCAGATAGCAGTGAGTAACGCTAATACATTCAACATCACCAAGGCTCATTTCCTTTGCTCTAGTCTAATCACTCATCCAGGTTGCACATGCTCATGGTCTCAAAAAGCTGTTTGAACATGTGGTCTTTTCTGCTTCTCAAAACTATAAGGAAAATGTGTCAGACTGTTACAGTAATTATCACTTGCAAAACCACAGTAGTAAATGTGCTTTCAAATTGCCAATCAAATATTGTTTTCTGCCTAGAATCACACCATGAGTCTGTGTGCACACAGGAATTGTTGTCCGAGATTTAATTTGTGTTACTCTGGTTCTTTTAGACTTGCATTCGTAGGAAAGGGGCAGATTGTTTTCTTGAACTGTGATGGTTAGCATTCAGTCCAAATTAATATGTCACAAATGAGAGACCAATGCTAACACATTTGAAATCAACATGGTAGATTTTCCTTCCACTCCTGCAATGGGTGAGGTAGTTCCTACATGTTCAAAACTCCTATTAACCCTTACCACACATGTAGTCTTACATACATGTCTCCAGTGTTTATGCAGTTGTGCAAGCGTCCATGCAGATCTCTCTTGCACCTGACAATACAGTCTCCAGAAGCACACAGCCAGCTGCTTCTCCTGTACAGTCATGCTTACTATTCAGGACTGTGTGGTGTTTCAGATAGCAGTGAGTAACGCTAATACATTCAACATCACCAAGGCTCATTTCCTTTGCTGTAGTGTAGTCACTCACCCAGGTTACACATGCTTATGGTCTCAAGTAGCTGTTAGGACATGTGGTCTTTTCTGCTTCTCAAAACTATAAGGAAAATTTGTCAGGCTGTTACAGTAATTATCACTTGCAATATCACAGTAGTAAATGTGCTTTCAAATTGCCAATCAAATATCGTTTTCTGCCTAGAATCACACCATGAGTCTGTGTGCACACAGGAATTGTTGTCAGAGATTTAATTCGTGTTACTCTGGTTCTTTTAGACTTGCATTCGTAGGAAAGGGGCAGCTTGTTTTCTTGAACTGTGATGGTTAGCATTCAGCCCAAATTATTATGTCACAAATGAGAGGCCAATGCTAAAACATTTGAAATCAACATGGTAGATTTTCCTTCCACTCCTGCAATGGGTGAGGTAGTACCTACATGTTCAAAACTCCTATTAACCCTTACCACACATGTACTCTTACATACATTTCTCCAGTCTTCATGGAGTAGTGCAAGCGTCCATGCAGATCTCTCTTGCACCTGACAATACACCGTCTCCAAAAGCACACTCTTAGCAGAGAGCCAGCTGCTTCTCCTGTACAGTCATGCTTACTATTCAGCACTGTGTGGTGTTTCAGATAGCAGTGAGTAACGCTAATACATTCAACATCACCAAGGCTCATTTCCTTTGCTCTAGTCTAATCACTCATCCAGGTTACACATGCTCATGGTCTCAAAAAGCTGTTTGGACATGTGGTCTTTTCTGCTTCTCAAAACTATAAGTAAAATGTGTCAGACTGTTACAGTAATTATCACTTGCAAAACCACAGTAGTAAATGTGCTTTCAAATTGTCAATCAAATATCGTTTTCTGCCTAGAATCACACCATGAGTCTGTGTGCACACAGGAATTGTTGTCAGAGATTTAATTTGTGTTACTCTGGTTCTTTTAGACTTGCATTCGTAGGAAAGGGGCAGATTGTTTTCTTGAACTGTGATGGTTAGCATTCAGCCCAAATTAATATGTCACAAATGAGAGGCCAATGCTAATACATTTGAAATCAACATGGTAGATTTTCCTTCCACTCCTGCAATGGGTGAGGTAGTTCCTACATGTTCAAAACTCCTATTAACTCTTACCACACATGTAGTCTTACATACATCTCTCCAGTGTTTATGCAGCTGTGCAAGCGTCCATGCAGATCTCACTTGCACCTGACAATACACAGTCTCCAGAAGCATACTCTTAGCACACAACCAGCTGCTTCTCCTGTACAGTCATGCTTACTATTCAGGACTGTGTGGTGTTTCAGATAGCAGTGAGTAACGCTAATACATTCAACATCACCAAGGCTCATTTCCTTTGCTGTAGTGTAGTCACTCACCCAGGTTACACATGCTTATGGTCTCAAGTAGCTGTTAGGACATGTGGTCTTTTCTGCTTCTCAAAACTATAAGGAAAATGTGTCAGGCTGTTACAGTAATTATCACTTGCAAAACCACAGTAGTAAATGTGCTTTCAAATTGCCAATCAAATATCGTTTTCTGCCTAGAATCGCACCATGAGTCTGTGTGCACACAGGAATTGTTGTCAGAGATTTAATTCGTGTTACTCTGGTTCTTTTAGAGTTGCATTCGTAGGAAAGGGGCAGCTTGTTTTCTTGAACTGTGATGGTTAGCATTCAGCCCAAATTAATATGTCACAAATGAGAGGCCAATGCTAACACATTTGAAATCAACATGGTAGATTTTCCTTCCACTCCTGCAATGGGTGAGGCAGTTCCTATATGTTCAAAACTCCTATTAACCCTTACCACACATGTAGTCTTACATACATGTCTCCAGTGTTTATGCAGTTGTGCAAGCGTTCATGCAGATCTCTCTTGCACCTGACAATACACAGTCTCCAGAAGCACACTCTTAGCACACAGCCAGCTGCTTCTCCTGTACAGTCATGCTTACTATTCAGGACTGTGTGGTGTTTCAGATAGCAGTGAGTAACGCTAATACATTCAACATCACCAAGGCTCATTTCCTTTGCTGTAGTGTAGTCACTCACCCAGGTTACACATGCTTATGGTCTCAAGTAGCTGTTAGGACATGTGGTCTTTTCTGCTTCTCAAAACTATAAGGAAAATGTGTCAGGCTGTTACAGTAATTATCACTTGCAATATCACAGTAGTAAATGTGCTTTCAAATTGCCAATCAAATATCGTTTTCTGCCTAGAATCACACCATGAGTCTGTGTGCACACAGTAATTGTTGTCAGAGATTTAATTCGTGTTACTCTGGTTCTTTTAGACTTGCATTCGTAGGAAAGGGGCAGCTTGTTTTCTTGAACTGTGATGGTTAGCATTCAGCCCAAATTAATATGTCACAAATGAGAGGCCAATGCTAACACATTTGAAATCAACATGGTAGATTTTCCTTCCACTCCTGCAATGGGTGTGGTAGTTCCTACATGTTCAAAACTCCTATTAACCATTACCACACATGTACTCTTACATACATTTCTCCAGTCTTCATGGAGTTGTGCAAGCGTCCATGCAGATCTCTCTTGCACCTGACAATACACAGTCTCCAGAAGCACACTCTTAGCAGAGAGCCAGCTGCTTCTCCTGTACAGTCATGCTTACTATTCAGCACTGTGTGGTGTTTCAGATAGCAGTGAGTAACGGTAATACATTCAACATCAGCAAGGCTCATTTCCTTTGCTCTAGTCTAATCACTCATCCAGGTTACACATGCTCATGGTCTCAAAAAGCTGTTTGGACATGTGGTCTTTTCTGCTTCTCAAAACTATAAGGAAAATGTGTCAGACTGTTACAGTAATTATCACTTGCAAAACCACAGTAGTAAATGTGCTTTCAAATTGCCAATCAAATATCGTTTTCTGCCTAGAATCACACCATGAGTCTGTGTGCACACAGGAATTGTTGTCAGAGATTTAATTTGTGTTACTCTGGTTCTTTTAGACTTGCATTCGTAGGAAAGGGGCAGATTGTTTTCTTGAACTGTGATGGTTAGCATTCAGCCCAAATTAATATGTCACAAATGAGAGGCCAATGCTAACACATTTGAAATCAACATGGTAGATTTTCCTTCCACTCCTGCAATGGGTGAGGTAGTTCCTACATGTTCAAAACTCCTATTAACCCTTACCACACATGTAGTCTTACATACATCTCTCCAGTGTTTATGCAGTTGTGCAAGCGTCCATGCAGATCTCTCTTGCACCTGACAATACACAGTCTCCAGATGCAAACTCTTAGCACACAGCCAGCTGCTTCTCCTGTACAGTCATGCTTACTATTCAGGACTGTGTGGTGTTTCAGATAGCAGTGAGTAATGCTAATACATTCAACATCACCAATGCTCATTTCCTTTGCTGTAGTGTAGTCACTCACCCAGGTTATACATACTTATGGTCTCAAGTAGCTGTTAGGACATGTGGTCTTTTCTGCTACTCAAAACTATAAGGAAAATGTGTCAGGCTGTTACAGTAATTATCACTTGCAAAACCACAGTAGTAAATGTGCTTTCAAATTGCCAATCAAATATCGTTTTCTGCCTAGAATCACACCATGAGTCTGTGTGCACACAGGAATTGTTGTCAGAGATTTAATTCATGTTACTCTGGTTCTTTTAGACTTGCATTCGTAGGAAAGGGGCAGCTTGTTTTCTTGAACTGTGATGGTTAGCATTCAGCCCAAATTAATATGTCACAAATGAGAGGCGAATGCTAACACATTTGAAATCAACATGGTAGATTTTCCTTCCACTCCTGCAATGGGTGAGGTAGTTCCTACATGTTCAAAACTCCTATTAACCCTTACCACACATGTAGTCTTACATACATCTCTCCAGTGTTTATGCAGTTGTGCAAGCGTCCATGCAGATCTCTCTTGCACCTGACAATACACAGTCTCCAGAAGCACACTCTTAGCACACAGCCAGCTGCTTCTCCTGTACAGTCATGCTTACTATTCAGGACTGTGTTGTGTTTCAGATAGCATTGAGTAACGCTAATACATTCAACATCACCAAGGCTCATTTCCTTTGCTGTAGTGTAGTCACTCACCCAGGTTACACATGCTTATGGTCTCAAGTAGCTGTTAGGACATGTGGTCTTTTCTGCTTCTCCAAACTATAAGGAAAATGTGTCAGGCTGTAACAGTAATTATCACTTGCAAAACCACAGTAGTAAATGTGCTTTCAAATTGCCAATCAAATATCGTTTTCTGCCTAGAATCACACCATGAGTCTGTGTGCACATAGGAATTGTTGTCAGAGATTTAATTTGTGTTGGTGTGGTTCTGTAAGAGTTGCATTCGCAGGAAAGGGGCAGTTAATATGATAGAATTTGAAAAGCTCAAAAAAATATAGTAATATATTTAAATTACATAATGGTATTTTTTTTTAGTTTCTTTCAGGTATTGCTGAACAACACTGAAATAAATTAAACATGCCTATAAAATCAAGAAAGAGAAAAGAACAGCAAAAACATCTATATTTGAAGACAACTGGACAACCCAAATTAGTTGAAGATCCTCATGTTGGAAAAAAGAAAAAGTCTTCTGGTAAGCACACTAAGGATTTTTTTTAAAAATATCTTCAAACAAATAAAAAATAAAAAAAATGTATCCACTGCAAATAGTGTTTCAAGTAGAAAACAACAGGACAATAGTGAGAAATTACTAAATGCTAATGTACAATCAGAAGCAATAAAGAGTGGCTTAAAAAGAAAAACAGAATTTAAAGACATTCGTAGAAAAATGCTTCAGAGAAGAGTGATGTCCAATTTGCTAAAGGATGTGAAAAAATATAAGAAGAAAGCGAAATTTTATAAGAGAAAGAAACATATTGAATCAATTGTTGCTAAGGCTTTAGAATTAAAAAGAAAACTATTCATTTTAATTTTGAACAGGATCCGTCCATTAGATAAAATGGTCAATGTAATGAAGTCACAAAGCAAAAGGAAAAGAGTCGTGAAAAAAAATAACTTTTGTAAAGTGTTCTTAGGAGAATGGATGCATAGTTCAAGTACTGAACCATTTTTTAATGAAGAGAGTTATCTTCAAAGTAATAGTTTGCTGCATGCAGTTGACACCAGAGGTCGTGCTTATGAAGTGAAAAATGGTTGTGTAATGGAAAAGGAGAAAATGGTTCCAATAAATGAGGAAGAAGTGTTAGCTGATGAGCTTATGGGGAGACGTCCTAAAGCCCCAGTGTACACTTGGAATTGTACTTGTACTGTACGACAAGAATCTATTGATAAATTATGTGAGTTTCTAAGAGAATATAGTAAAAAAAGTGTTAAACAGAAGATTAAGTTGCTTCAAAGACTAGATCCATGCAGAGTGAGAGAGAATACTGGTTTGCAAGGACATTCTCTGGCTTGTCTTTCTAGGAAAGTTTGTCAAAGTGTTTTTCACCATTTTAGGATGCTGGCAGTACATCATACTGAAATGAGAACGTTTGTGAGAAGATTATATTTTGCTAAAAGTCCAGCACTAAAGTTAAATGAGTTGAATAGGGCTCTGTTCCGTGGATCTGTATCAGATGTAGAGAAGGTTACTGATGAAATTCAGTTTTGTTACTTTGGTCCAGAACAAGAAAGTGCAGGAAATGACACAGTTATTGAAGAAAATGTGGAAGAGAATGTAGAACCCACTATTAGTAAAAATTTTGACGATCAAATGACAAAATTTACTATCATCTCTAATGAAAGACCAAATATTACTTGTATTTGTTGCCGGAGAAGCCATTATAAAAGTCAAACAAGGAATGTTGATCTCTATAAAAAAAGTGAAAAAGAAAATAATTATGAGTGGAAGGATTTTGCTACATATTTGTTTCTGGAAAATTGTTTTGATTTGGGTGAAGATCAGCGTATTTGTAAATACTGTTATAACAAGTTAAAATAAAATAAAATGCCAGCTAGAGCTGTACATAATAATTTAGAATTGGTTGATATTCCTGCAGAACTTAGTGATTTAAATACGTATGAGTCTATACTCATTCAATGTGTCCATCCGTTCCAGACTATAGTTCGTATGGAGCCCAAAACCGGTAAATTACCTCCTTCAGATTTACAAAGAGTTTTAAAAGGAAGAGTTGTCTATTTGCCGTTAGATTTGAAAAAAAATATTGAAACAATTGATGCAGATAGTTTGGAAACTGAACCATTAGTTATTCTGGTTAATGGTGTACCTACAAAGAATAAGAAAATTTGGCAGGAGCTAGTAGATGTACGAAAAGTACAAAGAGCAAATTTATATTTGAAAAGGAATAATAAATGGTATGAATCAATTTATATGGATGAAGATGAAGAAGTTTTACTAGCAGACACAGGAATACCAACTGGACAAATTGAAAAAGTGGACAAGTCAAAAGAAGAAGAAATTTATGAACATTTCAGCATACATCCTCTTCATTCTAAAGAAGTTATGGCAAACACTATTGATCTGTTTCAGATGAAAAAAGCAAAAGGAACTCCCGTGAGTGTATGGGAGGAGAGCTTGGAAGCTCGATGTTTTCCCCAGCTGTTTCCTACAGGAAAAGGTGGACGATATGATGAACGTCCAGTACAGATTCCTGCTTCTGAGTATCGGACTACAAGATTATATGCAGAAGATCCAAGATTTCGTCAAACTATTCCTTATTTGTTCCATCTTTTATTTGAAAGTGACTTGTCTGCACTATCTTATGCAGTAAATCACATTTTAAAAAGTGGAGTACATCTACATAATGTGTCTGCAAAGGATTTTATGAACAAAGTGCAACAGCGAGATGATCATTTGGAATCACAATTGATGAATCTGATGGCTTGTCAGCGTGGAACTAATGAATATTGGTACCGACGCCATGGAGAATTGAAATGTGTGTTACGGAATTTAGGAACTCCTACATGGTTCCTTACCCTAAGCTGTGCTGAGTACGCTTGGGATGATCTACTGGATTTTCTTCGAGAGGCAAATTCAAATATTGAAAACATCCAATACAAGACGGCAGGAGAATTGTGCTCATTGGATCCGGTTAATGTTTGCAGATATTTCAATCATAGATTTGAGGCTATGATGTCCTTCATCTGCAATAAAAAAAATCCACCTCTTGGAGAAGTTGTGGATTTCTTTTGGAGAAAAGAGTACCAAGCAAGAGGTGCTCCTCATATTCATATGCTGTTGTGGATCAAGGATGCCCCAAAATTTGGAACAGATTCTGATGATGCAGTTTTAAGTTTCATCGAAGAATATGCAACATGTGCTATACCTAAAAGCACAGAAGAGAAAAACTTAAAAGAGCAAGTTTTACGTTTCCAAAGTCATCGGTGTGGAAAATACTGTCGACGAAAGTACAAGAGTAAAGATAAATTCTACACAAAATGTTGATTTGGATTTCCACGACCTGTTCTTTCAAAAGGAAGAGTAAACAGTTTTATGTCAGCTGTGCGATATACCATTATAAGAAAATCTCCGAAAAATACTTACAACCTAAGAAGAAAAGAAGAGTCAAAATGTATAAATGACTACAACCCAGTCATTTTATCCATGTGGAATGCTAACATGGATATTCAGTATGTAGCTGACAATTCTATTGCTGTTGCTCGGTATGTCACATCTTACATCACTAAATCTGAGAAAAAGGAATTGAAAGAAATGTGGGAAGAGATTTCTCACGAGAAGAGTGTCAGTAAGAAGCTATACAGTTTCAGTTTAAAGATGTTATCGCATCGAGAAATTGGGTCATGCGAATGTTCAGATAGATTATCATCTGCAAGTCTGTACTCCAAATCCAGAAGAATAATTTGGGTAAGTTTAGGCCTTGCAGGAATGCGAAATCGGGTACTGAAATCTGTTCGAGAAATTGAATATTTAGCAGAGTACGAACCGGAAAGTACAGACATTTTGAAATTAAATATGTTGGACACATATTACCCAAAAAGAAGTCATCATCTTGAGAACATGTGTCTCTATGAAGTGCTGCAGAACTACATTTTTACACGGAATGCCACAGAAGACATCAACAATGGAAAATATAAAGTCATTGGTGAGGAAGGATGTTTGGTGAAACAAACAAAAGGAAGTTTGATTAATCACAGGAAGCTGAGTTGCGACACTCCTGACAAAAAGGAATTTTACTACTTAGCACTTTTACAGCTGTTTAAACCATGGCGTTCAGAGGATGAATTACTTGCAGATTTTCACAGCTATGAAGATTCCTTTAATGCATGTAAAGATGGCATAGAATGCAGTACTTTCACAAATTATGTACAAATGTTAAATGAAGAAATTGAACAGGAAGCTACAATTGCAGCTGAAGTAGCTAGAGACAGTTCTCAAGACAGTCAAAGTTCTGGAACGCTCAGTCAAGATCCCCTAGGACAACCAATCGTAGAAAATGAAGCTGCAATAGCAATGACTGAAGTGGAAACAGCTATGAATCAAGCTCAGGAAGATTTAATAGACTTACCAAATTTGGAACAACAACTGAATGAAGAACAACAACAAATTTATGAAGAAGTCACAAAACAAATTGATCATGGATTACTACATGAAAATAAAGAGTGCTCATGCACATCATTTGAACCAATCAGAATGTATGTTAGTGGACAAGCTGGAACTGGAAAAAGTTTCTTAATTAAAGTAATTAGAAGCTACCTACAGAAAAAAACTGATTCAACTTTGTCTTGTGTTGTTACTGCTCCAACTGGGTTAGCAGCATATAACATAAAAGGAATTACCTTACATCGTTTGCTCATGTTACCAGTGGAGCATGAGAACAAAATAGAATATCACAAGCTAACAGGAGAAGCATGTTTTGAAGTTTCAAGAGTGTTGAAGAAAATGCAAGTTCTCATTATTGATGAGGTAAGCATGGTATCAAACTTAATGCTTGCCTTTGTGCATTTAAGAATGCAGCAAATTCTAAAGAGAGACTATGACGTGTTATTTGGTGGAAAACATGTTATAGTTTTCGGGGATCTACTCCAGCTCACTCCAGTTAAAGGACAACCAGTATTTAATACTGTTACACATGAAGACACGAAAAAGTCATTAGGAAGTATAGGTAATGTGAATATTTGGTCATTCTTTGAGTACAAAGAACTCATTACCAATATGCGGCAAGCAAATGATGAAGATTATGCAAGTATTCTGAAATATATCAGAATTGGACTACTCACAGAACATGGAAGAAAAGCTTTACAGAGTCGATTGCTATGTAATTTGTTTCCAACAGAACAAATAGTTCCAGAGAAAATATACAAGAAAATTGCAGAAAAAAGTACTGTAATCTGCTTAATGCCAACACTACATGAATGCGCTATATTCAATGAAGAACTTTTGAAATTAGAAAATGAAGAGATTATGAAAATGGAAGCAGTGGACAAAATACAGCATGAAGGAATAACTATTACATTGACAGGCAAATTGAAAAATAAATTGGATTTTTTAGGAACCTTTTTCGAAAACAGCTGGTTTAGAAAAGAATCTTTATGTATGTATGAACTGTTGAGTATTTTTAAGACGTAATTTGGATGTAGAAAAAGGTTTAGTGAATATAGCTATGGGTAAAGTTGTGGGTTTTGTGAAATACCAGAAAAAAGATGGAATTGAATTTTTTAAAATAAAATTTGATCAGATTGAAGAGGTTAAAGACATTAGTCGTTGTTCAGTTCGTTTTTTGCTTGTGAAAGACTTATATGTACGTAGGAAGCAGTTTCCATTTTCTCTAGCATATGCTGTAACTATTCACAAATCTCAAGGATTAACTGTAGATTGTACTTTTGTAAACATTGGATCTAGTGTGTTCAAAAAAGGAATGGCATATGTTGCTTTGTCACGAGTGAAAACATTATCTGGTTTATTCATGATAGACTTTGATGACTCAAAAGTTAGTGCTGATGCAAATTGTGTAAAGGAGTATAATAGATTAAGAAGAACCTATGCTCCTCATTTAGGTCAGTATCCTGTGTTTGAAAAACGTGTTGTTTCTCGGAAAAGGAGAATTGAGAATATCTGTAATGAGGATGTACAGAAGAGAAAACAAAAAGAGAGAGATGTGATTGCAAGCAAAAAGAAAAAGGACAATGTTGAAGAGGTTGTTGGTTGTCATTTTGAAAATAGCTCTGGTGTCAACTGCTACGCTAATGTAGTGCTGAATGTTGTATTTTATCTTGAAAGTTTGCAAGAGCAGATAATACTAAATCATGAAAAAAGATTTTGTTCTCTGCTGAGTTTCCTTTATGAGAGCTTGAGTAATGATAAAACTAAAATAGAAACTGCTTCTGATGTTAGAAATCTTTTAGATGTATGTTCTGGATGTACACAGTTTACACAAAATGTCCAGCAAGATGCACAGGAATTCTTAATGTATATGCTTATGGTACTGGAAGATGAAGGGGTAGAAATAGAAAATATGTTTGGTCTCTCTTATAAATGGGAACATTGTTGTGAAAACTGTTTGTACACATGCAGCTCTAATGTTGATTCTGAAAGGTTCATATATTTAACATTACCAGAGAGTAAATCAGTGACTTTTAGTAAATTAGTTAAAGATGCAAATCACAACATGGAATGTTCTCAATGTAAATCTGACATGTTATCAACGTTATTTTTAAAGAAATATGGACAGTATATAATTTTAATGATGCAACGTTGTAGAGCTGATGGAACAAAATTGGACACTTTAATAAAGAAGTTTACAGGAAATCAATTATCAATATCAGGAAAGACTTTTGTTGCAGTTGCAATAATTTTCCATGATGGACCTTCTATCCCTTCTGGTCATTACACAGTTTATCTAAAATGTGAAAAAGGCTGGACACTGTGTAATGATTCACAATTGATTTTCAAGCAACGTTTGCCTGCAGAATTACCAAATTCTTACTTAATTTTTCTAAAACCAAAATTTTAGATAAAAATTGCAGCATCTGAAGAAAGCATTAATTTGATTTTATTGGATTACCATTGGATATTTCACCAAAAAAGAATTTAAAAATTACCATTTGGCCTCATGGAAAGGTAACTGTTCCTATTGTGGACTTCTTTGACAGATATTAATTTGGTGTATGTGCTTAAGCAACAAGATTTACAGATGTTTTTTATTGTAAATAGTTATTGTTCTTAGAAGATATTTTTAAATTATATATTACATTTCTATCAAGGTATTTTTTACTGAGGATAGATTCGGGGCTTTTTTAAACAATCTTTCTGATTGTTTTTTTTTTGCCCGCTGTTAAGTGATGAATGCAATTGATTTCACGATTTACAGTGAAATTCAATATATTCTGAAAACAGCAAAAAAAGGGCAAAAAATTAATTTTTTAAATATGAAAATATGTGTACTGTATTGTATTCTAAAATATATTGTAAAATATTACTACTTTTTTTCTTTTTTTTCAGATCGAGAAAGAAAACTTAGGAAATTGAATCCATTTTTTTGTAATTAAAAAACCCCATTTATTTCTAATTAAGATATTTTGTTGGTCAGGTAAGTTTAAAATATCTGTATTTGTCACCCCTTCACTTTCATGCTCCCTTTTCTTCACTTCTCCTCACTCTGCTTTTTTCATTCCCTTTCCCTCTCTTTCTTCTTCCTTTACTGCTCTTTCGTAACTCCCTCACTCCTTCTCTACTACTCCCCTAAGTTTACTGCCTCCATCACTATTTTTTCAACCATGTTTCTCTCCCTGTCGCCATATGTCTGAGTTATTCTAACTGCCTTACTCCTTCTCCTTGCTATCTGTCTCTGTTTCTGTCTCTCTCCCTTTGTCTGTCTTACCCTTAATTTCCTTAACATCTCTGGGGCAGATTTACAAGACCCCTGCGCCACCACTACGTCACTTTTCATGACGTACTGGTGGCGCAGGGGCCTCCTCCATATTTACAAGGAGAGGAAAAGCCACCCTGTGTGACTTTTCCTCTCCTCGTAAATACAGCCACTTCACATGCAGCACTGTGCGTTGAAGGGGCATTCAATGGATGTTGTTGTGGGTGTTCCCACGCAACACCCATAGAACCAGACACATCTCCAGACGTGAAATCGTAACTCTGGAGATGCATGTGAATCCTACGCCATCGTAGAGGTAGCGTAGCGAGGCACAACGAGGAGAAAAGTTTTCATTTCTCCTATTTTTTTCCTCTTTCAGTGCGTGCTGCATGCTACAGCACGCGTTGAAAGAGGAAAAAGCCTCTTGTGATTCATTTTGTGCAGGAAGGTGTCCCTTCCTGCAGAAGAACAATCTCCCCACCACGCAGGCATGCTTGCAGCATGGTGTAAGGGAGCCTGCGCCGGTGCATGGCTGCAGTTTCTGCGCCAGCGCAGGGGAAGCATAGAGATGCGACATATTCGTGTAAATATGTTGCATCTTTGTGCTTCGAAACTAACGCAGCACGGCGCAGCAAAATTACTTGCTGCACCGTGCTGTGTTAGTGTGTTATAAATCTGCCCCTCTGTTTCTACCACTCCTCCTCTCTCTATCACTCATTTTCCATCTATGTTAATTTTTTAACCTTCTCCGTCATTCTCCTTCCCTCACCTTCCCTAACTGTCACTATCCTTTACTCATAGTCACTCCTATTCTCCTACTTCACTTTCTCCTGTCTGTATCTCACACCCCTTCAACTTTTCGCATTCTTTCCTTCACTCTCCCTCACTCATTGAAATCCTGACTCCCTTTCTCTCACTCCAGTTTCCAAAATCCCTCCATCCCCGGCGCAGGGAATGTGCACGTTGCTGAATAAAGGACGGATGTTGAGAGATCTGGAGCATGGTGAATCTGCAGCCGCAGATGATGTGCTCGGCTGAGATGGTCCAGGTAGAGGGTTCTCCCTTAGGGCTCTTGTGCTTTCGCGAGCATACCGAATTGGATGCACTTTTTTAAAGTGCCTGAGCATGCAATAAATACTGAAGGAGTATTTTTTGGTCGCATCCCCTCTAGACAGCACAGTTCCGCAAATTGTGCAAGTGACCTTAGGAGCATTCACTTTTTTTTGCCCCTCAGGGAAAGTGAAAAAATTCCAAATGAAAGAGTTCTTCTGTTTACTCTTTCTGGGTGGTTCTTGAAAGGTGTCCTCACTGTCTGAAGATGACTGGACTTCTGCCATTTTACTGGAGTAGCTCTTCAGCAACCTTCTCTCGGGAAGTAAGTAGAAATAGTGAGGGGAGTGGGAGTGGGTGTGGTTTTTGAAGATTCTGGAACAGAAACTAATATGAACCAATAAAAAGTGTTGTTTTGTAATCACATGACTTACCGTGCACGCACGGTACACTTACCGTACGCGCACGGTACGCGTACAGTACGCGCACGGCGGGGAAAAATCATAAAAAAATAGAATTAAAAAAAAAAAGGTTTAGATGTTAGGTGGCTCTAAAAAGAGCCGTTGTGTTCATAGAGGGACAGAGGAAAGAAAGAATGGCAAAAATTATAGGGTGCCGCACGTGTGCTGCTGTATCTTGCTCTCTATGAGGGGTATGCTGGTCTCCCCTATACAGAGAAGAGCATTACATGTAGTGCACCTTATAAGCACCCTCTTAAACAGAGGGTGTACATCCAGAGGAGCAGAAGAAGGAGAAGGTGCCGCCGCAGAAGAAGTGCTCGGCTGAGCAGCCGATGATGTGCTCGGCTGAGCTGCTGCGGATGTGCTCGGCTGAGCTGCTGGAGGGTTTTCTCTAGCAGCTCGAGCATAAGCCACAGGATGTACATCTCTAACGTGCCTGATCATAGTGAAGATACCAAAAGAGTACTTCTTTTTAGGATCTCCTCTAGATAAGACATGATCACAAAGAGTGCACGTGACTTTTGGAGCATTCACCTTCTTTTGCCCCAGTGGAAATCTAAAAAATTGCCAGATGAAAGAGTCTTTTTGTTTCCTCTGTCTCTGTGGCACAGGGGTCTCCTGCTCACTCCCAGAAGATGACTGCTGCTCTGCCATTGTATCACAAAAACAGTTCAGCTCCTTCTCCCAGGGAATAAGAAGAAATAATGAGGGGAGTGGGTGTGGTGTTGGAAGTTTCTGGAACTGAAACTACTATAAACCAATGAAAAGTGTTGTTTCTTAATCACATGACCTGAAACTAGTATAAACCAATGAAAAGTGTTGTTTCTTAAATCACATGACTTGCCGTGCGCGCTCCGTACGCGCTCCGTACGCGTACGGAGCGCGTACGGAGCGAGTACGGAGCGCGTACGGAGCAGCACGCGCGCATGCGCGTACGGAGCACGCGCGTACGAACCACGTATGACGTACGCATGCGGAAGTAGAGCACGTACGCATGCGCACACGAAGCACATACGCATGCGTACGGTGCGCATACCGTACACGTACCGTACGCGTACGGTACGCGCACGGTAAAAAACCCTTAAAAAAATATATAATAATAATTTAAGTGTTTATAAGTTTATAGAAGATATTAACGGTACTGTTCAACTTTATCCAAATTAAAAAAAAAAAAGAGCACAGCTATTCCATATTACAGGATATAGTTAATCTATAACTATATACATAGGTAGTTTAATGTAAATTAAATATATAAAAAATATAAAAATACATACATAAATTAGCATTTAAAAAACCTTCCAAATTCACTGAAAAAACCATAGGTTTCACACACATTATAGTTGGGAATTAGCATTTAAAAAACCTTGCAAATTCACTGAAAAAACCATAGGTTTCACACACGTTATAGTTAGGAATTGGCATTTAAAAAACCTTGCAAATTCACTGAAAAAACCATAGGTTTCACACATGTTATAGCTGGACATTTCACTCGTAAAAAACCATTGAAATTCCAACGTTATAGTTAGTGCAGCTAACTATAACTCACGCGACCGCAATCCACTGCTGATGACGTCACATATTACATCACTCATGACATGGTCAGTGACATCACTGATGACATAACTGATGACATCTCAAATGACATCACTGATGACATCACTGATGACGTCATCCATGTGAAAAATTAGTGCATCTTCTCACACCCTAATATAACCTTAGACACACCGACTCAAAATTTTCGACTGCCATTTTGAAAACCATACATACTCCAATACCAATAACTACATAACGACTCATTGACTCTTAGGTCTACATACATCTCCACTCAGTCACCTGTACAGTCACTCATACTTACAGTCACTCCATACAGGACTAACATATGCATTTATACACCTATATAGACACTCACACACCGCCAAACATCCATTGAGGTACTGACACACCTAGTCACTCATGCAAATAATTAATCACACTACCATTTACTCACCTATACAGTTATACACACACAAGTTCACTTACTCATAAAAATACTACCACATTCTTACACTCTTATACAATTACTGATACAAGCACACACTCATCCATACAGTCACTCTCACAAACACACACTCTCACATATAGCCAGTTATATACTCATACACACATATATACTGCCTTTCACATATTTAGTTACTCACACATGTACCACTGAGATATACATTCAATCACTAACACACCCATACATACACTCACCCAACCATACAGTCCATTACAGTTGCACTCTTAAAACCATGCACCCATAGAATCACCCACTCACACATCTATGCAGAGAGTCACACACACCCTACCCACACAAACACTCAGCCACCCATATATATACTCAGAAAACCAATCAATAACCCATATAGACCCTGATATAGCTATTCACCAAACCATGCAGCCAAATATACACCAACACACAGACACATACAGACATTCACACAGTTTAGTCACTAGTCTGCAGTAAGATACATTTAATGACTCACTAATAGAGTCAGTTACACACCTAGAATATCATTCATTCACACACATGTACACCAACTCATTCTTCAACAGGCCTTTACCTAGCTATATTAAACATATTAAAACTTTACAGAAACACATACTCACTGGATGACGTCATCAGTGATGTCATCAGTGATGTCATTTGAGATGTCATCAGTGATGTCATCAGTGATGTCACTGACCATGTCATGAGTGATGTAATATGTGACGTCATCAGCAGTGGATTGCGGTCGCGTGAGTTATAGTTAGCTGAACTAACTATAACGTTGGAATTTCAATGGTTTTTTACGAGTGAAATGTCCAGCTAACTATAACATGTGTGAAACCTATGGTTTTTTCAGTGAATTTGCAAGGTTTTTTAAATGCCAATTCCTAACTATAACGTGTGTGAAACCTATGGTTTTTCAGTGAATAAATATATATATATATATATATATATATATATATATATATATATATATATATATATATATATATATATATATATATATATATATATATATATATATTGGACCACGCTGGAATTGTTCGATTAAGGGGCAATTCAATTCGGGCATGTGTTTTCAGTCTGCAGCATTTCAATCTGCAGCACATGTAGTTGTCCCCCAGGGTATTGCGGGGGAGGCGCAGTGTAGTTCTGGTGGCCCATGTCGGAGAATTGCGTAGTTGGGTGCCCTCCTACTTCTATTAGCAATAAAAGGAGAGGACGTGGCTTTTATCAGGGCCCCCTTCTTTGGATCTAAGGAACAACGGCCCGAGTCTTGGCATTGGCAACTGGCATATATCGTATGGGACCAGTCTAATTTATTATTTAGTATTTAAATACCCAGCAGAGGGGGCCGCGTGTGTAGGATTGAAGCACCGCCCTATGATAGGCCCAAGGATTGGGGTGGGGGTGGTTCTCCTGCTCCGATCTTTGTTCAGATTTGATGGTGTGCGCTCTCGGGTGGCTGTGCGAAGGGATGTTTATGGTTGGTTGTTACCATTATCCCCCCACACACCAGCAGTGATGCGATACGGGGCGGCATCATACCGGTGCCATGCTGGCAGCAAGGAAAGGGGGGCAACGCTGCGGGAGGGGTGCCCATGCCGGCATGGGAACCGCTGTACCCTCTGCCGATCGCACAGTGCGTGGTAGTGTAGCGGCAGCACGGCGCCTTATGACTGTGAGC
This sequence comes from Triturus cristatus, assembly GCF_964204655.1. Taxonomy (NCBI): domain Eukaryota; kingdom Metazoa; phylum Chordata; class Amphibia; order Caudata; family Salamandridae; genus Triturus; species Triturus cristatus. The sequence continues at coordinate 100,914,807 of NC_140586.1, read as the reverse complement.
TAATCACAAGCTTTTTACCCCAGTCTACGGATTGGAAAGCCAGCCAGGAGTGGTGTAAGTCTCCACACATATTCGGTTAAAAGGCATTGTTGTTAATGATGCAACGCATGTGGTAGAGAGCACCTGAGGATTCATTCATTGGCGCATTCTTTTGATGACGGCACTCACCTGCCCCCGCAGCACACCTGGTGAGTCTGATACACGGCTCCCGGTCTCGGTGAGGCTTGGCGCAGGGTGCTTCCCCGAGGGTCCGTCCACAGGCTGTAGTCCCGGTCTACTGCCCAGTGGATCGTCTGCTCAGTGGGGGAGGGGGTCACATTTTGCCTTGGTCGGGAGTAGGGGTACACTGGCATGGGGGCAGCGTGTTCCCTAGCAGGTTACGGGGCTCGCGCCAGGTGGCTGGGACTTCAAGGAAAGCGACAGCGGCCGACCGGGAGCTACGGGACAGACGGGCCTCGCTCAGCCCCGCTTTTCCTTTTCTATGGGATGGGGGGGGCTTTCTGTTTTGAAGGAGCCATGAGTACTGTGTCGGGCGGTCGCATGGGTCCCTCTCCACCCCCCCGGTCTGCATCTCAGGGTTCTCGCTCGCGTCCCAGACCTGGTATGCCCCAGCTGGGGTCAGGACTGCGGCGGATCTCGAGTGAGGCAGATTACATATTAAATTGTTGATGTCTCCTTTTACTTGCATGGTGTAATACTGGGAGAGCAGTCAAGTGTGCCTGAAGGAAGCAAATGTGTCCCATTGTGATCTAATGAGCAGACCGGTGCTTCTGTGTGTCATGAATGTCGGAAGGACTTTCGCTTTGTTGAGCAATTCATGCGAGGCTTATCCTTCATATTTATACTTTTGCTGAAATAAAAGTTATTTCAGTTGTTTTGTTGGACTCGGGTGAAGGGGGGGGCGCATGGGTTGCTTTCATGGCGCGGTTTTTGGAGACGCCTTTTACGCGTAAAGACACGATCAGCAGGGCAAACGGTTGCTGAATACTTAAAAGAATTGGGTGCCTTCTGGGATATCAGAATGAACGTAGTCCCTTCCCGCTGTCTGGTCCCTGGTGCGCCGCCTGTGTCCTGGTGAGGCTGGGGCATGGTCTGCCCCCCTCCCACCCAAGTCTTCCCCTGGCAGTATGGTAGTAGGAGGTGTGAGGGAAGGGGGCAGTTGAGTGGCATGTGTGTGGCCCGAGGCCCCGTGGGAAGTTCAGATGGAGGCGGGCCATTCGGTTGCTTGTGGTGTTTCCACGAGCAGTAGGCGAGGCTTACTGAGCGCGTCTCAGCGGAGATTGCACATGCCTGCATTCTGTCTAATCACCCGTAGAATATCATGTTGCCGGGGGGGGGCAACTCGGGTATGTGTTGCAGTTAGTCTTGCATGGAGGTGACGGGCTACCAAGAATTGCTCTCGGGGTGAGGAGACTGCGTTTTGTCTCTGTGGAGTTACCTTCTCTTTTTATACCCAGGAGCAGCAGCATTGTCATGGTGTCAGCGGGCTCTAAGTAAAGCTTTCAATGTTATAGACAAGCCATTGCTGCTGCCTATTTATCTCATACAACCACAACCAATGACCAAGCCAACAGCCCTGTACAATAAGCATTGGCATCCCCCGCTCGGGAGGTGGACATCCAGCTTGCTCGACCCCACCCCCCCCTGCTTTAGCTCAGTTTGGGGAGCCTCTTGCTCCAATCCCGGTGGGTACAATGAGCCTCCATCATTCTGAGGGCAATAAAAAGAGTACCTCTGAGTTGGGTAACAAGAATCGTCAGTATTCAGCACCAGGTAACCTACGGGTGCACGGTGCTCTTTGTTATGTTGTCCAATGGGTCTAAGGCTCCAATCCCTGTGGGTACACTCAGCCTTTCTTCCATCTGAGGTCGATAAATTGAGTCCCATTGAGTGGGGTAAAACAAGCCATCTGTATGTAGCGCCAGGTTACCCTCTGGTGCACGTTCGCTCTTTACATTGAGACCAGCGTGATGTAATGATCTGCGGGGCCGGTGCTGTCGCAGCAGTTTTAGGGACTAAGTAGACAGGTGCCTCTGCAGAGAGTGAGCCTAGCTCAGAGGAGGGCAGTCTTGCAGTGGCACGGGAAGTTCTCCACTGCCACTAGTCAGTGCGGTTGGTCTAGGTATAGGTGACCACAAGAGCTTGCAATGATTAATTCGTACACCGATGATAATTTACCATCTTCCTCCTGGCACATCACACCTCCCGGTGTATGCGCAGCAGTTTGGGAGAGACAACCATTGGACTATGCCGACCGGTGATGTTTCTGTCATTGGCCTATGATAAGATCAGACACAGGGGTCCGAGCGTTTGAAGGTTATAGTTCACAGTGGTGTGTGGCCTACACGACTGGTGCAGTTTTGGGGATCTTGGGGGTCATGGTCGACCCGACCAGTCTGCACAACTTTCGTATTCGCAGGCAGGCTAGATGCGCAGAGTGCAGTGCTTAAAATTTCAACTGGGGGGGACAAGCGTGGCCCATCCAGACCCCATGCTTGGGACTAGCAGCAGTTATTCCTCGGCTAGCTTTGAGCCGGTGCTTGCCAGCTTCTAGCAAGTCGGAAGGTCACAGATCTTGGGTCTTTTTCACATGTCTTTTCCTCCTAAACAGTTAAACATCCATGGGCCTCTGTCTCCAGTCCCTTAATTAGATGCATTGTGATGTACAAAGATGACTATCGCATTCATTCATCGACAGATCATTTTGTTGCTATACAATTGGGAATTGAATAATGCAGAGGGAGGGAAACAAACATATATTCCACCCTGCCACTAATAGTCACAATGATGCACAAGTTCATATTTGACCCATGCTTTATATTTTCAGCCTCTTGTTTATACCACACTGTGAAATAGTTGCCCATGAACATTAATAAAGTGCTGCAATGACCTACCACTGCCATATCCAGCAGATAGTTTTCCTGGCTATTTTGGACCGGGTGGTTTCTGGTGCGCGGCTAGGAACACAAACAACCTGGGAATTATATCCATGCGGTCCCTTCATGACCCCAGCTTAGTTTGCTCCATCGCGCGGACAACATTAAGAATTCTTCAGAATGTTTACACCAAACAGGCCAATAGGTGATGGAAGGTTGGTCAAATTGTGGGGTTGTCCAAAATCCAGAGATCCTCACTCATATGGATGTCCGCACAAACATGTGTAGTGAAGTAAACGCAAAGGGGAGATCTATATTTCTAAGGAATGAAAGGTATAAAAGGCATCCCTGGTGTCCTGCACCTGAAATGGATTAACATTGTGAAGACATGGATAACTGTCATGCTTTTATCTACAGATCAGTATACGTGTTTTCAGTTATGTGGGCGATGTGTGGGAAGATATTAGTTAATTTGGAGGGATATATTGTGCTGGTCCCACACAACTTCCATTATAAGTATCTCTTAGACCAAAACAGGACTTCAATTGAGAATTGGTGAGTGTCACAGATATTATGTGCAGTAATATTATGAGCTGCTGCCATGTCCAATGCTACCCCCCCCCCTTGAGCAAAGGGAAGTAAAACGCTATATGGGTTGGCATGCTTTTACAGACGTTGGTGGCAAGCTCGCACATGTGGGTGTTCTGCTGAGTTTGGGGGCAGGTTAGGATGCTTCATCTTGTTACTTGTCTGTCCTAGCCATGCCCCTTTTTACACCTCTCTGCAATGCAGCTCTGTGGCGCTTACTGGAGGTACCGGGTGGGCTAGTTGGACCCCAGGGACCCTCAGGATTCAAGGGGACTTAATCCCCCAAATTACAACGCGCCAGGGGGCGTGTTTGAAAAGTGGTGGAGAAAGGGGGCATGGCCTTTGTCTACCTTTCACTAATCCCACTGCGTGGGGCTTACTGGAGGTAAAAGGTAGGCTAGTTGGCCCCTAAAGGACCCCCAGCAGTGAAGGGGACTTCAATCCCCATCCAAGAGCATGCCAGAGAGTGCGTTTGTAGAGTGGTGGGCAAAGTGGGCATGGCCTGGTACAAGTACTTACCAATGCTGCTGTGTGATACTGACTGGAGGTAATAGTTTGGGAAGTTGGCCCCCAAGGATGTCCTCGGGGGCCAACTACCCCTCTTGTTACCTCCAGTAAGTCCCACACAGTGGGATTGCTAAGACGTCTTCGGAGGCCATGGCCCCCTTTCTCTACCACTCTGCAAACGTGCCTCGTGGCAGACTGCGGGATGGGGGATGAAGTCCAATTTAGTCCTGAGGGAGGTTGGGGGCCAAGAATCTCTCCTGGTACATCCTGTAAGTCCTATGCAGTGGGATTCCTGAGCATTGGTTGGACGCCCAGCACCCTTTCTCCACCACTCTGCAAACGCAACTACTAGTTAAAGTAGCATATTTCTGCACCTCTGACTTAGAGGTAGTTTTAATCCCCCTGCCCTATTATGTACTAGGGCTAATCACAGGGATACCCCAACGCATAGTGTTCCCTAGTGTATGTAGGTGTTTTCACTGTATTCTAAGTGTCTTTTAGCATAGCACTGGCTCTAGGCCTGGTTAGTTAGAGTCAGTTACCACCAGTACCCGTCTGAAAAAGTTGTGGGCACAGGATGATTTTGCAACAAGGCCTCTTTCTGCTCCTCTCTTGGTTCTTTCTGCACATGTCTTGCTTCTTCCTACACTTTTCTTCATCTTTGTGGACTTCTGTTGCTTCTTTCTGCATTTCTTTTGCTTCTTTCTGTGCGTTTCCTCTTCTTTCTTCACATGTTCTACCTCCTTAGGCATAGTTAGAAACTAGCATTTAAAAAACCTTAGAAATTCACTTAAAAAAACATAGGTTTCAGGCACGTTATAGTTAGAAATTAGTGTTTAAAAAACCTTAGAAATTCACTGAAAAATCCATAGGTTTCAGGGGCGTTATAGTTAGTTGGACATTTTACTCGTACAAAACCAGTGAAATTCCCCCGTTGTAGTTAGTTCAGCTAACTATAACTGGCACGCCCGCAGTGTACTGCTGATGACGTCACATATTACATCACTCATGACATGGTCAGTGACATCACTCATGACATCACTAATGACATCTCAAATTGGAACACCCACAGCAACACCTATGGGACGCCCCTTCAACGCAAAGTTCTGTGTATGAAGGGGTCGTATTTACAAGGAGAGGAAAAACCACGCATGGTGGCTTTTCCTCTCCTTGTAAATATGAAGGAGTGCCTAGCGCCATCACTACGTTACAAAAAGTGACGTACTGGTGGCGCTGGGTGCTTGTAAATCTGCCCCATAAGTGCTTAGGTATTGGCAGACTGATACAGTAAGAACATAGTGCTGGATGGGTGATTGAAGAATTGCATGAGACTGACAGGAGGTATTCTACGCTGCATGGGTACTACTTGGAGTGGACCAATAGTATGTATCTGCTTAGAGATTTGTAGGGATTATGCCCAGAATATTTTATGTGTACTTGTGTTGGTGCCTAGGTCATTTTATAAGAATACCAATAGTAACTGGAATGATGACAGTGCTGCAAACAGTGAACACTTAATTTATAAGTGCTTAAATATTGGTGGAGTGATAGGATAAGTAGATAGTGGTAAATAAGTGATTAAAGAAGTGCATGGGATGGACTGGATGATTCCTACACTGCATGAGTACTAACTGGGTATTTATAAGAGTGTATCAATAGTATGTAGCTAGTTAGAGGTCTGCTTGGATAGTGCACAAAATATTATAGATGTACTTGTGTTAGTAGCTATACCATTCCATAAGTTCATGACTAGTAACTAGATTAATTACAGTATTACAAACAGAGTGTATAGTGGATTTATAAGTGCTTATGTATTGGTGGAGTAATAGGATAAGTAGATAGTGCTGGATGGGTGATTGGAGAAATGCATGGGACAGACAGGAGGATTCCTACACTGCATAGGTACTAACTGGGTATTTAGAAGAGCGTATCAATAGTTTATTAGCTGGTTAGAGGTGTGCATGCATAGTGTACAAAATATTGTACCTGCACTTGTGTTTTTGACTACGCCATTCCTTAAGTATACAACTAATAACTTGAGTAATTTCAGTGTTGCAAAGAAAGTGTGTGCTGAATTTATAAGTGCTAAGGTATTGGTGGAGTGATAGGATACGTAGATAGTGCTGGATGGGTGAATGGAGAAGTGCATGGGACAGACAGATGGATTCCTAGACTGCATAGGTACTAACTGGGTATTTAGAAGAGCGTATCAATAGTATGTAGCTGGTTGGAGGTCTGCATGCATAGTGTACACAATATTGTACCTGCACTTGTGTTAGTGGCTAGGCCATTCCTTAAGTATATGACTAATAACTGGAGTAATTTCAGTGCTGCAAAGAGAGTGCATGCTAAATTTATTAGTGCTTAGGTATTGGCAGAGTGATAGGATGCGTAGATAGTGCTGTATGGTTGAATGGAGAAGTGCATGGGACCGACAGAAGGATTCCTAGACTGCATAGGTACTAACTGGGTATTTAAAAGACTGTATCAAAGCTATGTAGCTGATTAGAGGTCTGCATGCATAGTGCACAGAATATTGTAGCTGTACTAGTATTGGTGTGTCTATGGTTTCGAGAATGGTAGTCTATATTTTAGGGTGTGAGGAGGTGCATCAGATGATAACGTAGATGATGTCATCAATGATGTCATTTGAGATGTCATCAGTGATGTCATCAGTGATGTCACTGACCATGGAGACAGAGTCGAGGGGAAAACAGAAATGAGGGTTTTTTGTAATAAGGTCCAGCATACGTACCCCAGAGACTATGTATATACAAAGAGTATGCAGTTCCTAATAGAAAGAAAAAGACAAAAGACAGATCCTAACTGTAAATTAACCACCAGTATAATGCAGGAGAGTGATCTCCTTGTTGGAAAAAGACCCTCACACACCTGACAAGAAGGTGTCTTGCTTCATCATCGGGTCTGCTCCTACTCGGGCCGGCGCTGCAATGCCCGATCAGGCGCCCGTGATGGGGCCTACTTAACGGAGATCTTTATTCCGAAGCCGACAGGTGAAGTGCGAGTAAGGGTCTTAGTGTAGGTGAAAGTGAAAGTGTATTGTGAAGTTAAAATAGGGAAAAATATTCCACTCAAAATAACTTTAATGAAGTTGGTTCTCTCCCTAATTAAAATTAAAGAAAACGCGTATGTTCACCCGATGTTGTGATTTATACGCTAAAATGTGAGGTCGACATGTTTCTTGCCCTATTATCTGTTCGACGGCAATTCCTCAGGACCTAATCGAAAACTACCTACACATTTTTTGGTGGTGGACACCAAACACATGTAGTGAGAAGTGACCACCCTTACAGCACCCTAAAAAATGTGGGGGTACCTACGGTGTCAATTAAGTTACTCAAGTATAACCTGTAAAGATAAAAACAGTTAGAATAGTCACAGATAAAGCAATGCAATATCATTAAAATCAAAAATCAATAATATTGATTCAACAGGTGACGGTGCATTACACGCATGCAAAGGGCCCGTGGACGGTGACATGCTTGATGCAGCCAAACTCTCATAAATAAATCAAAGCTAGTTTAGATGATGTAGATGATGTCATGGGTGTCACAGCAGTTTAGTTGTAAAAAGGGGCGTGGGAGGGGGGATGGAGAGAAGGAATGGTATGAATGCTGTCAATAACAGACATCAGGAAAACCTCACCCTTGTTATTAATGGTCCGGGCCATAACAGTACCGGTCGCGGTCGACACTGAATTCTAGTGTCCTAATATATGATAAGAACATATTAATCCAACAAGAAATCTTGCACGAGGATGACAAATTAGGTAAACATGAAATAGTCCAAGTCAATTCAAAGCCACAAGATCTGTAACAAAGGTACACAACCCCACGGGTAATGAAATGAGGTGGGTTACAATAATGGGCTAATAAAGTATATTGAATGGCCCCTCGAGGTTGGATTGTTAATATGGTGAGTGTGTTTACAAAAGAGGCTCTGTAGACCTCGACCGGGCTCTCGGAATGGTCGTTGGATAGTGTAACTAGGCAACAAGAGGAACACCTCTGGTGCATCGAGACGCTTAGTTGCCAATGAGAACATATATATACACCGCCCAAACGTAGTGTTGAACATCAAAGGTAAGGGAGCAAAGGGCGTGAAACCGTCAAGAGACGCAAGTTCATTACTCACCAACGGGAGAGAGGGGAGGGAGCGTGACAGCATTTACGAGAGCGCAAGCTCATTACTCACGGTTCACTCGGTAGAGTCACGAGTTGATCCTACCCCGTCGGCGCCTCCGGTCCCAATGGTCTGGTAGTCAAGTTTGGGAGCCCCGCACTCTTAAGGATTGGCGGTCGGGGTGGGCGTGGTTTAAAGGTGCCGGTACCGGTGAGAAACGCTAGAACTCACGTAACCAGTCGGCGCCATATTGGGGCAGTAATCACATGGCCCCCTCATGGTCATGTGATCGCGTGGGAACCAATCAATGGTGCTTGATCTGTGGATATCGATTGTTACTGCAGAAACGGACTTAATGTGTATCACGACTAGGGTATCGCAATGGAAAGAGCCTCTAACGTCCTGGATACCCCATCATAAATAACAAAAAATATATTAAAAATATATTAAAAACCCTGACCATGTCATGAGTGATGTAATATGTGACGTCATCAGCAGTGCATTACTTTAATCCAAAAAGCTGGCGGCCATATTGGCCTGGTCACAATGTGAAAATTCAAGAATTGATACAATAAAGAAAAGAAAACAAGTTTTAATATGCACTCAATGTCATTTCAGCATATCTTGCCCCGTGACCGCCATACCTGTATGTTCGTCAACGTGACTTATTCATAATAAACATACTTAGAATTGCAAACATCAACATAAACAATGGACTACACATTACATTAAAGTGAAAGGCTATCGGCCTTATTAATCTGGGCACGTTGCGTATTATAATGGTTCTTACAAGAAAGAAAAGGAAAACAAGGGATGTTAATATACACACACTATCCCTAAATAAAGTTCTAGCAATTATAGTTTCATTCCATTCACAGCTCATTCGAGATGTCATGAGTGATGTCATGAGTGATGTAACTGACCATGTCATGAATGATGTAATGTCTGAGGTCATTAGCAGTACATTGCGGGGGCGTAAGTTATAGTTAGCTCAGGTAACTATAACTGCTGAATTTCACTGGTTGTGTATGAGTGAAATCTAAGTCTAACTATACCGTCCCTGTAATCTATGTTTTTTTCAGCAAATTTCTAGTTTTTTTTAACGTTAAGTAAGATGCATATCACAATGGATGGTGGGGGGTTGGAAGCAGGGCCTGGCATTGTGCTGCCCCCACCCAAGCTTGCTGCCCCTGCCTTCCCTCCTCCTAGCCATCCATTGACCAAGTCCATGTCCCTGCTCCCTTATTACAGCCCTGTGTGGCCGTTGTTCTGCCACTGGTCTTCCCGCCTTCTCTGAACAGCTAGCTTGCTGCCCCATCCACCTCCTCCCTATCCTCTGTTGTCTGAATCCATGGACTAGCCTCCTCCCCCCTGCCATGCATGGTCTGATGTGCTGCCACTGCCCTCCATTTAGCATGATGTACCAGTCCACTCCTCCTGCCCTCCATTGCCCAATTCTATGCCCCATCATTGACCTCCTGCTTAGCCTCTGTGCTTAGCTTGCTGCCCTTATTCTCCTTCCCCCTGCCCTCCGATGTTTTTGTGCATGCCCCTGCTCCATCCTTTTTGCCCACCATGTTCCATGGACCTGCCACTCCTATCTACTCTGAGTGTTCTGTTGACCTGCCACTCCCCTCCCACCTGCCTAGCATTGTCAGATGACTGTAACCTGTCCCTGCCACCTCCACCCTGCCTGTCCACATTCCATGCCCCTATCCCCTTCCTCCTGTCCTCCATGGTCGATTTTACTGCCACACCCTTCTGACCTTCCTGGTCTGTTGTGCTGCAACTGCTCCTCCTGCCTGCCCCGCGTGGTCTGTTGTGAGGCCCCTTCCCCTGAACTCTCTTGTCTGTCCCCAGGTCCTGACCCTCCCCTCTATCGTCCATGGTCCTTTGTGCATGCCCCTGCACCCTCCTTCTTGCCCATCATAGCCATTGTGCTGCCACTAACCCTCCCACTTGCCATACATGGTCTTCTGTGCTGCCACGGCCCCTCCCACCTTCCCTGTGTGGTCAGCTAGCTGCCCCTGAACCCCTCCCACCTTCCCTCCATGGTCTGTGTGTATGCCATCATAGTCTCACTGTTGCTCTCCATGGTGTGTCTTGCTTCTAGTGCCCATCCTGCCTGACCTCCATGGTCATCTTGCTGCTCCTGCCCTGCCCCCTTGCCCCCAGCCCTCTGTTTCCAAGTGCAGACCCCTATTCCCTCCCTCCTGACTTGTCTGTTCCATTGTAATGCCCCTGATCCATCCCTCCTGCCCTTTATGGTCTGTTATGCTGCAGCTTTCTCTCCTGTCTGTCCATTATGGTCAGCCAGCTACCGTTGCCTCTTCCCCTCTGTTCTCTGTTGTACATGTGCATGGTCCTGTCCCCTCCCTATTGCTTTCTATGGATTGTTGTGCTGCACTCCTGTCCCGCATGCCCTGTGTGGTGTATTGTGCTGCTGCAAACCCTGATGCCTGCCCTGTAGGGTCAGTTTGGTGCACCACTCCATGTCCCTCCTGTCCTCTGTTATCCGACTCCATGTCCCTACCCCAATTCCTTCTGCCTTCCATAATCCAATATACCATTCTTTTGAACATTTTGAACTTGGTAAGAGGGAGATTTTGAAAAACAACTGGGGTATTGATTTCCCCTTTGAGTTACATTGAAAAAGAGGAGATTGTAGACAGGAGACAGATCAAATAAAGCCCATTTGAGCTTAAAAACATTGTATGTTTCCTGGCTGAATCGGGTCTGTTGGCATGTATGGTTGTACTACCACTGCCTCTTTCTTCTGTCCACAATGGTCTATTATATTGCCACAGCCTCTCTTGCCAGTCCTGTATTGTTGGTTTGTTGCCCCTGCCCCCCTTTCCACTGCCCTCCATAGTCTGTTGTGCTGCCACTGCCCTTCCTGCCTGCTCAGTGTGGTCAAATTGTTGCCTCTGCACCCTCCTACCTGCCTTCAATTTTCAGAGTCCGTGCCCCTGGCCTCTGCCTCTCAGCAGTATCCTAATGAACAATTAGATTGCTAACGTACTATATTTATTACAAAAGTGTGGAATGCCTGACGTCATCTTGATGTAATCAAAACTGTAATATCTAGAGCATTTCCTTTAGAAATTACATATATTAGAGGGTCATATTTGCATCAAAATTATGGTTAGTGCTCTAAAAAACTAAAATGAGGACATATTTTCTGAGTTTTCAAATAGCGACAAAGCACTTTTAAATTATTTGTTATCTTTATGTTTTTTTATCCAGTTGACCACTTGATGAAATGTTGCACTTAGGGGAGAGGATATGGTGTTACTTCCAGAGCTGCAGACTTTGCAACTGGGGAACCAGGTTGGAGTTTCTGCTTCAGCTCGCCATTCTGTGATTTTGGTCAAATCACTTAATCTCCCCATGTCTACAACCAAAATGAATTTGTTCTTGTGTGATGTAACCTATGCTCATGTAAAGCACTCCAATACCTGACAAGTCTGCACTATATAAAACTGCAAAAACACAAAAAATAAAGTGCTTTGCACACTTCTGTCATTGGGCTACATGTGGGCTACATCTGGGTGATATTTGTGCTGCATGTGGGCTCTTTTGTCTCTGGTGGCCATCTTGGGAGACTTATTTGTTATGAAGTTTCCTAATTTCCTCATTTACTGCAGTCTCCTCAGTAGGAAATACTTTCAGTTTTTTACTTTGGTTCCATCAAGAAGGCATTCAGATGTGTCACACGTTTGCCATAAATTCTGAATGTTAGCACTCTACTTGCTCATTAGAGCACTGTAGTAAAGCTACTGCTCACCAGGGAAGCCTGCTGCTGGTATTCAAAGTGCATGTTTCAGGCTGCATGTCAGAATTTTTTAATGAAATAGAAAAGGATTTGAGCAGTCAAAATGTGCCCTAATTTTTCTTTCTGCAGCACTAATCATAATTTCTATGGCAAAATGAACCCCCTCATTTTGCTATCATGTATATTGGTCCCAAGATGGCTGCCAACACTTCTTGGATGAAGTGCTGACAGCCAATCAGATCTCACGATGAGATGTGTGGTTAGGCTCTGCCCAGATATATATGTGATTTTACTTTTGATTTTCTCAGGAACTACCAAACGGATTTACACCATTTAACCAAAAGGCACGACTCTGAACCAAGGGCTACCTTTTTGCCAAATTTGGTATAATTCCGTTCAGCAATTCGGGCTGTAGCTGCGACTAAAGGTTCCTATGGAAAATTGCATGGGGAAAACACGTTTTGGGACCCCCCTTTTTTCTTGGCCCCCGCTTGATAAATCACCCCGAAACTTTCAGGATAGGAGCAGACCGGAGTTGGCCAAAAGTTTTGAAAATTTCGCGAAGATTCCTCAACCGACGCCAACGGTTTTGGGAATAGAATGTTGCGGATTTCCTATGGAAAATAGGTCCTAACTATAACTACCTACTGGCGACCGCCAGTAGGTAATATATATATATATACCTTAAGTTATGTAGTATTTATGTATATTTTCATATTTACAGAGTCCTTGTCTCTATGATCTCAGAGGTAGACTCGTTTGTAAATGTGCCCCACTTAACACTTGTTGGCTGGGGCTCCTTAAACCTGTGAGAAGAGAGTGGCATTAGGATTCGCTGATGGTGTCAAATCAAACCAATTTAAAATATAATCAGCAAACTTAGTACCATTGACTAATGATGTCACAGGGTCGGTATTCTGTCGAACTTGGTTCCTGAAGAAAACTTTGATAATGTTTGCAAGAACCTCACGTTCGATACAAATACAGCAATGGAAGAATTAAGGGTCCATGACACACAATTTAAACTGAAGCAATCAGAGTAGATTTCCAAAATGATCCTCTAGCCAGAAGCACGTATCACGTATTGGCGAATCATTTGCTCAGCTTGGCCTCTTGGATGGTCCAGGATTTCTGTCAAGACCAAGATCTGTAATGAATGTACTTTTTTTTGTTATAGTGTACAAGGCTAACCTCACGAGATCTGAGAAGACAGACAACTATGACAACTACATGATGTCCATTACAAACGTCATAAAACCAGGTAATTAAATCACACTGCCCTTTCAAGGGAACTATAAAACACTTAACATCCACCTATATGCTTTTATACTTTGAACATCAACCCGCTTAATGGTCGTATCCCTGAAATTGATGAGTACTCACTTTGGTGATGTTTCCTCTCGCTGTTTTATTTTTTCGTTTGGCATTATTTTCAAAGAGTTTTGTTACGTTGTTGCAAAATGTGAAACAGCAAACATTAAAGAAGTATCAGTTTATTCTGTTTTAGGGCATGTGAAAGATGATTGGAGGTCAAAACTAAAGACCTTCATCATAGTACTATGTTGTTACAATGTCTGCATTTGCTACATGCTTGCTCGGATAGGTGATGAGGAGGTGATGGTTTCTAACAAGGAGTTAAGTCACTCATCTGCAACCCTACGTTGAAACGGAGCTTAAGGAAGAGACTGTCTTCAAAATACCCTTTTAATTATTTCTTTTGAACAGAAAGCAATACAAGAACTGTGGTTTAGACATGCAGCAGCCTAATTAAACTGGAATTTTACACTGCCACCCTATGAGAGGAGACTGCTCCAGTGTTTCAGATTGCATTAGTTGTACCTAGTAAAGCATGTTTATTCCACAGCTATCTAAATAAGGGTCTTAATGTTTAGCCTCTGTGTACTAAGACTTGCCAGGAAAGTGGGCAAGTTGTATTCAAATTTAATGAAGAAATCTAAAGGGATTTCAAGTAAACAACTTTTCATTCTCCATCATATTCCCTACTTATGTCCAAGCACTAAGTGAGTTATCTGCACTCTTGCACACCATTCGGCGAGTGGTGGAATTATTTTCCAGATCGAGCAATGCGAGACAACAGGAACAATACGAGGCTTCACAATGCTAGCTGATGAGCACGAGCAAGATTTGGTGTCCCCCAGCATGATTTCCGGTCGCTAGGAGGACTTCCCAGGATAATTTATGAACATGGGCGGTCACTGGCGGTCGCTTTAGGAAAGTGCCCTTTTTGACATGGTCACCCGACCTTTTGCCTGGAATTTGATTTGATTTCAATGGGAAGTGCACTAGGTTCCTGCTAACCAAGTCAATAGTGCCAGATATCTTTCCCAAAATTGTGCAATTGTACCCCAATTGACAATACCTTTAGCACCCCGTTAAGTCCCTAGTAAATGGTACCTATGCTACCTCAGGCAAGGAGGCTAAAGATAGTCCTTATGGGCTGCAGCACAAATTGTGCCACCCTGAAGACCCCTCATCAAGCACATACAGACTGTCACTGCAGGCTGCATTTCTTGGTGCAGACCAAAGTGAAAACACCACATGGCATACATCCCTGGGTAATCAACAGTATTACGAGGTGGGGCGTCATCTCGTCCCAACCAATTGCACTGCTGAATTGTGCCATGTTGGCTATGTTTTTATTTCCTCAATAGTCCATGTAATCCATTTAATCAAACTCTTTTACTCCTCTCCTCACTAGAATGTCGAATGTTTTGATTCACACGCGGTTGTATGTGCCATTTTTCAAAGTTTCTTCTGTTCAAACTGTGCCCCTCCGGACCTCTCGTAAGAACACGAGTGATGCATAGTTCATTAAAAAGGCAGTGTTTATTCGATGCACCCAATGCATTTCGGGCTGGGAAGCCCTTCGTCAGGGGTCACTACAAATCACAATGAAACAATATCCAATTGTTACTTCAAATCGTAATGTTTTAAATAATATACAATTAATTACAATGCCAATTTACGTTGCAATCTGTCTGACTATACCCACAATCAGCCTAAATGACGATAGTAATATTAAAACACCGCTATATCGTTTGCTCAGCGCTCCAATGTTATAAACACAACATGACCCAACTACGTCTATCTGTTAATTTAGTTCACATATAACAAACCCTTCCTTCCACTTGTTGCCAATGTCTCTATATCTCACATGCTTTCGTGTGTCCCCATGCTTTCCCTTCTGCCCTCCCTCCTCTCCTTTCTCGTGAACATCAAACCCAATGATTTTTGCAAAAAACCTATCCTAACACTTAAGTTCCCTCGTTCTCTTTCCCCCTTCCACTCTAAACTTTCATATACATTCATAACTACCACCCGCACAAGCCATCATTCACGATATTACCCGAAACCCACTGTTTTTTGCAAAAAGCCTATCCTAACACTTAAGTTACCTCCTTCTTTTTCCCCCTTCCGCTCTATACTTTCATATACATTCATAGCTACCGCCCGTGCAAGCCCTCATTCACGATATTACCCGCACAATCTCATTCTCGAGCATTCACAACTCTCCCACTAAACATCATTCACACTCTTTATCTCCTTTCTCCACTGAATAGACATAACAACTTGTCCCATACCTGCCACAAGTTATTGCAATCATGGATCTTCATCTCCATTTGGAAGGAGAAGGAAACGTTAGTCTTTCCCGTGTTACCTCCCACTTTTAACCAAATCAGACATCCATAGTGCCACCCGATTGGCCCGTTATTTGGCTTTTCCCGCCATCCGCTTCGTGAACATTAGTACTAATTAGATGCAAACACTCCATCTCCCATAATGCACTGTTCTTGTAAAACTCTTTAGAGCTTGTCACAACCATGTTTACTATTATACGCGAGGTATTTCTAATTTAAATAAAAATTGTAAAAACATGATTATGTCTGTTGTTAAAGTTCATAGCATAATCAAAAAACACAGTCTGTTTTAATGAACCGAGATGTTTAAGCCGTCCGTGTAGATCCATCGACTTCACCTTGCTTTTGCTTCTTACTCCATTTAACAATTGGCGGGTGCTTTCCTATGAAAGGGCATCATCAATCAATGTAGGTTACGAAAATAGGATGCACACCTATTATGTTCAACGTTGTCCAAATTTCTCAAAATATTCCCAGAATGCGTGCAGACTGGTAAGGTGTCATGCCCAAACAACACCTGAATAATCAACAGTATTACGAGGTGGGGCGTCATCTCGTCCCAACCAATTGCACTGCTGAATTGTGCCATGTTGGCTATGTTTTTATTTCCTCAATAGTCCATGTAATCCATTTAATCAAACTCTTTTACTCCTCTCCTCACTAGAATGTCGAATGTTTTGATTCACACGCGGTTGTATGTGCCATTTTTCAAAGTTTCTTCTGTTCAAACTGTGCCCCTCCGGACCTCTCGTAAGAACACGAGTGATGCATAGTTCATTAAAAAGGCAGTGTTTATTCGATGCACCCAATGCATTTCGGGCTGGGAAGCCCTTCGTCAGGGGTCACTACAAATCACAATGAAACAATATCCAATTGTTACTTCAAATCGTAATGTTTTAAATAATATACAATTAATTACAATGCCAATTTACGTTGCAATCTGTCTGACTATACCCACAATCAGCCTAAATGACGATAGTAATATTAAAACACCGCTATATCGTTTGCTCAGCGCTCCAATGTTATAAACACAACATGACCCAACTACGTCTATCTGTTAATTTAGTTCACATATAACAAACCCTTCCTTCCACTTGTTGCCAATGTCTCTATATCTCACATGCTTTCGTGTGTCCCCATGCTTTCCCTTCTGCCCTCCCTCCTCTCCTTTCTCGTGAACATCAAACCCAATGATTTTTGCAAAAAACCTATCCTAACACTTAAGTTCCCTCGTTCTCTTTCCCCCTTCCACTCTAAACTTTCATATACATTCATAACTACCACCCGCACAAGCCATCATTCACGATATTACCCGAAACCCACTGTTTTTTGCAAAAAGCCTATCCTAACACTTAAGTTACCTCCTTCTTTTTCCCCCTTCCGCTCTATACTTTCATATACATTCATAGCTACCGCCCGTGCAAGCCCTCATTCACGATATTACCCGCACAATCTCATTCTCGAGCATTCACAACTCTCCCACTAAACATCATTCACACTCTTTATCTCCTTTCTCCACTGAATAGACATAACAACTTGTCCCATACCTGCCACAAGTTATTGCAATCATGGATCTTCATCTCCATTTGGAAGGAGAAGGAAACGTTAGTCTTTCCCGTGTTACCTCCCACTTTTAACCAAATCAGACATCCATAGTGCCACCCGATTGGCCCGTTATTTGGCTTTTCCCGCCATCCGCTTCGTGAACATTAGTACTAATTAGATGCAAACACTCCATCTCCCATAATGCACTGTTCTTGTAAAACTCTTTAGAGCTTGTCACAACCATGTTTACTATTATACGCGAGGTATTTCTAATTTAAATAAAAATTGTAAAAACATGATTATGTCTGTTGTTAAAGTTCATAGCATAATCAAAAAACACAGTCTGTTTTAATGAACCGAGATGTTTAAGCCGTCCGTGTAGATCCATCGACTTCACCTTGCTTTTGCTTCTTACTCCATTTAACAATTGGCGGGTGCTTTCCTATGAAAGGGCATCATCAATCAATGTAGGTTACGGGAGATGATGTTTAGTGGGAGAGTTGTGAATGCTCGAGAATGAGATTGTGCGGGTAATATCGTGAATGAGGGCTTGCACGGGCGGTAGCTATGAATGTATATGAAAGTATAGAGCGGAAGGGGGAAAAAGAAGGAGGTAACTTAAGTGTTAGGATAGGCTTTTTGCAAAAAACAGTGGGTTTCGGGTAATATCGTGAATGATGGCTTGTGCGGGTGGTAGTTATGAATGTATATGAAAGTTTAGAGTGGAAGGGGGAAAGAGAACGAGGGAACTTAAGTGTTAGGATAGGTTTTTTGCAAAAATCATTGGGTTTGATGTTCACGAGAAAGGAGAGGAGGGAGGGCAGAAGGGAAAGCATGGGGACACACGAAAGCATGTGAGATATAGAGACATTGGCAACAAGTGGAAGGAAGGGTTTGTTATATGTGAACTAAATTAACAGATAGACGTAGTTGGGTCATGTTGTGTTTATAACATTGGAGCGCTGAGCAAACGATATAGCGGTGTTTTAATATTACTATCGTCATTTAGGCTGATTGTGGGTATAGTCAGACAGATTGCAACGTAAATTGGCATTGTAATTAATTGTATATTATTTAAAACATTACGATTTGAAGTAACAATTGGATATTGTTTCATTGTGATTTGTAGTGACCCCTGACGAAGGGCTTCCCAGCCCGAAATGCATTGGGTGCATCGAATAAACACTGCCTTTTTAATGAACTATGCATCACTCGTGTTCTTACGAGAGGTCCGGAGGGGCACAGTTTGAACAGAAGAAACTTTGAAAAATGGCACATACAACCGCGTGTGAATCAAAACATTCGACATTCTAGTGAGGAGAGGAGTAAAAGAGTTTGATTAAATGGATTACATGGACTATTGAGGAAATAAAAACATAGCCAACATGGCA
Organism: Triturus cristatus; assembly: GCF_964204655.1. Lineage (NCBI taxonomy): Eukaryota > Metazoa > Chordata > Amphibia > Caudata > Salamandridae > Triturus > Triturus cristatus. Next base: position 100,896,323 of record NC_140586.1, on the reverse strand, counting down.
CAATTCAGCAGTGCAATTGGTTGGGACGAGATGACGCCCCACCTCGTAATACTGTTGATTATTCAGGTGTTGTTTGGGCATGACACCTTACCAGTCTGCACGCATTCTGGGAATATTTTGAGAAATTTGGACAACGTTGAACATAATAGGTGTGCATCCTATTTTCGTAACCTACATTGATTGATGATGCCCTTTCATAGGAAAGCACCCGCCAATTGTTAAATGGAGTAAGAAGCAAAAGCAAGGTGAAGTCGATGGATCTACACGGACGGCTTAAACATCTCGGTTCATTAAAACAGACTGTGTTTTTTGATTATGCTATGAACTTTAACAACAGACATAATCATGTTTTTACAATTTTTATTTAAATTAGAAATACCTCGCGTATAATAGTAAACATGGTTGTGACAAGCTCTAAAGAGTTTTACAAGAACAGTGCATTATGGGAGATGGAGTGTTTGCATCTAATTAGTACTAATGTTCACGAAGCGGATGGCGGGAAAAGCCAAATAACGGGCCAATCGGGTGGCACTATGGATGTCTGATTTGGTTAAAAGTGGGAGGTAACACGGGAAAGACTAACGTTTCCTTCTCCTTCCAAATGGAGATGAAGATCCATGATTGCAATAACTTGTGGCAGGTATGGGACAAGTTGTTATGTCTATTCAGTGGAGAAAGGAGATAAAGAGTGTGAATGATGTTTAGTGGGAGAGTTGTGAATGCTCGAGAATGAGATTGTGCGGGTAATATCGTGAATGAGGGCTTGCACGGGCGGTAGCTATGAATGTATATGAAAGTATAGAGCGGAAGGGGGAAAAAGAAGGAGGTAACTTAAGTGTTAGGATAGGCTTTTTGCAAAAAACAGTGGGTTTCGGGTAATATCGTGAATGATGGCTTGTGCGGGTGGTAGTTATGAATGTATATGAAAGTTTAGAGTGGAAGGGGGAAAGAGAACGAGGGAACTTAAGTGTTAGGATAGGTTTTTTGCAAAAATCATTGGGTTTGATGTTCACGAGAAAGGAGAGGAGGGAGGGCAGAAGGGAAAGCATGGGGACACACGAAAGCATGTGAGATATAGAGACATTGGCAACAAGTGGAAGGAAGGGTTTGTTATATGTGAACTAAATTAACAGATAGACGTAGTTGGGTCATGTTGTGTTTATAACATTGGAGCGCTGAGCAAACGATATAGCGGTGTTTTAATATTACTATCGTCATTTAGGCTGATTGTGGGTATAGTCAGACAGATTGCAACGTAAATTGGCATTGTAATTAATTGTATATTATTTAAAACATTACGATTTGAAGTAACAATTGGATATTGTTTCATTGTGATTTGTAGTGACCCCTGACGAAGGGCTTCCCAGCCCGAAATGCATTGGGTGCATCGAATAAACACTGCCTTTTTAATGAACTATGCATCACTCGTGTTCTTACGAGAGGTCCGGAGGGGCACAGTTTGAACAGAAGAAACTTTGAAAAATGGCACATACAACCGCGTGTGAATCAAAACATTCGACATTCTAGTGAGGAGAGGAGTAAAAGAGTTTGATTAAATGGATTACATGGACTATTGAGGAAATAAAAACATAGCCAACATGGCACAATTCAGCAGTGCAATTGGTTGGGACGAGATGACGCCCCACCTCGTAATACTGTTGATTATTCAGGTGTTGTTTGGGCATGACACCTTACCAGTCTGCACGCATTCTGGGAATATTTTGAGAAATTTGGACAACGTTGAACATAATAGGTGTGCATCCTATTTTCGTAACCTACATACATCCCTGGGTGCCATGGCCACAGACACTGCATGCAGTATAGGTAGGTCACCCCTACAGCAGGCCTCACAGTCCCAAGGCAGGGTGCACTATATTACAGGTGAGGACATGTCTTTGATCCCTTTTCTCAAAATAATGCCCACCTCCTCTTCTTGCTGCAGTCTCAGAAAATGGGTTTAATGGTCTCTCCCTTTTTAAAAGCCAAGCTAGAGATCTGCTCGACTTGTTGCCCTCCCTGTAAAGCCTTAACAGTGTACTTATCAAGCCTGTCCCAAGTATCCTGTGTTAAGCATCTAGGAGATACTCTGCCCTCCCTGGGTCTAAAACTACATCCTGGTCAAAGCGCCACACCTCAGGCTCCATCTTACGGAGTTCGTATTCTAGCATTGACCCGCACAATCTGAGATATACACTCCCCCTTCAAAGCAACTTTGTAGGCATCCCATTCCCTAGCCCTAGTTTACACTGCATTACTACTGGTAGCAACAAAATATGTCATAAAGTCCATAATATGAGACACAAACATGGGTTCCTCTGAGCTTTAAGTCATAGCTGCCGCAAGAAGACCCTCACAAACAGGTCACTGTAGTCAGGATAATTTCAAGTCTGCTGTAGGATTTTGTGAGTCAGGGAGGGAGTGGCATGAAAACTGCTGTGCTGATGGGCTCTTAAATGTCAGCCAATCACATGTCTAGCAGAATCTGTTATAATATTGCTACCATTCCTGGTTGTCTTGCCTCCCTAGGTGACTGTCTTTCCAATTAGCCATGGAGCATACAATTAAAAGTTGCAAGCCCAGAGAAAACATGTATGCTATGAGGGGCTATCAAATGTATAATGTGGAAAAATTCCTTATTGTTTGTGTCAGGTGCATACATGTGCAGCATGCAGATATCTATACCATCCAATATGCCTCGCAACAACAATATCTGCCCATAGAGTCTGAAATAGTCATCTCACATTGAAACGGAACCCTGGTAGAAATCCATATCAGCACTACCCAAAAATAAGAGAAATAACAGGCTGCTACGATATGTCTGCTCTACTTCTTATGCAGTTTATTAATCTCCGGCCTCAAAAGGTGCATTTCCTGCAATAATACAGTTTGAGCACCCCACTTCTTAAGTTAAGCATACGTGTGATAAAGTTTGGGGGTAATGATTTAAGCCTCTAACACTACAAAAGATGAATTACCCATCTGTCATATTTAGATTTCAGGAAATTTGGGCAATGCAGGGGCAGCACGTGCAACCCTGGCACGAAAGAAACGTGGCCCTCAAAAAGGGGAGCAGGGAGGTTAGGTGGTGTTTTGGTAGTCACCAGCCAGGAATACAACAGAAACAGAAACCCAACAAAAATTCACAACATTCCAATCCCAACACACCCCACCCTCTCTAAGGTTAAATGCAAAAGGAATCTGTGGCATCCATTGAATGGTTGTGCGACTCACTCCATCTTCACCGGGTGGCTCTGAACACAACCCTCCCACTCACTACAATAACTCCTCAACAAAGGCAACCTAATGAGGAACGTATGCAGGCGAGTCAAGAACAGTACAGTGCCTCCCATTGCCAGACACACCATACTGCTCCACAGACCTAGCCTAATTCCTACACTAGGCAACTACTTTCATTTATCTGTCCGCCACTCTGACTGTGACTGGTATCAATAAATTATGGGCATGGCATGCAGGAGCAGGAGAATAGGAAACCCAACATTACTTAAAACACTAGATTTATCCCATCTTCAAATCTAGGGAAATAGCTCTGTAACACCATCTTATTATCACCAGTACACTACATCACTATGCATTTTATTTTTTAACATGAGTGCAATGCTCACCTACACATGATGATTGTATGGAACAATGGACAATCCTCATTTTCACCATGTAACGCTTTCCCAGTCTTGAGCAAGTCTCAGGCCTGTGCGTCACTGGAGGCAAAACACGTGTTGGCTGCCAGAAGTTCTTCAAAGACAACATATTTTTAAATAAATGAATGAGTTCGTCACATGAAGAAGAAAAAAGTGTGTTCACGGCATGTGAGCTGTAGATCACATGCTGTGCATATATCTCCTGTGTAGGAAAGTGGGTTTCTGTTGCAGTAACCCCCCCACTTTTTGCCAGACTACGGATGCACTTTTACTGGAGGTGCCCTGGGTCCCTGCCAATCAGGTTCCCAGGGCCTGTGTACTTTCTCCAAAACTAACCCAATTGGCATCTCTGGCCATAGGTCAGTCCCTGGTAAATGGTACCACAGGTACCCAGGGCATTGTGACCAGAGAAGTCCTCTAAGGGCTGCAGCACTTATTGTGCCACCCTTAGAGGTCCTGTACCACTACACTCACACTGCCTTTGCAGGCTGCATGCTATGGTGCAGAACAAAGTGAAGAGTCGACATGGCATACATCTCTGTGTGCCATGCCTACAACCCACTGCCCTGGCATAGGCCAGGCACCCCTCTAGCTGGGTGCACTATACCAGTGGTGAGGGTACAGGTGCATGAGCCCTGTACACCTACAATGTCTAAGTCCATTGCTAGACATTGTAAGTGCAGTGCTGCCATTAAGAGTATATGGTGCTGGGAGTTTGTCACTACAAACTCCACAGCACCATAATGGCTACACTGAAAACTGAGAAGTTTGATATCAAACTTCTCAGCACAGTAAACCCACACTGATGCCAGTGTGGGATTTAATGAAAAATGCACACAGAGGGCATCTTAGAGATGCCCCCTGAAAACGAACCCACCACTAGTGTCCAAGCTGAGTTGCTGCTTTCAGCTGACACCACCAGACATGTTTCTGGACCCCTGGGTCGAGAGCCTGCTGCTCTCTGGGGCCTGAAACAATGCACATCCTGGGACGAGGTGCCAAGCCTCCTCCCTCAGGATGGGCAGGGTTCACGAAGGGGAAGCTTCAAAGGCTTGCCGCCTTTGTGAGCTTCCCCAGGCCAATTGCTGCTTTCAGCAACTGGTCCCCACTGGTTCTGACCCCCACCTTGGGCGGGAGAACTGGCAGGAAAAACAAGTGAGGAAGAGAGGTGTGCCCACCTCTGCCAACTCCACCCATCAGGTGGGGGAGGCGAGGTGAAGCACAACTCTCAGTCCACACCATCTTGAAGATGGGGGACTCAGCCAACCAGGGACAGACCCATGCCCCCCACCTACTGGAGGGTGGCATAATAGGGGGTGTACCCCCCCAGGGAACGGACCCATTGCTCACTGCCTTTTACCTACCTGTAACCCCCTTAATCTAGTATTTAGGGGCACCCCTGAACCTTGCTTCCTCAGATCCAGACAAGAAACCACAGCAAAAAGAAGAACCGAACAGCCGTGCAGCAGCTAACAAGAGGAAGACGCCCACTGACTTGGCCCCAGCCCTACTGCGCTGTCTCCCCCTCGAACCTGCTCCTCCAAAGTCCCGGTGTGTCCTGCAGCCAGCAACCTTAAAAACCCCAGAGGACCTGCCTGCCTTCACTTCCAAAGACTGCTTCTCCCTTGAACACCGGAATTGTTCAACTGCAACCTCTGGCTCCGGCCGTATACCGCGAATCCGCCCCGCTCTGCACCCGCCATCCCCGGCCTGAGCTCGAGTGGGCAAACACCATGAGGAGGTCCCCCCGGCGATCCTGACCCGAGATCCAGCGACCCCTGACCTGCTTCAAGCCTCCAGCCGACGCCTGCAGCCTAAATCCAGAAGGCCCCCTAACCGCAACCAGGAGCTGGTAAGACGATCTGACCCCAAAAGGTACCTCTGCACCCGACGCCCCACGGCCTTGTGTGCCCAAACCAACTGTGCCTAACTAACCACTAACTTCCCAACTTACCTCTCGAAGTGGTGGTCGCACCCAGAAGACCTTCATCTTCCTGCCTGCAGTGCTTTTGCAAACCGGAGATTCTCCATTGAAACCAACAGGTCGCCCAACGTCAGGAAATGTCCCAGAGTAGTATCTAGGTATACTACTCTGTGTAAGCCTAGTAATCTCTGTAAACTGGTCCTAGGATGCTTGTTTCCAGTCCAGGGAGGACCTGGCTTGGCAGTTCGGGCTGGACTGTTCCCATGAGGCACAGGGTCAAGACTGATTTGCATATGGCTGGGTTGAAACTGGAACGGCATGGTGAGCAAAAAAACGATGGATTTAGGCCCAGATCTCTGTACTTGGGTGAATGTATGACATTGTTCTGCATTCTGTCCATCAACTGTTTTTGCATTTGTCACCCCGAGTGGGAAGGGTATGCCCAGACGTGGGTCCCGTGCTCTCCATGCCACTGGAATCAAGCTATCCTGGCTGAAGATGGGTGAAACCCTGAAACCGGTCCTAGGATGCTTGTTTCCAGTTCAGGGAGGACCTGGCTTGGCAGTTCGGGCTGGACTGTTCCCATGAAGCACAGGGTCAAGACTGATTTGCATATGGCTGGGTTCAAACTGGAACGGCATGGTGAGCAAAAAAATGATGGATTTAGGCCCAGATCTCTGTACTGGGGTGAATTTATGACATTGTTCTGCATTCTGTCCATCAACTGTTGTTTTTGCAATAGCCATAAGAAAGCGTTGAAGAAGAAATAAAGAGAAAAGGTAATCCCTCAGATCCAAGACACATTTGAGCCGAGGACTGAGAACTCGAAGAAACCAGCAATGACGCTGAAATCTTCAATGCCGGACAGCAGACTGAAGACCAAGGAGCTATATGGATCCAAGTCAAGGTAACCAATAGAGGTAAGCCGTCGAAACCAGCTTCCACCTCGAAAGCGGATCAAAGGCATGGGAGGAAGACGGAGAAAGTCAGCTTAATGAAGTCCGCAAAGACGGGGTCCACAGCGACACCAAAATGCTACTTAGCATCAATGCCAAAACATCGAGGTATCCGATCTCAATGTCTGAAAATTCCTTGGCTGTGACGTTGAAACAAAGAAGCTTGTCAGAATTCGATGAAGAAAGAAATGTAGAACAGAAAAGAAAGCAACTCTGAACTCAAAGCCTTAATTAAAAAGATGAGGAAATTCAATGACTCCCTACAGCAGTACAGAATTGCACTCAAAAAACAAGTTGAAGTAGAAGAAAAAGAGGAGCTGGAACACACTGCTACCACAGAGCTGCAGAAAGAGCTGAAAAAGAAGACCTTTCACACATAGGGGAAGCAACAGATGGCTGGCGAGACATTTATGCAGATAGGGGGTGGAGTCTTACCCATCAAACCCATTACCACCAGACAACTCTGCATACAAGGCAGTAGTAAAGAGGGTTGCAAGCACTTTTAGAGTGCAACTGGAGGAATAACTATCAGAGCCATGTTTCCTCCTTGAGAGACCATTACCTGAAAAAAGAGAAACTGATATCTCCCAATGTTCCAAGCAGGCTGGATCATGGCAGGGAGGCATTTAGGAAACCAGCTGTGGCTAATGCAATAACCCCAAGGGTAGAGGAGAAAAATCGCTTCTCATCAAAGAAACCACCTCACATCATGGGGAACGTGGCAGTGGATTTCCTCGGTTCACTGACAAAATACCAACGTCACTAATATTGTCCTACAAAATTATAGACACCAAGATATCGCCCACAAAATTATCGACATCCTATCCTTATAAAGTAAATGACAAAAATATTGAAACAAAAATATTGATGTCACTAATATCATTGTCAAAAATATTGTTATTTTCTATATATATAAACATAAATAATAAACATTAACCCCTTCGCCGCGGCAGGAATTCCGCCGCGGCGCTGGGGGGGGGTTTGGGGGCACTGCGGTGGCGCCGTGCTCATGACGGAACCACTCCGTCATGAGTCACGGTTGAGCTGTGCTTATGATGGAGTGGTTCCGTCACGACTCCGCCCACTGCGCTAATCGCCCGCACAGGCGGGGAATTAGCGCCGCGTGGGCGGAGCGGCCGCCAACGGCCGCAGCATGACGGAACCACTCCGTCATGAGCACATGGCGCCCATGGCTCATGACGGAGTGGTTCCGTCAAGAGCACGGAACGGGTTAAATATATTTAGAAGTAACAGTAATATAATATAAATTCCATGTATTTCATTAATTTAAGAAAATATATAAGTATCCTACTTATTTAAAAAAATGAAACACACATATATATTAATATATCCACAATGCCAAGTTGCCCATTGTGAGGAAGCCCACACGACTCCGTACCCTCATGCAGTGAGGTCGCAGCATGCTCCTGATTCCCAGACTGGCACAACAAAACTCCTAGGGCTCTACGCGTTTCGGAAATGAATCCTTGTTCACGAGCCTGATGGAAAACCACAACAGCAAAGAAAGTTTGAAACAACTGCTCTTTATTGAAAAACAGACCCCGCCCATCTGAGCTGGATCTTCCGCATGCACAGGTGTGTGCCGTGTTGCATGATGGTATTGGCAGTCCAAACTTATCGATACAACCCAAGTGGGTGATGCTGTTGTTACAAAATACTGTCCAAATATTCCCCAAGTGGGTAATGTCATCTGGAAATACAGCGCCCGCTGCATTACACCGAACACTCACTGGCGAGCGGAATCGTCCTTTGAGCAGCACTGGTCTGTCACGCACCGCAGGTCCGCACAACCACAGCGGGGCTTCCTCGCAACTTGGGCCAAGCCGCCAATACATCCACAATGCCAAGTTGCCCATGGTGAGGAAGCCCACACGACTCCGTACACTCATGCAGTGAGGTCGCAGCATGCTCCTGATTCCTAGACTGGCACAACAAAACTCCTAGGGCTCTACGCGTTTCGGAAATGAATCCTTGTTCACGAGCCTGATGGAAAACCACAACAGCAAAGAAAGTTTGAAACGACTGCTCTTTATTGAAAACAGACCCCGCCCATCTGAGCTGGATCTTCCGCATGCACAGGTGTGTGCCGTGTTGCATGAATATATATATTCCAAATAATATCAAGCATTTAAAGAACATACCAATCTATTTATAAATAAAAAAAAATTATTTGCTAAGAATAAATTACATATTAAAAACAGTACGATTTATATTATACTTTTAACTACACAAAAACATAGCAATGTAAATTGAATTAATAAGAACTAAACTATAACATTTCACAAATGATATATATTGTATAGCCACTGTAATCTATAAACCAGTACAAAAAAATTAAACTCAGAAAAAGTGCAAATTACTATTCCCTCTACAGTAAATGCAACAATAGGGAGAGCGTTGAATAGCACAGCGGTAAAATGTACTATTCCCACTACACTCAGTGCCGCAGCAGGTAAAGTGTTGGATGTGGAGTGGAAAAATGTATTATTCACACTCCACTTAGTGCAACAGTAGGGAAGTGTTGGATTGCGTAGGGGTAAAATGTACTATTCCCACTACAGTCAATGCAGCAGTAGAGAAAGTGTTGGATTGTGAAGGGGTAAAATTTACTATTCCCACTCCAATAAGTGCAACAGTGGGGAAAGTGTCAGATTATGGAGGGGTTACATTTACTATTCCTACTCCACACATTACAACAGTAGGGAAAGTGTTGGATTGCGGAGGGGTAACATTTACTATTCACTCTCCAGTCTGTGCAACAATAGGGAAAGTGTTGGAATGTGGAGGGGTTAAATTTACTATTCCCAATCCAGGCAGTGCAACAGTAGGGAAAGTGTTGGATTGTGGAAGGGTAAAATCTACTATTTCCCCTACACTCTGTGCAAAATTACTCACACAATATTCACTTTAAAAAAACACATTTTAAAAACCTTAATAAATAACAAAATGTTCAAATATTTCAATGCTAACGTTATATATACAAATTACATCAAATCAAATCACAGAAAGCTTTATTTGATTGTTTGAACAGACAATCATAAAAGCACAGTAAGAAAATACATTACACTGTTCGTAGATTAAAAAAACATATGAAATTTACATAGACTCCGGCGCAGGAGATTAAAACAGTATTAAACCAGCAAAAGCCCTCAATTCAGCTAAAATGATTAAATAATCCTATGTTTCCTTTGAATCAAGACTTTTTTCAGAAAAATTGTTATCTTAAAAACATTATGTTCATTGTCTAAGTATTATAATAACAGAAAAGCATGTCGACATTGGCGAAGCCCCGACTGGTTTAATATGGGTAATAGGAGGGAGCTCCTGGCAGCAGAATAGAACCTTCAAAAGAGAGTAACATGAATCGTAGATTGTGGGGAAATATTGTCAGAAGGACAGGGTTGGAGGTCTTGAGACCAGTCATTTTTTGTGGGGAAAGTGACCAATCTATGAAATGCTCCCAGCCTAAATCAGGTCAGTAGGAACCTATCATAAGCACCCGGTACAAAGGTTAAATAGGGTTGAATGTTAAAAGTAGTTAAAACCATCTGATTGTGCAGAACTGTGGGTTTTAAAATCCCAGCTGACATTCTAATACTGTCCAGGAGCATGATGCCCTCTTTCCTTAGTTCCTTCCTCGATATTGCCCTGATGGAACTAGGATTGATAAAATACTCTAAATGGCCAAAATCTTTAAAGAAATTACGAACATATCTTAGCCATGGAATCCTCATCAAGTCTTCCAGTTTTAAAATATCTTAGAGGAAATCTCTGTTCAAATTGGCCTCATCATTAGTCCAGAGCCTGTGCCATAATAGCACAGGCTCAAGCCTAATTAAATCAGAGATGAAAGGGAGTCCTAACTCCGCATGACAAATGCACGCGGAGGAACTATTCGGGATAGATAAAATATATCTTAGAAAGGAATTTCCTACTCTCTGGCTAGAGAGCAGATCAACAAACCCCCAGACACCACTCCCATAGACTGCCGCTGAGACACACTTTACTTTGTAGATTTTAATGAGCTCCTCAGGAGGACTTTTGCCCAGTTTTCTGGCAAAGCCAGTTAAAGCAGCTGTGGTACGTAAAAGTGCCAGTTTTTTTGCTACAACTGCTTGTGCCCAGGTGTCATTATGGGCAAAGAGGATGCCCAAATATGAAAATGTTTTGGTAACCCCAATCTTATGCCACAAACATATCCTTAGGTTTCTTAACACCGTGGCCACAGCGCATGATAAAGGTTTTGGATGAGTTTACTCTTAAACCTAACTCATTCCTAAAAAGGGAGAAACTATCCAAAACACGCTGAAGGCCCAACTGTGTACGAGACATCAGCACCGCGTCGTCTGCGTACAAGAGGGCTGGGATTGGGCGGCCAGTCCATTTATATACAAGTTAAAAAGGAAAGGGACCAGGACACAACCCTGCCTAACTCCATTCCTAATCGGAAAGGCGTCCGAACACTCGCCCTTCAGACCACTGCGCACGCGTGCCTTAGCATCTCTATAAAAACGTTTAAGAAAATAAATAATATTTACATCAACCCCCATAACTTTTAAAATTGAGCATAATTTGGTGTGGACCACACAGTCAAAAGCGGCTGTGAGAACCAAAAATGCTAAGAATAAGTTCCCTTTCTTGGCCCTTGTATAGTTCTCCACCAAGAGGGACAAATCAATGCCCTGCTCTACAGTCCCCAGACCGGCTCGAAAGCCATATTGCAGGTCTGATAGGACAGAATTCTCTTCGGCCCAGTCCTGAAGACGCTCCAATATTATTCTACTCACTACCTTCGTTATGGCATCCAACAGGGAAATTGGCCTGTAGCACCTCGGGTCTTGCCTGTCCCCCTTTTAAAATATGGGCACAATAGTGGAAACTACCCAGGTGGGTAGAAAATTAGTGCTACAGCTAGCATTAAGCACCTGTACTAATAGGGGCCCCCAGAGAGCAATATTTGATTTAAATATATCAACGGGGACCCCGTCTGGCCCGGGAGCCTTGCCACCCTGGCTTGCATAGAGAGCCCGCTCCAGTTCCTCTAGATTAATTCCTTATTTAATAAGGGATAGTTTGGGCCATAAACCTCCTGGACATGATTATCAGTCGTATCGGAGTTTCCCTCACCAGTGTATACTTGAGCAAAATGCTTAATCCACTGTTCCTCGGTTATGGCAATCTCAATTGACAGGCCAGCCTCGCTAGATAAAGAAGGAGCCCTAAATGCCTTCCAAAACGCCGCACTATCTTTAGCTACCGAGGCCGAATGTAATGCCTCCCATGCCTCCTTCTTCAATGTAACTTTTCTATCCCTTAGTGCTTGTTTGTATGCCCCTCTAGCTGACCTTATATCAAGCATATTTCTAGGGGTTTTATGTGGCTGTTTTTTTTAGCTGACAGTATGCTTGAGTACACCCCGTATCAAACCACCCATGCTTGGTTCCATTACTCTTTTTGTGTCTAATAAGGGACTCATTTATGGTGTTAGTTATTACAAGAAATGACACTAGAATATGGTCAGGGGCAGCTTTTTCACTCAAGCAGGTTTCTATGTCTAACTTACATTTACCCACCACTGTTTTTATCAGCTTTACTTGATCTATCATAGCCCAACGAAGGGAGTACCCATTGGTACTCCCAATGGCTATATTTTCTAACAACTGATCGCTGTTGTTAATAGATCTGAAAGTTTTATTGGAGGGTAATGAAATAGCCAGACAGAGCGGGAAATGATCACTAAGTGAATTCTCTGAGACAAAGAAGGAGTGAAGATTATGTGCATGATTACTTGAGGTTAAAACATAATCAATAGTAGAGCAAAGTCCTCTACCATTGAATGTCCAAGGCATAGGAGCAGGTGTTGGGCAAAGTTCATTTGCAAAGCCCAGGTCAAAACTGAAAATAAGCTCATTTAACTGCTCCCCCAAAGCAGTATGCCTGAAGTGAGATGAACCTGCTCCTTCTTCTCTTAAGGCTCCGCATAAATTGTCCCCAGGGTTATCACATAACATACAATTAAAATCCCCTACCAGTATTAACATAACGTCTTTTGTCTTACTTTTACCTGCTAGTTTCAACGATTGCGACATATTTGTTATAACAGTACCAATTTTTCCTGGGGAAACATTATTATAAAAATTAACCAGGACTATAGAGCAAGTTATATCTAGATCCATTTTGACTAATTGATGGTAATCGTCATTGGCAAGCATCGTTATTTTATTTGTGTTCATGCTGCTCGAAATATAAATACACACACCACCCTTAGCCCTGCCACTCTGACCATCTACTGCTGGAATGTGAGAGGTCCTATACCCGTTCAAATGGATCGCCTCCTTGGTCCATGTCTCCTGAAAACACATGATCTCAAACTAGGAAATAAATTCGCACCACAGTTGGTTATTTAGCTTGGAACAGATACCAGCAATATTCCATGAAACTATATTGCACAAAGATGGTTTACTATCAGCGAGACAATTGTTGGGGTGGGTTACCACCCCCGTTAAGTCCTTCTTTGGATATCTAGATGGAGGAGGGGCATTTGGAGTGCCATGGGGATCTACCCGAACCTCATTTATTGAGTCCATAAATTCTCGTGCCTCACCTCTGTTACTACTGATAAGATCCTCATTTAGATCAATAGATGGAGGGAAAACATTTGAAATACCCTGGGAATCAACCTGAATCTCCATCTTTGAGTCCCTAGGCCCTTGAACCTCATGGCACCTGAAGTCCTAGAGTTTGGCTGCCTTAATCTACCGCCAGACTGCGTGAGTATCATCAAAGAGGCTAGACGTCCTACCACAAGATCCTGCTATGCAGCAAAGTGGAAACGGTTTGTGATATACTGTACTAATAACCACATCAACCCACCTGATGCTTCGGTTCAAAACATTATATGTTATTTGTTACATCTACAAAGTTCGAATTTAGCGCACACATCCATATGCTTACATTTGGCTGCAATAGCTGCATACCTCCAAAATAGGCAACATCTATCTCTTTCGAGTGCCTGTTATCAAAGCCTTTATGGAGGGACTCAAAAGAGTCACTCCCGCAAGACATCCACCTGCTCCAGTGTGGAATCTCAACATTGTTCTCACCAGACTAATGGGTCCACCATTTGAGCGATTGCACAGATGTGAACTGCAATTTCTTCCATGAAAAGTTGCTTTCCTAATTGCTGTCACATCACTCAGAAGAGTGGGTGAGCTTCAGGCATTAACTGTAGAAGAACCTTTGTTACAAAAAAAACAAAATAAGGTGGCTCTTCGGACCAATCCTAAATTCCTTCCTAAAGTCATTTCTGCTTTTCATATCAATCAGTCTGTTGAGTTACCTGTGTTCTTCCCTCAACCAGATTCAGTGGCAGAACGTGCCCTACCCACATTAAATTTGAAGAGAGCACTGCTTTATTACATAGAAAGGACAAAACTTTTCCGTAACATATCAACTATTTGTCGCTTTTGCTGCATCACACAAAGGCAATCCCATATCAAAATCATGTATTGAAAGGTGGATAGTCAGGTGCATTCAAATATGCTATGCAAAAGCAAAACGAAAGTTAACAGTTCCCCCTAGAGCACACTCTACACGCAAACTGGGGGCTTCTATGGCATTCTTAGCAAATGTACCCATAGATGACATATGCAAAGCTGCAACATGGTCTACACCTCACACATTCACAAAACACTATTGTGTAGATGTGCTAGCAAGACAGCAAGCTAGGGTGGGCCAAGCAGTTTTACGTACACTATTTCAGACCACTGCAACAGCTACAGGTAAGCCACCACTTTGGAAGATAAGTGCTCTGTAGTCTATCTATGGCATATGATCTGCAGCTCATATGCCTCGAACGGAAAATGCTTCTTACCCAGTATGCATCTGTTCTTGGCATATAGAGCTGTAGAATCATATGCGCCCACCCGCCTTCCCGGGTAGCTATACCTGTTGCAGTGATATCTTACATAGATACATACATTCATGGACATCTCCTTTTACTACTCTTACTAACTCCATTATCACCCTCTGTGGGAAAACTATCAAACAATGGAGTCAATGCCCATGCGCACTATCACCAAAAGGAGGAGTCACCTACCTAGTGACTGGAAAGACTTCTTAGTAGAAAAACAAAGTGCCAACACTAGATGGCGATCTATGCATAGCATATGACTCTACAGCTCTATATGCCAAGAACAGTTGCATACTGGGTAAGTAGCATTTTCATTCTCCTGGGCCCGCACTGTGAAACATACTCTGCTGCAGAAGCAGGGCACCCCGCTTGGATGCGAAGGCTTCAGAAGATGGCCTCAGAAGCTCTGCATAGCGTGTTTTGAAGGGCCCCAGGGGCACATTGAGGGGGCTAGAGGAGGCATTGGTGGTTGCACCTCTCACAATTGGAGATGTGTTCTTCCATTGAGGCCCCTGCTCGTGCGACGACTGATCAATTGGCTGGAGACTGGTACAGTATCCATGATACTTGACACAAGGCTCTGTTAGAAAGCCACGCTGCAGCTGGTCCCCTGGCTATGGAAGTGGTTCAAGCCAGGCCATGGTGCGGCTTGCTGCCCGGGACTGGCTGAGGTGGAGTAATGCATCTGGTGCAGCCCTGCTCTATGGACTGTACCTACTCTCATCTGCAGTGGGTGGCAGTGCAAGATCGTCCATCGCTGTCTGCTCGTGCTGCCCTACAGTGTCACTTTCAGGGGGTCTGGGGGATCATACCCACCAATGTCGCCAGAAGAGTCATTCGTGAATGCTAGCATGATTGCGGTTTCCCCATGACCAAAGACAAGCCTCCCAATGCGACAGCCAAGCAAAGCAGTCTTGAGACATTTTCAAGCATTGGCGTTTTGGCTCCGGACTCGAGCGGGCCTACGGGTTCTGGCCCAGACAACACATCGCTACAGATGGCCATTACACAGTCCCGGGATATGTTTAACACTAAGATAAGCATGGTTGTCTCCGATGTCACCCTGCTTTGCCAGGATTTCCGGAATGTGGTGGAGGGGAGGGGATCACCAAAGCTGAAACTAGGGTGTCAGGAATCGAGTACTCGGTGGTGGCCCTACAGCAGAAAAGCAACACTCTAACAGGCGTGATGAAGGAACTGGCGGCACAGGTGAAAGACACCAAGGGCCGCGCTCATATCAATAACCTGTGATTTGACAGCTTCCCTGAGGGGTGAGAGGGCCCCTCCATTGGTAAGTTTCTGATGCAATGGCTTTGATCTATAATACCCACAGGATCACTCTCTGCATGCTTTGTGGTGGAGAGGGGCCACAGAGCACTAGTGAAGAAACCCCCTCCAGAGGCAAGGCCTCAACAGGTGATCGTCAAAATCCTCAACTACATGGATAGGGACACTGTCCTTAAATATGCACGGAGGAACTGCCAAGCCAGATCATCCCTGGACTGGAAACAAGCATCCTGGGACCAGTTTTAGGGCACCACCTTTCATCAGCCAGGCTAGCTTGAATCTAGTGGTGCAGGGAAGACCTCGCTTGGCAGTCTGGAATGGACTGTTCCCATGAGAAACAGGGTCAAAACTGATATGCATATGGCTGGGTCTAAACTGGGGTGGTATGGTGAGCAAACAAATGATGGATTTAACCCAGATCTCTTGACTGGGGGTGAATGTATGATTTATTCAGCATTCCGTTCATAATTTGTTTGCATAGCACTTTTTGCAATAAGTGGGATGGGTATGCCTAGACCTGGGTCTCTTGCTCACTGTGCCGCTAGATTAAAGCTAGCCTGGCTGATGAGGGGTATTACCCCGAAACTGGTCCTAGGATGCTGGTTTCCAGTCCTGGGAGGACCTGGAGTGGCAGTTCAGGCTGGACTGTTCACAGGAGGAACAGGGTCCCAGAAAAACAAACTACACAAAAACAAAAACCTGTCAGTTTACAGTTCCTCCACCATGCCACACACATAGGAGGCAGACTAAAATATTTCCTTTAAAAATAGAATGACATAACATCAGACAAATGGATTTTAAACATAATAAAGTACAGATACTGCAAAGAGCTAGCAAAACAACCTCCAAACAGGAGACCAAAACAAAAGATATATTCAAAAGCAGAATTATCTCATCTATTCCAAGACGTGCGGGAACTTCAAGGGAAACATGCAAAAGAGCAAGTACCACACATGTAGAATATACTCCGTAGTTCTTTTCCTTAATTCCTAATTACAAAGGTAGACAGAACATTACGCCCAATATTAGACCTAAGGTTTCTAAAAAACATTATAAAGACTCAAGGATTCATGATGACTACACTGCAAAAGGTGATACCTCAATTGCAAGAAGGAGATTACATGGCTACCATAGACTTAAAGGATGCATACCTATACATCCCTATAAACAAAAAACACAAGAGGCTTCAGAAAAAACCACAGTATGGAAACCGCCCTCCTCGCTGCAACAGACGACATCCGCACCCTACTGGACAAAGGAGAAACAGCATCCCTCATCCTCCTCGACCTCTCAGCGGCGTTCGACACAGTCTCTCACCGCACCCTAATACGCAGACTCGACGACGCAGGGATCCAAGACAAGGCCCTCAACTGGATCCGCTCTTTCCTCTCCGGCAGAACGCAGCGGGTCAGACTCCCCTCTTTCCTCTCTAACCCTACACCTAACACCTGCGGAGTCCCCCATGGGTCCTCCCTCAGCCCTACACTCTTCAACGTCTACATGGCTCCGCTCGCCCCCATTGTCAGAACCTACGGACTCAACATTGTGTCGTACGCAGACGACACACAACTCATCCTCTCCCTATCCAACGAACCCAAGACTGCCAGACACAATTTTTGAGAAGGCATGGAAGCCGTCGCCAAATGGATGAAAAAGAGCTGCCTACAACTAAACACCAACAAAACAGAAGTACTCATCATGGGCCCAAACCTTGATGCATGGAACAACACCTGGTGGCCCCCGCCCTTGGAAGCCCGCCCACCCCCACGGACCATGCACGCAACCTGGGAATCACCCTGGACTCCGAGCTCAAAATGGATGGCCAGATCAACCCAGTCTCGTCCTCCTGCTTCCAAAACCTCCACCTCCTTCGTAAGACCTTGAAATGGATCTTGTTCCAGATGAGTTCTAAAGTTCAGGGGTCTGGGTCCCAGTATTTGTATCTGAAAATCCTTTGATCTTTCAGGCAGAGGGTGTCTGTGCCCGGCAAGAACCAGTTCTGCCTTCTCTGGTGTGATTTCCTGGCAGGAGGTGGAGACGGCATTGTCAGAGGCAGACCAGGCCCTATGAGGTGCAAGGAAATCTCCTCACCCTTCCCCCATCACAGCCCAGGTCTGTTCGGCCCTTTCCTGACCTACCTAGACTATCTGGAGTCCATCCGGCCCCCCAGCCTTCTGTCATCCAAAACCCAGACAGGCAATCCACATTCCAGCAGAGGCACACAGGGTGACTGAGCAAGAAATTACCCACTTTCTAAAAGTGGTATTTTCAAAAGCAGAATGTAAAAATCACCTTCACTAAAAGATGCATCTTTAGATTCTGAGTTCAAGGATTCTAAATTTTATTTTCTTACCGAATTCCCTTGGCCAGTTATGTTTATAAGATGTTATAAACAAACCTCCCATTCTGTCCTGTGGGGAACTGGTAGCCTTGCAATAGTGAAAAACAAAATTGGCTGTAATTCACTATTAGGACATTCCACACACACCAGGGCATGTCCTACCTTTCACATACATTGCACCCTGCCCACAGGGGTACCTTGAGCCTACCTGAGGAGTGCCTGACATGTAAGAAAAGGGAAGGTTAGGGACTGGCCAGTGCGTGCACTGGCCAAGTCGACATAGCAATTACAAACTGCGCGCAGACTCTGCAATGGCAGGTCTGAGTTACCGTTTTCAGGGCTACTCACGGGGGTGGCACAACCAGTGCTGCAGGCCCCCAAGTAGCGTTTGATTCACCGGCCCTGGCACACGCAGTGCACTTTACTAGGGGCTAACCGGTAAATCGAATATCCAATCATGGAAACACCAATCCATAACACAATTTACACATAGAGCATATGCACTTTAGCACTGATTAGCGGTGGTGAAGTGCCCAGAGTCCTAAACCCAACACAAATAGGTCAGGGAAAAATAGGAGGAAAAAGCAAAACGTTTGGGGATAACCCTGCAAAAAGGTCAAAAAGGGCCATTTCCAACAGGAAATTACTGGGAATGATGGCCTTATGCATTCATTTAATTCCCAACATTCGACTACACAGGAGAGCATTTCAAGAATGGCTCCAGACACAATGGTCACAGGCAACAGGGAGTTGGGAGGATCTAGTGGTTGTCACAAAGACTGTTCATCAGGAGATGGCATGGTGGAACCAAACAAACATAGCACAGGTAAGACTTTTTACACCACCAACTCCGATAGTGACCATAAAAACGGATGCGTCCCTAATGGGATGGGGAGCACACATAAACAACATCTAAGTGAGGGGATTGTGGACACAGCAGGATGCAGTGAAGCACATCAATATCTTTGAGGTGAAAATAGTATTCTTAGCCATAAAAGCATTTTAGAAAGAGCCTTAGGGGAAAAGGGTGTTGATACAAACAGACGACACAACCACTATGTTTTACATAAACAAGCAAGGCGGAACTCAGTCTGTAGCACTCTCAATGCTAGCTCAAGAGATTTGGAGATGGGCAATTCCAAGGGGAATAGACATGACAGCAATACACCTACCAGGAAAGGACAATATAGAAGCAGACAATATAGAAGCAGACAGACTGAGCAGACAAACAACATCATCACATGAGTGGGAACTAAATCAAGCATAACTCCAGAAGATTTTCAGGAAATAGGGACACCACAAATAGGCCTTTTTGCAACACCCAACAATGCAAAATGCCGAAACTTCGCATCCAGGCGACCTTACAATCAGTCCCTAGGGAATGTGCTATGGGTAGACTGGTCAGGCATATTTGCTTATGGTTTTCCCCCAATACCATTACTGAACAAAGTGATCAGCAAATGCAAGATCAGCCAAAGGACACTGATTCTCATTGCACCACAGTGGGCCAGACAAACTTTGACGCATGGGATTGATTGGATTCTCTGTGTGCCTCTGATTTGGGGCGGAGGAGGGTACTTTCCTTCGGACGGTTTTGGATTGCCAGCATTGACGCATTTTTTGTGGGGCGTGGCATCCTGTCTTGGGTAGGCCCTCTCCTGGGAGATTCTGTCAGTTCCTTTAATTGATCCTTCTCCACAGTACGGAGGAAATAGGAGGAAATCGGTATAAAAAGCAACTGTTGTTTCTGGGGCTTACATTGGTGAAAAGAGACAGCTAGAATATGGAAAACAAACACACCTCCATCGGTGGGAGCATGGAAGAGAGGGATGGGCCATTGTATGGGTTTTGAGGTTGCGGTGTGCCAGGCAAGGGGATACCCCCCCCCAAAAAAAAACACCCGAAGATTTGGCACTGATGGGCCGATAACAGATGCATAGTTTTAGCCCCAGTACACACTATTGTATCCCAATTGGAAGCTAAAATACAGAACTATGGAGACAGAGATGGGGTCTAATGTTGTATGAATTAGGGTTTTATTGGTGGCATTTGGGGGAGGGAATTCGGGGATTGACTTTGCAAGTTTTTTGTGTTACAACTGTTCACACAATGTTGTTGAGTGCATTGAGAGATTGCCAGAGCATACATCTGTCACAGGACGGGGTTAAAACCCAAATGATCAACACCGCCCAAGAGCAAAAAGAGAAAGAAAAAGTAAAAAGAGACTTCAAAGAGACTTTCCGGACCCAAACATTAGATGGTGGAATAATGCACAGCATGTGAATACAGAAAATTCTTCAAGCTGCAAAACTACTCCTATCGGTAAGTAGCCATTTAGCTTTTGGTTCACAGATATAAACGGTTGCTCCTGTACTTTTTTCGTATGGTCTGAGAAAATTGCAATGGCATGGCTTTCAAAACAGGAGGCGTCTTGTTGACATACTGCCTGAAGAATGGCTTCTCTGTCACCATAATTTCTGAATTTTGCTATGATCGTCTGCGGAGAGTCCTAGGTGGCACTCTCTGAGCCAATACCCTATGCTCTCTTTCATCCCCCTTCACTGCGGTAACATGATCTAGTGTTTTCCTGAGGTCTACCCAGAGGAGGTTGACCTCGTTCATGCCTCCCTCTATTTTTCTTTCTAGCAAGTCTCTGTAAGTTTGAATGATGAGGAGGAGATTAGACAAAGTAGGTTCATTTTTCTGTTCCAACGGCTGCGCAGGTGTTGTATTCACCTGGTGAGTCTGCTGTTGCGCCATTGGGTGGGTTGTAGTCTACTGCATGATGGATTGATTTGGAGTGGGTTTGGTCACACTGCACTTCCTCATCATGAACAGAATCACTGCAGGAGCCCTGCGAAAGACCCGTAAGTGGCACCATCCAAAATGCCTAGGGTGGTAGAACAGAGCAGACCGACCCTGAGGGGCAAGACGTGTCCCAAGCATGCCCAACAGATTCATGCTCTAGTCAAGGATGCTTGATATTCCCCCGATTTCTGAGCACCAAGAATGAATGATAGGCACCATCAAAGAAAATTAGGAGAATCCGACAAATGATCCCAGCAGTTCAGGTTGAGCCAGGCCCATCTTCCAGCAGGTACCAGGGGCCCCAAAAACTGTAATCAACAGGTCGTGCAAAAGTGGAAAAGCCAGTTTTTCAGCAACTCAACATGGATGACTTCTCAACTGCAGTTAGGTGCCCGGGCTAGGCAATCCCTAACTCCATAGACATTCAGGCACAGTGGGTACTGCGCTATCCTCAGTGTCTGAGCCAAAAGCATGCAGTGGCAGCTCCAGCTGTCCCAGGTAGACCGGCTCACTCCAAAACTCCTCCTGGGCCAGTAGTCAGACCTCAAGGGGGTAGCCTCTATGTTATTCTCTGCCACCCAGCTCATTCTCTCAAGGTGTAAAGGTCTGCCCAGAGATCCTCCAGCAGCTCCCATCTCATTGCAGAAGGCCACTCCAAATGTCCCAAGAGTGGGCAGCTTAGGTGCTGCTGGGTGAATCGCTGCCAAGCTGAACAAGCTCCACGGCCCTCCCAGCCCAGCAGCTCGCAGCTAATCGCAGATGTCCAGCCATCCTTAACGGACACCAGAGGCACCAAACAGAAAGGATACCTCCTTCAGAAAGTGCTGTTGGTGCAGCTCAAAATCGATGAAGTGTCTTAAAAAACAGCAAAGGTCCACCGGATTACCGCATAATGGTGAAATGTGGGTAGACATTACAATCTATTGGCAAACACTTAGATTATCTCTTGAAAATTTTGATCTGCATGCACCACATTTCTTCATAAAAGACATCATGGATTTAATCAGCATAATAGAGGAACTCCTTTTGATCCTAAATGACCTTTTGGTCACCATAGGGATCCAGTCCTTGTCTACCAATATTACCCACATGAAAGCTGTGAAGGAGATTAAAAACACATAGAACATTAGAGAAAGGCTTTATCCCGATCTATACAACTGTCATAACTGCATCAGTTAGCTGCTTATTTTATCTTTTTTCTTTTTTTTAAATGAGTAAAAAGCAGCACAATGGGTGAGATAGATGGATAGATAGATGGATAGATAGATGGATAGATAGATGGATAGATGGATAGATGGATAGATGGATAGATGGATAGATGGATAGATGGATAGATAGATAGATGGATAGATGATAGCAACATCACAATTTCAATGTGTTTTTTTTAGGGTCGGATGAGGCGCCCGAAGGGAAGATTCGCAGGTTTATCAGCCACAAGAATTGCAGAAGTTCCCTGAAGCTTGAAGACGGAAAGAGCTATCTGATATGGGGTCTGAAGAGTGACATGTGGACTCAAAAGGACGAGTAAGTAAATTCTGGAAATAAACATTCATCTAGAAACATTATCAAGCAGTGTTAGGGCAATCAGTGGCTCATGCTCTATCATCATAAACTATTCTTGATCTCCTGTGATACGTAAGAATGTGAAAGCAACAATGGGTCTTCGATTCTAAAGATAACACATGACTAGGCTTTCCTGTTTTCAGTTTCTATTTTTAGTAAATTCTGCTGTGTGTTTTTCACCGTTTTCAAGTGATTTCAATACTTTTAAAAAACAGTTTCACGCCATTAAAAACAACAGAAACAGTGTTTTTCCGGTGTTTATGGAACTTTTTGCTTTTATTATTGCTTGTTTTCTGCACTGATAGTGCATGGTATATAGACAGTGTACGTACCGTGTATATGAGGTCCAAATACATTTTTACAAATCAAACTTATCGTAGCACACCATACAATACTTCTTCAGTGAGTCTTTGGTCATGAACGCTCGCTCTTTCCTTCCCATGTAAACTTTTATCTGTGAAAAAGCCCTACCAACATTGGTGCTTGAGACAGGCAACGCCAAAATAGCCAGTACACAATTTGCTAATGCTGCCCACTGATATAGCTTTCCATGTCATTACTGGTGTACCTGAATATTGTGATTCTCTGCGACAGGTTCTGCAACATATGCTTTGAACTGGGCGCATATGCCCTCAGAGTTATTGAAGCAGTCAAAAATGAGGGAGCACATTTGAAACTCTGGAGATAATTTCCCTTTACGGAAGGGATCTATAACTTGTGCAGAGTACCACAGTGAGGCTTCATTGACTTGAAATGCCATGGTTGGTGAAGGGCTATTTCTCATACATTGTAAAATAAAAGTTCCCAAATCGCTCCTCAACATTTCTTTGCTTACCAAGTGGCAAGCACTCTAGCATGGAACGTGTTGCAGTGCCAAAGTCACTAAAAGTGTCACCCAGCCTATTCTTAAGGAGATGTTTAATATCTGCCCCAAATATGCTGAATATTTGGTAGACAACTTTTTGCAGCAGCATTCCAAGTGACACTGTATTCCATGTTTTCCAAAGGTCTGGTGTCATCTTTTCACCAGTATCCCACATGCTTTGCGATTGCACTCTTTTCACATATACCTGTCACTATACCTTGCATTGAATGTTTAAAGCCTGGGGTGTTTGGCAATTCACTTACTATCAAGACTGACTCATTAGAAAAGGGGGCTGATGTATCAAGGGTTTTTACCCATCCTCTGTGGTTGAATGTGATGGTATATATTGGGAAAAATTCTTATGAAACCTACATTTTTCCTATCAGTGAAAGACTCAAACGTAGCCAAAAAATCAAATATGATTTTGATATTTCCTTATTCTCTACAGTTTATAAAATAAATAAACAACACCTAAAACAAGACCACAAAACTGAAAAAAAGGAAGAAGAAACAAGATTTTAGTGACATCCCTAAACAACAAAACTCAAACAGAATATTGTTAGCCCAGTCTTTCTTACTGCTACCTTATATAACAAAGTTACATTGTATTGGCCCCTACAGGAAGAAATAAAAAATTACTCTTTCACTCTCCTTTTCCTTTGTTTGAATGGCATTTAGTTTGTTGTTGTGCAGGTTTTTTTTCAGTGTTTATATGTTTACACTGGTGAGGGCTATTTGCCTTCCAGTGGAGTTTTATCAGTTATAATAGGCTTAAACCTAAAACCGGACAGCCTACACATGACCTACACCTGTCCAAATATGATTTGGAATTACATAGTGGACCCTAATGCCACCCTGCTGTTTGAATACACTGAGGGAACACACAGGGCCTCACCTCGCTTCCAAATACATTGTGAGTATACACAGAAGCCCAATGACTGTAAATATAGACGGGGACACTAAGCAGGAATCTCCCTGCGAACACAATGTGAAATCACTCAGGATCCGCCTTCTAGTAACCTACTGTGAATGATTACACGGAAATATCCCTGCTTTCCTCATACAGACTGATGCTAAGGGAGCATTGCTTTACCCCTCTGTGAGATTACATAGGGCTGTCCATCTCCATCAAACTGCACTCTGATTACGAAGTAAGATTACAAAGGGTCCTCATTGTTGTCCTAATGCAATATGAGTATCCTAGTGCTGTCTAAATACACTGTAAAGGAGCCACACTGTTCTTCTAATTCAGTTTGAGATTACACTGGGAGCCTACTGCTATCCGAATACACTGCAACACTAGGCAGGTGCCACGCTGCTTTCCAAAGCAGCATGAGATTACACAGGGTCACCACTGCTACCCAAATGCACCACAAGACTATACAGGAGCTTCTAATGCATTGTGTAATTACACAGGGAGCCCACTGCCATCAAATCACTGCAAAATTATAAAGGAGCCACACTGCTCTCCTAATGAAGTGTGAGATTACACAGTGACTCCATTGCTATCCAAATACACCACAAGATTAAACAGATGCCACACTACTTTCCTAGTACAGTGTGAGATTAAACTGTGACCCCACTGCTACCTAAATACAGGAGCTACAGTGCTCTTCTAATGCAGTGTGAGTTTACACAGGGCCCCAGTGCCAATCTAATAAAATATCAGATTACACATGCCCCTACTACTGTTCTACTGTGTGAGTTTATAGAGGACTGTTATCCAGATATGTGAAAATACACATTCTTTCACTTCTCCCCTAAAGCGAGATTACCCTGGTACACCATATATTCACTTCTCCTACTGCCCCAATGCGGTTTGACATTATGAAGATTCTAAAGCGAACATCATACTGCAATGTAGTACCATACAAATATGTGACAAGATCTAATTAGGAGATCATTGCAGTCTGAATAAAATATAACATTATTCAACAGTTTTAGGAACCTCATTGTATTCAACAATTACCAAGCAGTGGGAAGGAGCTCCTGCTTTCACTTTCTCCTGCACATTGTGAATAGTTGTTATTGTGCTTTGGGAAGTGATCAATTAAGTGCTCCAGTGATAAGAAATTTGACACCACTGCTGGCCCATTTTATTCTGGTGCTGTGCATTTTTGCACCATGTTTACACCAACATTTGCACCAAGCAGGTGGCCAAAATTCTAATATTGTGGAGGTCTGTCAATTCAAGTGTTGTCTTTGTGGTCCTCATCTGTCTAACCGTCACAGCAAAACTGCAGGGATTAGTGCAAAATCGCCAGAGGAAAGAATTGTCCAGCACTGGTGCAGGTTCTGTGATCTAAACCTGAGTGATTGTTTGCTAAAAGTGAATCTCACACTGCCTGCCTGACACTGTGCACCTCCATTGCAGGTTTGCCTACTACATTGGGAAATACACATGGATCGAGTGGTGGCCAAGTCCAGAGGAGTGCACCAATGCAGAACACCTGAAAATCTGTGACGAATTTTCAGATTTCACTGAGAATGTGATGATTTTAGGCTGCCTGAATTAACCTTATGGAAGCAATAGTAAAGCGGGCTCGTGTGGCGAACTCTTGCCTGAAAACAGTTTCTTGCATGGTATGCGTTGGTGATGTCTACCAGAGTGTAAGGACTCAGTCTGCTCCTACTTCCAGTTCTGAAAGTTAATGAAAGACAATTATTTTTACAGAAATAAAAATATATTCCCAAAACAGTGAGTCTGCTTTGTTTCCATTGTGTTTAATATATATTACCTATTTGTTCTTTCCCTTCTCGCTTATTCACACAGAACAAAGAAAATGCTCTTGGAAACTTGCTGTTTCCGCAGGGTGCCCCAAATTTCTTTTGACCTATTTGCTGAACTCTTATTTTTGCTGGCTACAGAACTCTGTGCACTGAAGCCCTTCAAATTGAATCAGTAACGTTCTTGTGCTCCTCCTTTCAACATAATAAACCTGGTATACTCCAGATTGGCATACTTAACTTACTTATAAGTCACTTATAAATCCCTAGTATATGTTACCAACAGTGCACCCAGGGCTGGTTAGTTGAATGTTCTTATTGAGCTGCAGCAGACATTGTGCCACCCAATTGAATGACAAGTCAAACATGAGTGCAAGTCTGACGTGTAGCACAGTGGTGCAGGTTTAAATTACAAAGTTGATATGTTACAATAACTTCTTTTGACAGGCCTAAAACCCTGTTCTAAATATTTGTAGTCACCGTTAAGAAAGCCTTAATGACCATTAACACTTTGGTGCATGCTATTTAAAAGTAGGACATGTACAGATTAATGTTAATGTTAAACGTCCTAACAGTGACTAGCACATCACAGCTATTTTTACCGTACGAGGGTTGGTTGTTACATAGGAAAACATTGACATACAATAATACATTTAATAAGCGTTATCTTTACCTAGGAAACAGCTCGGTAAATATTTCAAGGACTCTTTTTAGTTGTTAAGCAAAATTAAATGTAATGGTTGTGAGGAAATGCGGTGTATTATATGTGTGGTTATGCAACCTCACTGTGTTATACACTTAAAAACCCCTCTAGGTCCAGTAGGTTTCACCAATAAAACTGTCAGCTCAACCCTGGGTAACTGTGGCACTGAGCAGCAAGGCTAACACAGAGGAACAAGTTTTAAGCATTTACACAGCACCAATCAATTAACGAAGACACCTGACAACAATTAATAAAAAGAGACTGTATTTGGGAAAAAAATAAAAAATTTTAACTGATATCTCACTTTGACATACACAGCAATACGCCTACAACCCTGAGGCCGGCTGCGCTTGCACTTAAGGCACGTCTCATCACAGCGTATCCCACATCCCAGAGGCCGGTTAGCGCTGTGCACAAAAAATTGCAGTGCCAATCATTCTGCAAAAATTATTTCGTTGAATGTCAGTACTATTATATAATTCCCATAAAGGAATACAAAGTTTTCTTGTTGAAACAAAAAAGGAACCGAAACCCCCCCTCCCCCCTTACCAACAAACATTGAGGTGTCCGGCCAGTCGTTTGCCCACAGGACACTAGACTTATACACTGCACAGTTATTAGGTTCTAAGTCAGAAGCCAATACATTCCAGCACCCCCTGTTAGTCTTGCTTCACTCAATCTATGTCCACTTTCCATTCCAGCCCAACTCTCAACCTGTACACGGCCAAATCCCCTAGCTGTGGAACCCATCCTGCCCTTCAAAAATTACAAACACCTCAGGGTGTAGTATTGCTACTGCCAGCCTCGTCTCCCGTCCTGGTCTCTGTCGCTATGCCCACTCCACCCCCTCTTAGATATACAGTATATAGTCCCCAGAAGTTCTTTGGTCTGCTCCGCGGTGGAAGGAGTTTGCTAAAATTTTCAGATTGCGTGCAGCAGTAGAGAACGTCCCGTGACCATTGCGCCACCGTGGGTAAGGGTCCCCGCAGCTAGCACATTGCTACCCTACGCTTCGCCATCAGAAGTCCTAAGTCTACCAGTTTGTGTGCAGCCTTCAGCAGTTTTCTAGAATAGCCCAGCAGTGCCACCACCAGGCCAGGGGAGATCTCCAACTCCACCACCGTGCTTATCTCCCAGTATATATCTTCCCAGAATTTAGAAACACCAGGGCAACTCCACGCTAAGTGAATAAAGTCCACCGTCGGGCAGCGACATCTTTCACAAGCCGCGCTCTCTCGTAGGCCATACCTGTGCAATCTCTCTGGTGTATAGTAGACTCAATTAATGTATTTAAAATGTATCAGTCTGTGTTTGCCATGCAGAGATATTCGTCGCGTATTAGTGCAACAATATGACCACATGGCATCGTCGATTGTGATGTCCAAATCTCTCTGCCAGGCCAGTCTGGCTTTGGTGTACTGATTAGCTCTCTGGGACATCGCCATTTTATATAAGTTGGACATTAGTTCACGGGGAGATTTAGTTTTGATGAGATACGTTAGTTCAATGACCTCAGGGGGCTCGACCATGTCATCCCCAAGGTGTTTCCGCAGTGCCCCACTCACCCTATGGAACTGAAAACGCTGCAGCATAGTGGAAGATTCCGCAGTGGCCGCAACTTTATCCAATATTTTAGTGACACCATCTGCAAACAGTTCCCCTACTTTGTGGATGCCCAGCGCTCGGAGGGCTCGTACTACCCCCCTATCTCTGCAGGGGGACAGCCAAACCACCCAGTCCAGAGGCATCTCTGGGGATTATAATAGAGCCCCTGCCGTTTGCTTCAATATGCAGTTCCAGGCATGCCTAGTTGAATTTAAGGAGTCCAGAGACCCAGTTCTGCAGTCGACCAGCTCAAAGATGACAGCCGGGAGTGGGAGAGGGTCAGCAAACAGTCTCTCAAGCTTGAGATATGGTACTGAGTCCACATCATGAATCCAGCAATGCGCCTGCGCTCCCTCCGCCACCCTATAATACAGCTCCAAATCAGGCGCACCCAGCCCTCCTAGATGGTAAGGCAAAGTAAGCACTCGCCAGTTGACATGAGCCTGTTTGCCCGCCCATGCCAGCCGCACTAGGGATTTATTGAGCCTGGCGAAAAAGGAGCGCGGCAACACTATCAGGACATTAGTAAACAAAAATAGGAATCTAGGTAGCACTACCATCTTCATGATAGATATCCTACCGATCAGTGATAGGGGGAGCCCGATCCAAGTTTCTACATCATCCTCTAGTTTGTCAACCGCCATACCATAATTTTCTCTGAAAACCGTTTCGTAGTCCATATGTAACCTTATCCCAAGGTATCTGACGGAATCATCTGACCACTGCAATGGGTATTCCATCTCCAATGGGGAAGTGGACAGGGTGAGTGGAAAAGCAATGGACTTAGACCAATTGACCTTCAATCCAGAAAGAGCCCCAAAGTGTACTACTTCTCGTAAGACCGGGTAGAGATTGTTTTCAGGGTCTCTCACGTAAAGCAGGGTGTGTGCGTACGTGGAGACTACTATCTTGTAGGTAGGAAAGCTTATGCCCCTGAGACTATGGTATTCCCAGAGTGCAAACGCTAAGGGCTTGGCGACCAATGCATATACTATTGGTGATAAAGGGCAGCCCTGACGTGTTCCCCTGGAAATGGGGATAGCGTCTGTGACTAAGTCCCCCAGCCGGATCCGCGCGGAAGGCGCACTGTATAGTACCCCAATCATCT
The DNA here is from genome assembly GCF_964204655.1 of Triturus cristatus. Classification (NCBI taxonomy): domain Eukaryota; kingdom Metazoa; phylum Chordata; class Amphibia; order Caudata; family Salamandridae; genus Triturus; species Triturus cristatus. Next base: position 100,866,847 of record NC_140586.1, on the reverse strand, counting down.
GCAAAAAGACCTGACCAAGTCCCATTCTAGTCAAAACCTGTCCCATAAAGGGCCACTCCACCGAGTCGAACGCCTTCTCCATGTACAAGAAGACAGCGAGCGCCTTAGAATCCCGCCGGACATGTTGCATTGTGCCAAATACCGCACGCATAATATAAGTGAGGTTTCTACCGGGTACAAACCCTGCCTGCTCCGGGGCAACTAGTTCTGGGGTTACTAGGGCCAGGTGAGTGGCCAAGACTTTCACAAACAGCTTAGTGTCCACGTTTAGCAAGGAGAGCGGACGGTAAGAGCCACATTCCTCCGGGGGTTTACCGGGTTTGGGGATGGCCACCAAAATGGCCTCTCGCATTGATTGTGGCATATGTCCCGTTACACACATGTCGTCAAACAACTCCGCTATATGTGGGAGCAAAAGATCTATGAAGGTATTGTAAATAGTCACTGTAAGGCCATCCGATCCTGGGGCACTGTTCGCCTTCATTCCGGCTAATGCCTCCAAGATCTAATCCCTTTCTATGGGGAGAGACAGGAATTCCCTATACGAATTAGTCAGGAAGGGTAACTTAATGTGCTCCAGATAATTCAATATTTCCCCATCCATATCTATCTGGCGTGAAGCATACAGGCTCGAATAAAACTGTTTGAAGCAATTAGCAATGTCTGCCTCCTCAGTAAGTAGATCCCCCCCCTCTGAATGGACCATGGTTATGGAGGTCTTTCCCCATCTAGCTTTCAGAATATTAGCTAGCACAGATCCAGGCCTGTCACCCTCTCCATACACTCGAGCTGTGGCGTATTTTCCCAAATGTTGTACTTCGCTGTCCCTCATGATATTCCTCCAACAACGTCTTAATTACCTCTGTGGTTTCTCCATCTATCCCTGACTACTGTCTGGCCTCCAAATCCCCCAATTTGCGCTCCAGGTTCGACAGTCTCTGTTGGATGTCCCGAAGTACCCCGTAGTGCTTAGATATGGCCACCCCTCTAATGTACACCTTAAACGCTTCCCAACCCGTTTGGAAACTATCCACCAAACCTATATTAGTGGCAAAGAACGTCTCTATCGCTTCTGCTATTGTTTCTTTAAAGAGGGGGTCCAGTAGAGAGTAGGGGGGAAAACGCCATGTGAATGGAGGGATCGTCCTCTTAGGAGTAGACAAGACTAGCAGGATAAGAGAGTGATCCAATAGGGTACGCGGCAGGACCTGACACGAACGGACCTGGGACATAAGAGACGATGAAACAAGCCAATAATCAATACGTGTGTGTAGATTATAGTAAGCGGAGTAGTGTGTAAAACCACCCTCCATAGGGTGGAGTTCTCTCCACACGTCCGTGAGTGCCATGCTGTTCTTTGCCCTATCTATCGTTCTAACTGCCGTCGCTGGCATTCTGACCGGACAACCTGATCTGTCTAGGCTCGGGTTCCTAACCAAATTGAAGCCACCACACCAGAGTATTTGAGACGTCCCGCTTCTGCTGACTATGTAGGCCAGTGTGGTGAAGAACTCCGGGCAGTCATAGTTGGGGCCTTATACATTAACCAATAGCAGGTCTAGTCCCCTACCCTGACAGCGGGAAATCACAAACCTACCGCCAGCGTCGGCCGTCAACAATTGCAGCTTATAGTCTGACCTGGGGTTAACCCATATCAGTACCCCCTAGCATGTGTTGTGAAACCTGCAGGGTTAACGTTTCCCACCAATCCCCTGGAACGCATCATGGGGCTCTGGATCGGGAGGTGCGTCTCCTGTAGGAAGGCAATGTCTGCGTTATGTCTAGTAAGGTAGTTCAACACTTTACGTAATTTGTGGTGGTCATTAAGGCCCCTTACATTCCAAGTCACCGCTCTAAGGGAATCCACTGGTCTCTGGGAAGTGGCTTTGCTAGTCGATACCATCCTGTTTATTGTACATTACGTACCGTCTTGAATCCTGCGAGTGGCATGTGTATTGTGAGATATATGACAATATGTCTGACCTAGCTAACCTCTTAACAAAAAACTGTGACCCACATCTTCCCCCCCACCCCCCACCCATGGCTGACCACCCACAACACGGCTGCGCTGCATCCTGTATAGGGACTTCCCTCACCTCCCCCCCACACCCAACTAATTTAACAGAAGTGGTGGTTTTCACTTGTGGGCGGAGGTCGCTCCGTGCTCAACCATTAAATTGATGTCAATTTGTGTCTCGACCTCCGAGCACAGAGTACTATTCTAGCCCCACCACCAAACCACAATTGAATACTACACATATCAGAGTGTGACCCTCATCTCAGTGTCGTGTACCTTCTGAAATTGCACATACTGCTGATTACGTCCTGTGACCCCCACAGAAGCCAATACAAAATCTCCTGCTTACTATCCATCAACCACTTACCTAATGGCAGTGGTCATTCTAACGGGAGCTCTGCACAGTGGTGTATCAGTAATTGTCTGCTTCAGAACAGCATTATATACAATACCAACAGACTGCCCTCCACCCCCCGACCCCCCTGCATACAAAATAATTAACAAATGCTTGCCGTCCAACCAGACTCAGTCTTGTTCCTCAAGTGATCCCCCAGCGGCCTGGTCCCGAAGCTGTCGATCCGGGCTCTGCTTCTGCTCTTTGTTCCAGTCTTTTAGCGCCTTCTGCAGAGCCTTTGGTTCTACGAAGATGTGGGACCTCCCCTGCCTGTTCACCCGCAGCTTGGCCGGATACAACATCGCATAGTCCAAACCCATCTCCGGCAACTGCTTCTTCAGTGGGACAAATTGCCGACGAGCTTTCTGCACACGGGTGGTGAAATCCGGATAGAGTGAGATGTATGACCCTTCATATGGCAGCATCTCTTTGTCCCTCGCCGCACGTAGAGCCACATCCCTGTCCGAATGGTTCAATAGTTTTGCTATGATTGGACGCAGCGGGGCACCCGGCTGGGGTCGGGGTCCCAAGGAGCGGTGCGCTCTCTCCACTACAAACATATTTGAAAACACCTCCGCGCCCAACAGATCAACCAGCAGTTTCTCCACAAAGCGTTCCATGTTCCCAGTTTGTGTCGTCTCCGGCAGGCCCGTGATCCGTAAGTTGCAGCGTCGTGAACGGGCCTCAAGGTCCTCTGTTTTGTCCTGCAGCACCTGCATGATCCTGCCAAGCTTTTTATGGTCCGTGTCCAATGTGGTCTGCGCTTCTTCGACTTCTGTGAGTCGTCGATTGGACATGTCAAGCCTCTCAGCAATCTTGTCTAGCTGTTTCCCCATCCTGTCCATCCGATACGAGAGGGCATCAATCTTTGTGCCCAGGGAAGCAATATCACTCTTTAATCCTTTCTCCATTGATAGTAACAAACTACGGATATCCTGTTCGTCTTCTGTCGGGGGAATGGGTCTATTTTCTTCCCCTAAAGCAGGGTCGTGGGATTTAGAGCGCTTCTGTTTAAAGGTCAGCTTAGACTGAGTCCTGTCCAATTTGCCCATCATCCTTACTGATGCTGCTCGCTGATACACAAGACAGTGCCGACTACTCCTGCAGGTGCTAGACGACACAGGTTAACCGGAATTACTCCCTTAAGTTGCAGTCTGCAGGGCCCACCCGTCCCAAAGCTGCTGCGCGATATATGACTGCAGCGCTGCAAAGCGATCCTGCCGCAAGGAGCTCCACCTGATATCGCCTGCCGCTCCTTCTGACCTTGCACCACCTTTCCCCAGGTATTGCCGGGGTCTGATACTCTGCCTTCGGCCGCGCGGCTGGACAATTAAGATTGTCCCACAAGGAGCTCTGCGCCGCACTGCCCTCCTGGTACACCACTCAGCTGGGGCCCAAAGCAAGAACGCAATGGAAGCCAGGCACGTCTCGCTTTGTGGTGGTAGTCCGATTCCCACTGTGCGCCCCCACCGTGGCTCCCACCTCTGTCTTGCTAAGCTCAGTCCCCCAGGCCACACCCCAGAGGGATTGTTATGCCTGAGCAGGCTCCCTGAGATTGTCTGGTTAGGACCTTAGATGCCTTTCCCCCAACGCTGTTCTCAGTCAGAGCAGGTCTCCACAGAGTCGGCGGCCTCGCACCTGTCGCAGCACCCGAAGTTGAGCAATGTGCAAATTCCAACCAGTAGTACACCAGCCAGCCACTCCAGCCGATACACACACTCTGCATGATCTCTCTGTGTCCCAGTCTCTGCAGCGACATTGCAGGAGTGGCCTAGCGCCCCTGCCACAATATCCCTCTTTGCACCATGATGCCAGTAGATAGCGCAATCTATTGGGGACTACCGGGCTCCTGCACTCTGATATTTCTCACTTACCGTTCACCACTGCTAGTGCCTGCTTCCGTGGTATGTCGTGTAATATTGACGCGTCGACCGTGAAGACACACGTGGTGACTGATTGTTGTGTCTCTCCCGGCGGCAGGCAAAATGGCGGCTCCCCCTGACTGCCAAGCCGCGCCTCGGCCTTCAGAGCTCTGGTGGGATGCCGAGTCTCCTCGCGCCCCCAGGTGTGCTCCTCCACTCAGCACTGTATTTCCACTGTTGGCGCCCCTCTATGTTGATCGCGGCTTTGGCCACCCTGTTCTCGTTGGGAGGCTTTCGCCGGGAGATGCAGACGAGTGTTCCCCACACCCTCAGCAGCAGACCCCTCCACCCGCTACCAGTTCGCAGTAGCACCGCAAGCGGTGCCAGCACTGTGCGCTCCGATCTTGTCAGGTCCAGGCCTCATATGTGGAAAGGACCGGCCCATCCGAGTTTACGATGCTGCACGCACTGCGACGTTGCTCCGCCCCGCTCCTCACTGCAGCATGGGGATCGATGGCCTCGCGCTCCGCGGCTGTGAGCTGCTGTAACCTCGGCTCAGAAGAGGTCACAGGGTCCAGAATAAAAATCCAGAGTTGACACGAAGTTCCAACGATCGGGTCACCGCCACCAGCCGAAATTCTAGCAGTGTGAGGCAGGATATTTACAGGATAATTAATCTGTGCTCTGCAGCTCGAGGCTCAAGCAGCCATCTTCGCCGCGAGCCAAGGTCCGCCCCAAAGAGACTATATTTTTATAAGACGTTAGACACTAGCACGCAAAAGATCCACCAGAGGGAGATACATTTTACAAGCAATTTTACTGAACCGCGAACAAGCCTTGGCAGAGTCAATGAATTGGACACTTGGAAGCTTTTAAAAAAAAAAAGTAGGTAAGTCTCAATGTGCATGTTTAGAAGTACTTATGGTGACCAACTCTGACAGGGAGCTAGTCAGGAGAACCAGCAAGGTCCTCAAGAACAGTTACCTACACTGAAGAAGCAGTCTTTCAGCAGGTCCAGGCACTTTATCCTTGTTGCAATGTATTCCTATGGAGCGTTCCTAATTTAAGGGATGAAGGATGCTGAAGATGTCTCTAAGGATACTGTGGATGCGACACAGCCGACTGGAGTCCGCCTGCAGGGATTTCTCGGTCCAGAAGATGGTGAGGGGGCCCTTGTTGCAGGGTCAATTTTTCACAAAGTCCTTTCTAGTCTAGCCAAAGTATAGTCGTCACGGGACTACCACTTGCCAGTTGGCGTGGTCGCAGGCCAATCCTTCCTGAATTGATAGCTTCCCTTCTGAAGGTCTTTGCACCTCTCTAACAGCACTCCCAGGTTCAGTAAACTAGGGTTCAACTCTGTGCATTGGGTCTTGATCTTTCGTGCCGCACGGTGGCGGTGGTAGTGGCTTGAAGACTTTGGGTACCCACTTGCCCTAAGATGAATCTTCAGCTGTTGTATCCCTGTGCTGCAAACAGGAGGCCAGTCACCTGTCCCTTGGAGTTTCTAGTCTTGACTGGTCTCTGAAAACAGCTTCTCCTTGAGCAGGACAAAGCAGCCACAGTCCCTTCATTCACTAGCTACCAGGTGTAGCAGGTGCAATCCTGGTTAGTGCAGCCTCTGTTCAATGGTCCCTCGGTGCAGCAGGGCAGCCCTTCTTTGGTCCTTCTTCCATGTCAGTCGAGATCTGAGGTCTGAGTGCAGGGGTTCCCTCTTTATGCTTGGAAAGTGCCCTCAGGACAGGATGCAGGTGGTAGCCAATGGGCTACCAGGTTTCCTTCCTCTGGGTGACCACTTGCTGTGGAGTGTGGCATCTGGCTATCCCAGGATGAACCATTCTGCCCACTCCCAAGATGGTAAGATCCCTCTCTCAGTGTTTAGATCTTCCTAGCCCACACCCAGGGTGTGGCTACCTCAGAGCTACATGCCGCCCTGGGAAAACCAGTTTGACAACTTGTTTGCACTATCTGCCTCCCGTGCCAGCCTGTCTACCTGTTTACACATCTGCCCTTTAAGGCCGGCTTCACCTTTGAAGCCTGCGTTTCGGGCTAACTCCCAAGTGGCTTTTGGTGGGAGAGAGGTGACACGTCCCTTGCCTGCAATCCCTCATTGTTCTCCTTCATGAGAGTCGTTAGCACATGTCTCCAGGAGGGCAGACAGCAGTACCATGGGCAGCATGTTTGCCCAGAAGGCACAGGACGTTTAAGGGCAACAAAGTCGCAACTTTGCTAAAGCCGCACACTGCAACAAGTTACATTAATTTTAATTTGATATACAAGTTGGGCTTAATGTAACAAGATGTTTGATATTTTGGAGAGCCCACTTAGGTTGCACCATTCAGAAGTTAGCACAGCTGAGGGGTCAACTTGCAACCCTGTACTCGGCAATTGGGCAACCAAGTCATTTCACAGTAAAAATGGCTGGGGAAGTGGCGGCTTTGCCATTGCTTTACATGGTAAAGTCAGACTAGCAGTGCATGACTACTTTGCCAGTCAGCAGTGGCGGACTGGGGGACTTGTTTTACTTGGGGAGCTCCAGGGTGGCACAATCAGTGCTGCAAGTCCTGGGGAGAACCTCTAATTCGCGGTTGTATGACGGAACAACGCATGCCTTTACCACGCATGCGTTACAACTCAAATGCCTTTACCACGTATAACCTTTACCACGCTTGCTTTTACAACATATTTTGTAGCAAAGCATGTATGGTAAAGGTCCATGCGTGATAAAAGTTTTTCCTAACTCCTGCCCTCAGTCCTCAAGCCAGTCCCCAAACCTCCCCATCCCGCTCCTTTTTTAAAATACCTGACCCCTGCCCTAATCCCTACAAATAGTCCCCTGCACTACCCCCACTGCCCCAACCCTTTTTAAAAAAATACCTGACCCTGCCCTAAGATCTAAATCTAGAACCCAGCGTGACCCCCCCTGCTACTGCCCTTTAAAAAAATACCCGACCCCTGCCCTAATCCCTAAAAATACACTCCTGCATGACCCCCACTGCCCCCACCCTTTTTTTAAAAATCCACGACCCTGCCCTAAGGCCTAAATCTAGAACCCAGCGCGACCCACACCGCCCCTGCCCTTTTTAAAAATTCCCGACACCTACCCTAATCCCTAAAAATAAACTCCTGTACGACCCCCACTGTCCCTGCCCTTTAAAAAAAAAATAATTCCGACCCTGCCCTAAGGCATAAATCTAAAACCCAGCGTGACCCACACCGCCACTGCCCTTTTGAAAAATACCTGACCCTGCCCTAAGTCCTAAATCTAAAACCCAGCGCGATCCCCACTGCCCCCTGCCCTTTTTAAAAATACCCGACCCCTGCCCCAATCCCTAAAAATACACTCCTGCACGACCCCCACTGCCCATGCCTTTTTAAAACAAATTCCAGACCCTGCCCTGAGGCCTAAATCTAGAACCCAGTGTGACCCACACTGCCCCTGCCCTTTTAAAAAATTCCCGACCCTGCCCTAAGGCCTAAATCTTGAACCCAGCGCAACCCCCACCGCCCCCTGCCCTTTAAAAAATACCCGTCCCAAACATGACCCCCCTTACCTTAACAGAATGACGACGAGGCAACTCTTGTGAGGCACGGCACAGGTCATCAAGAGGAAGCAGAAGGATCTCTTTGCTCCCCTAATGACGCCAATAGCCTTGACCACAAAGGTGCCTTTACCACTGTTACCAGCATATGCCCTCACCACGTACGTAGTAAAACAAAATGGGTGGTGAAGGCTATGCGTGGTAACAGTATATACGTGGTAACGACTGCGTGGTAAAGGCCCTGCGTGGAAACAGCCTCGTTGTAATGGCTGTTTCCCCTAACTCGCATGACTTGGATACCAGGATACCATTTACTAGGAACTTACTGGTAAGTTATCCATTTCTAGTTGGGTACAGCCAATTCAACATTCACCTTAGGATCAGGCCACTGGCACTGAGGTCTGGTTAGAAGGTCTCAGTGCACTATCAGAGTTAAGAAAACAACAGCATCAGTCAAAAAACGTGAGGGTGACCATACAGAAAGAGCCAATTACTTACAAAGGTGTAGTTGGCTTTTGACAATGATAACAGAAAAGATACTTTAGAAAATGTAGCTTTTGCCTCCCTAAAGTCTCTAGACACTTTTCCTGTAAGAAGTCCACTGTCATCTGGTAGCTTCATGGCTCCACTGTGGTAAGGTGTGAAGTTCTCGCTGGACAGGAACAATGGACCTTGGGAGTGGGGAGGATTTGTCCTCCCATTGACACTTTGGGCCTTATCACGATGCGGTCGGAAATGGCGCCAACAGTCAGTCAGATTCCTTTCCGACAGCCTCATTACGATGGAGGCAGTCGGAAAGGAATCCAAACAGTCGTTCTGACTGGCTTCCGACAGGCTCAGGGAGCCTGTCCACCAGTCGGAATGCGGCTAGTAATCCCAAGGGAGGCTCTTTATGCCCATGGAATTATGATTTCAGGTTTTGGCAGCCTTTCCGTGCCGGGCTTTCCGATACAGAAAGGCTGTCAAAACTGGACTTTGGGGGCCCCCAGCAGGAAACCCTTGGGTACACGGCCTCCAGTTGGAGGCCTAGGGGGCACCTATGATGCCTCCTTGTTGATCTCTACACCAAGCTTGAGTTTAATGGGGATACAGGGACTGCCTAATCCTGATTTTAGTGTTGGATGTGGGAGGACACAAGGATTACCATAGAACACTCCCTACACACACACACACCCATCCCTTAGAACCCATATTTAGTGTGGCCAAAGACTTTGGCCCTCTTGAAAGTGCTCAAAGTAGGTAGGGTTAGGCTGAGCACATTTCCCCCATTGGGAAAGGCTTCCCCAGAGGCCATTCTCACCCACTAGCTCATGCCAGGCTAAATGTATCACATCCAGGCACCCACTTCATAACACTCTGGACCTGAGAAAAGCCTAGAAGACTGGATCTGCACTCCCTTTTGTACTCAGCACAAAGAAGTGGTTTCCAAGGGCCACAAGGCGGACATCCTTTTCAAGCTACTGTGATACAACAAGCTACAAAAGACCTTTCATATAGCTGCTTGGCTGATTAGCGGCAACTGAACCTAGACTGGGCTCTGCCTGTCACCATGATCCTGAGGTCCTGGATCCTGTCATCCAGTGGTCCTGGGGGCTTGGGAAGTGTCCTCCTAAGGTGTATTGGGAATAAAGGACAGTGGGCAAGATGTACAACCATTTTGCATGTGCAAATTGATTTGCACATGCAAAAATGGCCACACGCAATGTAAAGTATGCACTCGCAATTTCAAAATTTGCGTTGCGACTGAATAGCAAGTTGCAGAAAAAGCGAACGCTATTAGCGTATACCAAATTGCTAGTCGCAAATAGCGACTCACAAAATCAAATGTACGGAGTGTTCACAAATTGGGACAATGCGCAAAACGGTCCATTTGCGCATGCAATTTACCACTAACTTGAAGCAGGTGGTAACCAGTCCCACACTATAGAAACAGGTTCAGAATGCATCAGAACCTTTCCCAAATGGCTGCCCTGTATGTGATAGCGAGGAGGATGCGCATACTTGCTGCTCTGCAGAGGAGGCGGAGACAGGAGAATATTTTCAGAATCAGGCTTACATTGTTTGAGAAAACTGAGGAAGAGATATATGAACAGTATGGGCTGAGCAGCACGGTCCTCCTAGACCTCATAGACACCCTGAACCCACATTTGGCATGCAGAACCCAGCGCAGCAATGCAATCCCAACACATGTGCAGGTGTTGTGCTCCCTCCACCTATTGGCCACCACTGGTAGCTTTCAAGATGTAATTGCTGTGGTTGGAGGTGTGTCACAGAGTGCGCTTTCGCTTTTCTTCCACAATTTCCTAGATGCCCTGCTACAACACATACATCCCCACATCTATCTGCCAAGGAATGATGAGGAACTTGAAAAATACCAAATTGCAATTTTATAGAATAGCAAGGTTCCTACAAGTCATAGGGTGCATAGATGGGACCCATGTGCCCATATGTCTACCATCACACATTGAATATATATTCCGTAATAGGAAAAGCACACATTCACTCAACATCCAAGTTGTCTGTGATGCAAACCACATCATCACACACATTGTAGCCAAATTTCTAGGAAGCACAAATGACTCATCCATCTTCAGACACCATGGCATATACCAGAAATTAGAAAGAGGTGATTTTGACAAAGGACACCTACTAGGTAATGAATCACGCCCACTGTGAGATGTATTTGCACATAAGTGTCTTTCTGCATGTTGTCTCAACTTCTTACATCTCCTCGCAGGTGACAGTGTATATGCCCCGTGTACCTGGATCCAAACCCAGTACCTGTCTCCCTCCAACGCACATGAAAGGTCATACAACAGGGCACATAGGCGCACCAGTTCAGTCATCGAGCGCACATTTGGCATACTAAAATCAAGATTCAGGTGTCTACACAAGAGTGGCGGTGCCTTGCAGTATATGCTGGAGACAGTCTGCAAAATTGTGGCAAGCTGCCCCGTACTCCACAACATTGCATACAGGCGTGGCCTGCCCATGGAGTTGTCAGATACAGACTCGGGGAATAAAGAGCCTGGACCCCCAGCCCACCATCCAAGAGAGGGAAGCTCAGCAGCAGAGGGGAGAAGGTGCAAGGACCACATAGCCAGACATTACTTTTCAAGGTACTTCATTAACATTCACAAATATGCACAAGAAACTACACAAGAGAGTCAAACTGTGTATTGTTATATGCCTTTAATTCAAGGTCATATTGATTGAGGCTATGGGACAATCTGCCCATCGCAGACAACTTTGACAATATAAATTATAAATGAAAAGTGGTTATTTCACCACAACAAAAAAGGAAATGAACGTAAAAAAATTAAATATTTATATTTTGCCCCTCTGTCCTGCATGTGTGGATCTGGCACTTGGGAGCATAGAGTGCCGACTGCTGCTTCTCTGCTGGGTTGGGGCATCAGCAGTTGAAACACTGCTGCGGCTGGACACTTCACTGTCAGCAGTGTCTGTGCATACTCCGGTAAGTACCATGCTAGTTTGCATGGCCTTAACAGCAGCAGTGATTTGTTGTAGCCCCCTTGCAACATCGCCACTGAAGTGGCCCATTTCTACCTACAGGGTCAGGGTGAGTTTACTGTGCAGGCTTGTGGCCGTTACCAGCCGACCAATTGCCCTTGTCATGGAGTTCATTTCATGGGACCTGCTGCGCTCCATCCTCCTGTTCTATGCTCTGTCCTCCTTAAGCTCTGTGCACCGCTGCACAATAGCTTTAGTCATGGTATCAAATTTGCGCTCCATACGGGCCTGATTGTCAGACAATTGTTTTGTGATTTTATCAAATCCCCTGCTCAGCTTCATATTCATCACCCTCATATGCTCCTGTTGCAGGTGCTGAATCTTTAGCATTGATTCCTCAAGGCCAGCAAAAGGAGACGGATTAACTGCCATGGTGTTGGCAGGAGCGTGCCTATGGGTTTGGAGCAGCCTTCGGGATCGCTGGGTCAAACGGTGTACCCTACCCCTTGTGCCCAGAGTGTGACGTTTGCTTGGTTGCTGCTGTGGGGCTGTTGTGTCAAGCACTTGTGCACTCCCCAATTGCATTGAACAACATTGATCATCCAGCCCTTCATCCATCTGGCCCTGCTCCTGCTCAGAATATGTGTCTTCTTCCCTTGGTTCTCCTCCCAAATACATGTCTGTTGCAAAAGGCATAATAAAGGAAATCTTTTGAGTCACTATCTCTGTGGTGGTGCTATGTTCACAACTCATGTCAGTCCCTAACAACAATGTTTGTGTCACGTACTACATTTCCCATGATGCACCACCTGTGACTTTTTCATTGTGTAGACGGAGCATGTAGATGCAGTTTGGCCTGTGTGTGGTGCATGCATGTGGAGTGCTGGCTCGAGTGTGACATAATATGGCATTCATTTCTCACTTACCTGCGGGTGGTGGAGGTTAGGATGTGTCCAGGCTTCCAATTCCCACTACTGCCTCCGGCTCTAGGGTGGCTTCCACCATTGCCTCTGCTGTGGAGGCTTCCGGGAGGCTAGATGGGCTACCTCTTGTCTGTTGGGCATCACGTAGCCACTCGCTCCTTAGCCATGGAACGAAGGTCATACCACCTATTTTTATGTCATCGATTGACCTGTCAGCTACACCGAGGGCATTCACGCACAGCTGCATGTCACGCCATATTTTTCTTTTGTCAGACTCTGGCACGGTATGAGAAGTCTGACCTAAAAGCTGCTAGTGATTGTTGCAGCAATCCTCGATGATTATGTCTATGTCTTTCTCAGAAAACTTCAGTTTGTGCAGCCTCTTCTTCCCTTCGTTCTCACTTGTCTGGCTGGCCATCTTGCTGTGCTGTTCTCTCTTTGGGTATCAGTGTTCTACTGAGCTGCTGCACCTTGCCATGTGCTTGTAATTTTGATCAGGATACTCCATAGACACCACTTCCTGGTTTGGGGTTCTTCTGATCTACCAGGAAGTGTTTTTTTTTTTCAATTTTTATTTACAGTCATTATTTGCATATGCAAAATGCATGCTTTCAGCCACGTAAGCGAACCGCGGATGATCTCTGTGACCATATAGCGTATCGCAATTTGCGACTCGCAATTTTGCGTTGCGAGTCACTTGCGTTTTGCAATTTCGGGTACAGTTGTGTAGGTACATTCAATTTAGTGCGTCGCAATTTGCGAGTCGCAATTTGGCACAGATTTCGACTCGCTAAAACTTGCAGTCATACATCTGGCCCGAAGGAACGCCTGTACAAAGCATTTTTGCAGTCAGAAATGGACGATTGAGTTGTTTACGACCACCAGAATGCTTTTTACATATGTACAAAACACAAATTGCAATTTGGTAACACGTTGCCGAATTGCAATTTCAACCCATGTTTTTCACCCACTGTGCATAATTATGCAATGCATACAACCTGCATAGCTGGTCCCTTCTGCACAAAGCTGCCAATAACCATCTACAGTTTAGGGATGGTGGGTACTAGGGAATGACCCAATTTGACAAAGTAAAACAGGTTTGCCGCACATTTAGGTCTTTCAGCAATCACACTGGTATATCTGCCATCTCCATGGAGCCAAATAACTCAAGTTCTAATGACAACTTGCTGTCACTGATGGGTCACAATGTGTTTAACCGCTTCGGTGCTCATGACGAGTCCAGCTCGTCATGAGGCACAGTGGAGCTGTGCTCATGACGAGCTGGGCTCTTCATAACCGTTGCGGCCCGCCCACGCACGGTTGATTCCCCGCCTGTGCGGGAGAATCAATCAGTGGGCGGGGTCGTGACGAGCTCAGCTCGTCATGAGCACAGCTCCACTGTGCCTCATGACGAGCTGGGCTCGTCACGAGCACAGCGCCACCGCCGCCGCCGCCCCCCCCTCCCGCGTCGCGGGAGAATTACCCACGCGTGGAAGGGGTTAAGATCAAATATCCACCTAACCTATTTAAAAATTCTACCAATAGCTACAAACACAGACTACTCAAACGGAACCCTGAAACCCTCCTATCTGACGTCTACTTCTGTGTCAATAAGGAACCACGATTAAATGATCTTATCTTCTTCACCCAAAACAGAGTTCAATGGAGAAGAGCTATAGCCTGAATGCTATGTTTGTAATTCGGTATTTAGAATGGGAGTGTTTGAAACCTTCCAAATACAGAATGTTAATGGGATGTATTAATGTTTTGCAACCAAATTACTGTCACAAAATATTCTTATTTTCCCGACTCCTTGAAAGAGGTGGTAACCCATTCACAAATGGGAAGGAGTCCCCCGGGGACCCCTCCCCTTTTAGAATGGAAAACAAATATTCTTTAAGAGCAGGCAGTGGTCCCACAAACCACTGCTTACTCTTATAAAATGAAACTGTAAAGCTTCATTTTTTCTTTTTAAATGCATCCCGTTTTCCTTTAAGGAAAAGGGGTTGCAATTTTAAGAAAAAATCTGCTTTATTTAAAGGCAATCACAGACATGGTGGTCTGCTGACCTCAGCAGGCCACCATCCCTATGATGGAATTGATTCCTAATAGGTCGCAATTTTGCTCCCTACCTCATTATTATACATGAGGTATGTCTATATTGGACCCACTAGGATTCATACTTTAGGAATACAGGTTTCCTAATTGCGCTTCGGAAAAAATCGCAATTAGGAAATCGGTATTCCTAATGTGAGTACACCTGGTCCAACATTCAGAAGGTAAAATCTTTGACCAGCACGAACCAGGTTAGTGTATTTGCTCCTCAGCAGTCAGTGTCAAATTGCGCCTGGGTCCTGTTCCACCATGCCCATTGACTATTGTCGGCACATTGTGCTTCTTAGCACTATTGCTACCTAAACCTTTAAAAATTGATATCTCTGGTTTCCCTTTTTGGATTTTTGTCATTTAGGTATCATATTGTTTCTAAAACAGATTCTAATTCGATTTGAGGTTTATATTTTCTTGTATTTCAACCTTTATTACTGGTTTAGTGCTGCATAAATACTTTACACATTGCCTCTAAGTTAATTCCTCTTGATCTGTGCCATAGCTACAAGGGGGTTGAGCTCAGGTTAACTTAGTTACCGTAAAGGTTCACCCTGACAAGAATTGTGATGCTTACTTGAGGTGAGTGTGAGAAGGTGGCCTCATATCTGCTCTCCACTAGTTCTAGTGGGCACCTTGTATCAGTCCAAACAACCCCTTATGGTGAATGGTTAAAGACAACCTTATGTGAAAACTATCCTAGTGGTAGCTATGGAGAGCAGCCTTCAGGCTAAGTCTAGTCTTGAAGGAATGTAAAGCAGCTTGTTTTACCAGTCTATAATCTCTTGAATGATCAAATGAAAAGACAACCACACAAGGTATATATTCAAAATATATGTATTTAGGATAAAATACACCCCTCTAGTCTCTTTATTAGACTGAAGTTCGAAGTACTTAGTTTACAAGTGAGCAAGCATCAGTAAAAGCACAAATACATGTTTGGGCCCTGGGGTCGTACCTAACCATATACCAAAAAAGTGGTATAAGAACCACGACTGGAATAGGCACTAGGCCTATTGCCTCTAGAATTGCTGGGACCCCAAGGAACCACCCAAGGTAGTGACACAGGGGACCCACGGAGACTGTATGCAGAGTGTAAACACAACCGCGGGTTCCTATTATCTTCTATGGGCAATGTCGCGGTTGGAATTTTAAAGATTAGGGACACTACTAATCGAGTCAGGACCAAACCCTTTTGGACTTAAGAAGTTCTAGGGCTAGCACCCACGAGAGCACCGGAGTACTCGAGTTACCTCACCCAGGGAAGCCGGGTGCATAGGTGTCTTTTGGTGTCGGGTCGCGTCGTCGATCCCAATGGAAGTCTGCAAAGAACTGCTGCTGCCGTGAAGAGGAGAAGAGTCCGGAGAGATCCAAGCCTGGATCTGGGATGTAAGGAACCTGAAAGCAGAGGGGACAGAGTCTGGGTCACTTGCCAGTGATCTAGGGCAGGATGGACCAATGCCCACAGATGTCGAGTGCTTCAGGTGAGTTGATGGGTGTCTTGACTCTTCAGCCACGAGGTCCAGGAGGCGTCGACGAAGCCCACGAGCTGGATTCGAACTGACCCACAAAGTCTGTCGAGCGCTGCGGTATTGGCGACCAGAATGGACCAAACAAGCCTTGGCAACGGCAAGTCACAGGAATTCAGAGAAAGGACTGCGGTGCAGACCAGCAAGATCTGAGGGACTCACCCAGCGAGGGTAAGTCAGGGCACGTCTGGAGCAACCAGGAACGCCCAATCAGAAAAGGAGTCGCCTAGTGATCGCGAAGGAGCCTCAAGTGGTCGTGGAGTGGAGGCCAACAATCTGCAGTGCAGGAAGTGCTCAAGGTTGGGGCTACTCAGAGCCCAAAGCACAACTTCGACGAGGACCAGGAAGATAGTGTTGCTGCAAAAGTTCACGGTGTCCAGAGGTCATGGTTCCACGTCACCCACGATAGCCACGGGCCTCAGCTTTGCTGTGGACTCAGGGTAGCCTAGGGGAAGTTTGGAAATACACCTCTGGGGATGCAGAGACTTCGGCGTCCGGCAAGAGCTTCAGAATTGCAGACCGGTCAGTCGCTTCTTTGGTGCCTGCCAAGCAGGGGAGTCACTCCTTGACCCCAAGGGAGATCTCTTCAGTCTTCTAGTCAGAATAGAACATCGAAGGTCCAGGATGTACGTTGCAGAGTTTCGTCCAGGGTAATCTAAAGTCCCAGGGACTGGATTCCTATACTTATAGTGAGTTTAGGGGATGGACTAACTCTAAGGCCCAACCTATGGGTGGGCCAGGAAAGAGGGGTGGTTACACCCATTTCCTTTGTCCAGTTTTGCGCCAGAGCAGGGGCAGGTAGCCCCTGCAACCGGTTTGAACTGGAGTATGCACAGGGACACCAAGTGTGCCCCCAGTGCAGGACTTCAAAGCACCAGAGAGTGCTCCCGCCCAGCCCCAATACACATCAGCCTGTCTGGGGAGGTGGTCACACCTCCCCTCGATAGGAAACCTATTGTCCAGGACTCCCCAGCGGAGTTTCGGTCAGCAGCAGGAGGCCAGACCCGTGTCTGTGGCAGAGGCATCCATTTTGTGATGCCAGGGCTCAGGAAAGTCCTACTGGGTTTAGCCAGTGTGAACATGTCTCTCCCTCTAGAAGGGTGGAATGCTACCCCAGCCACCATAATTGGTGGGGGGGTAGTATTCCAAAGTGTTTGACACCAAACACAACATGTTTTGATGCAGCCATCCCAAAGTTAGCATTTACAGCGAGATTATAATACACTTAAGAGTATATGGTATGGCTGTATCACAGAACAGCCATAAGGAAGTATTTCCGACGGCTCCTGGTAGGCCTCTGAGGTACCTATGCCCTAGGTACATAGTATACCATATACTAGGGGCTTATAAGGCACTCCAGAATCCAATTAGATATGTACCTAATGTACATGGAAACCATTTTAGAGAGGAAGCAGCTAGGCTGTGGTCCTGATTAGCGGGCCACAGCCAGACTAAGGTCGAAAAACAGTGAAACACCAGCAAAAAGTGGGGGTACCCATGTGAAGCAGATCCTACTCTCCTACACAACACCCCCCCCCCCAAACGCAGGGACATTAAACTAACCTTGACCAGTTGAGTCTTCATGTTCTAAGTGTAAATACCTAGAGAGTCTGCATTGGCATGGTTACTCCCAGGTCTATGATCCACTGTAAAGTCCATCCCCTGTAGGGAAATGGACCACCAAAGCAGTTTGGGGTTTTCACCCTTCATTTGTTTTAGCCATAAGAGGGGCTTATGGTCCGTCTGAACAAGGAAGTGAATACCAAACAATTAGGGCCTCAACTTCTTCAGAGCCCAAACCACAGCAAAGGTCTCCCTTTCAATGGCTGACCAACGTTTCTCTATAAGGGTCAGCTTCCTGCTTATGAAAGCGGCTGGCTGATCCTGACCTTCTTCATTCAATTATGATAGTACAGCCCCAACCCCTAATTCAGATGCATCAGTTTGAACAATGAACTTCTTGGAGTAGTCAGGACTCTGCAGAATGGGAGCAGTACACATGGCCTGCTTCAGGTCATCAAATGCCTTTTGACAGCTAGCTGCCCACTGAACCTTTTTGAGCATTTTCTTAGAAGTTGCCATTCAAGGGTGTCACTATTGATCCATACCCTTTGACAAATCTCTTATAGTACCCAGTCAGGCCTAAGAAGGCTCTCACCTGAGTCTGGTAGTTGGAGCAGTCCATTCTATTATGGTCTGGATTTTGCTCTGCAATCGTTGAA
Organism: Triturus cristatus; assembly: GCF_964204655.1. NCBI lineage: Eukaryota > Metazoa > Chordata > Amphibia > Caudata > Salamandridae > Triturus > Triturus cristatus. Next base: position 100,848,781 of record NC_140586.1, on the reverse strand, counting down.
CCTGGCCTCCACCTACAAGGTGGCCCAGGTACACAACCTGACTCTGCCCTATCTGGCACTTAGTAGCCTTGATAGTTAGGCCTGCTTTTTGCAGGGCCTCCAAAACATTCCTTAGGTGGACCAGGTGATCCTCCCAGGTGGAGCTAAAGATGGCAATATCATCTAGATATGCTGCACTGAAGGCTTCCAGGCCTGTGAGAACTGTATTCACCAACCTTTGGAAAGTGGCAGGTGCATTCTTCAAACCAAAGAGCATTACCACAAATTATTAGTGCCCACTAGGGGTTGAAAATGCTGTCTTTGGCTTTGCATCATCAGCTAGTCTGATCTGCCAGTAGCCAGCTGTCAAGTCAAATGTGCTAAGGTACTTGGCTGAGGCCAAGGTATCTATAAGCTCATCTGCCCTTGGTATTGGATGGGCATCAGTCCTAGTGACTGCATTGGGACCCCTGTAGTCCACACAAAACCTCATCTCTCTTTTTCCACCACTGGTGTGAGGTTTTGGCACAAGGACCACTGGACTAGCCCAAGAGCTATCTGAGGGTTCAATCACACCCAAATCCAACATTTTCTGAACTTGTGTCCTGATACAGTCCCTGACATGGACAGGTTGCCTATACATCTTATTTTTTAATAGGCAGACTTTCCCCAGTGTCCACTCCATGAGTGCACCAGGTAGTCTGACTTGGAGTCAGTGAGAACATGTGTCTGAACTGATTGAGCACCTGTCTGCAATCAGTTTGTTGCTGGGCAGTGAGGCTGCCTGCCAAGGCTACACCATCAACAGACCCATCATCAGGGTTCTGTGAGAGGTCAGGGAGTGGGTCACTCTCTTCCTCCTGTCCCTCATCAGTTGCCATGAGCAAGCCCATGTCAGCCCTGTCCACATATGGCTTTAGCCTGTTGACATGGAGAACCCTATGGGGACTCCTGGGAGTTCCTAGGTCTACTAGGCAAGTAACCTCTCCCTTCTGTTCAACAATAGTGTGTGGTCCACTACACTTATCCTGGCGAGCTGCTGGGGCCACAGGCTCCAACACCCACACTTTCTGCCCTGGCTGATAAACAGTCAGTACAGCCTTTTCGTCATGCCAGGCTTTTTGCAGTTCCTGGCTAGCCTCAAGGTTTTTGTTTGCCTTTTTCATGTACTCAGCCATCCGGTAGCGTAGACCAAGTACATAGTCCACTATCTCTTGCTTTGGGGGCTTGAGAGGTAACTCCCATCCTTCCTTCACCAAACACACTGGACCCCTGACAGGGTGACCAAACAGAAGTTCAAATGGGATGTAGCTAACCCCCTTCTGAGGCACCTCCCTGTATGCAAATAAAAGGCAGGGGAAGAGCAGGTCCCATTTTCGACTAAGCTTTTCTGGGAGTCCTTTGATCATGCCCTTTGAGGTTTAGTTGAATCTATCAACTAAACCATTGCATTGTGGGTGATAGGGTGTGGTGAACTTGTAGTTCACTCCACACTCATTCCACATAGCAGTTAAGTAACTTGACATAAAGTTTGCATCTCTGTCTGATACTACCTCCTTAGGAAAGCCTACTCTTGAGAACACACTCAAGAGAGCTCTTGCCACTGCATGTGCTGTAGTGGTCCTTAGGGGAATTGCTTCTGGATACCTGGTGGCATGATCCACTACCACCAGTATAAATCTGTGCCCAGATGCTGTCTGGGGATCCATGGGACCAACAATGTCAATCCCTACCCTTTCAAAGGGCACCCCCACCACAGGTAGTGATATCAGGGGAGCCTTTGTAGAGCCACCTGCTTTGCCACTGGCTTGGCAGGTTACACAGGAGTGACAAAACTCATTTGTGTCTTCAGACATGCGTGGCCATTGAAAGTGAGGAACAATTCGGTCCCAAGTCTTGTTCTGACCTAAGTGTCCTGCTAGGGGAATATCATGAGCTAGTGTCAATAGGAAACCCCTAAACCTCAGAGGTATAACTAACCTCCTGGATGCACCAGGCTTGGGTTCTCTCCTTTCTGAGTATAGGAGTCCATCATCCCAATAAACTTTATGGGTGCCACTAGCATTCCCAGCAGCCTCATCAGCAGCTTGTTGTCTGAGGGTTTCAAGAGAGGGGCAGGTTTTCTGCTCCTGGCTCAGGTCAGACCTGGAAGGGCCCCCTGTCCCTAAGAACTCAACCTGGTCAGGTTCAAGCTCCTCTGGGACAGTTCCTTCTGCAGGCTCAAGATCATCTCCCTGAGGAAACTGATCAGCATCCTGAGACAGGTGGGAAGGCTCTGCCTTAATCCTACTGCTCCTCCTCTTGTGAGGCACCTGGCCCAATATTCCAGAATCCATGGCCTCTCCAGCTTTTTACATGTTTGCCCATGACCTGGTCACAGCCAAGACATGTGCAGGGATCCCTAACATTTCTTCATGTGTCCTGAGCTCCACTTCAGCCCAAGCTGAAGTTTCCAGATCATTGCCAAGCAAGCACTGTACTGGTAGGTCCGCACTTACTACAACCTTCTTAAGGCCAGTTACCCCGCCCCAGGAGAAGTTAACAACTGCCAGAGAATGGTCTGTTCTGACATTGCTAGCATTGGTCACTTGGTACATTTCACCAAGTATAATCTGCCCAGGATCCACAAGATCTTTTGTCACCATTGTGAAACTTGCTCCTGTGTCCCTGAATGCCCAAGCTTCTACTCCATTAATTAAAGGCTGCTGTCTGAATTTGCCCAGGTTACTGGGGCTCACAAAGGGGGACATATCCGTGCCCCCATCACTGACAAGCACACCCTGAGTTGGTACTCTGACTAGGCCAGAGTCAATCTCAAAACCCAGGGTCAACCCTACTACACCCTTATTCTGTGTATTCCCACCACCAATTGTAGCTGCACTAGGGGGAGCAGGTGCCTTAGGGGCATTGGTGGGGGGTGGAGTATTTTCTTTGGCCTTGGTGCAGTCACTAGTCCAGTGATTTTTCTGTTTACAGATTTTGCACCAGGGTTTCTTTTGGCCTTTACCCTTTCCTGACTGTGAATCCCCACCTGAAGAAGATTTTTGGGGCCCTTGAGAGGACTTCTGGTCTTTACCCTTGTCCCCACACTTATGAGAGTTTTTGGAATCTTGCTTCTTAGGGTCACCACCTTGGTTCTGTACTTTCTGCCTCACCCTAGTTCTGACCCATTTGTCTGCCTTCTTTCCCAATTCTTGGGGAGAGGTCAGATCCGAGTCTACCAGGTACTGGTGCAACCGCTGATTTTGACAGTTATTAAAAATCTGCTCCCTCCCTCATTATCAGATTATACAATCCTTTGAAGTCACACACTTTACTGCCCAATAACCAACCTTCCAGAACCTTAGCAGCACAGTCAACAAAGTCAACCCAGTCCTGATTTTGTGCCTTTTGGGTATCTCTGAACTCTAACCTGTATTGTTTAGTGGTTAGGCCAAACCCATCTATCAGAGCACTTTTCAAGACTTTGTAGTCATCAGCATCCTCTTCTCTTACAGTGAGGAACTTGTCTCTACCTTTGTCTGCATTTAGAGCCATACGATTGCTGCCCACTGACCTTGAGGGACCGTCTGTACTTTACAGGCCCTCTCCAAGGCAGTTATCCATTTGTGGATGGCATCTCCACTCTGGTAGGGAGGGACAATCTTACTAAGGTTTCTATAGTCATAAAACCTCTCCCTATCTCTAGGGAAATTGCTGCCACTAAGGGACTCTAGTCCCTACTTTTTACTAGCTCTGTAGAGCTCCAAGGCTTCCCTATCTAAGGCCATCTGCTGCTTTCTGAGGTTGAACTTGTCTTGCTCATACTTCAGCAGTCTCTCTATCCTCTCCTATGAGGTTTCCCTCCCTCTGTGAGAAGAAACACAGGTTCCTATAGAGGAGTTAGACTGGATAGATCCCCTTAACAGAGATCTATCCCTTCTAGCCCTGTTGTCAGGCCTACCAGGAGGAATAAAGGAAGTGGCATTATTGTCATCCTCCTCATCCTCATCCTGGTGGTCTCTGTTCACCAGAGTCTGGTCATTGTCACCAGTCTGGTCAGCATTAGAGTTAGGGTCAGGGGAGTTTCCACCCCTGGACCCACCCTCAGGTGCTGCCCCACCCACACTGTCTAAATCATCAGGCCCACTAGGCCCTGTGATATCATCCAGTTTCAGTATCTTTAGAGATGCTGTGTGGATGGACTTTTGCCTGTCTTCAGCTTCCTAATGGAACATAAGGCCCTAAACTGAGCAAAGGAGAGATCCTCATATTTATAGGGAAGGAGCTCACTGGTTCCTGGTAGGGACCCACTGGTTCCTGGCTGGTTAGATATTACTAATGTGGTGTGGTGTATTGCACTACCTACACTAGTGTGGCCTACTAAACTCTCTTGAGTTGTAGAAAGGGTGTGCTATCCCTTAACACACAACTCTAAGCTCAGTAGAACTTACTGTAGCTAAACTTGATATTATATGTACCTCAGGTACCTTTAGTGGTTTTCAGTTGATCAGTTCAATTGAGATTATCTGGTAAAACAATAGCAAGCTGGAATCCCACAAGCAGCACACCAATGTGAGAAGGATGCCTGATATATGCTGTCCACTAGTTCTAGTGGGCACCTTGTATCAGTCCAAACAACCCCTTGTGGTGAATGGTTAAAGACAACCTATGGGAAAGCTATCCTAGTGGTAGCTATGGAGAGCAGCCTTCAGGCTAAGTCTTGAAGGAATGTAAAGCAGCTTGTTTTACCAGTCTATAATCTCTTGAATGATCAAATGAAAAGAAAACCACACAAGGTATATATTCAAAATATATGTATTTAGGATAAAACACACCCCTCTAGTCTCTTTATGAGACTGGAGTTTGAAGTACTTAGTTTACAAGTGAGCAAGCATCAGTAAAAGCACAAATACACGTTTGGGCCCTAGGGGCGTACCAAACCATATACCAAAAAAGTGGTATAAGAACCACGACTGGAATAGGCACTAGGCCTATTGCCTCTAGAATCGCTGGGACCCCAAGGAACCACCCAAGGTAGTGACAAAGGGGACCCACGGGGACTGTATGCAGTGTGTAAACACAACCGCGGGTTCCTATTATCTTCTATGGGCAATGTCGCGATTGGAATTTTAAAGATTAGGGACACTTCTAATCGAGTCAGGACCAAACCCTTTTGGACTTAAGAAGTTCTAGGGCTAGCACCCATAAGAGCACCGGAGTACTCGAGTTACCTCACCCAGGGAAGCCGGGTGCAAAGGTGTCTTTTGGTGTCGGGGCGCGTCGTCGATTCCAATGGAAGCCTGCAAAGAACTGCTGCTGCCATGAAGAGGAGAAGTGTCTGGAGAGAGATCCAAGCCTGGATCTGGGTTGTAAGGAACCTGAAAGCAGAGGGGACAGAGTCTGGGTTTCTTGCCAGTGACCTAGGGCAGGATGGACCAATGCCCACAGATGTCAGGTGCTTCAGGTGAGTTGATGGGTGTCTTGAATCTTCAGCCACGAGGTCCAGGAGGCGTTGACGAAGTCCACGAGCCGGATTCGAGCTGTCCCACGAAGTCTGTCGAGTGCTGCAATGTCAGCGACCAGAATGGACCCAACAAGCTTTGGCAACGGCAAGTCACAGGAATTCAGAGAAGAGACTGCGGTGCAGACCAGCAAGGACTGAGGGACTCACCCAGTGAGGGTAAGTCAGGGCACGTCTGGAGGAACCAGAAACACCCAATCAGAAAAGGAGTTACCTTCGTGGGGACCTGCTAGCCAACGGGCTAGTGATCGTGAAGGAGCCTCGAGCGGTCGAACTTGAAGCTGGCCCACGGGTCACTCGTGGATTGGAGGCCAACAATCTTCGGTGCAGGAGGTGCTGAAGGCTGGGGCTACTCAGAGCCCAAAGCACAACTTCAAGGAGGACCAGGAAGATAGTGTTGCTACAAAAGTTCACAGTGTCCAGGGGTCACGGTTCCACATCACCCACGATAGCCACGGGCCTCAGCTTTGCTGTGGACTCAGGGTATCCTCGGGGAAGTCTGGAAATCCACCTCTGGGGATGCAGAGACTTTGGAGTCTGACAGGAGCTTCAGAATTGCAGACTGGTCAGTTGCTTCTGTGGTGCCTGCCAAGCAGGGGAGTCACTCCATGACCCCAAAGGAGATCTCTTCAGTCTTCTAGTCAGGATAGAACGTCGAAGGTCCAGGATGTACATTGCAGAGTTTCGTCCAGTGTAATCTAAAGTCCCAGGGACTGGATTCCTATACTTATAGTGAGTTTAGGGGATGGACTAACTCTAAGGCCCCACCTATGGGTGGGCCAGGAAAGAGGGGTGGTTACACCCATTTCCTTTGTCCAGTTTCGTGCCAAAGCAGGAGCAGGTAGCCCCTGCAACCAGTTTGAACTGGAGTATGCACAGAGACACCAAGTGTGCCTCCAGTGCAGGACTTCAAAGCACCAGAGAGTGCTCCCACCCAGCCCCAATACACATCAGCCTGTCTGGGGAGGTGGGGACACCTCCCCTTGACAGAAAACCTATTGTCCAGGCCTCCCCTGCCGGAGTTTCGGTCAGCAGCAGGAGGCCAGACCCGTGTCTGTGGCAGAGGCATCCATTTTGTGATGCCAGGGTTCAGGAAAGTCCTACCGGGTTTAGCCAGTGTGAACATGTCTCTCCCTCTAGAAGGGTGGAATGCTACCCCCGCCGCCAGAATTGGCGGGGGGCAGAATTCGAAAGCGTTTGACACCAAACACGACATGTTTTGATGCAGCCATCCCAAAGTTAGCATTTACCGCAAGGTTATAATGCACTTAAGAGTATATGGTATGGCTGTATCACAGAACAGCCATAAGGAAGGATTTCCGAAGGCTGCAGAGGGGCTCAGCTCATGCTTGGACACCCTCTCACATAAAACCAAGCATTCTGCCTTCAGGATTGTCAAGGCCTGCCATAGGAGTGGCTTATAGGTTTATATGTGTCTGTATAAGGTAGTGATATAGGTAGCCTATACCACAGTAAGGGGTGAAAGTGGTGTCATTTTGGAGTGCTTCCCAGGGGTGGCATAATATTTGCTGCAGCCCCTGGTAGGCCTCGGAGGTACCTATGCCCTAGGTACATAGTATACCATATACTAGGGGCTTATAAGGCACTCCAGAATCCAATTAGATATGTCCCCAATGTACATGGAAACCACTTTAGAGAGGAAGCAGCTAGGCTGTGGTCCTGATTAGCAGAGCCACAGCCAGACTAAGGTCGAAAAACAGTGAAACACCAGCAAAAAGTGGGGGTACCCATGTGAAGCAGATCCTACTCTCCTACAGTGAGTACTTACCCCCTCAAGTAACAACCCAATTGCTGACAAGTGCACTAAAGCAAACTCACGTGTGGGCTCTGACTCCTTTGCAACTATGAAAGTCGGAGTGAGTTGTTTCTCTTCAGCAATGTTATAGTGCTGAGAGAACGACTGGGGGAATGTCCATATACCATTTTTAGGTCTCGCCTGACCCAGCGCATGCGCTATTCTGGCAAGACATTTAGTGAGGGCTCAAAAAATACTACCATGGCCAGCCTAGAGCTAAAGTGCATGTGCGCGGGCGCGCACATAGGAGCAGAGGCACCATATGGCAAACATCATCATGCTCATTAAGCGCCCGCGATCACTTTCACTTTTGCCCGCGATCACTTTCGCGGCGCCCCTTTGATGTTCTCGTTCAAAGAACATCAAAGAACATGTTGTTGTGTTAATGCTTTGCTGCGCCCGTTTGACTTACAATGTGCTTTCTCTTTCCACAAACTCGATGTTTGTGTCCCTTTATTTTGATATGCTTTTAGTATTACTGTCACACACACAACTACACACACAACCACACACACAACCACAACCACATGCACAACCACACACAACCACACACACACACAACCACAACCACACACACACAACCACTCACACACAACCACACACACACACAACCACACACACACACACACACACACACACACACACACACACAACCACACACACACACACACAGCCACACCCACAACCACACCCACAACCACACACACACAACAACCACACAACCACACACACAACCCCACACACAACCACACACACACACAACCACAACCACATGCAACCACACCCACAACCACACAAACAACCACACGCACAACCACACAACCACACCCACAACCACACACACACACAACCACACACACAACCACACCCAACCACACAACCACACACACAACCACACACAACCACTCACAACCACACACAAACACACACAACCACACACACAACCATACCCACAACCACACACACAACCACACACACACACACAACCAGAACCATACCCAACCACACCCACAACCACACACTCACAACCACAACCACACACACACACACAACCACACACACACAACCACACACACAACCACAACACACACAACCACACACACAACCACACACACACACACACAACCACACACACACAACCACACACAACCACACCCACACACACAACCACAAAACCACACACACAACCACAACCACACACACAACTACAACCACACACGCAACCACACACACAACCACAAACACACACACAACCACAACAACCACACACACACACCACACCCAACCACACATCCACACACAAACCCACAACCGCACCCGCACCCACAACCGCACCCACACCCACAACCACACCCACACACACAACCACACACACACAACCACACACACAACCACACATACAACCACACACACAACCACACCAAGCATTGGCATAGCCAATAAATCTCGCCTTTGGGACCTTATAAGTGTTTAGCCACGCAACAGTTGATGTGGTTGCACCAAGGATATTGTGCTGCATAACTAAATACTTTGAAGGTCCCACAAGCGAGACCTATTGGCTATGCCAATGCTTGTTTAGTTTGAAATCATAGTGCCGCCATTCTGACTTTTAAATGCTTATGTATGCAGCATGTGCTGGTGTTTTGATACACCTGCCATCTAGTGTTGTGTTCAGGACATTACAAGTTGTTTTTCTTTGAAGAAGCGCTCTTGTCTTCAAGGTGAATGAATCATGATTCCCCACGCGAAATGACAATTCACCAGGACACGCTTTTTCCTGCCATCGGGTTTACATGCTTCAAGTGTTCCCTTAAACAGCCCTGTCAAGTACCAAGCATCAGGGGCTAAACTAATGCATGTTACTGCTGGTGTCCCAATCACCGCCCTAGAATGCATTAGTCATGCAAATATAACGCCCCAGGGGACACCCGTGGCCCTTTAGTATCATGCAATGCCGCAATGGATTTAAAGGAATGAGCGCGTTGTGCTGCCCAGTTGTGTGCTCTGTTCTCCCAACAGTGACTTTCGTCAATCTAATTCACTCTTTTTCACTAGGTGAAATTAATTTATGTACTGCGCTGTGGGCTGGGAGGCTAATTAAGTCCCATTTACAAGGCAGTTGAAGTCGAGCAGCGCCGCACAACAAAGAGAGCGTACCACGTGGTCTCTGTCATTGGAGAAGCACATCCTGAAAAAAACAATCCAGACCTGCCGGCAGAGAGTGTGCTTTTTTTTTTTTACATATTTATATAGCGCGAACTCGACCCGAAGGTATTGGAGCGCTTTACATGAGCACCGTATTTACATTACACATTCAGGCACGGGGAGATTAAGCGATTTGCCCAGAAACACAGGATGTGGACGCGACCTCAAGGCTCGAACCCTGGTTTTCTGCACCAAAGTCGGCAGTTTAAGCCGACGGACCACAGCCTGGCCCCTCATATGGATGCGGGGCAGCACCTTGCATGTTGTTGTTTTCCCATTTCCAACAAGGCACTTGCCTCACTGTGTCCTTGCAGTGTCTCATTGGTCGACGCAGCAGACAGGGGGTGAGTGGAGTTTTTTTTTTGTGCCTGCTGCTGCCAGATTAGTCCCTCGTCCACAAGCGGCCAGTGGAGTAGGTCCCTGTAGAAGAGTAGGATCTGCACTTATGTTGCCCCCACTTTTTTTCTGATGTATACACTGGTTTCTGGCTATAGTCTGGCTGGGTCCCTGCTAATCAGGGCCCCAGTCTCTCTGTTCTCTCTAAACGACTTGGTGTGCATATTAGATGCACTAGTGATTGGATACTGTGGTACCTTATGAGCCCTTAGTATATGGTACCTTAGGTACCTAGGGCATAGGCACTTCACAGGCCTACCAGGGGCTGCAGCATGTATTATGCCACCCCTGGGAAGCAGACTCAATCTGACACCACAAGCCTGCTACTGCAGTCTGGGTGAGGTAGTGTTAGCACTCCTCACAGAGGTATAGGTTTCTATATCTCACCATACACACACATATAAACCTATCAGCCACCCCTATGACAGGCCCTATCAATCCTGAGTGCAGGGTGCTTGGTTTACAATGTGAGGGGGTGCCTCTGCATGATCAGGGCCCCTCTGCAGCTACCAGAGTCTATTCTCTATGGCTGTTTGTGGAAGTGGTTAAACCATATACTCTTAAGTGCATTATAATGATCCCACCGTTCTAGAGGGGACGACATGTAGCCACTGTAGTAAAACGACAGAAATCTGAAAGAGCCCTGGCATCACAAAATGGATGCCACCAGCACAGACACTGGGCTGCCCTCCTGTTGCTGACTTAAACTCTCAGTGGAGGAAGCCCAACAATAGGCATCCTGTCACAGGGAGGTGTCACCACCTTCCAGACAGGATTTAGTGTATTGGGGCTGGGTGGGTGCACTTCTAGAGTGCTTTGAAGTCCTGCACTGGGGGAGCAGTAGGCTCCTCTGTGCATATGCCAGCTCAAACCGGTTTAGGGGCTACCTGTCCCTGCTCTGGCACAAAACTGGACAAAGGGAAGTGGGTGTAACCACCCCCTACCCTGACCCTCTCAGAGGAGTGGTCATAGACCTAGTCCCTCCCCTATCTTCAGTATAAGATAGCAAACCTTGCCATTGCAAAGCAGATAACCCTGGACGATGCTCTACAAAGAAGAATCCTGGCCCTTCAATGTTCCACTCCCTTTGGAAGACAGAAGAATCTCCCTTGGAGTCAAGGAGTGACTCCCCTGCTTGGCAGGCACCAAAAACCTTAATCATTGGTCGCAAACTTTCCCGCTCCCACCAGAGTTCGAAGTCCCTGCAGCCCTGGAAGTAGATTTCCTGACTTCTGGACAGCCATTGTAAGTCCCCAGCAGAGCTGAGGCGAGTGGACCCCACAAGTGACGAGAAACAGCAATACCCGGGTACCGTGCACTATTGTCAAGTGCAACCCCTTCAGGATGGTCTACAAACTTGTGCTTTGGACCATTTGTGACCCAAGCCTTCAGCAGGTTTTGCAGCAAAAATCAGAGGCCTACCCCATCCCGAGTGACCGTGGGCTCCTGTGAACCATTTCCTCAAGAGGCATCTTTGCAATCCCTTGCCTGTTGGCTTGTGGGTCCCCTGAAGACTTTCTTATCAATTCAAAGGGCTCCCCTGGTTGCTCCAGGCCTGCCCTCACTCACCCTTGCTGGGTGAGTCCCTCAGATCTTGCTGATCTGCAACGCTGACCTTCTTTGGTTTCCACAAGACTTGCAGTTGCCAAGGCTTGTTGGCTCCAATCCGGTTGACGACACCGCAGTCAGCTGCAGACGTTATGGGACACTTCAAATCCAGCTGCTGGTCATCGTTGATCTCTCCTGGACCTCATGAGCAAAGAGTCAAAACACCATCGATGACCTGAAATCCCCCGACATCTGTGGTCAGCCATCTTCCTGGCCACCGGTCACTGACAAGTGACTTTGAACACTGTCCCTTCAATTTTCAGGTCATCTGCATCTCGAATCCACCCTTGGATTCCACCGGACACTTCTTCAGTCGACGCAAGCAGCAAGTCTTCTTTGGTCTCCATAGAAAACAGCGACGCGACCCGACACCAAAAGACACCTATGCACCCGGCTTCCCTGGGTCAGGTAACTCGTGCACTCCGGTGCAATAGTGTGTGTTGGCCCTCAAATTATTTACCTTGTAAGTGGCTTGCTTGTAGATTTCCTCGAAGTACCCTAAAACTTTAAAAATCAAACTGCGACTTGCTCCATTATAATCAATAGGGAACCCGCGGCGGTGTTCACACACTGCATGTGTCTCCCGTGGGTCTGTTAATTACCTGCTTTCACTGCAGCAGTGAAGCCCCAGCGATTCTACAGGCCCTGGACCTTGTCATTTTGCAAGTCGACATTCTTAACCCATTTTTTTAGTATATGGACTGGTAAGCCCCTAGGGCCCCAGCCATATTTGTGCTTAACTTATTGTGAAACATTGATATTTGAATGTGTTCCTGACTTCTAATCTCATACAGAGATTATTAGAGTGTGTCTAGTAATAAATACATATATATTTGATATATATACCTGTGTGGTGTCCTTTCGTTTGGTATTTCAAGAGATTATAAGGTAAAACAAGCTGCTTTACATTCCTCTGAGACTTAGCCTGAAGGCTGCTCTCCACAGCTACCACTAGGATAGCTTTCTTTAAAAGGTTGTCTTAAACCTATCTACCATAAGAGTCGAATTGGACTGGTGCAAGGTGGCCACTATAACTAGTGACCAGCATATGCAGGCCAACTTCTCACTGTCCCTCTCACTAGGACTGAGACTGTCAGGAAGACCTTCAGCCCCTGGACTGCCTGCCTCAGATGCCCCACTCAGTACCCCTCACCCTTGGCAGTAGTAGGAATGGAAAGTTGCACCAGTATCAGGTGTCCAGACATACTACTGGCACTCAAAACACCCACAACATGATGGGACATTTCCTTGAAGATAAGCCTAACCACTGGCCATCGTATGGGGCATCATTTCAACCCATGTTTTTCACCCACTGTGCCACTCTAGACACAGGGCATAATTGAGCAATGCATACAACCTGCATAGCGTGTCCTTTCTGCACAAAGCTGCCAGTAACGATCTACAGTTTAGGGATGGTGGGTACTAGGGAATGACCCAATTTGGCAAAGTAAAGCGGGTTTGCTGCATATTTAGGTCTTTCAGCAAACACACTGGTATACCTGCCATCTCCATGGTGCCAAATAACTCAAGTTCTAATGACAACTTGCTATCACTGATGGGTCACAATGCGTTTAAGACCAATTACACATCTAACCTATTTAAAATTTCGGCTAAGAACTACAAACACAGACTACTCAAATGGAACCCTGAAACCCTCCTATCCAATGTCTACTTCTGTGTCAATAAGGAACCACAATTACATGATCTTATCTTCTTCACCAAAAACAGAGTTCAATATAGGAGAGCTATAGCCTCAATGCTCCGTAATAATACCTCTAGAAAAAAACCACACGGCTGACGATTCTCGATCACTCCCTCACCAGAGCTCCAGACCTCTCACGCCGAAAGAGGACACCTGCCCTACCCCTTTATTTCTCCTCTCTGATGTGCCCAGACACTCGGCTCTTATTAGTGTGAGAACCAATTCGCACAACTCAAGTACCGGCAATACCCTGAGCCTTGAGAACTCCATAGTCACTAATCTGCCTCCCTTGATCCAGAGCACCCCTTCTCCTACCACTTCTGCCTCCCAACTGGCATACCACTTGAGCACCCCGGCCGCCAACATACCACCAGAGTCCCTCCGAGACGACATGTCACCTGGTGTGTACATACCTTGGAGCCCTCTTCCTACCCCCCTTACAGCCTTACAGTCACCAGCCCTAGTAGTCCCTCTCTGTGCACCCATCCCCCTAGCACTTCCCTTTCCCTTGTTTTCCCCCCTAGGAGACTGTCTCCTAGCCCTCATCCTCATATGACTGCTCTGACTTCACCCCACACCGTCTCTAAGCCTTCTTACTTTCTGACCTCTCCCTCCGCATAGGAGAGTGTGCACACTTTCCCCGTTCCCAGGCCACATTCAATTCCCATGGGTACTGTGGAATGCCCCTCCTTGGAGAATAAACTTGATGAGCTCATACAAGACCTTCAGCAGTTAAAGCAGATCTTCATACCCTGATTCACATCACCTCAAAACTCAAGAATCTTTGGAACTTCAACCCGATATCCTTGGCCAATAGAAGCTCACTAAAAAAAAAAACATAATTCACCCTCAAGGCAAAAGTCGAACCACCCCTGGCATTAGAACTCTGTGCACTTGAACTGGAGAGCCCGTCACTATATCAATCCCATCTCCAGACCTCAGAGGGTTACAGACCACTTATCTGTTATGGACATTTACTCCCTTGTTCTACCTTATGCCACTACTAATAAAGTTTCATCATCCACACAGCACACCATCCCAGCCGCTATCTCACACCTGCTCAGAGAATCTAGTACCCTCTTTAGGTCCATGAACAAAGACAATTTACTTCAACTGTCCATAACGCACAAATATTCATCAATAACCAAATTTCATCCCCGATCCTTACTTCTCAACTGCAGGTCTGCGGTAAAACATGCTCCTGACATAGCGGATCTCATTCTCACACAAGACCTTGATCTTCTAATCTTAACTGAAACTTGTCTCCATGATTCCTCCTCACCCATCCTGGACACTCTTGTGCAACCCCACTATGACATCATCAAACTACACAGCAATGGAAAAGATAGTGATGACTTAGCCTGCATCTACAGAGTCACACTTTTCATTAATTAACCTCAAATTATGCCAATGACCTCTTGTAAATATCTAGGTATCGAAAAATGAAGTAATGATATGGCATGCATACTCCCTTGATTTATCACCCCCATGTAATAATCTTCTCTTCATCGAACAATTAATAGAGACCGTCTTTTCTAACTCGGACCTGCACATCAACCACATCTTCCTCTGTGATTTCAACATACACTGGAATGCCTCTAATGACCCCTTTTGAACACCTTCAAGGCCTTCCTTACCGACCTCAACCTTACACAATCTTGCAATGAGCCAACTCACATTAAAAGTGCTACCCTCTATCTAATCATTGCTAAAGACAATGCCATTCAACTGGAATCCATAACACCATGTGATTGGTCTGACCACTATCAAATCACCTTCCTCCTCCTGGCTACAGTGTTGACTAGAAAGGGACACCTCTCAAACCCAAACAATGATCCAGAGACTTGACAAATATTAATCTAACTTCCATTAGCAATAACATCCTCCCTCCACCCCCAAGAAAGGCTAAGGTGAATGATCTCATGGAGCATTACATTTAATCCATGTCAAACATTTCTGACACAATCGCTCCTAAGCATATAAAAACGAAGACAGAGTAGGGCCTCCAAACCTTTGTTTAATGGCTGCAGAGCTCAACTGCGCCTTGCGGAAAACCCAACAATGGTTGACCCACAATCATCTCATGCTTAACACACACTCAAAACTGAATTCCTCCTGATCGCCCCCCAAAAACACTCAGCTCCTGGTGTGAAGTTGCTTAAACAACTCACTGCTCTCAACTGCAACCCACTTGTTATCGAATCCACTAGATCATTAGGGATTACGTTAGACAAACACTTGAATATTCAAGATCAAATGAGAGCAACCACTAGGGTAGCCAACTACCGCCTGAACACATTAAGTGAAATAAAGCCATTCCTGACCCTTGAAGAGTTTAAATCAGCAGTCCAAGCCCCAATCATCTCCAGACTAGATTACGGGAGTACTAGTTTTGCAGGCTCACCCAAAGCAAATTTAGTTCTACTAAGGGCTACCTTGAACTTCGCTGTTAGGCTTATCAAAGGCTCTAGAAGATCCAATCACATTACACCAGCTCTAAAAAGATCTAATGGCTCCCGATTGAAGAAAAAATCCAGCTGAAGATATCTTGCATAATTCAGAAGGCCCTCCACCATAACACCCCTGTTTACTTGGCCCAATCTAGCTGGTGGGTCACGGTCCTTAAGAAGTGGCAACTCCCAGTTGCTCAAACCACAGAAGTTCAATAAAAAGAAAACTTACAATCGCTCCTTCTCCGGTCTAGCCCCAAGAATTTGCAACACTTTGCCACCTGAAACCTTCTGCCTTCAAAAGAGAGGTAAAAATGCTTCTGATTAACAGATTCCTTAAGATGCACTCTTAAACACACTTAGCGTGGCTACTTTCTTATTGGTCTAACCAGGACCACTGACTCTACCAGGACAATTGGTATATTGTATTTGTATCTGCGTTTTTATTACTTCATGTTTGTTTGATCTTATCACTATGTACAGCACTCTGATACCTTGATGGGTCACGTTCACGCTATATAAGACTCAGTAACTGAATAAATGAATGCATGCAAAGGATAAAATGCAAAGAAGGCAGAAATCCGAACACCTTGTTTCAACTGCATGATTACACCTTGGCACATATTATTGGGATTTTTGTTCACCTCACTTAGACCTATGTGTTAACTGCTTGTGAAAAAAACCTGCCATTTGCATGCTTAAGGATATATTTTTACATCTGATTAACACATTATTGGTAAAAAAAACAGGGAGTAACTTGCTATATTTGATTATTCGCACTGTTTTTCGCTCATTAAAACTCCATTTACATCAGATCTAGAGAAATTTTCAGCTTCCTCCCCAGAGTCTTATAATAAAAAAGGAATTTTTCACACATACACAAGCATATATATATATCTAGCCTAACTATCACGTTACTTTAACCTTTGGTTTTGTCAGTGAATTTCTAGTTTAAAAAAACATTTAAGTATTACTTAATTACCATACATAAATGCATCCCCCCCCGAAGCAGAGCGTTGGCTGCAGGACCTGGCGGCCAGACCCTGCACCCAAGACTCTCCCACACAACCAACCCCATGCGTTGCACTGCTGGCAGGTTAACCATAGGGCCTGGCCTTATGTACCCCATCCCCCAGGGCCTTTTTTTTTATTAAAGGGGAGAGGGTCGCACGATCCTCCTCCTCCAGCTATTATCAGCCCCGGGACCACATCCCCCAGGGCCACTTATTTTAATAAAAGGGTGGGGGCAGTGTGTCCCCCCTCTCCAAGCCTTGCTAGGCACCGGGGTCTCCACCCCCCGGGTCACTCTTTTTTCCCCATTCCCAGGGGCCTATTGTGCTTGTTTGGGGAGGGGGACTCTTGCCCCCCTCCCCGGGCCAATTTCAGCCCGAGGGACCCCACCCCTCGGACCTGGCATGCTTGTTTGGGATCGATTTTGGCCCCAGGGACCCTATCCCTGGGCGTCTGCACAATTTTGAAGATGGAGGAATAGCATTTTTTAAGCTCCCACTGGCTGGGAGCGGAGAAGATGTTTGGTCCCCCTTGACGTGAGATTTAAAAATGCTGTCGCCAAGTGAGAGCAAACACAGGTGTCCCTGCCCACACCGCTGTTGGCAGGCAAACCACTATATCCCAGCAGTAGGTGCCCTGGGACATAGCCTGTGAGTCGGCCCCGGGGGATGAGGTCCCAGGGGCTATTAATGGCTCAGGGGCATGACAGCCCTCGCTTAAAGGAATTGGCCCCGGTGGTGGGCTCCTAGGGACCTTTTCAGGCATGGGGAGGAGGGCAGGCCCTTCTCAAGGCTCTGGGAGGGTGGCTGTGTTCCCTCTCTCTATAAAAATTGTTTTTGGTCCCGGGGTGGGGTTCTCCAGAGCGTCTGGTCGCTCCGGAAAGGTGGCAGCCCCCTCCCTTTTATAAACACAGCCCGGGGGGTAGGTTCCCCAGTGCTTATATTAAGTAGATATGGCCTGACCACCTTTCTTTTGTTTCAATTCCAGGAGACTCTTGCAGTCTCTGGCATTTTTTAAGGGTTTATTTCTTTTGTGGGGGGGCATGGTGCCTAGGGAAGCAAGGTATCCCTACCAGGCTCCCATATATATTTTTTTTCCCAGAAATTCAGGACGGGGAACTAAGTGCACGAGTCCTTCCTGTAATGGCTGCCAGCAACATTTTCCTCAAGTTGCTTGCAGCCAATCAGAGTGCTCACTCTTGTGGGAGTCTGACTCATGTGGGAGTGAGGTGGCCCAAGCAAAGTTAGCCTTCCTGGGCCGATCCGTGCATTCTATTTTTAAACTGGCACTCCTGCGAGTGTCTCGTAGACTCTCACAAGCCCAAAGGTCTAAACACCTATATATTTTTACCTTTAAAAACTACTGAACGGATTTACACCAAATCAAAAAAAGCGCAACCTGTAGACCAAGATCTAGCTTCCTAATGAATTTGGTGACATTATTTTCAGCAGTTTTTCCTGAATCCTTGTCTTAAAAGTCTATGGCAAATGCATGGGGAATTTGTGTTGTGAGACCCTCTATTTTTCTTGGCTCCGGCATGACGGGTCACCTCAAAACTTTACAGGAAGAACCTGAGGACAATGAACTTTTTTGGGGGAAAGTTTTGTGAAGATTCATTCAGTGGAGCCAAAGTTATTAGCAAACGAAACATTGTTCGGTCTATGGAAATGCAGGCCTGTTGGTGTGTATATGTACATATGGATGGTGCTCAGATTTTAAAAAGCATTGATTATGTTGTGCAGATTAGCAGTTCTTCCTTCCTTTTAAAGCACTCAGTGATGTGCGACGATAAAAACACAGACTGTAAATATGCAATCACACTACAGATAAATCTGGTGCAAACAGCGGCATTTTGAATGTCAAAATCCTGGAGTTCCTAAGGGTGGTCCAATATCAAAATCAATAAATTCATAATGTTATAGTCTTTTTTTCTCATCATACTAAGCTGCAAATTTATTATAATTTAAAATACATTCTCATTGTCTTGGGTGGAGTACAATAAGTACAAATTGTATGATTAAATTGCAGCCATTTGATTTCCTTTCTGCTATCTGCTGTTGAAATAATACACTATCAATCTTTAAATATAACAGGATAAACACCAATGATACCATCCTATTTTGGCTGGCTTTCAGTAAGGCATTATGAGAAAAATATTTCTGCTGTGATTTCTGATCAAGAAAACAGGATGTGATATATATATATATAATGATATCTCCTGAAAATATGGCCTCCCTTGTGTGTTGGGAGAGTCATGCCCAAGTGGGCAGAGATTTGTGATTAGTGCTGCCCTATGCCCACTAATACTGCTAACTTTGTCACATGCATGATCTCGCCTTAGTGGGGCCCTCAATATGCCACACTCTTTATCAGTGTGTAGGAATAGCCTATAATACACCATTATTGGGTAAAGATACTCACAAAGGGACAATAATTGTGCTGCTCTGTCACTGTGGTAAGGTTTGAACATTTACTCCTCTAAGTTAAATTAAAATACGCAAACTGACTTCTTCAACGTTAGTGAGAGCATAAGAAGGGATTATCTTATGTGTATCGCCAGTTCATCTTCACTGTTGAGGCCTCCTGTGGTCCTTGTTTTCAGGTGCATAATGTATGTTATTCTAGCTGTCTTCGGGTCCTGACCTTATCGCGTCCCTTCAGGTTAGGGCCACTCAGTCGATGTTTCGCTTGTGTTTTTCTTGAAAATGGCGTTCTACCGCTTGTGATCGATCATGGTTCAGTCGCTTGTATATGTTCCGGCTTCAGTTATTAGCAGGGTGTATTGTGTTTTATACTAATCATTTAATTTGTGGGCAAATGCAACATATATGGAATATTCTGAACTGCAAGTCAGATATTTTTTAATATCTCTCTTTCCCTCTTTGTTAGGAATTCATAGGAAGTCATCTTCGAAATGTTTTTAGAGGTTTTTCGTTTGGAATATACGAAAAACCTCTTAGGAGTGTCCTAATCAACTGGCCGCATTCAGGCAAGTGTAAGTGGTAGGGATATTATATTTTTTCCAAGATGCTAACCTAACAGAAATTAATTGAAATGACTAGGAGATTTAATCATGAGATTTGGACTTATTGTATTTCATGGGATATGATTTGAGGCGAATACATTTTAACTGATAACGAACTAGGAGCTTAGTATGACAAGATAATAAGGATAAACCAAAATTATTGATCATTGTTAATGATGCTGAATCACCTTTCAGAACTTTACCTTTTAACACATGACTAAGTGTTTTAAAAGTAAGAACTACTGATCTGCATGAAGTGATCATGAGTCATTGGAGCCGAAACATCTTTTCATATGGCTGGACTGCGCCTTCTAGTGTGTTTCATGCCTCAGTGTATTCGTGATTGACACAGGATCCTCACTCCTGTCCATGACACACTCACTGCAGAAGGGTGAGTTGGCAACTGTGAGGGCCGTGGATACAAGTTGCAATTGCTGGCGGACTCCGTTGTCTCACACATGCCAGAGAGGAAAAAAGGGCTTAGAGGCAATCAACAGCACTGCAGATTGTGAGGAAAACAAGAAAGGAGCTTCGCCACAACAAGTAGACAAGGAGAAGACTGGGGCGAAGTCACGTACCCTACATGGGCACCAGTGGAGACTGAGTCGGAGGACGCGGCTCAACGGGCAATTCCTGCTGGTAAGTGACTCTCCTAATTCCCTTCTTTCCCATTATCCCTCAACAAACGAGACAGCAGAAGCTGTGCTCTGCACCAAGGATGAACACGTTCTAGCACATAATTGGAGTAAAAGACAGTTAACCAATGTCCACTCCATATGAGAGTAAAAGAAGGGAAGCTGCTGCAGAGATAGTGTGGAAGTGAAACTCTATCAACTGTAAAACCTAACGAGAGGGAACTTTGAAAGTTGTGGGAGGCAACTTCTAAGCAAAACTAATTTGATGTCGACATAGTACAGAGACGACTGAGAATTTTCACAATACCTTCTTATGAAACCTCCAAACCAAGAATTTTAGAAAAATGGGCAGCCAACTGTGTGACTTTTTCAAAAGCAAACACAAGGAGATGATGGACGGAGCGCTGAAACTTTTCAGACACTCATCCCCAGACACAGATCTGGAGTGAATCAATCATCGTTCTTTACCTCACTTTTCCACCCAAGTTCAGACCCAGCCATATGCAAATCAGTCTTGACCCTGTTCCTCATGGGAACAGTCCAGCTTGAGCTGTCAAGCCAAATCTTCCCTGGCAGGAAACAAGCATCCTGGGACCGGTTTCGGGGTAACACCCTTCATCAGCCAGGCTAGCTTGAGTCCAGTGGCAAAGTGAGCAAGGGGTCACGTCTGGGCATACCCTGCCAACTTAAGGTGAACAAAGAAAACACAAGAATGGAAATGATGGACAGAGCACTGAAACCTTTCAGACACTCACCCCTAGTGACAGATTTGGGGTGAATCCATCATTCTTCTTTAGCTCAGTTTGCCACCCCAGTTCAAACCCAGCCATATGTAAATCATTCTTGACCCTGTACCTCATAGGAGCAGTCCAGCCCGAACTGTCAAGCCAGGTCTTTCCTGGACCGGAAACAAGCATCCTAGGACTGGTTTCAGGGTAATACCCCACATCAGCTAGGCTAGCTTGAATACAGTGGCACAGTGCGCACGGGACCCACGTATAGGAATACCCTGCCAACTTAGGGGGAGCAAAACAAACAGAATTTGATAATGGAGGGAGCAATTAAACTTTTCAGACTCTCTCCCCCAGTCACAGATCCGGGTTGTATCCATCATCGTTCTTTAGCTCACTTCACCGCCCCAGTTCAGACTCAGCCATATGCATATCAGCCTCGACCCTGTACCTTATGGGAACAAAAGGCATGCTGAAGATCCTGATGAAGTATGCTTGGAGTAATAGAGAAGAAATAAAAATACAGGAGTTAAAAGTTAAGTTCAGTTCAGTCACTTTTTTAAGTCACCAGCCTGGATTAAGGAAATCGGCTGATTTCCTTTTAAACCTTCTCACGGCTAGCTCACTCATTTTTGTCCTTTATTATAGTTCTTAAAATCAACATAAAAACCTTCTTTCATTACATGCATTGTTCATTCTTTTGAATTCCAATTCTTATTGTAGTAATTGTGATATTTTTCTTGACTTCTCTTGAATGGGACCACTGTTCCTTGTAAATACATGTCTACCCCCGGTCCCGTCTGACCTCAGGGTTTCCTTGTTCCTCTTTTCAGAAGATGGAACACAGCATAAAAAACTCAAAATGGGAATCTCTGTGGGCAAACGCTAGAATAAAATACAGGGGCAAGCCGCTCTCGATCAACTCGTGGGGGAAAACAGGGATCTCCCACCCTATACAACTTGAAGAGGGAGGAAATCCCATCACTTTCAATATGCTAAAAAACAAACAATCTACCAGACATAGAACTATATACTTTTCTAAAAATCAAAACAGCACTGACCAAAGCGAAACTTTCCACTACCAAGCCATCAATCTTCCAGTATATGTCTAACCTTAATAAATTAGGCCACCAGGTATCACATCTCTACAGACTCCTAAGGTCCAGCCCAACCAAAATCAATGAAAAGACACGCAAATACTGGGAGTCCCAGGTTGGGGACTCACTTAGCTAAAATGAGATCCAGAGGCTATGGTCCTCCCCCACACAAAGCAAAATATCCCCGGTACTAGCACAGACAAAGTTCTGGACACTACACAAAATCTACTGGACCCCAGCGCGTTTGGCGTCCTTGGGACTGAACCTCAACGACCAGTGCTGGAACTGCAACAATGGAAAAGGGGACCTGGCCCATCTCATATACTACTGCCCAAAAGTCAAGGCATTCTGGGAGAAGATCTTTGCCTTTTTAAACAATATGCTAGGTTGTACCCTTAAAACTGAGTTTGCCACCCTAGTAACTGCTTTCATTAGGACAGATGCAGACACTCAACAAGACAGAGACCTACTCGACCTCCTTCTAACAGCAGGAATAAAAATGGTACTCAACAACTGGAAAGACACCTCCAAGGCAAAGTTTAAAGGATGGCTCAACTGGGTGACATACCTTAGGGGAGCGGATACAGTGGCCCTAAGAGATTCACTATGGAGACAACCCGACAGGAAAATGTGGGCAACCCTGGACAAATACCTAGACCCGTATGATCCGCCCTGAATAGGACCAGTAGAAATATCCGGATAGCAACCCACATTAGACAATAGCGAATACGCTAACTCTCATTCTATGCCATCCTCTCTCTCTCTTGCTCTGGCAATCTGTCCCTGTCCCTCTCTGTGCTTTCTATGAACCATAAGAGTGCAGTGGAAGATAGCCAAAATAGGCTAATTGTAACTTAACCTACATAGCCAAAGCGGGCGACCCTGTAACAACAAGCGATGCAGAGTGCATGTTAATTGTTAATTGTTTTATGTATGTGTTATGTTATATGTTATATGTAATGGGTTTTGGGGAGAAAAAACTAAATTCTTAATAAAAATCTACTGAAAGCTTGGCTTTATTGATCGTTTTTTTGATGGTGTATTCTGTGTAACCTCCTGCCCTAAATATAATATGTGCTTCGGCTTGACATTGTTTCAGGTCGCTTTCCAAACTACAAATCCTGCGCAACCGTACTATCTCACCTTAGGGGATACTCTCTATTAGATGCCATGGATGTAAACTTTATGCATGTAGTGTTGAGTTTCCTGCTGTGGATTTGCCATGTAATTTAGAGCGGAGTGAGTTATTGTCAACATACACTGAAACATCAAGAAAATCTATGGCAGTAGTAATGATATTTTCAGTAAATTCTAAATTCATATCCTTTTTATTCCGTTCAGACACAAAATTCATTGCACTAACCTCAGTACCTCTCCACACAACAAAAACATCATCAATGTAACGGAGCCAGGTTATAATGTTGTTAGTCCACACTCTGTGGTGTACAGACCTGAGAACCTGCTCCTCCCACCAACTCACATGAAGACACGCGTAGCTAGGGGAGAAGCAGGCTCCCATAGCCACGCCCCTTAGTTGCTGGAAAATCTCGTTATCAAACATGAAAAAATTGTTATTCAAGCACCAATCGATTATAATTAGAATTAACTCATTATGTTTATAAAACTGAATTGATCTGTCCTCCAAAAAATGTTCACAGGCTCTTAAACCATCCTTGTATTGAATACTTGTATATAAGGATGTGATATCCATCAACATTAACTTGTAGTTGCCTGACCATGATATCCTATTGAGTTTTTGTAGGAAATCACCAGTATCCCTTAAGTATGAGGGCAATTTAATCACAAATTATTTTAAAAAATAGTCAATGTATTGAGAAATGTTTTCACATAGGCTGTTACGAGCTGAAACAATAGGGTGCCCCGGTACTGGTGTAATACCCTTATGTATCTCGGGTATAAAATATAGTACTGGAATAACTGGGTTTCCGTTGTTGAGATATTGAAATTCACCCTTAGTTAGTAATCCTTCTTGTTTGAACTTGCTGAGTTTTCGTTTCAGCTCCTTTTTGATTCTCTTTATTTCATGCATGTTAGATTTTTTGTAACAAATATGATCGTTAAGGTGTCTGTATGCTTCCTCAAGATATTAAATTCTAGGCCATAGAACGATATTACCCCCTTTGTCCAATTTATTTTCACCTGGTTGTTATTTTGTAGTTTGCGTATTAAGGTGAAATATTGATTCTTTTGATACTTATATTTATTATATCTCAGTGCTGTTCTGTGGTGAAGGACTTTCAATTCCTCTACCACCACCTTGTTAAATGTGTCAATCGAATCTCTCAGCAACATCGGGGTAAAAGTGGAATGAGGTTTGAAAGGGCTTTTAATGTGCTCCGATACGCTGATGACTTCATTAGTCATGATCTGTGTGGTGGATTGTAACTCATGTGCAGATGGTTTGCATGTCAGATACTGTAAGATTAGATACTGCCAATTCATGACCTGAAGCAGGGTTGTTGATGCTATTGCTCACTTGTTTTTGTTTAAAGATTTGATTAATTTCAATTTCCTTATAATCTTGAAAATGTCCACTTGAGTGTGACTATAGTTAAAACGGCTATCTGGGCAGTATGTTACACCCAGTGACAAGAGTCGAGTCTCAGCATTACTCAGGGTGATGTCAGTCAGGTTGACAACAGTATTTTCATTGCCCTTTATTTCTGCCGCCAATTGCTTGTTTGTTGTTTGTTGTTGTTGAAACTGCCTGCATTTTCTCATTTGCCATCTTTTCTTGTTGCGTTGGTGCCTTGTTTCTTGGGCAGTCGTGGACGAAGTGTCTGCCGCCGATCAAGTTCCTCCGCTAGAGTGAAACTGCCAATAGCTGTCTCATTTTGTCCTATTTGGCCTCAACCTTCTTCTCAATCAGTCTCACTCGCCATTGCTGAACTGATATCTGATGTAGATGCGGTGTTGATACTTTGGGTATTTAAATTATCATCGTGGCTGACTATATCGCTTTTCGGGAACTTATGTCCTTTTACAGAATCAAATTTCTTTGAGAAGGTAAAGATCTGTCCGGTTTTATAGTCTCTCTTATCACACGCACATTTGTACGCTTTTCTTGTTTTGATAGTCTCTTCTTGCTTTTTCAATCTTATTGTTATCTCATCGCGTTCTTTTGTGATCAATTCCTTCTGATCAAATTTACCTAGCTCAGAGTTAATGCGCTCAATCTCTCTCATTAATGCCACACGATCAATTGCAGCATAATCAATATTATATATATATATATTATCTACTGGCGGTCGCCAGTAGATAGTTATAGTTAGGACCGTGTTTCCATAGGAAATCTCAAAATTCTATTTTGAATAACTTTGGCGGCGGTTGACGAATCTTCGCAAAATTTTCAAAACTAATGGGGCGCTCCGCTCAGCTCCTACCCTGAAAGTCTCGGGGGGATTCGTCAAGCGGGGCCGATAAAAAAGGGGGGTCCCAAAACGCGTTTTCCCCATGCATTTTCCCTTAGGACCTTTAGTCGAAGGTTCAACCCGAACGGCTGAACAGAATTACTTGAAATTTGGCAAAGAGGTAGTCCTCAGGTCAGGGAAGTGCCTTTTGCATATCTGGAGTCAATCTGTTGAGTAGTTCCAGAGAAAATTGCAGTAAAAAGCACATACATATCTATAGCCGCGCACCGTGCGCGCACCCTAACGTGCGCGAGCGTAATTCTGATTGGTTGTTACATGTCAGTCAACGTTCGAATCGGTTGAAATCAGGAAGTGTCGGCCGCCATTTTGTTTGTTTTCAGTGCGAGAGTGGAAAAGGAAGGTGGCGAACGTGAAAAGGGGGCAGGGTAGAGAGTTCCTGACCCCCTAGCCTTGGTCAGGGGGTCCCTGAAGGACCCCGAAGGCAGAAAAAAACATGTAAAAAAAAATGTTTTTAAATCGCGGGGGTGAAAAACCATTAAAAAAAAACAAAACATTTTTAATACGTAGTTTATTGAAAAAAATATATATATAAAAAATAAT
The DNA here is from genome assembly GCF_964204655.1 of Triturus cristatus. Lineage (NCBI taxonomy): Eukaryota > Metazoa > Chordata > Amphibia > Caudata > Salamandridae > Triturus > Triturus cristatus. The sequence goes on along the minus strand of NC_140586.1, from coordinate 100,822,631 downwards.
AATACATACATAACATAGCAATTTAAAAAACCATACAAATTCACTGAAAAAACCATAGGTTTCATACACGTTATAGTTAGGAATTAGCATTTAAAAAACCTTGCAAATTCACTTAAAAAACCATAGGTTTCACACATGTTATACTTAGGTGGATATTTCACTCGTAAAAAACCAATGAAATTCCCCCGTTATATTTAGTTGAGATGACTATAACTCGCGCGACTGCCACTCTATCACAAGGATAATGTCATCAGTGATGTTATGAGTGATGCCATTGACCATGTCATGAGTGATGTAATATGTAACGTCATGAGCAGAGGATTGCGGGCGTGCGAATTATAGTTATCTCAACTAACTATAACGGGGGAATTTCATTGGTTTTTTACGAGGAAATATCCACCTAACTATAACATGTGTGAAACCTATGGTTTTTTAAGTGAATATATATATATATATATATATATATATATATATATATATATATATATATATATATATGTATATATATATATATATGGAACTGTAGAGACACCCTTTCTTGAGATGCACTCACAAAAGTAAACGCTGGAAAGGCACAAGCCGCGCTGCAAGACACGCGGTACTGATTCCTGCCTACGCGTTTCGGGCACACGCCCTTCTTCCTGTGCAGTTCTCACAAAAGTCAGCAGGCTTGGAAACACCAGTAACATCCCCATTTTTATTTACACCAAATGCGTCTCAGGTGAGTTCCAAGCACAAGGCATTCTGGGACTGGTAGTCATAATTTACAAACCCATGTGGGTCGCCAGCCAACAGTTGCAAGCAAAAGGTAAGTTCTTATGGCACCATCGCATGACATATGCAGCGCGATCTTGGAAATTTACCCAGCAACTTTGTTCCGACTCTGCTGTCCCAAATATCCAGCGCGGAGCCACAAGGGTATGGCGGCGGTGCAGTCTCGTGGCCAAAGGCCCGGCCACATTTACTGAACTGTAGAGACACCCTTTCTTGAGATGCACTCACAAAAGTAAACACTGGAAAGGCACAAGCCGCGCTGCAAGACACGCGGTACAGATTCCTGCCTACGCGTTTCGGGCACACGCCATTCTTCCTGGGCAGTTCTCACAAAAGTCAGCAGGCTTGGAAACACCAGTAACATCCCCATTTTTATTTACACCAAATGCGTCTCAGGTGAGTTCCAAGCACAAGGCATTCTGGGACTGGTAGTCATAATTTACAAACCCATGTGGGTCGCCAGCCAACAGTTGCAAGCAAAAGGTAAGTTCTTATGGCACCATAGCATGACATATGCAGCGCGATCTTGGAAATTTACCCAGCAACTTTGTTCCGACTCTGCTGTCCCAAAAATCCAGCGCAGAGCCACAAGGGTATGGCGGCGGTGCAGTCTCGTGGCCAAAGGCACGGCCACATTTACTGAACTGTAGAGACACCCTTTCTTGAGATGCACTCACAAAAGTAAACGCTGGAAAGGCACAAGCCGCGCTGCAAGACACGCGGTACTGATTCCTGCCTACGCGTTTCGGGCACACGCCCTTCTTCCTGGTCAGTTCTCACAAAAGTCAGCAGGCTTGGAAACACCAGTAACATCCCCATTTTTATTTACACCAAATGCGTCTCAGGTGAGTTCCAAGCACAAGGCATTCTGGGACTGGTAGTCATAATTTACAATGTCATGAGTGATGTAATATGTAACGTCATGAGCAGAGGATTGCGGGCGTGCGAGTTATTGTTATCTCAACTAACTATAACGGGGGAATTTCATTGTTTTTTTACGAGTGAAATATCCACCTAACTAACTATAACATGTGTGAAACCTATGTTTTTTTAAGTGAATATATATATATATCTACTGGCGGTCGCCAGTAGATAGTTATAGTTACAACCTAGTTTCCATAGGAAATCTCAAAATTCTATTTTGAATAACTTTGGCGCCTGTTGACGAATCCTCGCGAAATTTTCAAAACTAATGGGGCGCTCCGCTCAGCTCCTACCCTGAAAGTCTCGGGGTGATTCGTCAAGCGGGGGCCGAGAAAAAAGGGGGGTCCCAAAACGCGTTTTCCCCATGTTATTTTCCATAGGACCTTTAGACACAGCTACAGCCCGAACGGCTGAACAGAATTACGTGAAATTTGGCAGAGAGGTAGCCATAAGGTCAAGGAAGTGCCTTTTGCCTGATGGGGCTGCTTGAATAAGACAATGTCCAGTGCATTCTGGGGATTGTAGTGTTCTTTATTAAAAGCCAAATGAAAGCGCACTCATAACTGCGAAAAATAAAGCCCAACATGGGCTCCTGCCGACCTGGGTGTCCTTTTCCTGTATTGTTCCTCCGTATCGAGGTAGGTGTATCCAGACCTCACGGCCCATCAGGGGCGTGTCTATAGTATAAATATGGCATGGGGGTGAGTGCAGCACGTTCCTGGTTGTCAATGCCTTTGAGAAAGATATTCATCGAAACGCGTCAGGCGGATGACAGGCTGCGCAATGTACCAGCCGTACGAGGAGTGTCCATACCTATGAGGAAGGCTGGTAACCTTGGTTGTTCATCGAGTGCTGCTCAACGGGACTACCTAACTTTGCAAACCATATGGCGGCACCCGACCGCCGAGAAAGCACCACCCCAAGATCTCAAGGGGGCCGTGAGGTCTGGATACACCTACCTCGATACGGAGGAACAATACAGGAAAAGGACACCCAGGTCGGCAGGAGCCCATGTTGGGCTTTATTTTTCGCAGTTATGAGTGCGCTTTCATTTGGCTTTTAATAAAGAGCACTACAATCCCCAGAATGCACTGGACATTGGCTTATTCAAGCAGCCCCATCAGGGGCGTGTCTATAGTATAAATATGGCATGGGGGTGAGTGCAGCACGTTCCTGGTTATCAATGCCTTTGAGAAAGATATTCATCGAAACGCGTCAGGCGGATGACAGGCTGCGCAATGTACCAGCCGTATGAGGAGTGTCCATACCTATGAGGAAGGCTGGTAACCTTGGTTGTTCATCGAGTGCTGCTCAACGGGACTACCTAACTTTGCAAACCATATGGCGGCACCCGACCGCCGAGAAAGCACCACCCCAAGATCTCAAGGGGGCCGTGAGGTCTGGATACACCTACCTTGATACGGAGGAACAATACAGGAAAAGGACACCCAGGTCGGCAGGAGCCCATGTTGGGCTTTATTTTTCGCAGTTATGAGTGCGCTTTCATTTGGCTTTTAATAAAGAGCACTACAATCCCCAGAATGCACTGGACATTGTCTTATTCAAGCAGCCCCATCAGGGGCGTGTCTATAGTATAAATATGGCATGGGGGTGAGTGCAGCACGTTCCTGGTTGTCAATGCCTTTGAGAAAGATATTCATCGAAACGCGTCAGGCGGATGACAGGCTGCGCAATGTACCAGCCGTACGAGGAGTGTCCATACCTATGAGGAAGGCTGGTAACCTTGGTTGTTCATCGAGTGCTGCTCAACGGGACTACCTAACTTTGCAATATATATATATATATATATATATATATATATATATCTTACCACCACTCATGCCCACCAGGTCCTGATGCCTTATAGACACTGAGAACAACATCAAAATGGCAATTTATTTTTTCCTAGGGTCGGACGAGGCGCCCCAAGGGAAGATTCGCAAGTTTGTCAGCCACAAGAAATGCAGGAGTTCTCTGAAGCTTGAAACTGGAAAGATCTAGCTGATCTGGGGTCTGAACACTGATTTGCAGACTCAGAAGGATGGGTAAGTAAATTCTGGAAGTAAACATTCATCCAGTAACGTTATCAAGCACTGTTAGGGAAATCAATGGATGAGGCTCTATCATTGTTAACTATTCTTGAGAACACCAGCGATAAGTAAGAATGTGAAATCGAACATTTGTCTTTGATTCTAATGTGAGCCTCCACCTGCTGTCCAACTATAAGGTGGATTTCCACAGGGTACCATAATTCAGAATCGGACTAGAATAGAAAATTGGCCTGGGCACCAAAATGAAAATGGTCCCCGTTAGTGAATTAGAAAGCTAAAAATGTGACCCCTATTTGCAAACTGGGAACTTTTCAACTTGTTTCACGATGTGTAAATGTTTTGCTATGTGTGACAGACTCCATGGATTTGAGCTTGCTGTAGGTTATGCATGTATTATTGTTAGGGAGCTCAACAGTATTACGCCATAATAGATCATAAAACAGGCCTTCATACAGTCAACAAAACGGCCCATTCACTGACCTGTCGGACCAGTCCATTGGGCACTCTCTGAGCCTCATTTCTGAGGCCCTACGGCACTTTTTCCATCCCTGGAACGTCCCTTTTTGGATGTTTCGGTAGCGCAAAGTGCCTTGGCATATTTACAAGGCCATGTGATGCTATTTTACATGGCTTTTTATAGCCTTGTAAATATGTTCCCCTTTCACGCAGAAAACTGTGTGGAAGGGGCGTTCCATGGGTGTTGCTGTGGGTGTTTTCCCATGCAACATTCATGGAACATGTAGCATTCCCAGATTTACGAGAATTCGTAATTTCTCCTTGTGCTTTCCATTTTCTATGTGTGCTGCATTCTGCAGCACACAGAAAGAGCAAATCGCCTCAATTGATTGATTTTGTGCAGGAAGATGTCCCTTCCTGTACAAAATCAATCAGCCCCGCAACGCAGGCACCCTTGCACCATGATGCAAGGTTGCCAGTGTTGGCACATGGCAGCCCAATGTGCGCCAGCGCAGGGAAAAAGGACAGGAATGTGCCGTATTGCATAGATATGGCACATTCCTGCCCTTTTGTTTAGACGCTGGGCAGCGCAGGAAGATTCTTTGCGGTGCTGCCCTGCACCAAAACTTCATAAATGAGGCATTCTGATCAACCTGAGGGCCAGCCTGACCCTGTTCCCCCTTCTCCATGCTGCTTGAATACACCGGGGAAACACACAAGGCCCAAACTCACATCCAAATACATTGTGAGTACACACAGGAACACAATTACTGTAAATATAGACGTTGACACATGTGAAATCACTCAGCAACGCCCTTCTAGAACACTATTGTGAGTGATTACACGGAGATGCCCCAGCTTTCCTAAAACAGCGTGAGACTAATGGAGCATCCAGTGGTAAACTCCTGTGTAGAATTACACAGGAATCTCCCCTGCCCACCTCAGTTCACGGTGATTACGAAGTAAGATTACAAAGGGCCCTAATGCTGTCCTAATGCAATGTGAGAATCCTAGTGCTGTCTAAGTACACTGCAAGTAGTCTATACTGCTCTCCTAATGCAGTTTATTATACAGAGACCCCGATGCCACCCAAATACACTGCTGAAGTACACAGTGCGCCAGATTACACAAGGTCCCAATGCTGCCCCAGTACACTGCGAGAATACACAGCATCCACACTGCTCTCCTGATGCAGTGTGAGATTACACATGGCTCCCACTGCTATTCAAATGCAGGTGCCTTGCTGCTCTCCTAAAGCAGGTGAGATTGCACAGCAACCCCACTGGTACCCAAATACAGGAGCTGCACTGCTCTATAAATGCAGTGTGAATATATGACGTTACAACGCATGCAATTACAACGCATGCTTTTACAACGCAGTCTTTCCATCGCAACTACCGTTACATGACATGATTTTACTACGCATGCCATTACAACGCATTTTTTAAAACTACCATTACAATGCATTCCATTACAATGCATACAATTACAATGCATAATACTTTTAGGGCAAACAGTAGGGTAAGTGTTGGATAGTTTAGGGGTAAACATGACTATTCCCTCTCCAGTGAGTGCAACAATAGGGTAAGTGTTGGATAGTGTAGGGGTAAAAATTACTATTCCTACTCCAGTGAGTGCAACAGTAGAGAAAGTGTTGGATAGTATATGGGTAAAAATCCCAATTCCCATGTACCCCAAAACCCATACCCACCCTAATACTAAACAAATCTCCATTACTTATCTTATAATGCGTTGTAATGGAATGAGTTGTAATGGTATGCGTTGTAATGGCATGCGTTGTAGTGACATGCGTTGTAATGGCATGCATTGTAATGGTATGCGATGTAAAGACAGTTGTGTTGTAAAGGTAGGTCATTGCAATGACTGCGTTGTAATGGACATTTCCCCAGTGTGAGATCACACAGGGCCCGAACACCATTCAAATGAAGTGTCAGATTACACTTGCCACTGTTCTACTGTGTGAGTTTACAGAGAACTGGTAATCCAGACATGTGAGGTTACAAAAGCTTTCATTACTGCCCTAATATGTGTGATTACACTGCGCCCTCGAGTGCTCTCCTAAAATGATTACAGTGGGATGCTGTATAACCATTTACACATCCCTGCCCAAGATTTTCCTACTTCCGTAATGCAATTTGAGATTGTAAAGCAAACTTCATAATGCAATTAAGTGGTATTCAAATCTGTGACAAGGTCACGTTAGGACATCATGTCAGTGAGACAAAATGTAATATTATTCATCAGTTTTGAGAATCTCGTCGAAATCCCTAATTGCCAAGCCATAGGAAGGGGCTCCTGATTTGATTTTCTTCAGCACGTAGTAAATTGTTGTTATTGCGCATTGGGGAGTGTTTTATTAAATTGCACAAGGGGTAAGAAATTGTCCCGCACTAGTGCTGTTTCTGTGATCTAACCCTAAGTGATTGTTTGCTAAGAACAGGGCCACTGGAATTATGCTATTGTGCAGCTGCTGTGCTTTTTGCATAATTTTATATTTGCAGCATTCACCACAAAATGTGACAAGTGTTGCGTCTATAACTGAAGGCCCTTTGCAAATGTTTACTGGTCACCTTTCTGTTGCTTATCGCTATATTTGGTTGTTAAACATATACTACTGAGCTACAACCAATGCCCAGACACTGTTAACAAGTGAAAAATTGTCAAAATAATAAAGTAATACTATTACAAAATGTGCTGCATTACACTGCATAATTTGCCTTTTCTAGCTGCATAATTTGCTCGACCCTGCCACATAATTTGGCCCTCTCCTGGCTCATAATTTCAGTGTCCTTAGCTAAGAGTGAAACTCACACTGCCTGCCTGACACTGTGCACCTTCATTGCAGGTTCGACTACTACATTGGGAAAGACACATGGATCGAGTGGTGGCCAAGTCCGGAGGAGTGTGCCAATGCAGAGCACATGAAAATCTGTGAAGAATTTTCAGATTTCACTGACAACTTGATGATTTTTGGCTGCCCCAGTTAATCTTTCAGAGGCTATAGTGAAGCGAGGTCACACGGTGAACTCTTGCCCCAAAAACATGCTTACATGGTGTGTGCTGGTGAAGTCTACCACAGTGTTGTGCCTCAGCCTGTTCTTCCTCCCGGTTCATGGAGTTTATTACAGACAGTTATTTTTACATGAATAAAAATACATTCCCAAAACAGTGTGTCTGTTTTATTTCCATAATGTTTAATATATGTTAGTTGGATGTTTTTCCTTTCCCTCTTATGTGAACAGTGAATGACCTCCGTACATGATTCAGGTATCACAAATCATCAATAATTAATAAGAAAATTAACCAGCCTGTAGCCAATCATTTTAACCTTATGGATCATTTACTATCAGATTTGAAGATTTTCCCTGTGGAACATGACTTAAAGGAAGAACTACTGGACTCCAGAGAAAACATCTGGATGTACCGTTAAAAATCACTGCATCCAGATGGTCTGAACATTACTGACAATACCACCTGATTACTGCATATCTCAAGAGCTCTCAGGACTGCATTGACTCCACATTCCAAATGGAATCTCACTCATGATGCTTTTCGAAAATGCAGCTGTGTCATCTGTGCAGCCACTGAGCAAACCATCTTGTACTACCTGAGGAGTGCGGAAGCAGAAACGTTGTATAGGAAATATATTTTTGTTCTTTGGTGAATCGATCTGTTTGAGTCAGTTCTTTCTTGGATATTTTATTTCTTCAAGCGAGGGCCGAGATCCAGGGAGTGCTTAAAAGTGCATTTACTCATGTTATTTCCCATAGGTCCTCTCGTAATGGCTACAGCCCGAACTGCTGAACAGAATTATACCAAATTTGGCAGGAAGGTGGACGTTGGTTCAGGAATGTGCTCTTTTGCTATTTGGTGTAAATCCATTCAGTAGTTTTGGAGTTATTTAAAGAAATTTCCAGTTGTATATATAGGGACGCAGTTGATCCGCAACCCCTCCTGATCTCATGCTGAAATCTGATTGGCTGCCAACACTTCAAACCACGAGTATAAGGAACAAGGAGACCCTAGGAGTCAGAAGGGACCGTGGGTAGATACATTTTTGTAAGGAACAGTGGTCCCATTCAAGTAGAGTAAAATAACATGCCACAATTAGTACAATGAAAAATTGGGTTTTATGTTTATAGACAGTGCAGAAATTACTAGTCAATTACAGTAATTAGAAAGGGAGAAAAATATAAAGCACTGAGTGAGTTGGTGGCAGGGTAAGAGGAAATCAGCCGATTTCCGGTACCCAGGCAAGTGATTTAAAAGGTGACTTTTTTGTGCACGAAGGTAAGTGTTAACAAAAAGTCAGTAAGGCATTTCATACTCCGACATTTCAATTCGCAATACAATGGAGTTTAGAAATGGTTGCCATTTCTAAACTCCATTGTATTGCGAATTGAAATGGGGTACCCACAGTAGAGGCCTGGCTCCGGGGTTTGGGGTCCCTGGGGCCAAAATGGGCCTGGGAGGGGGCCATTTGGCCCCCTCTCTTTAAAAAATAAAAGGTGTAGGTCCCTGGGAATGGGGTCCCCGGGGTCGATTAGGCACAGGTGGGGGGCCACATGGCCCCTATCCCATTAAATAAAAACTTTTAAAAAAAGAATGGTCGGGCCCCGGGGGATGGGGCCCCCATGGCGGAAATAGGCCTGGGGAGGGAGACCATGCAGCCCACCTCCCCAATCTAAAAATGCCTGCCCCCAGGGATGGGGTCCCCAGGGCCAAAATCGGCCTAGGGAAGAGGGACTACACAGCCTCCCTTCTCTAAATAACACATAAAAGCCTGCCAACTCGTTGGAGGCCCTCCCCCACTTTCTCCACCACTTTGCAAATGTGCCTCCTGGTGCGCTGTTGGTTGGGGGATGAGGTCTCCATGCCTCCAGAGGGTTCTTGGAGACAAAGAACCCTTCCTGTTACCTCCAGTAAATTCCACACAGTGGGATGGGATTGCTAAGAGGCTGCCAGAGGCCATGTCTTCCTTCTCCACCACTCTACAAATGTGTCTGCTAGTGCACTGCTGGTTGGGGATGAAGTCCCCTTAACTCTTAAGAGCCTCAGGACTAAAGCGGACTTACTCTCCTAACCAGCAGTGCACCAGGAGGCGCGTTTGCAGAGTGGTAGGGAAAGGGGGCATGGCCACCGAAAACCTATCAGCAAACCCACTGTGTGGAACTTACTGGAGGTAACAGGAGGTGTAGCTCGCCCCCAAGGACCATCAGTAGCCAAGGGGACTACTAGTAGTGCACCAGGAGGTGCATTTGCAGAGTGGTGGAGCAAGGGGGCATGGCCTACAACAACCTCTCAGCAATCCTGCTGTGTGGGACTTACTGGAGGTAACAGGAGGGGTAGTTGGCCTCCAAGGATGACCTTGGGGGCCAACTACCCCTCCTGTTACCTCCAGCAAGTCCCACAGAGCAGGATTGCTAGGAGTCTTCAGAGGCCACACACCCTTTCTCCACCACTCTGAAAACGTGGCTCCTGGCACACTACTGGTTGGGGGATGAAGTCCACTTTACTCCTGAGGGACTTTGGAGGCCAAGAAGCCCTCCTGGTACCTCCAGTTAGTCCTACATGGTGGGATTCCTGAGAGCCAGTCAGATGCCCTGCCCCCTTTCTCCACCACTCTGCAAACGCGACTACTACTTAAAAAACCATAGAAATTCACTGAAAAAAAACAAAGGTTACAAGGACATTATAGTTAGGAATTAGCAGTTAAAAAAACCTCAGAAATTCACTGAAAAAAACAACAAATGTTACAGGGACATTATAATGAGGAAATGAAATTTAAAAAACTTAGAAATTCACTGAAAAAAATCAAGGTTACAGGGACATAATAGTTAGGCTCAGGTTTCCCTTGTACAAAACCAGTGAAATTCAGCAGTTATAGTTAGCTAAGCCAACTATAACCTGTGCCCTCCGCAATGCACTGCTTATGACCTCACATATTACATCACTCATGACATGGTCAGTGACATCACTGATGACAATACTAATTACATCTCAAATGACATCACTGATGACATCATCCAGTGAGTATTTTGTAAGAGTTTATGATTGTTAAGCATATATACTAAGGTACTACAAAAGTTAAGTATATTAGGTGTACTACTAATGATTGATACTAATTCTAATAAATATTATGTGGGAGGCTGTGTGACTGTATGTATCTTAGTGCATATGGGAGTGTGAATGGTATGGGTGTATACGTGGGTGTGTGAGTAGCTGTGTGGGTGAGTGAGATGCTGTGTGAGTGGCTGAATTGGCTAGTGATTGGGTGTGCCAGTGGCTGTATTGGTGGATGAGTAGAGGTGCGAATGGCTCTATGGGTGGGTAAGTGAGTATGTAGTGACAATATGGATGAGTGAGTGGGTGTTTAGATGGCTGTATGACTGATTGACTGGGTGTGTAAGTAGCTTTATGGGTGAATGAGTGGCTGTTTCACTGGGTGTTTGGTTAAGTGAGTTGGTGTATGAGTGGCTGTAATAGAGAATGTGTGTCTGAATGGCTGTATGGATGAGTATGCCGATGTGTGTTTGCTTGTATGGATGTGTGGGGTATTTAAGTGGTTGTGTGAGTGTGTGAGTGAGTGTGTGAGGGTTTGTATGGGTGAGTCTGTGGCTGTGTTGAGAGGCTGATTGGTTGAGTGAGTTGGTGTCTGAGTAACTTTATAGGAAAATAAGTGGGTGTGTGAGTAGCTGTAAGGGTGAGTGTGTGGTTATGTGACTGGCTGTATGGGTGAGTAGCTGCTTGTGTAAGTGGGTATATGGGTGAGTGTATGATAGCATGAGTGGCTGTATGAGTAAGAGAGTGTGTGTGTGAGTACTGGTATAGATCTGTGAATGGATATGTGATTGGTTGTGATGGTGTGTGAATGGGTGTATTAGAGTTTGTATGGGGGTGTGAGTAGGTGTGTAACTGGGTCTGTAGATAATGTCATCAGTGATGTCATTTGAGATATCATCAGCGATGTCACTGAACATGTCTTAGTGATGTAATATGTGAGTTCATAAGCTGTGAATTGCGAGGGCATAATTTATATAGCAGCTACATTTCACTGGTTATGTACCAGTGAAATCTGAGCCTAACTATAACGACCCTGTAACCATTGTATTTTTCAGTGAATATATATATATATATATATATTCACTGAAAAAACCATAGGTTTCATACACGTTATAGTTAGGAATTAGCATTTAAAAAACCTTGCAAATTCAGTGAAAAAACCATAGGTTTCACACACGTTATAGATAGCTGGACATTTCACTCGTAAAAAACCAATGAAATTTCCCCGTTATAGTTAGTTAAGCTAACTATAACTCGCGCGCCCGCAATGCACTGCTGATGACGTCACATATTACATCACTCATGACATGGTCAGTGACATCACTCATGACATCACTGATGACATCTCAAATGACATCACTGATGACAACATCCAGTGAAAGTGTGTTTTTCTGAAAATTACATATGTTTTATATATGTATATCTCAAGGTCGTTGGAAGAATAAATGAGTATATAAGTGTCTAAATGGATGATTTGTTTTTGAAAAATTGATTGTATTACTGACTGATTAAGTGTTTCTTATTGAATACATGGCTAAGTGTGTAATGTTTAAATGTGTAAATACCTGTATCAGTCTCTCACTTCGTGTATAAGTGGCTGCATGGGTTGGTGAGTAGCTACATGAGTGTCTATATAGGTTATTAGTTGGTTTTTTGAGTATCAGTCTGAGTGTCTGCATGGTTCGGTGGGGGGTATTACGTAGTGCATAGGTGCATGAATGAGTGACTCACTCTTTGTATGTGTTGAAGACAGCATGTTTGCAGGACTGTATGGGTGGATGAGTGTGTGTATGGGTGTGTTAGTGAGTGAATGGTTGTCTCAATAGTGTCTTTATGAGTAACTACATATGTTTTAAACTAGTATATGTGACTATTGGTGTATATAAGTGAGTATATGTGAGAGTGAGAGATTGAAAGAGTTCCTGTATGAATAAGTATGTGTTTTTATAAGTGATTATTTAAAAGAGTAAGTATGTGTAAGTTTCCGTAAAAGTAAGTGTGGTGGTGTGTGTATAACTGTATATACAAATTAATGTATGTTTGATTCTTTATTAGCATGAGTGACTATGTGTGTGAGTAACTCTATGGATGAGAGGCATTGTGTTACAGGATGTATAGGTGTATGATTACATATGATGTGTGAGTACACGTATGAGTGACTGTACAGGACTGTTGGTGAATGAGTGGATGTTTATGTGGATCTTAGAATTATTGAAGAGGTTGTTGTAATTGGTATTGGTATGTCCATTTTTTTGAAAATTTCAGTCTCTATTTTTGAATGTTTGTATCAAAGGTTATATTAGGGTGAGAGGAGGTCTACCACTCTGTCACAAGGATGATGTCATCAGTGATGTCATTTGAGATGTCATCAGTGATGTCATGAGTGATGTCACTGACCATGTCATGAGTGATGTAATATGTGACGTCATCAGCAGTGCATTGCGGGCACGCGAGTTATAGTTAGCTTAACTAACTATAACGGGGAAATTTCATTGGTTTTTTACGAGTGAAATGTCCAGCTATCTATAACGTGTGTGAAACCTATGGTTTTTTCACTGAATTTGCAAGGTTTTTTAAATGCTAATTCCTAACTATAACGTGTATGAAACCTATGGTTTTTTCAGTGAATTTGCAAGGTTTTTTAAATGCTAATTTCTAACTATAACGTGTGTGAAACCCATGGTTTTTTCAGTGAATTTGTATGGCTTTTTAAATGCTAATTCTTACCTATAACATATGTGATTCCCATAGTTTTTTTATTGATTTTGTATGATTTTTTTATTATAAATTCTTATATTAAATGTTTTTTTTTTTAAAAAGCAAGGTTTTTTTAACTTTTTAATCTCTTAAAACATGTTTTTTTTTAAAAAAAATCTGCAATATATCAATTTTTCTCTTTTTTTTTTTTTTTTAAAAAACACTAAAAATCAATTATCACATTACAAGGTCCTTGAGAGATTACAATGAAAAACTGAAAATGTGATTGTGGAGAAGTGGAAAAAAGGGACCATGAAATTTCTGACTTACCATACCCACTCAAAAAATTATTTATTAATTAAAATATAATTTTATTTGCTATAAAAATAGTTCAAGTTTTCGAAAATTTTCTTTCTCAATCTGAAAAAAAAGAAAAAAGTATTAATATTTAATAAAACATTTTATAATACAGTACACATATTTACATATTTTCCAAAAACAATTTTTTGCCTTTTTTTTGCTGTTTTCAGAATATATTGCATTTCACTATAAATCGTGAAAGCAATTGCATTCATCACTTAACAGCGGGCATAAAAAAAAAAACAATCTCAAAGATTGTTTAAAAAAAGCCCAGAATCTCTTCTCAGTTAAACATAACATTATCGAAATGCAAAATATTATTCATTAAAAATATCATCTAATAACAAAAACTATTTCTAAAAAATACCGTCTGACAATTTTCTTACAGAAGCATAATCTCAAAAATAATATATCTCAAATAAATCCACAATACATCTAGTTTCCTTTCTTTTAGGCCAAATGTTATTTTTTGAAATTAATTTTTGATTAAATTTCCAACGATAATCCAATAAAATTCCAAAATTTAAATTGTACAGATGTTACCGATTCTCTCTAAAATGTTGGTTTCCGAAAGATTAATTAGGATTTAATTAAGTCCACAATACAATTGGATACCTTTCCTTTAGGCCAAATGGTAATTTTAAAAATCTTTTTTGATTAAATTTCCACTTTTACACTCTGACACATTTTGAATCCACTTTTCAGATTCTTAAAAAAGCACATGTCCAAACTGCTTTTTGAGACCAGCACCATGTGTAACCTGGGTGACTGACTACACTCCAGCAAGGGCAACCAGCCTTAGTGATGCTGAATGTATTTGCATTACTGACTGCAATCTCAAACCCCACTCGGTTGTAAATACTATGCATGATTCCACAGGATAAGCAGCTGGCTGTGTGCTAAGAGTCTGCTTCTGCATAAAAAAATACCTCCCCCTTTCCATCTAATGCAAATGTAAAATCACCAGAGCAATACCAAACAGCTTTCTGAGACCAGCAACATGTGTAACCTGGGTGACTGACTACACTCCAGCAAGGGCAACCAGCCTTACTGATGCTGAATGTATTTGCATTACTGAGTGCAACCTCAAACCCTTAAAGTATTCCTTATTTATACCAGTACACCTTAATTTATCGTGAAAACATAGTCCATATTATTTTACATGTTCCTCTCATTTAAATTTCTCCCAAAACAGAAAATGATAAACACAACTTCAACAAAAGGAATTCCAATTCTATTATTCATTTCTTAATTTACCATATTCATCCCCTCTCAAACTCTAAACTCACCTTTAAAATTAGTTAGTTGTGAAAGAAATGTGGCAGTCAAACAGCAGATTATCAGAGCCAGGATCTCTGTTCTGTACACCTCTCTCCTCTCAGCAGAACCAGATAATGGCAATGTTTCCCTCTTTTTTTCCACACATATACATGTTAATTTCAAATCTCAGTGCTTCCCCCTTTTTTTCAAATGTAATCACACATTTCTATTGGTTGAAAACCAACCCTTTTCCAAAAGTACCCTTCCCCCAACTTGACTTCAGCCTAGTACCCTTCCCCCAACTTGACTTCTGCCTGCTACCATAGCAACAGCTCTTGAAACACTGCTGTGTAGAGTTAGGTCAGAAGTTCACCACACAATGTTTCATTTCCAAAGAGCAGGAGTGCTTGACTTTTCAAACCTAACAGCAAATCCATAGTACTGTTCTTTGGTAACACATTTTTCTGTACCAATACGAAACATGCTTCTATAAATTTACACATACAGCCTAGTTTTTATTGTAGAATGGTATGAAACAGCCAATCAGTTCTTTTTTTTATAAAAATATGTATGCCTCCATTTCCAAACTGTCTTTCATTTCTTTTTACCATTCTACTGAATTACACCTCCTGAGTGCATCCAGTTCTCCTTTGAAGATGTTCACAGTGTGGATTGTAGGGCACAGCTATGTCTTCTGGAGTGAAAAGTATGCAAAGAAAACAGGTATGGTGAGAGACCTTGCTTTGCCAAATGTAGACATTAAATGGATTGGTCAGAGAGGGTTAAAGTGGCACCAATTGATGCCATTGGTGAAATCCTTCATGCAAATCCAACACCCTGACCTCATAATAGTGCACTGTGGTGGCAATGACCTAGGCACTTTGACTGGGGTAGGTCTGGAAATGCTTATGAAGGAGACCTTTGCACAACTGTTTTCACTTTTCCCTAAAACTGCCTTTGTGTTTTCTAACATATGCCAAAGGCAAAAATGGAACTGGTCCAATCATTTTTGTCCACAGATTGACAAAGCAAGAAAGCACGTCAACAAATCTGTTTCTGCTTTCCTCCGTGACTATGGTATGGGTTCGATTTACCACAACAACTTGCGTTACAACATGCAAGACATTTATAGAGGAGATGGTGTACACTTCACTGATGAAGGGAACAGAGTCTTCCTCTTGAACCTTAGACTCTGCATCGGTACTTACTTGTAGGTACCACTAAAAAATCACTTATTAAACACAACGGCTCTTTTTAGAGCCCCCTAATATCTAAACACTTAAATCTGCATTTCATTTCTTTTTTTATTTTTTTTTTACCGTACGCATACGGTGAGCTTACCGTACGCGTACCCCGCGATTTTTTTAAAAATTATTAAATGTTTTTTTTGTACTTTTCTGTCCTTCTTTGACCCCCTTTCAAATGTTAGGGGGTCTGTAACTCTCTTCCTTGCCCCCTTTTCAAGTTATCACCCTTTTTTTCTGAGTGAAACACACAAAATGGCGGCCGCCGCTTCCTAGTTTCGACCGATTCGAATGTTTACTAAGATCTAACAGCCAATCAGAATCGCGCTCGCGCACGTCACCGTACGCGTACGGTAAGCGCACCGTAAGCTGGCTCAGATATATATATTGATTTAAAGGCTATTTTCTCAGAATCTACTGAACAGATTTACACCAAACCTACAAAAGGCACTTCCTTGACCTGTAGACTACCTCTCTGCCAAATTACAAAGAACTCTGTTCAGCCGTTCGGGCTGTAGCTGTGTCTAAAGGTCCTATAGAAAAATGCATGGGAAAAACGCGTTTTGGGACCCCCCTTTTATCTCAGCCCCCGCTTGACGAATCCCCCGAGACTTTCAGGGTAGGAGCAGAGCGTAGCGCCCCACCTATTTTGAAAATTTCGCGAGGATTCGTCGACCGGCGCCAAAGTTATTCCAAATAGAATGTTGCGGATTTCCTATGGTAAGAGGGTCCTAACTATAACTACCTACTGGCGACCGCATTACATTGCTCATATTCTCGAGCGGTGGTTGGAACGGAGGGGGCCTGAGCCGCCGGTATATATTGGTGACTCTACAGCCTGCCATCACGTCACTTTCTACCCACTGGGGTTGGACATTTTAATCATGGATTTATAAAGGCACCCACTTGGATTTATGCACCAGCAAGCGGCAGAACCACAAGAACCATAATGCTCTGCCAAAGCCCCACCCAGGGGCGTGACTTGTGGAATCAATAAAATAAGTGAAAACATGTGTGCATTCTGCATTTTACCTCCGTGATTCAGCCAGTGATCAAGGGCGGGACGACGCCCGAAACGCGTTTGGCAAGCACAAGGATTGGTGTGTAACAGGCTTGAGAAGCCACCGGCGGCATTTGTGCGGTAACCCTTCCGTGTTGTGGCACTTCTAAAAGGGCAAACCTTGCGTGATGTTTATGAAGCGGCTGGTCCAGTCGCGGAAGTGCCCCGCCGCTGTTAGCGGTTCTACATTGCTCATATTCTCGAGCGGTGGTTGGAACGGAGGGGGCCTGAGCCGCCGGTATATATTGGTGACTCTACAGCCTGCCATCACGTCACTTTCTACCCACTGGGGTTGGACATTTTAATCATGGATTTATAAAGGCACCCACTTGGATTTATGCACCAGCAAGCGGCAGAACCACAAGAACCATAATGCTCTGCCAAAGCCCCACCCAGGGGCGTGACTTGTGGAATCAATAAAATAAGTGAAAACATGTGTGCATTCTGCATTTTACCTCCGTGATTCAGCCAGTGATCAAGGGCGGGACGACGCCGGAAACGCGTTTGGCAAGCACAAGGATTGGTGTGTAACAGGCTTGAGAAGCCACCGGCGGCATTTGTGCGGTAACCCTTCCGTGTTGTGGCACTTCTAAAAGGGCAAACCTTGCGTGATGTTTAGGTAATATATATATATATATATATATATATATATATATATATATATATATATATATATATATATATATATATATATATCACACCACAAAGAGGCCCAATACTGGAGGGGAAGGCATTTATTCACCAGCATAGCAGCGCAAAGGATTCCCCTATTTCCTTACGCGTTTCGGCATAACTTCTGCCTTGATCACAGGTGGGGTTCATTAGCTTATAAAATGCATACGTGCGTGCTTTAAAGTCGTAAGGTCATATGACTTGCTGTTGCAAAAATACAATCCCCATGGTGCACTGCACTGGTATTCAAAGTACTGTTTAGGATCTTAATAAATCCATTTTCGTTTTTTAGTTAAAGATGTTAAAAGTACAGTTTTACGTGCATCCATGTTTCATTAATGTTCTTTACTCACGCAGGCATGTGTTGAACAATCTTAGCATGGTGCTGATATTCCATGTGCGTCTGGTGAGAATGCCCGGGCTCCAGCACGATCGTAGTGAAGATTCCCTCTCTACGAATCCCTTCCTTCAGCCATTGTACTTTCACTAAAATAGCATTTCCTCAATGGGCTTACAGTGGCGAGTGGGTCATGCTCCAGTAATTTAATTCCAAACAAGCCTCCGAGCCATGGAGCCCCTGACCCTACAGGGCGGCCTCTGACAACGGGCACGGAGCAGCCCGTCAAAATCCAACATCACACCACAAAGAGGCCCAATACTGGAGGGGCAGGCATTTATTCACCAGCATAGCAGCGCAAAGGATTCCCCCATTTCCTTACGCGTTTCGGCATAACTTCTGCCTTGATCACAGGTGGGGTTCATTAGCTTGCAAAATGCATACGTGCGTGCTTTAAAGTCGTAAGGTCACATGACTTGCTGTTGCAAAAATACAATCCCCATGGTGCACTGCACTGGTATTCAAAGTACTGTTCAGGATCTTAATAAATCCATTTTCGTTTTTTAGTTAAAGATGTTAAAAGTACAGTTTTGCGTGCATCCATGTTTCATTAATGTTCTTTACTCACGCAGGCATGTGTTGAACAATCTTAGCATGGTGCTGATATTCCATGTGCGTCTGGTGAGAATGCCCAGGCTCCAGCACGATCGTAGTGAAGATTCCCTCACTACGAATCCCTTCCTTCAGCCATTGTACTTTCACTAAAATAGCATTTCCTCAATGGGCTTACAGTGGCGAGTGGGTCATGCTCCAGTAATTTAATTCCAAACAAGCCTCCGAGCCATGGAGCCCCCGACCCTACAGGGCGGCCTCTGACAACGGGCACGGAGCAGCCCGTCAAAATCCAACATCACACCACAAAGAGGCCCAATACTGGAGGGGCAGGCATTTATTCACCAGCATAGCAGCGCAAAGGATTCCCCCATTTCCGTATGCGTTTCGGCATAACTTCTGCCTTGATCACAGGTGGGGTTCATTAGCTTGCAAAATGCATATGTGCGTGCTTTAAAGTCGTAAGGTCACATGACTTGCTGTTGCAAAAATACAATCCCCATGGTGCACTGCACTGGTATTCAAAGTACTGTTCAGGATCTTAATAAATCCATTTTCGTTTTTTAGTTAAAGATGTTAAAAGTACAGTTTTGCGTGCATCCATGTTTCATTAATGTTCTATTCGCAATAACTTTGGCGCTGATTAATGAATCTTCGTGAAATTTTAAAAACTAATTCTTTGTTGAGATCAGCTCCTATGTTGAAAGTTTGGGGGTGATTCGTCAAGGAGGGACTGAGAAAAAAGGGGTCCCAAAACGTGTTTTTTCATTTTTAATTTCCATAGGAAACTTTAGACAAGGCTACATTTCGAAGGGGTGAACGGAATTACCCCAAATTTGGCAGGGAGAAGGGTCTTGGTCTAGAAAGCACGCTTTTGTTTATTTGGTGTAAATCCGTTCAGTAGGTTTTGAGAAATATCGAAATTTACAGATATCGATATTTGGGAATTCTGCCATCTGATTGGCTGAGGCGTTACGAGCACGAGCTTGCTGCTGATTGGCTGCGAGCACTGCAAGTGTTTGCAACTAGGAAGTGTTGGCCGCCATTTTGTGATTCTGTTGAAGCGAGTAAGGGGGAAAAAAGTCGAAAAATGTGGGAAAGAGGAGGGTAGGAGCACTGTAACCTCTGTGGGGTGTTTAGGGTGTGTTATAGAGGGGGTGCGAAGCGAACTACTCATACCTACCGGTCTGAAAGTGCTGGGTACGGAAATTAAGTGAGGTATTGTGTAGTCTGATGCTGCTAAGGTGCACTCCTGCGGGAGTCGTGGATGAAAGCGTGAGCCTAAACTGTGTGTCTTATGGTGTGAAGTCATGTGCCCTGGCCGCTGCAGCACACCTGTGGAAGTAGTGTCAGCATGTGTTTATACCTACTAGGACAAACTACTGACTCCTACTGATTTGAAAGTCCTGGGGTATGAAAAATATGTGAGGTATTGTCTAGAGTCTCTTGGTGCTAAGCTGAGGTGCTGCCGGAGTCGGGGATGAAAGCGTGAGTCCAAACTGTGTGTCATATGCTGTGAAGTCATGTGCTCTGGCCGCTGTGCCACATCTGTCAAGTAGTGTCAGCATGTAGTTATACCTACTCGGAGGAACCTTTGCTATGAACATTGTAATTAGTGTATGGTGCTTAGGGGGTGTTATACAGGGAGTGCAAAGGTAAATTTGTGCGTATCAAATCAATACGGTATTTGTAAAATGCAAACTACTCACCCCTATGGGTCTGAAGGCCCTCGAGGCGGGCGTGGAAATTATGTGAGCTATTAAGTGAGCTATTGCCCAGGGTCACATGGTGCTGAGCTGATGTGTCCAAAGGTGTGCTTCATAAGCATTTCCAAACCTACCCCAGTCAATATGCCTAGGTCATTTCCACCACAATGCACAATCAGGGTGTGGAAGATGCAAAGAGGTTTTAACCAAAGGTAGCAATTGGTGCAACTTCAATCTTCTCTGTGTAAACCATTTGATGTCCACATTTTGTAAACTTAGGTCTAAGTCAATACATCTGTGTTCTGCATACCTCTTGCACCTGAAAATATAGCTATGTCCTACGATCCACACTAGCATTTTGAAGGTATGGTTGGAAGTTATGGAAAGATGTCTGTAGCTCATGCAGTTCCTTGGTAGAATAAGAGATATGTTTAAAGATGGGGGAAGTACTTTTTTTGCCATATGAAAAGATATGTGATTGGGAGTTGAAAAGCATTCTTTTTTTAAAGTAGGGTGCACATTTGTTTTGTGGAAAAGCATCTTTGTGATTGGTTAAGAAAAAGCAGTTTCTACGTGGAGTACATATCATAGGATACAATTTTCTCAACTGAACCATAGTTGCTACTTGCATTTGGAAGGCACTGTTCGAACTTAAAACAATCGTGAACTTTTAATCTGCACGTGCCGTTAAGTGTTCGAGAAAATGTTGCAAAAAATATCGTTAAGTTTTAAAAAATTGATTAACTTTTAACCTGCACATGTTGTAGAATGTTCTAGAAAGTGTGTTGATAGAATACGTTGCACTTCTAACTTATATGTGTTGTTGAATATTTTAAAAAACGGTTTATATGGAAAATTAAAAAGAAACCAATAGAGAGAGGTTTTGAAACCTAAAAGAATCAAGAAACTATTCTAATTTGTTCTTTACATGTGTTTATGTGTGAAGCAACAAAATTATAGACACAACAGCACAAGGAAGAGGAAGAAACAGGGAGTGGGTGTACGGGGGGAGATGGGCAGAATGGCACACATGCACAATTAAGTACAGCACAAGTATAGACAAACAATGGCCAAAATGAAACACATCAACAAGGAGCACAAGTTACACAACCCGCCGACATCACACCACTGAACAAGCATAGAAGTGAAAACCACGCTACATTCATACAGGATGTGTACAAAGGCCGGTCGTTGGTGTTGTGGGATGTCTGTGACCGTGGTTATCATGCATGAGATGCCCAGCACGTGGCACATGGGCAAGTTCACTGTGTGTTACATTGGCAAACAGCTGCTTCTTCCTCCCACGAGACCCCGCACTTTTCTACGGTGCACTGTTGTATCTTGTGTACTCGTACGGCACACCATAGTAATGCCTATTCGCGGATGTCCTACATTCAAACATCACAGTGCCGTTTGGAGGTGGTGTGTGACACTTTACAAAATCGAGTGCTGCGGCCTTTGTGGCAGGCCACACCAGAACACAGAGACACACTTACCATACTTCCTGTACACGGACATGTCCTTGACACCCTGTTCCCCTTGCCGGATAGGCACACCCCTGTGCTGACCTGTGTACTCCGGACCAGCACATGCCGGTTGTGCATGCAGGAGGATGCGTGCGTAGCTACATGTCCAGGCTCACTGTCAACGCTGAGGTGACAGCACACTGTGATGTTGCAGAGCTCGTGCCTATCAGGCTAAGACAATGACCACAGGGACACACTTGCTCAGATGCGGGTTTGGGGGGCGTTGTCGGTCCTGGAGTTGGTGCGATGAGTCTTGTGGCCCTCATGGGTATCCCTGCATCATGCTCATTGATTCTAAGGCACCTGTGGGTGTTCTGGTGTGGGTCTTGGCTGTGTTCCGTTTCATGGTGCAGGTAGTCATCCTGCTTAAAACCAGCAGAAAGCAGGTGTAAAATACCTGGTGCTAACGTGGCTTATTGCCGAAATTTGTTTCGCATTGCAGTTGGTGTGAAAGTTGTGATGTGATTTTTTTCGTGTGCAGAACAATATACGAACTGAGCAGTGTATCTCATCAAGATCCAGCACTTGACGCACTATTCCCAATCAATATAAATACAATGAGAGTTCTTAATTGATTTTGTGTGTACACTGTAAGTGCAGCCACTACCTCAGTGCAATTCAATACAGGATTTTAGTATTTAGAATAAATCGCGAAGGTGCACCTTGTGTCTTTTTGTACGGGAACGGCTAGTCTGCATTTCATTATAGGCACTTAGATGGAAGTAAAGTTGAGATAAATCTAACACACTATTTAAAAGTTGGTGCAAACTGCAGACATCACCAGTATTCCGGCGATAAGTGCCCCAAAATTTAACACCATGGTGGACTCCATCAAATAACAGTAATAAGAACAAGAAAGAGTCACACAGCAGTGAAGAGAACAACCAAAAACGTTAATAATTTATTTTTTTTACTTTATTTGTTATAAGTATATATGTAAACGATAAACTATTTGCAAAATTAATTTTTTATTAACATATATATAAATGATAAACTAATAAACAAAATGTAACACAAATAATAGAAAACAAGAAGGCGGAACATTCCTGTGGGGACAATGGATATCGACGACAGAGCCTGGAAAATAAAGCACAAAATAAGGACGTGTGTAATGGGCATATCAAAGGAGAGAGGCACAGAGAAACAGAGAAGGAAACAAAAGCCAGAGAGAAAAAGAGAGGGAAAGAAACAAAGGGAGTGAGAAAGGGAGAAGGAATTGAGAGAGTTAGAGGGATAGAAGGAAAAGAAGGAAGAGGAAAGAGAGAGAGAGAGAGAGAGAGAGAGAGAGAGAGAGAGAGAGAGAGACAGACAGACACTGCCACCTCTGCGCATCCATGAGCAAATAATTACCGGGTGCCACCGGATTGTGCAGCAGTGGGCACTCGACGTGCCCGTCAAAACTCTGCGCATCCCAGATATGTCGCTGAGTCCTGAGTCATGAATGGCGAAGACAACATCAGCTTCTCCACGGATCTCACAGATGTCGCTGAGTCCTGAGTCATGAATGGCGGAGACCACATCATCTTCTCCACGTCTCGGCAGATCTCACACATGTCACTGAGTCCTGAGTCATCAATGGCAGAGACAACATCAGCTTCTCCGCGGCCCGGCAGATCTCACACATGTCGTTGAGTCCTGAGTCATCGATGGCGGAGACCACATCAGCTTTTGTGGCCGCTAAGCCTGTGGAACTCAAGTGTGTGCATGTGGTGGTAGGCCCCTGATGGCCATATGAGGTTGGGTGGTACTAACCCTGTGCATCTGCAGTCCGCGCCAAGGGGGTGATAGGACCCTGATGGCTATACAGATCGGGGTGCGACTAACCTTTTGCGCAACTTTTCAAAGACTCTTTATGGTTGAGACATGTGGAGCGTCCACCATCTAGTCAGCACCGGCAATAAAGGATGTGACGTTGTCGATCTATTATATTTGCGTGGTCACATGGCCTGTGACGCATGTGCCGGATGGGTGTGGTGTGTGTGCAAACCTGCCCTGAGGGAGTGGCCGTGAGATGTTGAGAACTAGACCACTGACCTGCACACCAACAGTGAGTACGCCTACGACAGGTAGCTACGTGGGGCCAAAGTCGGAACGTAATCGCAATGGCGTGGCGTGGAGTGGCATACGACGGAACAGTGCAGGGATAGCTACAACCTGGACGGCTCGTAGAACTGCATCTGTGAGTCGAGCAGACGGGCCACAGCTGGCCCTCTGCGAGCCTGGGTGCAACTGTTTATAACTCACACTACATAAGCATTGAAAAACCATTTTGTGATTCAGTCCGTCAGCTGGTATTTGTCCGAGGCATTTGTGAAAACATATCGGAGTTCTTTCTGTGTTAGATACCACTTTGACGCTGCCTCTCCCCACATCAGCAGGTAACGCACCCTCTTCCCACATTACCATCATACCCCCAACAACCTTCTTGGGCCTGGAAGTGTCCCTGTGCGGTTGGACAAAGAAGAATCTTAGTCATGTATAGATTTACATATAAAAAAAAATTATTTAAAGAAAAGAACAGCAAATAAGACTGAAGGGAGTCTGGTGCTGTGGTCGCTGCCACGAAGTTGGGGTCACTGCCATTCAGGACTCAGGACCACATCATCTTCTCCACGTCTCGGCAGATCTCACACATGTCACTGAGTCCTGAGTCATCAATGGCAGAGACAACATCAGCTTATCCGCGGCCCGGCAGATCTCACACATGTCGTTGAGTCCTGAGTCATCGATGGCGGAGACCACATCAGCTTTTGTGGCCGCTAAGCCTGTGGAACTCAAGTGTGTGCATGTGGTGGTAGGCCCCTGATGGCCATATGAGGTTGGGTGGTACTAACCCTGTGCATCTGCAGTCCGCGCCAAGGGGGTGATAGGACCCTGATGGCTATACAGATCGGGGTGCGACTAACCTTTTGCGCAACTTTTGCAGGGATAGCTACAACCTGGACGGCTCGTAGTACTGCATCTGTGAGTCGAGCAGACGGGCCACAGCTGGCCCTCTGCGAGCCTGGGTGCAACTGTTTATAACTCACACTACATAAGCATTGAAAAACCATTTTGTGATTCAGTCCGTCAGCTGGCATTTGTCCGAGGCATTTGTGAAAACATATCGGAGTTCTTTCTGTGTTAGATACCACTTTGACGCTGCCTCTCCCCACATCAGCAGGTAACGCACCCTCTTCCCACATTACCATCATACCCCCAACAACCTTCTTGGGCCTGGAAGTGTCCCTGTGCGGTTGGACAAAGAAGAATCTTAGTCATGTATAGATTTACATATAAAAAAAAATTATTTAAAGAAAAGAACAGCAAATAAGACTGAAGGGAGTCTGGTGCTGTGGTCGCTGCCACGAGGTTGGGGTCACTGCCATTCAGGACTCAGGACACAGTTACACATGTGGGATCGGCTTTTGTTAAAGAGGGTTAGTGGGACTACGTGTCGCCGACCTTGCATATCGAAATATGCGTCACTGATCGAAGGGAGTGTGGTGCTGTGGTCAGTGTTCTCGGACTTTGGGTCACTGCCATTCAGGACTCAGGACACAGTTACACATGTGGGATCGGATTGTGTGAAAGAGGGTTAGCGGCATCAGAAGTATTGAGACTGTATGAGCCTGTGATGATGCTTGGTGTTGACGGGCCGCACTGGGAGCAATGTGTCTTGGCTACTGGACTACGTCATGTGGAATCTGGACTCTATCTGAATTATGAGGCGTGCTGACCGTAGTGTAGGCCAGAGGTAGCAGTGAGCAAGGGCCCACAGCCACATGCATATGTTGGTGGCCCCACCGGCCTGCGTAGTGGAGGTTCAGTGGCACCACGAGTCGCTGGCCTTCCATATGCAAATACCCCTCACTAATCGAAGGGAGTGTGGTGCTGTGGTCACTGTTACGAAGTTCGGGTCACTGACGTTAAGGACTCAGGACACAGTTACACATGTGAGGTCGGTTTGTGTTGAACAGGGTTAGTGGCACCATGTGCTGTTGTCCTTGCATATGGAAGTATGCCTTAATGATGAGAGGGAGTCTGGTGCTATGGTCACTGCCACGGACTTGGGGTGACTGCCATTCAGGACTCAGGACACAGTTACACATGTGGGATCGGCTTGTGTTAAAGAGGGTTAGTGGAACTATGTGTCGCCGGCCTTGCATATGGAAAAATGCCTCACTGATCAGAGGGAGTCTGGTGCTGTGGTCACTGCCACGGACTTGGGGTGACTGCTATTCAGGACTCAGGACACAGTTACACATGTGGGATCACCATTAAAGATAATGGGGTAACCCAGTAACCCTCAGAACCTGGGCATTATAGTGAAAGCAAAGAACAGTGGTTCTGTCGGGAAGCATACAAACTTATTTGGGTATGTACTTAATACAACTAATCAATGCGTAAGGGCACATTCAATGGAGGACAACGAAGCACACACACAAAGCCAGAGTTGCAGAAATGAATTAGTTTTACTGGACGGAGTGTATCAAAATTCATATAGAAACACCGAAGTGTTTACAGGATAAACCAACCGGGGAGCAGGTACAAAATAAAACAATTAGTGATTCACCGTGCAATTTGACCAACCACAAATTCACATATCACAAATATGTACAATAAACAATACATAAAGATAAACAGACAGATCCAACTTTAAGCGCATAGACCACAGCAGGATGTAATTTCCTAATTCTGTTTGTGGAATTGCATGGAAACATTGGACAAGTAACGTCGACGTTTCGACCCTATACGGTGGTGCCAATTAGTGTGCATCAAAGGAGGGTCTTCATCAGGACAGAAGAATGGTTGGTGGCCTGTAAGCGCAAAGAATTTTACGTCAGGGCAATGTGTGTGTCACATAACAAGGAAACAATTAAAATTTCCTTGCGCGGCAAAGTTGCTCACCTGGGAAAAAGGATTTGTTCTATTGGATATGAATTCCTGGTGTCACATTAATAGTCAGCCGACATCTAATTTGGTCATGAATTCTGTAACAATTAAAGAATAAAGGTGTAGAAATGATCACACGGACTCCCTATCAAAGTGAGTGAGATATAACTAATTTGAAAAAGAGGCACATACCTGAACGACGGTAATTTCATTTAATGTAGATGAGTGGTGCCGTCATAACGATCGCCACATACTGTGAACAAAAAGGCACCATGATTAGGGTCGCCAGGGGGTGCTTAAATAGATTGAAGTTAATTGACACAAGGCGTAGGTATCATGTATTACTGCTCACGAAGTAGCGAAAGATACACGTAAAAGACGAACTAATTATGGAGTTTTACGTGAAGGACTGATCTCCCGTCTCTTAGTGTTTCAAACACCTAGACGATGTCTCAGGGCTTCACTTCAATAATATCCTGGAGTAGTCCATTCCGGACTTTAGAGATCACCCGCTCAGTCAGCTTTCCGCACGTACACGGTTTCGGTGACTACGTCATATAGTCAGTTTCTCCCCGCCCTCGCTGTCAGTAGCGGCCGAGATTTTGACGGATAAAGACGTCCAGACTAAGGATACCATGTAAGTTTCTGCATTAGCGCCAATGGCCGTATTAATCTATGTATTTGAGCGGCAGAACTTAGTTTCTTTTCTTTTTTTCTTTTTGTAAAAAGGCTCTGCTTAAATTGCCAATATCGTTTTGTGTAATATGATCACCCGTCAAGATTTAAAACGGCCTAATACTGGCCTCAATTCTAGTTGGCTCAAACTTTCTATATATAATTATCCCCGTGTCACTCGGAACTATGCACTGTAGACGGGAGATCAGTCCTTCACGTAAAACTCCATAATTAGTTCGTCTTTTACGTGTATCTTTCGCTACTTCGTGAGCAGTAATACATGATACCTACGCCTTGTGTCAATTAACTTCAATCTATTTAAGCACCCCCTGGCGACCCTAATCATGGTGCCTTTTTGTTCACAGTATGTGGCAATCGTTATGACGGCACCACTCATCTACATTAAATGAAATTACCGTCGTTCAGGTATGTGCCTCTTTTTCAAATTAGTTATATCTCACTCACTTTGATAGGGAGTCCGTGTGATCATTTCTACACCTTTATTCTTTAATTGTTACAGAATTCATGACCAAATTAGATGTCGGCTGACTATTAATGTGACACCAGGAATTCATATCCAATAGAACAAATCCTTTTTCCCAGGTGAGCAACTTTGCCGCGCAAGGAAATTTTAATTGTTTCCTTGTTATGTGACACGCACATTGCCCTGACGTAAAATTCTTTGCGCTTACAGGCCACCAACCATTCTTCTGTCCTGATGAAGACCCACCTTTGATGCACACTAATTGGCACCACCGTATAGGGTCGAAACGTCGACGTTACTTGTCCAATGTTTCCATGCAATTCCACAAACCGAATTAGGAAATTACATCCTGCTGTGGTCTATGCGCTTGAAGTTGGATCTGTCTGTTTATCTTTATGTATTGTTTATTGTACATATTTGTGATATGTGAATTTGTGGTTGGTCAAATTGCACGGTGAATCACTAATTGTTTTATTTTGTACATGCTCCCCGGTTGGTTTATCCTGTAAACACTTCGGTGTTTCTATATGAATTTTGATACACTCCGTCCAGTAAAACTAATTCATTTCTGTAACTCTGGCTTTGTGTGTGTGCTTCGTTGTCCTCCATTGAATGTGCCCTTACGCATTGATTAGTTGTATTAAGTACATACCCAAATAAGTTTGTATGCTTCCCGACAGAACCACTGTTCTTTGCTTTCACACATGTGGGATCAGCTTGTGTTAAAGAGGGTTAGTGGGACTATGTGTCGCCGGCCTTGCATATGGAAATATGTCTAACTGATCAAAGAGTATGCTGCTGTGGTCGCTGCCACGGACTTGGGATCACTGCCATTCAGGACTCAGGACACAGTTACACATGTGGGATCGGCTTCTGTTAAAGAGGGTTAGTGGTAATACGTGTCGCCGGCCTTGCATATCGAAATATGCCTCAGTGATCGAAGGGAGTCTGGTGCTGTGGTCGCTGCCATGGAATTGGGGTCACTGCCATTCACGACTCAGGACAGTTACACATGTGGGATCGGTTTGTGTTAGAAAGTGTTAGTTGGTACCACGTGTCCAAAATTCTAATTGTGAGGTCTGCTGCCCGCAGTGTAGACTGCTGAGGGTTCATTTGTACTTGAAAATGAATTTGGTCATTGTACTAAAGCTATAACTGATATAAAAAATGTTCAAGAAGAAAGGATACTAAAAGGATATTATGTAGATTCGAGGCCTGTAATAGTTACTTGCCTAGTGGACTCTGTAGTTAGTGAATGAAGAAATAATTTTCATTGTGAGCTCTACTGAGTGCAGTGTAGGCATATGATGAAAAGATGAAATAAGTATAGAATACATTGACGAAGTGTTGAGTGCAATCTTGTTAGAAATTAGCATTTAAAATTGGAATTGTGAGCTGTACTGCCTGTAGTGTAGACTGCTATTCCATGTTAGTTTGCATTTGAAGATTAATTTGGTCATTGTAGTAAAGCTATAACTGATATAAAAAAAAAAAATCTCAAAGCGAGGATACTAAAAGGATAATATGTAGAGTGTAGGACTGTGCTAGTTGCCTACTGGAGTCTGTAGTTGCATATGGAAATACCCCTCACTGATCGAAGGGAGTGTGGTGCTGTGGTTGCTGCCACGGACTTGAGGTGACTGCCATTCAGGACTCAGGACACAGTTACACATGTGGGATCGGCTTGTGTTGAACAGTTATTGGCACCACGTGCCGCTGCCGTTGCATATGGAATTATGCCTAACTAATCAAAGGGAGTATGCTGCTGTGGTCGCTGTCATGGACTTGGGGTCACTGCCATTCAGGACTCAGGACACAGTTCCACATGTGGGATTGTTCGGCTTGTGTTGAACAGAGTTATTGGCACCATGTGTCGCCGCCGTTGCAAATGGAAATATGCCTCACTGATCGAAGGGAGTCTGGTGCTGTGGTTGTCTCACGGAGTTAGGGTCACTACCATTCAGGACTTCGGACACAGTTCCACATGTGGGATCGGCTTGTGCTGAAGACGGTTAGTGGCACCATTTGTTGCCGGTCTTCCACAGTGTAGGCCAGAGGTAGTGGTGAGCAAGGGCCCACAGCCACGTGCATACGTTGGTGGCCCCACTGGCCTGCATAGTGCAGGTTCAGTGGCACCATGTGTCGCCGGCCTTCCATATGGAAATACCCCTCACTGATCGAAGGGAGTCTGGTGCTGTGGTCGCTGCAATTCAGGACACACTTACACATGTGGGATCGGCTTGTGTTTAACAGGGTTAGTTGGCACCACGTGTTGTCGGTCTTCCACAGTGTAGGCCAGAGGCAGCGGTCAGCAAAGGCCCACAGGCAGGTGACGTTGACTTAAGCTGCACAGATTGGAAGCATGTGGTCTTCTTAACCCATAATAGTGTCTTACACAATTTGCGTCGCTACTAATCTTGAATTGTGAACTGTGTAACCCCAGTGTAGGGCGGAGGCAGCGGTCAGGATGGGCGCACAGCTACGTGGCGATGATTTATGGTGCAGTGAGTTAGT
Organism: Triturus cristatus; assembly: GCF_964204655.1. Taxonomy (NCBI): domain Eukaryota; kingdom Metazoa; phylum Chordata; class Amphibia; order Caudata; family Salamandridae; genus Triturus; species Triturus cristatus. The sequence continues at coordinate 100,792,320 of NC_140586.1, read as the reverse complement.
AGCACACAGCGTGTGCGCACCGTGAGATGATGCGTGGTCTGGGCAGGCCGCACTGGAAGCAAAGTGTCTTGCCACTGCATCTGAATTGTGAGCACTGCTGTCCGCAGTGTAGATCGAAGGCAGTAGTCGGTACAGACATAAGTCTGCGGTGCTGTGACGCTGGGTTCACAGGGGGCCTGTGTCGAGGAGGCCCGCGGTTATGGCGGCAGCCACATGCCAGGGTGAGGGCTGCCGCTGTGACAGACTCGTTGGTCTTCCCTCAAGTGAACCACGCCTAGGGCCTGGCCTATTTATTCATACTGATATGCTGGAGTGACGTACGTTGGAGCAGCCCACTCCGCTTCCAGGGGGACAACACAGCTACATGACCGAGATCTTCCCCACTGCCTGAGTTAACATGGTTGCGTCCACTGTGCACTACACTACAAGTATCAACAGTATATCTCCACATGGAGAGGTTTGTGCTTTGCATAGTGAGGTCTGTGCAGCACATCAGCGTTACACTTGGCATTGTGTGCTTTATTGTTGAAGGGTGACTTGCCTCCCTCATATATAGCTGGTTGCCACATCTCCCAACATTCAGCTATTGTGTGGCTGAGGGACATAGTGTTTTGGAAAGGTCCGTTGTCCTGTTTTGCGCTGCCTTGGTGGTAGTAGGGGCGGTGGTGCGAGGGAGGAGGTTCTGGTGGTGGTGGTGCTGGGTGTTGTGGTCTTGTTGCGTGTCGGACCTGCATGATCAGTAGCTCTATCACATGTTGGTCTTTAGATGTGGCTGTGAGTTGGGTCCAATTCACGGAGTAGATAGTCGACCTCCTTACACCAGTTAAAGGTTGATATTAATTTGTTACTGCTAACTCGGCTTATCACCTGCTTTTTGGATCGTATTGCAGATTTGGCTGGTTGTTGAAAATATGGGGAAGTGGTGTTTTCGTGTTTTTTTTGCACGGGAGCACCTACTTTGCATTTCATTAGCGTTAGTTGTGGCTCTCGTTTGTGGTGATTTTGTTGGCGTAAGGTATCAATGGAATAGTGGTGAGATTTGCAGTTTTCACCAAGTTGAGAATGGGTTGATAATTAAAAAACACAGAAAAAATGATAGGTTTAATGAACATTATAATTAGAAATTAGCATTTAAAAAACCTTTGAAATTCACTGAAAAAAACCATAGTTTCAGACACGTTGTAGCTAGAAATTAGCATTTAAAAAACCTTAGAAATTCACAGAAAAAACCATAGGTTTCAGGCACGTTATAGTTAGACATTAGCATTTAAAAAACCTTAAAATTTCACAGAAAAAAACATAGGTTTCAGGCACGTTATAGTTAGAAATTAGAATTTAAAAAACCTTAGAAACTCACAGATAAAACCATAGGTTTCAGGCACGTTATAGTAAGAAATTAGCATTTAAAAAACCTTTGAAATTCACTGAAAAAACCATAGGTTTCAGGGATGTTATAGTTAGTTGGACATTTCACTCATAGAAAACCATAGAAATTCCCCTGTTATAGTTAGTTGAGCTAACTATAACTCGCGCCCCCGCAATGCACTGCTGATGAGGTCACATATTACATCATTCATGACATGGTCAGTGACATCACTGATGACATCATCCAAGTCAAAATCTGATGCACCTTATCAGGCCCTAATATAACACTTGATACACCCATTCTAAAATACAGGCTATAATATTCGAAACCATGAACACACCAATACCAGTTAGTACATATCCACTCACTAATTCCTAGGTCTACACACACATCCATTCATTCACCCATTCAGTCACTCATACATACAGCCATCAATACAGCATTATTATATCCAGTCACATATCCATACAGACACTCACACACCACCTCTCATTCATAGAGTTATTCACACACCTAGTCATTTATGGAAATAATCAATCACACTTTCATTTACTCACCTGTACAGTTATACACATACCACGTCACTTATGTAAACATATACTAACACATACTTACACTCTAATACAATAACTAATACAAGCACACACTGATCCATACAGGCACTCTTGCAATCACTCACTCTCACATATAGTCATTTATACAGTCCAACACTCATATATATACTGCCTTTCACATATGGAGTTACTCACACATGTACCATTGAGGCATCCATTTACTCACCAAGACACTCATATACACACTCACAGAGCCATACAGCCCTTCACAGATACAGATTTGAACACATATACCTAGTGAATTATCCCCTCACATATCTATGCAGTCACACCCCCACCCACATACACAGACACTCAGGCACCCATACAGGTACTCAGACAAGCAATCAATAGCTCGTTTAGTTGCTAACCACCAACTGACAACCTAAACTGTGTGAATGTCTGTATCAGTCGCTAACACATGAATTAAGCAAGACACAATTAATCACTCACTTATACAGTCAGTCACACACCTACTTAATCATCCATCCTGACTCTTATACACCCATTCATTCTTCAATACACCTTGGCATATATATATAAAACATATTTACATTTTATAGAAACACACATTCACTGGATGATGTTATCAGTGATGTAATTTGAGATGTCATCAGTGATGTCATCAGTGATGTCACTGACCATGTCATAAATGATGTGATATGTGGCGTCATCAGCAGCGCATTGCGGGGGCGCGAGTTATAGTTAGCTCAACTAACTATAACAGGGGAATTTCTATGGTTTTCTATGAGTGAAATATCCAACTAACTATAACATCCGTGAAACCTATGGTTTTTTCAGTGAATTTCAAAGGTTTTTTAAATGCTAATTTCTAACTATAACGTGCCTGAAACCTAGGGTTTTTTCAGTGAATATATATATATATATATATATATATTACCTACTGGCTGTCGCCAGTAGGTAGTTATAGTTAGGACCACGTTTCCATAGGAAATCCGCAACATTCTATTTTGAATAACTTTGGCGCCGGTCGACGAATCCTCGCGAATTTTTCAAAATAGGTGGGGCGCTACGCTCCGCTCCTACTCTGAAAGTCTCGGGGGGATTCGTCAAGCGGGGGCTGAGATAAAAGGGGGGTCCCAAAACGCGTTTTTCCCATGCATTTTTCCATAGGACCTTTAGACAGGGCTACAGCCCGAACGGCTGAACAGAATTACTTGAAATTTGGCAGAGAGGTAGTCCTCAGGTCAAGGAAGTGCCTTTTGTTGGTTTGGTGTAAATCTGTTCAGTAGATTCTGAGAAAATAGCCTTTAAATCAATATATATATCTGAGCCAGCTTACGGTGCGCTTACGGTACGCTTACCGTACGCGTACGGTGGCGTGCGCGAGCGCGATTCTGATTGGCTCTTAGATCTTAGTAAACATTCGAATCGGTCGAAACCAGGAAGCGGCGGCCGCCATTTCGTGTGTTTCACTCAGAAAAAAAAGAGTGATAACAAGAAAAGGGGGCAAGGAGGAGAGTTACAGACCCCCTAACATTTGTAAGGGGGTCAAAGAAGGACAGAAAAGTACAAAGAAAACATTTATTGATTTTAAAAAAAATCGCGGGGTACGCGTACGGTAAGCTCACCGTAAGCGTACGGTAAAAAAAAAAAAAAAAAAAAGAAATGAAATGCAGATTTAAGTGTTTAGATATTAGGGGGCTCTAAAAAGAGCCGTTGTGTTTATGAAGTGATTTTTTAGTGGTACCTACAAGTAAGTACCGATGCAGAGTCTAAGGTTCAAAAGGAAGACTCTGTTCCCTTCATCATTGAAGTGCACACCATCTCCTCTATAAATGTCTTGCATGTCGTAACGCAAGTTGTTGTGGTAAATGGAACCCATACCATAGTCACGGAGGAAAGCAGAAACAGATTTGTTGACGTGCTTTCTTGCTTTGTCAATCTGCGGACAGAAATGATTGGACCAGTTCCATTTTTGCCTTTGGCATATGTTAGAAAACACAAAGGCAGTTTTAGGGAAAAGTGAAAACAGTTGTGCAAAGGTGTCCTTCATAAGCATTTCCAGACCTACCCCAGTCAAAGTGCCTAGGTCATTGCCACCACAGTGCACTATTATGAGGTCAGGGTGTTGGTTTTGCATGAAGGATTTCACCAATGGCATCAATTGGTGCCACTTTAACCCTCTCTGACCAATCCATTTAATGTCTACATTTGGCAAAGCAAGGTCTCTCACCACACCTGTTTTCTCTGCAAACTTTTCACTCCAGAAGACATAGCTGTGTCCTACAATCCACACTGTGAACATCTTCCAAGGAGATCGGGGTGCACTCAGGAGGTGTATTTCAGTAGAATGGTAAAAAGAAATGAAAGACAGTTTGGAAATGGAGGCATACATATTTTTTTTTTTAAAAAAGAACTGATTGGCTGTTTCATACCATTCTACACTAAAAACTAGGCTGTATGTGTAAATTTATAGAAGCATGTTTTGTATTGGTACAGAAAAATGTGTTACCAAAGAACAGTACTATGGATTTGCTGTTAGGTTTGAAAAGTCAAGCACTCTTGCTCTGTGGAATTGAAACATTGTTTGGTGAACTTCTGACCTAACTCCACACAGCAGTGTTCCATGAGCTGTTGCTATGGTAGCAGGCAGAAGTCAAGTTGGGGGAAGGGTACTAGGCAGAAGTCAAGTTGGGGGAAGGGTACTTTTGGAAAAGGGTTGGTTTTCAACCAATAGAAATGTGTGATTACATTTGAAAAAAAGGGGGAAGCACTGAGATTTGAAATTAACATGTATATGTGTGGAAAAAGAGAGGGAAAGTTTGCCATTATCTGGTTCTGCTGAGAGGAGAGAGGTGTAAAGAACAGAGATCCTGGCTCTGATAATCTGCTGTTTGAGTGCCACATTTCTTTCACAACTAACTAATTTTAAAGGTGAGTTATGAGTTTGAGAGGGGGTGTATATGGTAAATTAAGAAATGAATAATAGAAATGCAATTCTTTTTGTTGAAGTTGTGTTTATTATTTTCTGTTTTGGGAGAAATTTAAATGTGAGGAACATGTAAAATAATATGGACTATGTTTTCACGATAAATTAAGGTGTACTGGTATAAAAAAAGAATAGTTTAAGGGTTTGAGGTTGGACTCAGTAATGCAAATACATACAGCATCACTAAGGCTGGTTGCCCTTGCTGGAGTGTAGGCAGTCACCCAGGTTACAAATGGTGCTGGTCTGAAAAAGCAGTTTGGACATGTGCTTTTTTAAGAATCTGAAAAGTGGATTCATAATGTGTCAGTCTGTAAAAGTGATTATCACTTGCCAAAAAAAAGAGTAGTAAGTGTGCTTTCAAATTGGCAAAGAAATTTCGTTTTGTGACTAATGTGAAAACATGACTCTGTGTGCAAATAGGAATTACAGGCAGAGATTTATTGCGTATTGCTCTGGTGATTTCACAGTTGCATTAGATGGAAAGGGGGAGCCATTTGTTGGTGCAAAAGCAGACTCTTAGCACACACCCAGCTGCTTACCATGTGGAATCATGCACAATATTCACAAGCGAGTGGGGTTTGAGGTTTCAGTCAGTAATGCAAATACATTCAGCATCACTAAGGCTGGTTGCCCTTGCTGGAGTGTAGGCAGTCACCCAGGTTACAAATGGTGCTGGTCTGAAAAAGCAGTTTGGACATGTGCTTTTTAAAAAATCTGAAAAGTGGATTCATAATGTGTCAGTCTGTAAAAGTGTTTATCACTTGCCAAAAAAAAGAGTAGTAAGTGTGCTTTCAAATTGGCAAAGAAATTTCGTTTTGTGACTAATGTGAAAACATGACTCTGTGTGCAAATAGGAATTACAGGCAGAGATGTATTGCGTATTTCTCTGGTGATTTCACAGTTGCATTAGATGGAAAGGGGGAGCCATTTTTTGGTGCAGAAGCAGACTCTTAGCACACACCCAGCTGCTTACCATGTGGAATCATGCACAGTATTCACAAGCGAGTGGGGTTTGAGGTTTCAGTCAGTAATGCAAATACATTCAGCATCACTAAGGCTGGTTGCCCTTGCTGGAGTGTAGGCAGTCACCCAGGTTACAAATGGTGCTGGTCTGAAAAAGCAGTTTGGACATGTGCTTTTTTAAGAATCTGAAAAGTGGATTCATAATGTGTCAGTCTGTAAAAGTGATTATCACTTGCCAAAAAACAGAGTAGTAAGTGTGCTTTCAAATTGGCAAAGAAATTTTGTTTTGTGACTAATGTGAAAACATGACTCTGTGTGCAAATAGGAATTACAGGCAGAGATTTATTGCGTATTGCTCTGGTGATTTCACAGTTGCATTAGATGGAAAGGGGGAGCCATTTTTTGGTGCAGAAGCAGACTCTTAGCACACACCCAGCTGCTTACCATGTGGAATCATGCACAGTATTCACAAGCGAGTGGGGTTTGAGGTTTCAGTCAGTAATGCAAATACATTCAGCATCACTAAGGCTGGTTGCCCTTGCTGGAGTGTAGGCAGTCACCCAGGTTACAAATGGTGCTGGTCTGAAAAAGCAGTTTGGACATGTGCTTTTTAAAAAATCTGAAAAGTGGATTCATAATGTGTCAGTCTGTAAAAGTGATTATCACTTGCCAAAAAAAAGAGTAGTAAGTGTGCTTTCAAATTGGCAAAGAAATTTCGTTTTGTGACTAATGTGAAAACATGACTCTGTGTGCAAATAGGAATTACAGGCAGAGATTTATTGCGTATTGCTCTGGTGATTTCACAGTTGCATTAGATGGAAAGGGGGAGCCATTTTTTGGTGCAGAAGCAGACTCTTAGCACACACCCAGCTGCTTACCATGTGGAATCATGCACAGTATTCAGAAGCGAGTGGGGTTTGAGGTTTCAGTCAGTAATGCAAATACATTCAGCATCACTAAGGCTGGTTGCCCTTGCTGGAGTGTAGGCAGTCACCCAGGTTACAAATGGTGCTGGTCTGAAAAAGCAGTTTGGACATGTGCTTTTTAAAAAATCTGAAAAGTGGATTCATAATGTGTCAGTCTGTAAAAGTGATTATCACTTGCCAAAAAAAAGAGTAGTAAGTGTGCTTTCAAATTGGCAAAGAAATTTCGTTTTGTGACTAATGTGAAAACATGACTCTGTGTGCAAATAGGAATTACAGGCAGAGATTTATTGCGTATTGCTCTGGTGATTTCACAGTTGCATTAGATGGAAAGGGGGAGCCATTTTTTGGTGCAGAAGCAGACTCTTAGCACACACCCAGCTGCTTACCATGTGGAATCATGCACAGTATTCACAAGCGAGTGGGGTTTGAGGTTTCAGTCAGTAATGCAAATACATTCAGCATCAGTAAGGCTGGTTGCCCTTGCTGGAGTGTAGGCAGTCACCCAGGTTACAAATGGTGCTGGTCTGAAAAAGCAGTTTGGACATGTGCTTTTTTAAGAATCTGAAAAGTGGATTCATAATGTGTCAGTCTGTAAAAGTGATTATCACTTGCCAAAAAAAAGAGTAGTAAGTGTGCTTTCAAATTGGCAAAGAAATTTCGTTTTGTGACTAATGTGAAAACATGACTCTGTGTGCACACATGAATTGTTTTTAGATATTTAATTGGTGAAGGTGTTATTGTGATTTTCATTTATAGGAAAGGGGTTTATAGTATTTTAAGATTTCTAAAGAACATAAAAAATGTAGTAATATATTTAAATAAAATAAAGGACTTTTTTTTTAGTTTTTTTCAGGTATTGCTGAAGAGCAGTGAACAAAATTTAAGATGCCTACAAAATCCAGAGTAAAGAAAGACCACAAAAAAAACCTATATTTTAAGACAACTGGAGGACCTAAGTTAGTTGGAGATGCTCATGTTGGGAAAAAGAAAAAATCTTCTGGTAAGCAGACAAAAGATTTTTTAAAGAACATCTTCAAAAAAAGGAAAAATGTACAAAATGTCTGTACTGGAAAGAATGTTTTCAATAGAAAAGGACAGGAAAAAATTGAGAATTTAGTTAATGCAAATATACCTTCTGCAACTAAAAAGATTAACTTAAACAGAAAAACAGCGTTTAAAGAGATACGTAGAAAAATGTTTCAGAGAAGAGTTATGTCCAATTTGATAAGGGATGTGAAGAAATATAAGCAAAAGGCTAAGTTTTATAAGAGAAAAAAAGAAATTGAAGTCATTGCAGCAAAGGCATTAGAATTAAAAAGGAAACTATTCATTTTAATTTTGAATAGGATGCGTACATTAGACAAAATGGTTAATGTACTGAAATCACAAAGCAAAAGGAAAAGAGTAGTGAACAGAACAAACTTTTCTAAAGTGTTTTTAGGAAAATGGATGCATAGTTCAAGTAGTGAACCTTTTTTTAATGAAGAGGGTTATTTTCAAAGTAATAGTTTGCTGCATGCAGTTGACACCAGAGGTCGTGCTTATGAAGTGAAAAATGGTTGCATAATGGAGAAGGAGATAATGGTTCCAAGAGATGAGGTACAAGTGATGGCGGATGAGGCTATGGGGAGACGTCCTAAAGCCCCAGTGTACACTTGGAATTGTAGTAGTATTTGCACTGTGCGTCAGGAATCTATTGATAAATTTCGTGAGTTTCTAAGAGAATATAGTAAAAAAAGTGTAAAACAGAAGATTAAGGTGCTTCAAAGTCTGGATCCATGCAGAGTGAGAGAGAATACTGGTTTGCAGGGTCATTCTCTGGCTTGTCTATCTAGAAAAGTGTGTAATAGTGTTTTCCATCATTTTAGGATGCTGGCTGTTCATCATACTGAAATGAGAAAGTTTGTGAGACGGTTGTATTTTGCTAAAAGTCCAGCAATAAAGTTAGATGAATTGAATAGGGCTCTGTTCCGTGGAACGGTATCAGATGTAGAGAAGGTTGTTGATGAAATTCAATTTTGTTACTTTGGTCCTGAACAAAACAGTGCAGAAAAGGACACAGTAAATGAGGAAGAAGTGGAAGAGAATGTAGAACCCTCTGTAAGTAAGACATTTAATGATCACATAACAAAATTTGCAATAATCTCTAATGAAAGACCAAATATTACTTGTATTTGTTGCCGCAGAACTCATTATAGAAAACAAACTAGGAATGTTGATCTCTACAGAAAGAGTGAAAATGAAGATAATTATAAGTGGAAGGATTTTGCCACATATATATTTCTTGAAAATTGTTTTGAATTGGGTGAAGATCAGCGTATTTGTAAATACTGTTACAACAAGTTAGAGGAAAATAGAATGCCGACCAGAGCTGTACATAATAATTTAGAATTGGATGCTATTCCTGCTGAACTTTCTGAATTAAATACATATGAGTCTATACTCATTCAATGTGTTCATCCGTTCCAGACCATAGTACGTATGGAGCCCAAAACTGGTAAATTACCTCCTTCAGATTTACTGAGAGGTTTAAAAGGTAGAGTGGTGTATTTGCCCTTGGATTTGAAAAAAAATATGGAAACTATTGATGCGGATACTTTGGAAACTGAACCATTAATTATTCTGGTTAATGGTGTACCTACAAAGAATAAGAAGATTTGGCAGGAGCTGGTAGATGTACGGAAAGTACAAAGAGCAAATTTGTATTTGAAAAGGAATAACAAATGGTATGAATCAATTTATATAGAAGAAGAAGAAGAAGAAGATTTACAAGAAGACACAGAAACACCAACTGGACAAATTGAAAAAGTGGACAAGTCAAAGGAAGAATAAATTTATGAACATTTTAGCATACATCCTCTTCATTCAAAAGAAGTTATGGGAGACAATATTGATCTATTTCAGATGAAGAAAGCAAAAGGAACTCCCGTGAGTGTGTGGGAGGAGAGCTTGGAAGCTCGATGTTTTCCCCAGCTGTTTCCTAAAGGAAAAGGAGGACGATACGATGAACGTCCGGAACAGATTCCAGCTTCTGAGTATCGGACTACAAGACTATATGCTGAAGATCCCAGATTTCGACAAAGTATTCCTTATTTGTTCCATCTTTTATTTGAAAGCGACTTGTCTGCATTGTCTTATGCAGTAAATCACATTTTAAAAAGTGGGGTACATTTACAAAATGTGTCTGCTAAGGATTTTATGGAGAAAGTGCAGCACCGAGATGATCATTTGGAAACACAACTGATCAATCTGATGGCTTGTCAGCGTGGGACAAATGAATATTGGTACCGACGCCATGGTGAATTAAAATGCATGTTACGGAATTTAGGAACACCAACATGGTTCGTTACCCTAAGCTGTGCGGAGTACGCTTGGGATGATTTACTGGATTTTCTACGAGAGGCAAATTCAAACATTAAAAACATCGAATACAAGACAGCAGGAGAACTGTGCTCATTGGATCCGGTTAATGTTTGCAGATATTTCAATCATAGATTTGAGGCTATGATGTCGTTCATCTGCAATAAAAAAAATCCACCTCTAGGAGAAGTAGTGGATTTCTTTTGGAGAAAAGAGTACCAGGCAAGAGGTGCTCCTCATATTCATATGCTGTTGTGGATCAAGGATGCCCCAAAGTTTGGAACAGATGCTGATGAAGCAGTGTTATCTTACATTGAAGAATATGCAACATGTGCTATACCAAAAAGCACAGAAGAGAAAAAGTTAAAGGAGCAAGTTTTACGTTTCCAAAGTCATCGGTGTGGAAAATACTGTCGACGGAAATACAAGAGCAAAGATAAGTACTACACTAAATGTCGATTTGGATTTCCTAGACCTGTTCTTTCAAATGGAAGAGTAAACAGTTTTATGTCATCTGTGAGACATACTATCACAAGAAAATCACCTAAGAATACCTACAACCTTAAAAGAAAAGAAGAATCAAAAAATATAAATGACTACAACCCAGTGATTTTATCCATGTGGAACGCTAACATGGATATACAGTATGTAGCTGACAATTCCATTGCTGTTGCTCGATATGTAACGTCTTACATTACGAAATCAGAAAAAACAGAATTGAAGGAAATGTGGGAAGAGATTTCTCACGAGAAAACTGTCAGTAAGTAGCTGTACAGTTTCAGTTTGAAGATGTTATCGCATCGAGAAATTGGATCCTACGAATGTTCAGATAGGTTATCTTCTGCAAGTCTCTACTCGAAATCAAGAAGAATAATTTGGGCAAGTTTAGGCCTTGCAGCAATGAGAAATCGGGTACTGAAATCTGTTGGAGAAATTGAATATTTGGCCGAGAATGACCCAGAAAGTACAGATATTTTGAAATCAAACATGTTGGACACATATTATCCCAAGAGAAGTCATCATCTGGAGAACATGTGTCTCTATGAAGTGCTGCAGAACTACATTTATTCACGGAAAGCCACAGAAGACATCAACAATGGAAAATATAAAGTCATTGGTGAGGAAGGATGTTTGGTGAAGCAAACAAAAGGAAGTTTGATAAATCACAGGAAGCTGAGTTGCGACACTACTGACAAAAAGGAATTTTACTACTTGGCTCTTTTACAGCTGTTTAAACCATGGCGTACAGAGGATGAACTACTGGGAGAATTTCAAAGCTATGAAGATTCTTTTAATGCTTGCAAAGACAACATACAATGCAGTACATTCTCAACTTATCTGCAAATGTTAAATGAAGAAATTGAACAGGAAACTACAATTGCAGCAGAAATAGCTAGAGACAGTTCTCAGGACAGCCAAAGTTCAGGAACACTCAGTCAAGATCCCCTAGGACAACCAATCGTTGAAAATGAAGCATCAATAGCCATGAATGAAGTGGAAACGGCTATGAATCAAGCTCAAGAAGAATTTATAGACTTACAAAATTTGGAAAGACAACTGAACGAAGAGCAGCAACAAATTTATGAAGAGATCAGAAACAAAATTGATCACGGATTTCTACATGAAAAAAAAGAGTGCTCATGCACATCATTTCATCCAATCAGGATGTATGTAAGCGGACAAGCTGGAACTGGAAAAAGTTTCCTTATAAAAGTCATCAGAAGCTACCTACAGCAAAAAACGGATTCTACTTTGTCTTGTGTGGTTACTGCTCCAACTGGGTTAGCAGCATATAACATAAAAGGAATCACTTTACATCGTTTGCTAATGTTACCAGTGGAGCATGAGAACAAAATACAATACAACAAGCTAACTGGAGAAGCATGCTTGGAAGTTTCAAGAGTATTGAAGAAGATGCAAGTTCTCATTATTGATGAGGTGAGCATGGTATCAAACTTAATGCTTGCCTTTGTGCATTTAAGAATGCAGCAAATTCTGAAGACAGACTATGACGTGTTATTTGGAGGAAAACACGTCATAGTTTTTGGAGATCTTTTGCAACTTACTCCAGTTAAAGGACAACCAGTGTTTAATACTGTGACACATGAAGACACGAAGAAGTCATTGGGAAGCATCGGTAATCCAAATATTTGGTCCTTCTTTGAGTACAAGGAACTTACTACTAATATGAGGCAAGCAAACGATGAAGAATATGGAAGTATTCTGAAAGATATCAGAATTGGACTACTCACTGAAGCTGGCAAAAAAGCATTACAGAGTCGGCTGCTACGTAATTTATTTCCAAAGGAAGAAATAGTTGCAGAGAAGATATACAAGAACATTGCAGAAAACAAAAGTGTCATCTGCTTAATGCCAACTCTACGTGAATGCTCAATATTCAATGAGGAGCTTTTGAAATTGGAAAAGGAAGATATCAGGAAATTGGAAGCAGTGGACAAAATTGAGGATGGAAGAATTACTGTCACATTAACAGGCACACTGAAAAATAAATTGGATTCACTAGAGAAGAACATTTCCAAAACAGCTGGATTAGAAAAAAATCTATATGTTTGCATGAACTGTAGAGTATTTTTAAGGAGAAATTTGGATGTTGAAAAAGGTTTAGTTAATGGAGCTATGGGAAGAGTTGTGGGTTTTATTAATTATCAGAAAAAAGATGGAATTGAATGTTTAAAAATAAAATTTGATCAGATAGAAGAAGTTAAAGACATTTGTCGTTGTTCAGTTCGTTTCATGCTTGTGAAAGATTTATATGTACGTAGGAAGCAGTTTCCGTTTTCTCTAGCATATGCTGTAACTATTCACAAGTCTCAAGGATTGACTGTAGATTGTGCATTTGTGAACATTGGTTCAACTGTGTTCAAAGAAGGTATGGCATATGTTGCTTTGTCACGAGTAAAAACATTATCAGGTTTATTCATGATAGACTTTGATGACTCAAAAGTTAGTGCTGATGCAAATTGTGTAAAGGAGTATAATAGATTAAGAAGAAGCTATGCTCCTCATTTAGGTCAGTATCCTGTGTTGGAGAAACGTGTAGTTTCTCGTAAAAGGAGAAATGAGAATATCTGTAATGAAGATGTAGAGAGGAGGAAAAAAAAGAGGAGTGATGTAATTGCAAGCAAAAAGAAAAAGGAAAATGAAGAACAGGTTGTAGGATGTCATTTTGAAAATAGCTCTGGTGTCAACTGCTACGCAAATGTAGTGCTGAATGTTGTATTTTATCTGGAAAGTGTGCAAGAGCAGATAATAGTAAATCAGGGAAAAAGATTCTGTTCTGAGTTGAGTCTCCTTTTTCAAAAGCTGAGTAATGATAAAACTCAAATAGAAAGTGCTACTGAAATTAGAAAACTTTTAGATGTATGTTCAGGACGAACACAGTTTTCTCAAAATGTACAGCAAGACGCACAGGAATTCTTGATGTATTTTCTTCAGGTACTGGAAGAAGAAGGGGTTCCCATTGAAAATTTATTTGGTCTCTCTTATAAATGGGAACATAGTTGTGAAAACTGTTATAATATATGTGGCTCTAATGTTGATTCTGAAAGGTTTATTTATCATTTAACATTGCCAGAAAGTAAAACAGTCACTTTTGCTAAATTAATTAAAGATGCTAATCATAGCATGGAATGCAGTGAGTGTCAATCTGACATGTTTTCAACGTTAATTTTAAAGGAATACGGACAGTATGTAATTTTAATGATGCAACGCTGTAAAGCTGATGGTTCAAAATTGGATACTTTAATAAAGAAGTTTACAGGACAGCAATTATCAATTTCAGGAAAAACTTTTGTAACAGTTGCAATAATTTTCCATGATGGACCTACTGTAACTTCTGGTCATTACACAGTTTATCTTAAATGTGAAAAAGGCTGGACACTGTGTAATGATTCCCAATTGATTTTTAAGCAACGTTTGCCTTTTGATTTAGTAAATTCCTATCTAATCTTCCTGAAACCTAAATTTTAGAGAGATTTGGCAACATCTGGACAAAACAATTTTACCATTTTATTGGATTACCATTGGAATTTACAAATAAAAAGATTTTACAAATTATCATTTGGCCTAATGGAAAGGTAACCAATTGTAATGTGGAATTTTTCCATTTTTTAATGAAACTTTGGATATCCAAAACTTTAAAAAAAATCGGTAACATCTGCACAATTTAAATTTTGGAATGTTATTGGATTGCCATTGGAAATTTTTTCAAAAAAGATTTTTAAAATTACTATTTGGCCATGCGGAAAGGTAAACAATTCTATTGTGGACTTATTTAATTTTTAATAAATCTTTCGGAAACCAAAATGTTACAGAGAATCGGTGAGATCTGTACAATTTAAACTTTAGATTTTTATTGGATTACCATTGGAAATTTAATCAAAAAAGAATTTTAAAATTACTATTTGGCCTAAAGGAAATGGAACCAGATGTATTGTGGAGTTATGTGAGATATATTATTGTGATTATACTTCTGAAACAAAAATATCAGACGGTATTTTAAAGAAATAAGTATTGATATTAGATGATATTTTTTAAGAATATTATGCATTTCTATAAAGTTATGTTTATGCAAAAAGAGATTGTGGGCTTTTTTAAAACAATCTTTGAGATTGTTAATTTTTTTTTTGCCCGCTGTTAAATGATGAATGCAATTGCTTTCACAATTTATAGTGAAATGCAATATATTCTGAAAACAGCAAAAAAAAGGCAAACATTTTTTGAAAAATATGTAAATATGTGTACTGTATTATAAAATGTTTTATTAAATATTAATACTTTTTTCTTTTTTTTCAGATTGAGATAGAAAATTTTCGAAAACTAGAACCATTTTTAAAGCAATTTAAAAAAAATTTAAATGAATAAATATTTTTTTGAGTGGGTATGGTAAGTCAAAAATATCATGGTCCCTTTTTTCCACTTCTCTACAATCACATTTTCAGTTTTTCATTGTAGTCTCTCAAGGACCTTGTAATGTGATAATTGATTTTTAGTGTTTTTTTAAAAAAAAAAAAAAATTACGCGTACCGTACGCGTACGGTAAAAAAAAATTAAAAAAAGTTTTTAAAAACATATATAAAAAATAGATGAAAGGTAAGGTTGGCTCTTAAAAGAGCCGTTGTGTTCATGCAGGGACAGAGGAAAGAAAGAATGGGAATATTAGACGGTACGACAAGTGTGCTGATCTATTTTATTGTTCACTAGGGAAATACTGGTCTCCCTATAACAAATTAGATCATGACAATTGCCGCACCGTATTTCAACCCTCAGAAACCGAGGGTTAGTTTCCAGAGGACCAGAAAAAGGAGATGCTCATCCACAGATGAAGGGCTCACCTGACCTGCAGAAGAAGGACTCGGCACTGCAGATGATGGTCCAGGCTGAGCTGCTGTGGATGTGCTTGGTTGATTTACTGAAGGGTTACCTTCAGTAAGTCGAGCATGTGTCCTTCTGTGTACATCCTTAAGGTGTCTCATCATGGTGTGATTCCCAAAGGAATACTTCCTGTCGGGATTCCCTCTTGAAAGTACACGGCCACACAGCTTACAAGTCACTAAGGGTGCATTTACCTTTTGCTGGCCTTCTGGAAAAGAAAAATACTCCCATATGTAAGAGGTCTTTTGTTTCCTCGCTCTCTGCCTCAAGGTAGTGCTGCTAGCCTCACTCTCAGAAGGGCTCTGCTGTTCTGCCATCGTATCACAAAGACAACCCAGCTCCTTCTCCTAAGGGATCACAAGCAGAAATGAGGGGAATGGGTGTGGTGTAGGAGAGTTCTAGAACTGAAAGTAGTTTCAACCAATCAAAAGTTGTGTTTCATGATCACATGACCTACCGTACGCTTACGGTACGCTTACGGTGCGCTTACGGCAAAAGTACGCATGCGCGTAAAAAAGACACGCGCACGCGCGCATGCGCAAAACAGGCACGCCCCTTCACTTCCGCGTAACGTGCGCGTGCAGCGTACGCGTTACGCGCTGTGCGCGCGTGACGTGCGTCTACGCAAATTGCGTAAATGAACGCAAACAGCGTAGAAATCTAACGTAATTACAGCAAGACGTGCGCTTACCGTACGCGCACGGTAAAAAAAAAAAAAAAAGGAAAAAAAAAAATATGTATTGCTAATAAATTTTACCTGTTTATTTTAAAAAAATTGTAAAATAAAAACATATTTTAGAATTTTTAAAATTTAACCATAGTCTTTAAAAAAGGATAGACAATTAAAATAAAAATATGTAAAAAAAAAAGAAGAAAAAAAAAAAAAATTAGCATTTAAAAAACCTTGCAAATTCACTGAAAAAACCATGAGTTTCACTCACGTTATAGTTAGGAATTAGCATTTAAAAAACCTTGCAAATTCACTGAAAAAACCATGGGTTTCACACACGTTATAGTTAGGAATTAGCATTTAAAAAACCTTAGAAATTCAATGAAAAAACCAAAGGTTTCACACATGTTATAGTTAGCTGGACATTTCACTCGTAAAAAACCATTGAAATTCCCCAGTTATAGTTAGTTCAGCTAACTATAACTCGCGCGCCCGCAATGCACTACTGATGACGTCACATATTACATCACTCATGACATGGTCAGTGACATCACTCATGACATCACTGATGACATCTCAAATGACAGAACAATCCCTCCTGAGGCGAAAAGCCGGGAGCCGCCTTGCTCATTTTTAAAACCTGTAAACTTGTATAATTCGTGTTCACCTGTGTGTTTGTTTTTTAAACTCACTCACCACTCGCTAGTCGCTCCTCGATTAGCCAGCACCTCGCACAGCTGATCACAAGCTGTCGCTGAGAGGAGACACGTCCATTCGACAGGCCACGCCCCCTTCTGGCATAAAAGCGCGCGCAACCGAAGCAGCGCTCCAGTCAGAACAATCCCTCCTGAGGCGAAAAGCCGGGAGCCGCCTTGCTCATTTTTAAAACCTGTAAACTTGTATAATTCGTGTTCACCTGTGTGTTTGTTTTTTAAACTCACTCACCACTCGCTAGTCGCTCCTCGATTAGCCAGCACCTCGCACAGCTGATCACAAGCTGTCGCTGAGAGGAGACACGTCCATTCGACAGGCCACGCCCCCTTCTGGCATAAAAGCGCGCGCAACCGAAGCAGCGCTCCAGTCAGAACAATCCCTCCTGAGGCGAAAAGCCGGGAGCCGCCTTGCTCATTTTTAAAACCTGTAAACTTGTATAATTCGTGTTCACCTGTGTGTTTGTTTTTTAAACTCACTCACCACTCGCTAGTCGCTCCTCGATTAGCCAGCACCTCGCACAGCTGATCACAAGCTGTCGCTGAGAGGAGACACGTCCATTCGACAGGCCACGCCCCCTTCTGGCATAAAAGCGCGCGCAACCGAAGCAGCGCTCCAGTCAGAACAATCCCTCCTGAGGCGAAAAGCCGGGAGCCGCCTTGCTCATTTTTAAAACCTGTAAACTTGTATAATTCGTGTTCACCTGTGTGTTTGTTTTTTAAACTCACTCACCACTCGCTAGTCGCTCCTCGATTAGCCAGCACCTCGCACAGCTGATCACAAGCTGTCGCTGAGAGGAGACACGTCCATTCGACAGGCCACGCCCCCTTCTGGCATAAAAGCGCGCGCAACCGAAGCAGCGCTCCAGTCAGAACAATCCCTCCTGAGGCGAAAAGCCGGGAGCCGCCTTGCTCATTTTTAAAACCTGTAAACTTGTATAATTCGTGTTCACCTGTGTGTTTGTTTTTTAAACTCACTCACCACTCGCTAGTCGCTCCTCGATTAGCCAGCACCTCGCACAGCTGATCACAAGCTGTCGCTGAGAGGAGACACGTCCATTCGACAGGCCACGCCCCCTTCTGGCATAAAAGCGCGCGCAACCGAAGCAGCGCTCCAGTCAGAACAATCCCTCCTGAGGCGAAAAGCCGGGAGCCGCCTTGCTCATTTTTAAAACCTGTAAACTTGTATAATTCGTGTTCACCTGTGTGTTTGTTTTTTAAACTCACTCACCACTCGCTAGTCGCTCCTCGATTAGCCAGCACCTCGCACAGCTGATCACAAGCTGTCGCTGAGAGGAGACACGTCCATTCGACAGGCCACGCCCCCTTCTGGCATAAAAGCGCGCGCAACCGAAGCAGCGCTCCAGTCAGAACAATCCCTCCTGAGGCGAAAAGCCGGGAGCCGCCTTGCTCATTTTTAAAACCTGTAAACTTGTATAATTCGTGTTCACCTGTGTGTTTGTTTTTTAAACTCACTCACCACTCGCTAGTCGCTCCTCGATTAGCCAGCACCTCGCACAGCTGATCACAAGCTGTCGCTGAGAGGAGACACGTCCATTCGACAGGCCACGCCCCCTTCTGGCATAAAAGCGCGCGCAACCGAAGCAGCGCTCCAGTCAGAACAATCCCTCCTGAGGCGAAAAGCCGGGAGCCGCCTTGCTCATTTTTAAAACCTGTAAACTTGTATAATTCGTGTTCACCTGTGTGTTTGTTTTTTAAACTCACTCACCACTCGCTAGTCGCTCCTCGATTAGCCAGCACCTCGCACAGCTGATCACAAGCTGTCGCTGAGAGGAGACACGTCCATTCGACAGGCCACGCCCCCTTCTGGCATAAAAGCGCGCGCAACCGAAGCAGCGCTCCAGTCAGAACAATCCCTCCTGAGGCGAAAAGCCGGGAGCCGCCTTGCTCATTTTTAAAACCTGTAAACTTGTATAATTCGTGTTCACCTGTGTGTTTGTTTTTTAAACTCACTCACCACTCGCTAGTCGCTCCTCGATTAGCCAGCACCTCGCACAGCTGATCACAAGCTGTCGCTGAGAGGAGACACGTCCATTCGACAGGCCACGCCCCCTTCTGGCATAAAAGCGCGCGCAACCGAAGCAGCGCTCCAGTCAGAACAATCCCTCCTGAGGCGAAAAGCCGGGAGCCGCCTTGCTCATTTTTAAAACCTGTAAACTTGTATAATTCGTGTTCACCTGTGTGTTTGTTTTTTAAACTCACTCACCACTCGCTAGTCGCTCCTCGATTAGCCAGCACCTCGCACAGCTGATCACAAGCTGTCGCTGAGAGGAGACACGTCCATTCGACAGGCCACGCCCCCTTCTGGCATAAAAGCGCGCGCAACCGAAGCAGCGCTCCAGTCAGAACAATCCCTCCTGAGGCGAAAAGCCGGGAGCCGCCTTGCTCATTTTTAAAACCTGTAAATTTGTATAATTCGTGTTCACCTGTGTGTTTGTTTTTTAAACTCACTCACCACTCGCTAGTCGCTCCTCGATTAGCCAGCACCTCGCACAGCTGATCACAAGCTGTCGCTGAGAGGAGACACGTCCATTCGACAGGCCACGCCCCCTTCTGGCATAAAAGCGCGCGCAACCGAAGCAGCGCTCCAGTCAGAACAATCCCTCCTGAGGCGAAAAGCCGGGAGCCGCCTTGCTCATTTTTAAAACCTGTAAACTTGTATAATTCGTGTTCACCTGTGTGTTTGTTTTTTAAACTCACTCACCACTCGCTAGTCGCTCCTCGATTAGCCAGCACCTCGCACAGCTGATCACAAGCTGTCGCTGAGAGGAGACACGTCCATTCGACAGGCCACGCCCCCTTCTGGCATAAAAGCGCGCGCAACCGAAGCAGCGCTCCAGTCAGAACAATCCCTCCTGAGGCGAAAAGCCGGGAGCCGCCTTGCTCATTTTTAAAACCTGTAAACTTGTATAATTCGTGTTCACCTGTGTGTTTGTTTTTTAAACTCACTCACCACTCGCTAGTCGCTCCTCGATTAGCCAGCACCTCGCACAGCTGATCACAAGCTGTCGCTGAGAGGAGACACGTCCATTCGACAGGCCACGCCCCCTTCTGGCATAAAAGCGCGCGCAACCGAAGCAGCGCTCCAGTCAGAACAATCCCTCCTGAGGCGAAAAGCCGGGAGCCGCCTTGCTCATTTTTAAAACCTGTAAATTTGTATAATTCGTGTTCACCTGTGTGTTTGTTTTTTAAACTCACTCACCACTCGCTAGTCGCTCCTCGATTAGCCAGCACCTCGCACAGCTGATCACAAGCTGTCGCTGAGAGGAGACACGTCCATTCGACAGGCCACGCCCCCTTCTGGCATAAAAGCGCGCGCAACCGAAGCAGCGCTCCAGTCAGAACAATCCCTCCTGAGGCGAAAAGCCGGGAGCCGCCTTGCTCATTTTTAAAACCTGTAAACTTGTATAATTCGTGTTCACCTGTGTGTTTGTTTTTTAAACTCACTCACCACTCGCTAGTCGCTCCTCGATTAGCCAGCACCTCGCACAGCTGATCACAAGCTGTCGCTGAGAGGAGACACGTCCATTCGACAGGCCACGCCCCCTTCTGGCATAAAAGCGCGCGCAACCGAAGCAGCGCTCCAGTCAGAACAATCCCTCCTGAGGCGAAAAGCCGGGAGCCGCCTTGCTCATTTTTAAAACCTGTAAACTTGTATAATTCGTGTTCACCTGTGTGTTTGTTTTTTAAACTCACTCACCACTCGCTAGTCGCTCCTCGATTAGCCAGCACCTCGCACAGCTGATCACAAGCTGTCGCTGAGAGGAGACACGTCCATTCGACAGGCCACGCCCCCTTCTGGCATAAAAGCGCGCGCAACCGAAGCAGCGCTCCAGTCAGAACAATCCCTCCTGAGGCGAAAAGCCGGGAGCCGCCTTGCTCATTTTTAAAACCTGTAAACTTGTATAATTCGTGTTCACCTGTGTGTTTGTTTTTTAAACTCACTCACCACTCGCTAGTTGCTCCTCGATTAGCCAGCACCTCGCACAGCTGATCACAAGCTGTCGCTGAGAGGAGACACGTCCATTCGACAGGCCACGCCCCCTTCTGGCATAAAAGCGCGCGCAACCGAAGCAGCGCTCCAGTCAGAACAATCCCTCCTGAGGCGAAAAGCCGGGAGCCGCCTTGCTCATTTTTAAAACCTGTAAACTTGTATAATTCGTGTTCACCTGTGTGTTTGTTTTTTAAACTCACTCACCACTCGCTAGTCGCTCCTCGATTAGCCAGCACCTCGCACAGCTGATCACAAGCTGTCGCTGAGAGGAGACACGTCCATTCGACAGGCCACGCCCCTCTGCCTGCTCCCTCCCCCTTCCACCCTCATAAACATGCCCACTCGTAGGACGCGCAGCGGACGAGCGCAGCGGGCGCGCCGATTGCGCGCCGAAGGCGCGCTTAAGGCAAGCTCGTCTGCGCTCGTCCGCGCCCGGCCGGGTCCAGGGGCCATGTCCCCTGGCCCCTCCAAAGACGACAGGCAGGTATATAGCCCGAGCGTCCTATATCAGCTGCGACCTCCCGTTTCTCCCAAGTGTGGTACTATGTTACACCCCCTGGAGATCCCTCGGCGCTGTAAGTACTGCAAATCAGACCTAATCCCTACCACTACGAAATCCAGAGCTGAGGGAAAGAATTATTCTATGCTCCTACTTAATTGTAGGTCCTTAGTAAAACACTGTCTAGAAATTTCGTTACTATTGGAGGAATATTCCCCAGATGCACTCTTTCTGACCGAGACATGGCTGAACCAAGACTCCCAGCCAGACCTGGCACAAGCCATTATCCCGGGATATCAGATAGCGCGGGCTGACCGACCACTGGGCAGAGGTGGCGGCCTTGCGATCATCTACAAAGAAAGCTATACCTGCCGCCATTCAGTGGAAGACCTGGAGGATTGTGAAAACCTTTCCTTCTCTATTGAGCTCACTCCCAACGCCTGTTTTACCGGTATTCTTATATACCGCACTCCAGGCCCTATAGGACTTTTTAACACCTCCCTACTCTCGGTGACCTCCCAGTCGGTTGTCTCTCCTTCCAACTTCACCCTACTTGGAGACTTTAACATCCATTTTGACAACCTGCTGGACTCTTCGGCACAAGAGATACAGTCAAGCCTAGCCGCAATTCAACTTGAGCAACTGGTCTCCTCCGCTACTCATGAAAAGGGGCATTTGTTAGACCCAATTTTCAGTAACTCCGACCAGCTCAAAGTGGGCAACATTGCTAGACTACCTTGGACAGACCACTTCTTGATAGCTTTTAATTGGAACACGAGCAAATCACTCCCTTCCTTATTTAATACACGGAAAATCCGTAATTGGGCCAAACTTCCCCTTGACAATTGGACGCTAGCTCTTCGCACCACTAGACCCGCTCTCTCCCAAGACCCCACTGCTAACAATATAAAATACAATGAGTGGATAACCACCTCTCTTGACTCGGTCCTTCCGGAACATTCATCACACTCCAAGAGACATACAAAAACTGCGCCTTGGTACACAGAAGACCTCAGAAACCACAAACGTCTCTGTAAAAGACAGGAGAGAAAGTGGCGCGCATTATACGATCCTGAAGAAAAAGCTACCTATAGGGAAATGATCAGGAATTATAAACTGGCCATAAAAACCTCGCAAGCTGCCTACTATAACCTTAAAATAACCACATCAAAATTCAAATCTAAAGAAATCTACCGGATAGTTAATTCCATGATCAAACCTCCTCCACCTGTTACAGATAATAACAATTCACCATCCAAATGCAACGAATTGGTGGAATTTTTCTTTCAAAAAGTCAACAAAATTTATCTTTCCTTTTCCAACCCGCCCACTGATTCGCCTGTCCAAAGCTCGCTTTCAGCCCCAAACTCGATCAAGCAGCTGGACTCTTTTCCCCTGATAACATTGGAAATCTTAGAGAAACTAGCAAAACAAATAAAAACCGGATCCCCATGTGACCCTGGTCCTCCAGGCTCTTTGTGCTTGGCCAGCGAAACTATCTTCCCCACTCTCGTGGATCTACTCAACTCCTCGATAATTAGCAGAACAGTTCCCACGACCTGGAAGCACGCTATGGTGCGGGCGTTATTAAAAAAACCCTCCCTTGACCCGGTCAACCCCAGTAATTACCGCCCGATATCGCTACTCCCATGGGCGTCAAAAATCCTGGAGAAACACGTCAACACCATCTTGACATCATTTTTTGAGGAAAACCACCTCCTCGACTCCTCCCAAACTGGCTTTCGAGCCAAACATGGAACAGAGACCGCCCTACTGGCGGTAACCGAGGAGGCAAGGCGAATCCTGGATCGAGGAGGGTCAGTGGCAGTGATCCTCCTCGATCTAAGTGCCGCATTTGACACGGTACACCACAAAATCCTGTTAACCCGCCTCGCCGACTTGGGAGTGACTGGAGATGCCCTGACATGGTTTGAATCCTTTCTGTCAGGCAGAACATTTCAGGTCTTTAACGGCTCATCCCGTTCATTCAGTCGCCCTTTGGGATGTGGAGTCCCGCAGGGCTCCTCCTTGAGCCCTACGCTCTTCAACGCATATATGAGGCCACTGGCTGGGATTATTCGTCCGCATGGTGTTAACATCGTCTCCTATGCGGACGACACCCAGCTGGTGGTTTCCCTTACACAGAAGAGCAATCTCCAGCCACCACCAGACCTAGCGGCCTGTCTGGAAGATGTAAAGAGCTGGATGATGAGCTCCTGCCTAAAGCTCAATGACGATAAAACGGAGCTCATGCTTCTGGGCCCGGCCTCCCCTGCCACCATAGAGTTGATCTGGCCTCCAAGCATGGGAACAGCTCCACCCCCCAGAGACAACATCAAAAGCCTAGGCGTTTGGCTCGATAAATCTTTGAGCCTCAATACACAGGCCACCAAGATATCAGCCACATGCTTTGGCCTCCTTAGGGTGATTAAAAAAGTCCTTCCCCTTCTCCCTTTTGAGGCCAAACAAATAATCATACAGGGCCTCATCCAATCTCGTCTGGATTTTAATAACGCCCTCTATCTGGGAGCACCAGACTATACCTTACAAAAGCTTCAACGCACCCAGAACTGTGCTGCTAGGGCGCTGCTGGGAATCCCTCGAAGGACCTCAATAAAAACTGGCCTAAAGACCTTGCACTGGCTACCTGTCAAGGACAGAATAAAGTTCAAGGCACTTTGTATTGCCCACCAGACACTCTGGGAAACGGGACCAGACATCAACGGCTCCCTGATTTCTTCCTATAGGCCCAACAAGACCCTTCGCTCATCAACGGCATTCCTAGCCAAAATTCCCAGAATTTATAGAGCCAGAGCAGGAGGACGTTCCTTTTCGTACAACGTGTCCAAACTTTGGAACACCCTCCCTATGCAGCTGAGAAACAATCCCTACTTGACCAGCTTCCGCAAACAGCTAAAAACTCATCTGTTTAATGCCTAAATAAAGTAACCTTATGAGGATTCTGTTCGGTCTATAGCGCCTGGACGCCTCAGGGCAGCTGCAGCGCTCTATAAATCACATTTTCATTTCATTTCATTTCATTCATTATCCTTGTGACAGAGTGGTAGACCTCCTCTCACCCTAATATGACCTTTGATACAAACATTCAAAAATAGAGACTGAAATTTTCAAAAAAATGGACATACCAATAACAGTTACAACAACCTATTCAGTAATTCTAAGATCCACATACACATCCACTCATCCACCAACAGTCCTATACAGTCACTCATACATGTACTCACACATCATATGTACTCATACACCTAAACATCCTGTAACACAATGCCACTCATCCATAGAGTTACTCACACATAGTCACTCATGCTAATAAAGAATCAAACATCCATTTACTTGCATATACAGTTATACACACACCACCACATTTACTTTTACAGAAACTTACACATACTTAGTCTTTTAAACAATCACTTATAGAAACACATACTTATTCATACAGGAACTCTACCAATCTCTCACTCTCACATATACTCACTTATAAACACCAATAGTCACATATACTAGTTTAAAACATATGTAGTTACTTATGAAGACACTATTGAGATAGTCATTCACTCACTAACACACCCATGCACACACTCATCCACCTATACAGTCCTGCACACATGCTGTCTTCAACACATACAAACAGTGAGTCACTCATTCATGCATCTATGCACTACGTAATACCCCCCACCGCACCATGAAGACACTCAGACACTCATACTGATACTCAAAAAACCAACTAATAACCTATATAGACACTCATGTAGCTACTCACCAACCTATGCAGCCACTTATACACAAAGTGAGAGACTGATACAGGTATTTACACATTTAAACATTACTCACTTAGCCATGTATTCAAAAAGATACACTTAATCAGTCAGTAATACAATCAATTTTTCAAAAACAAATCATCAATTTAGACACTTATATACTCATTTATTCTTCCATCGACCTTGAGATATACATATATTAAACATATTTAATTTTCAGAAAAACACACATTCACTGGATGATGTCATCAGTGATGTCATTTGAGATGTCATCAGTGATGTCATGAGTGATGTCACTGACCATGTCATGAGTGATGTAATATGTGACGTCATCAGTAGTGCATTGCGGGCACGCGAGTTATAGTTAGCTGAACTAACTATAACGGGGGAATTTCAATGGTTTTTTACGAGTGAAATGTCCAGCTAACTATAACATGTGTGAAACCTTTGGTTTTTTCATTGAATTTGTAAGGTTTTTTAAATGCTAATTCCTAACTATAACGTGTGTGAAACCCATGGTTTTTTCAGTGAATATATATATATATATATATATATATATTATATATATATATATATATATATATATATAATATCTACTGGCGGTCGCCAGTAGATAGTTATAGTTAGGACCGTGTTTCCATAGGAAATCCACCACATTCTATTTGGAATAACTTTAGCGCCGGTTGATGAATCCTCGCGAAATTTTCAAAATAGGTGGGGCGCTCTGCTCCGCTCCTACCCTGAAAGTCTCGGGGGGATTCGTCAAGCGGGGGCTGAGAAAAAAGGGGGTCCCAAAACGCATTTTCCCTATGCAATTTTCCATAGGGACCTTTAGTCCAAGGTACAGCCCGAACGGCTGAACAGAATTACTTGAAATTTGGCAGAGAGGTAGTCCTCAGCTCAGGGAAGTGCCTTTTGCAGGTCTGGTGTCAATCTGTTCAGTAGTTCCTGAGAAAATCAAAAGTAAAATCATATATATATGTGGGCGGAGCCTAACCACACATCTCATCCTGAGATCTGATTGGCTGTCAGCACTTCATCCAAGAAGTGTTGGCAGCCATCTTGGGACCAATATACATGATAGCACCTCATTAAAAAGCATTGCAGTTAATAGAAGGTTTTAAGACTTTAGTTACATTATAAATCATTTGTTGATGGTACCATACTCATTTTAGGAATTGTGGTATGTTCTAAGGTGATTTCACCATGTGAAAAAGCCTTCTGCTGGGATATCATGATTGAGAGAAAAACATGTTCTCATGCTTTTCCCACAGAGGTTTGGAAGGTGATCTATAAGCTAAACTGAGAGCTTATTTTCTGTAAATTCACATTATCTTTCTCAGTCATGCGAGAATGAAGTCTGACATTCTCAGTAAAACATGTACATCCAACAAGGGCAGAGACTGTCAGTTGATTCCTTTGTGTTCTACTGCAGCTTCCCAGAGTGTTCCAAAGAACAACTAGAGCGCTAACAGTCCTACTTATGATAAACGTATGGCACACCTGAAGCCATCTTGCTTGGATTAAAGTGGTAACTCTTAAAACATTTAATTTAAAAAGGAACAAAATGAGGGGGTTCATTTTTCCATAAAAAGTATGATTAGTGCTGCAGAAAGAAAAATTAGGGCACATTTTGAGTGACTTCTCAAATCCTCTTCTATTTCATTAAAAAATTCTGACATGCAGACTGAAACATGCACTTTCAATACCAGCAGCAGTTTTCCCTGGTGAGCAGTAGCTTTACTACAGTGATCTAATGAGCAACTAGAGTGCTAACTTTCAGAATTTATGGCAAATGTGTGACATATCTGAATACCTTCATGATGGAATCAAAGTAAAAAACTGAAAGCATTTCCTACTGAGGAGACTGCAGTACATGAGGAAATTAGGAAACTTCATAACAAATAAATCTCCCAAGATGGCCACCGGAGACAAAAGAGCCCAAATGTAGCCCAAAATCACCCAGATGTAGCCCAAATATAGCCCAATGACAGAAGTGTGCAAAACACTTATTATTTTGTGTTTTTGCAGTGTTATATAGTGCAGACTTGTCAGGTATTGGAGTGCTTTACATGAGCATTGGTTACATCACACAAGAACAAATTCATTTTGGTTGTAGACATGGGGAGACTAAGTGATTTGACCAGAATCACAGAATGTCGAGCTGAAGCAGAAACTCCAACCTGGTTCCCCAGTTGCAAAGTCTGCAGTTCTGGAAGTAACACCACATCCTCTCCCCTAAGTGCAACATTTAATCAAGTGGTCAACTGGATAAAAAAACATAAAGATAACAAATAATTTAAAAATGCTTTGTCGCTATTTGAAAACTCAGAAAATGTGTCCTTATTTTAGTATTTTAGAGCACTAACCATAATTTTGATGCCAATAAGACCCTCTCATATATGTAATTTCTAAAGGAAATGCTCTAGGTATTACAGTTTTGATTACATCAAGATGACGTCAGGCGTTCCACACTTTTGTAATAAATATAGAATGTTAGCAATCTAGTTGTTCATTAGGATACTGTTGAGAGGCAGAGGCCAGGGGCACAGACTCTGAAAATTGAAGGCAGGTAGGAGGGTGCAAAGGCAAAAATTTAACCACACTGAGCAGGCAGGAAGGGCCGTGGCAGCACAACATACTATGGAGGGCAGTGGAAAGGGGGGCAGGGGCAACAAACCAACAATACAGGACTTGCAAGAGAGGCTGTGGCAATGTAATAGACCATTGTGGGCAGAAGGAAGAGGCAATGGTAGTACAACCATACATGCCAACAGACCCGATTCAGCCAGGAAACGTCCAATGTTTTTAAGCTCAAATGGGCTTTATTTGATCTGGCTCCTGTCTACAATCTCCTCTTTTTCAATGTAACTCAAAGGGGAAAATCAATACCCCAGTTTTTTTTCAAAATCTCCCTCTTACCAAGCTCAAAATGTTTGCAAGTATGGTACATTGGATCATGGAAGGAAATGGGGTAGGGACATGGACTTGGATAACAGAGGACAGGAGGGACATGGAGAGGTGCACCAAACTGACCCTGCAGGGCAGGCATCAGGGTTTGCAGCAGCACAATACACCACACAGGGCATGCGGAACGGGAGTGCAGCACAACAATCCATAGAAAGCAAGAGGGAGGGGACAGGACCATGCACATGGACAACAGAGAACAGAGGGGCAAGAGGCAATGGTAGCTAGCTGACCATAATGTACAGACAGGAGAGAAAGCTGCAGCATAACAGACCATAAAGGGCAGGAGGGACGGATCAGGGGCATTACAATGGAACAGACAAGCCAGGAGGGAGGGAGTAGGGGTCTGCACATGTAAACAGAGGGCTGGGGGCAAGGGGGCAGGGCAGGAGCAGCAAGATAGCCATGGAGGTCAGGCAGGATGGGCACTAGAAGCAAGACACACCATGAAGAGCAACAGTGAGACTGTGATGGCATACACACAGACCATGGAGGGAAGGTGGGAGGGGGTCAGGAGCAGCTAACTGACCACACAGGGAAGGTGGAAGGGGCCATGGCAGCAGAGAAGACCATGCATGGCAAGTGGGAGGGTTAGTGGCAGCACAATGGCTATGATGGGCAAGAAGGAGGGTGCAGGGGCATGCACAAAGGACGATGGAGGATAGAAGGGAGGGTCAGGACCTGTGCACAGACAAGAAAGTTCAGGGGAAGGGGCCTCACAACAGACCGCACAGGGCAGGCAGGAGGAGCAGTTGCAGCACAACAGACCAGGGAGGGCAGAAGGGTGTGGCAGTACAATGGATCATGTAGGACAGGAGGAAGAGGATAGGGGCATGGCATGTGGACAGGCAGGGTGGAGGTGGCAGGGACAGGTTACAGTCATCTGACAATGCTAGGCAGGTGGGAGGGGAGTGGCAGCTCATCAGAACACTCAGAGTAGATAGGAGTGGCAGGTCCATGGAACATGGTGGGCAAAAAGGATGGAGCAGGGGCATGCACAAAGACATCGGAGGGCAGGGGGAAGGAGAATAGGGGCAGCAAGCTAAGCACAGAGTTTAAGCAGGAGGTCAATGATGGGGCATAGAATTGGGCAATGGAGGGCAGGAGGAGTGGACTGGTACATCATACTAAATTGAGGGCGGTGGCAGCACATCAGACCATGCATGGCAGGAGGGAGGAGGCTAGTCCATGGATTCACACAACAGAGGATAGGGAGGAGGGGGATGGGGCAGCAAGCTAACTGTTCAGAGAAGGCGGGTATTAGGAACTTTATTAATTTTAAAACGTGTGTCTGTGCAAACTACTTAAAATATGAACAAGTATGCAGCATAATCTCACTTTTATTCAGGAAGAAGAGGACGTTTGTGTGACTCCGGGCTCACTTGGCAGAAACACCCCCTGACCCTCCACCCCCTATCGCAAAATGTAATGCCCGTGAAAAGGGTAAGTGAACACAGTGTTATATAGAACATAGTCCTGAGAGCACGATTGAAAATGAAAACTAGATATAGTGTATGGTATAAACTATGCACCAAAAAGTGTGATATAAGATGAACCGGGCGTGAAATATAATATGCAATACATTGTGCGCAATGACAGATTCATTGGGGAGCGCGAGATAGCACAGGCACTAGCGCGTGCTATGCGATATGCGCCTTGGAGCGTAATATGCACAGGGCAGTGTTGTGTAACCTAACTAGTCTCTAAAGTTGTAATATAAAATATGTGCTGGGGAGTGTAACGTTGCATATGCACTGTGACAAAGATATGGATCTGTCAGGCTCTGTGCTCTTCTGGATCGCTCGGGAGCAGAATGTTCCCAACGCCCCTACCCAGCTCTCTGGGCCACCCGCCTATTGATACGAGTAGGCCCAAGAGAACCGGAGGGGGGAAAGGGGAATTGGACAGAGAAGAGACAGTCACTACGTCTTTTTCTTTCTTGAGTGTTGTCGCTCTTTCTATCTTCCACTGCTGTGATTGAAGTGGATATACTGTGAGGAAAAAATAAATATTTAATTAAGCGCTCTACTCTACACTCTACTCATCTATGCCCTAAGTGACCTTTCTTAGGTTATACCCACCCTAACTTTAGTGACCGATGCTCCTCTTCTGTTGTGTGGTGATGGTGTCGCCTTGTGGTGTAGCTTTTCTGCAATAACAAGTTATCTCTTTTAGTTTGTCCTACTCTCTCCCTCTACTAAACTTTTATTTCTTTTGCTTCTACAGGCTCGCTTACCCTAAATACCACTGACGGCGCCTTTACAGGATTCTGGTTGGTGAGTACTTCTTCTTCTTCTACTTATTGTGTACTGGTACCATGTTTCTCTTCTTTACTTCCTCCTCGTGTTTATTGCCCCTATATCTGCTCAACTGGATGGTTTCCTAGGAGGCTTCTTGGGAGTCTTTTATCGCTACCTTCGAGGGAGATCTGCCCCACAATGTTGATTCTGCGCACTATTCTATTTATACACTACCCTGAGGTAATTTCAGTTCAATAGGCAAATCACTGTGGATTGAAAGTCGGGTTCCTTCTCCGACTACTGACAGGATTTTTTAACTGAGGAACATAAATATTATTATTCTCGTTATCACTAAAATTCTCCTCACAAACTTCGTTTCAGAAATTTACAGGTACTTATGACATAATATTCTAGGATAAACGAGATAAGCATGAGCTCGTCTTCCTTCGCTTTAAGTTCGTTTTTGTAGGCAAGTAACTCTCACTAATATACTCCGAGGGGAGTCACGGAACAGTCTTACTTAGTGCTCTGAAAACTTGGACTTGTTTTCCTCTCAAACTTGACGATAAATTCTCTTCTCAGACGCGTGGCACAATCGACGACTCTCTCTCCTCACGACTCCGGTGAAGTGCGCCTCTCCACCGGGCTGACACCTGGATCCTACTGATTGACCTGGAACGCTAGAGCGCTAACCTGCTGCTCACGCGTTCCAACAGCGGCGGCCATCTTAGATTCCAGTCTTACTCCTTTTAGCTTGGGGATCACTGTAGCGCCTGATCTGCTGGTCCTGACAGTACCCCCTCTCAAAGGACGTCCTCCCACCCTGGGCTTATTAGGAAATCTCCTGTGAAATTCCCTAATTAAACGAGGAGCATGAATGTTTGAAGAGACTTCCCACGCTCTTTCTTCGGGCCCATAACCTTTCCAATCCAACAAATAGTACATTTGGCCATTTCGTATCTTGGAGTCCAAGACTCGCTGTACCTCAAATTCTTCCCCTAACTCTGTTTGGATTGGTTTTGGGGGTATTTTAACTTGTAGATCTCTTGAAACCTTTTTCAATAAGGAGACATGAAAAACTGGATGCACCCGCAATCCTTTGGGTAACTTCAACTGATAATTTACAGTACTTAGTTTTTTCTCAATCTCATATGGCCCTACAAATCTGGGTTGAAACTTCCTAACCCCCTTGAGCCTAAGGTTTTTTGTGTTTAGCCAAACCTTCTCTCCAACTAGTAAGTCTGGTTCCTTCCTTCTTCTTTTATCAGAATAGAATTTGTAAGTCGCCTTTGCCTTGGTTAAATTGTCTGTGGCTAGTGAATGCACTCTCGTCATGTGATCAACTAAATTTGTTACTGCTGGAACATCTACCTCTTGAAAATCTACAGCTTGATGGGGATGTCTTCCTGTGTTTAAATAAAAGGGGGAATAACCTGTGGACATGTTTTTTGCATTATTGTGGGCAAACTCCGCTGCCCACAGATAATCCGGCCAGTCTCCTTCCTGTTCTAATAAGCATAGTCTTAGGTACTGCTCTAACTCTTGGTTTGTGCGCTCCGTTTGGCCATCTGTCTCTGGGTGATAACTAGTTGTGTACCTAGAGTCAATACTTAATTTTTTAGTGAAGGCCTTCCAAAAATGGGATAAAAATTGGGACCCCCTATCGGATATCACCACCCTGGGTATGCCATGGGCTCGAACTATATGTTGGCTAAAGGCATGCGCCAGAATTACTGCCGTGGGTACTCCCTTCAATGGTACAAAATGTGCCATCTTAGTAAATGCGTCTACACACACCAAAATAGTATCATAACCCTTACTGGATGGTAAATCTACTATTAAATCCAAGGTTATCGTGTGCCATGGGTGTGGTGGTGTAGGCAAAGGTTGTAATAACCCTTGCGGAGCTTGTCTTTCCGGCTTTCCCCTAGCGCAAATGTCACAAGTGGCTACATATTGTCGCACATCCTTTGCCAAACTGGGCCACCAAAAACATCGCCTCACTAGATCTTCGGTCTTAGTTATTCCTTTATGGCCTGCCAACAGATCATCGTGACTTTCCTTCAAGGCCTGTTGCTGCATTTCTGTTGTCGGCAAGTAAAGGACCCCATGATGATATGGTAAACCTTCCCGAACCTCTCGACCTGAATCTTCTCTCACCCATTCTTCCAATTCCTCCTTGGTCATAGAAAATTGCTTCTTCTTGTCCTGTGATTCTCGCAAAACTGCTCCAATTATTTTCTCTGAAGGGATGATGGTCTGGTCCTTAACCTCCTCCATGACTTCTTCGGTTCCTCTCCTAGATAGGGCATCCGCCTTACCATTCTGAGCCCCTGGACGGTAAGTAATTATGAAGTCATAGTCCGCAAAATATAATGACCATCTTAACTGTCTTGGTGTCAAAGTTCTCGCAGACTTCAGGAATTTCAGATTTCGATGATCTGTGTAGACGGTTACCACATGTCTGGCCCCCATTAGGTAGTGTCTCCAGTCCTTGAAGGCATCCTTAATTGCCAACAACTCCTTCTCAGTGATGGTATAATTAATTTCTGGTGCCGTCAACTTCCTCGAACGATAGGCCACTGGGTGCAGTTGACCAGTTGATTTGTGTCTCTGTGATAGCACTCCTCCTAAGGCCCAATTGGAGGCATCTGTCTCTACAAAAAATGGCTCTGATGGATCTGGATGCAATAGAATTGGGGCGGTAGTAAAATCTCTTTTTAACTGTTTGAATGACTCTTCTGCCTCCTCCGACCACTCAAATTTGACGCCTTTCCTTAACAGCCTTGTCATTGGAATTAACTTCTGAGAGAAATTTTGAATGAACCTCCTGTAAAAATTGGCAAATCCGATAAAGCTTTGGATTTCCTTCACGGATTTCGGAGATTCCCACTCCAGAACTGCCTTGATTTTACTCTCGTCCATAGTCACCCCACTGGGGGCGAGCACAAAACCCAAGAATTCCACGGACGATACACCAAAGGCACATTTTTCCAGTTTGACATAAAGACGGTGCTCTCGCAGTTTCTGCAACACCTTCTTGACATGCTCTTCATGTTCTTCCACGTTGTTCGAATAAATGAGTATGTCATCTATATACACCAATGCATGCTGATCGATAAACTCCTTCAAAACATCATTGATGAAATGCTGAAAAGCTGCTGGGGCATTACATAGGCCATACGGCATTACTTGATAGTCAAATAGGCCATGTTTTGTCCGAAATGCCGTCTTCCACTCATCCCCTTCCCGAATTCGGACCAGGTGATAGGCCCCTCTCAAGTCCAATTTTGTATAAATTTTCGCTTCCTTCACCTGATCCAGTAATACAGAAATCAAGGGCAAGGGATACAGATTCTTAACCGTTATTCTATTTATTGCCCTGTAGTCAATGCAGGTTCTTAATTCCCCACTCTTTTTTGGAATAAAAAAAAGTGGCGACGACACGGGGGACTGCGACGGTCTTATAAAACCGTTCTCCAGATATTTGTGCAGATACTCCTTCAAGTGCTCATCCTCCTTCTCAGTTAGAGCATAGATTCTACTGCATGGAAGATTGGATCCGGGTTCCAATTCTATCTTGCAATCGAAGTTTCGATGCGGAGGAAGTCTTTCCGCCTCCATTTCACTAAATACATCTTGGTACTCTACATATTCTTCAGGTAGTTCTACGGTGTTGATCACACAGATCGTGGATTTCCCTTCGCTTAAAAGAAGGGCCTGGGTTTTTTCTTGATGTCCGGGACCTCCCAAATAACAGTGTTCCTTACAATACTCTGAGTTCAAGGTCACCGTACGAGCTCCCCAATCTATTGTAGGGTTGTGTTCGGTGAGCCATGGTAACCCCAAGATTAATTGGAACTGTGGAGCATCGATCAAATTGAATTGGAGATCTTCTCGATGACCTTCTTCAGATTCCAACTCCACGATTTAAGTATGACTCACTATGGGTCCAGATGAAAGATTCGTGCCATCTACTGCTCGAACTGCCTCACTTCTTTCCTTCTTAATGGCCCTCAATCCAATCTTTTCCGCGAATTTCAGGTCACAGAAATTGCCTGTTGCTCCCGAATCTAACATCACTGCGACTCGCCGTAATGTTTGTTCTCGGTAACGCAGCGTCATCATTAAGATTAAGTGCGGAGCTGCAGACTGCAAGGTATTCGCCAGGGTATGAGTATTTGGAGCTGTTTCTTCATCTGCAACCACCAGTCCAACTCCACTTACTGGTGGTGCAAGGCGTTTCCCGCCGGCTTCTGCTTGGGCTTCTTCTGGCAATCCCGAACAAAATGCCCAGATCCTCCACAATATAAACATTGCTTGTTCAGCCTCCTTCTTTCCTTCTCCTCCTTGGAAAGTGGACCTCGAATTGTCCCAATCTGCATGGGCTCTCCCCCACGGGCAACGTCACCTTCCTTGCTGCTTTCTGTTCTCACCCGATCAAACCGAGCCACACTTGGACGATAATCTCGCTTCCTTTCTCCTCTTCTCTCTCCTTGACGGAAGTCAATTTCTAAAACTAGATCGATCAATGCTGATATCTCCGTGGGTCGATTGGGTACTTGTGCTAATGCGTCTTTCAACTCATCCTTTAGGCCTCGATAAAACACAGCAGCTCTCTTGTTCTCAGGCCATTCCGTTTCTACCACCAACTTATTAAATTGAGCCAAGTAAGCTACTAGGTCTCTGCTTCCCTGTTTTATTTCCAATAGTTCATTGTCTGTGGCCTGGGATACTCTTCTTCTGTCAAAAATGCGAAGGAATTCCTTCTTGAATTCATCCAGATCATATAATAATGGAGCGTTACAGGTGACCAGAGGCATTGACCACGACGCCGCATCTCCACTTAAGTACGACAATATGAAGGCCACTCTAGACTGCGCATCGGGAAATAATGCCGGACGACACATAAAGTGTAACGTGCATTGGGTCAAAAATACCTGTGCCTTCTGGGGATATCCACTAAAACGCTCTGGGGGCGCCAATGGAATTACAGGTGACAAGGAATGAATTACTTGTGTCGTTACTTTAGGCTGAGTGCCTGAAGACTCACTGGCAGCTCCTTCTGAATTAACTGGGTACCTAAAACTTGGGTCCGAGACTATGCCACTCATTTTTAAGTTTAAATCTGTGGTTTCCTTTCGCAATTCCCTATTCTCCTCTCTAACGGAAATTAACTCTCTTTGGATTCCTTCTAAAACCTCTCCTAATTTTTTCAAGTCCAAACCTTCAGCCATTCTGCTCAAGAGCGAATAAAAAACGTGGGCACTTCACTCTGTCAGGCTCTGTGCTCTTCTGGATCGCTCGGGAGCAGAATGTTCCCAACGCCCCTACCCAGCTCTCTGGGCCACCCGCCTATTGATACGAGTAGGCCCAAGAGAACCGGAGGGGGGGAAAGGGGAATTGGACAGAGAAGAGACAGTCACTACGTCTTTTTCTTTCTTGAGTGTTGTCGCTCTTTCTATCTTCCACTGCTGTGATTGAAGTGGATATACTGTGAGGAAAAAATAAATATTTAATTAAGCGCTCTACTCTACACTCTACTCATCTATGCCCTAAGTGACCTTTCTTAGGTTATACCCACCCTAACTTTAGTGACCGATGCTCCTCTTCTGTTGTGTGGTGATGGTGTCGCCTTGTGGTGTAGCTTTTCTGCAATAACAAGTAATCTCTTTTAGTTTGTCCTACTCTCTCCCTCTACTAAACTTTTATTTCTTTTGCTTCTACAGGATCGCTTACCCTAAATACCACTGACGGCGCCTTTACAGGATTCTGGTTGGTGAGTACTTCTTCTTCTTCTACTTATTGTGTACTGGTACCATGTTTCTCTTCTTTACTTCCTCCTCGTGTTTATTGCCCCTATATCTGCTCAACTGGATGGTTTCTAGGAGGCTTCTTGGGAGTCTTTTATCACTACCTTCGAGGGAGATCTGCCCCACAATGTTGATTCTGCGCACTATTCTATTTATACACTACCCTGAGGTAATTTCAGTTCAATAGGCAAATCACTGTGGATTGAAAGTCGGGTTCCTTCTCCGACTACTGACAGGATTTTTTAACTGAGGAACATAAATATTATTATTCTCGTTATCACTAAAATTCTCCTCACAAACTTCGTTTCAGAAATTTACAGGTACTTATGACATAATATTCTAGGATAAACGAGATAAGCATGAGCTCGTCTTCCTTCGCTTTAAGTTCGTTTTTGTAGGCAAGTAACTCTCACTAATATACTCCGAGGGGAGTCACGGAACAGTCTTACTTAGTGCTCTGAAAACTTGGACTTGTTTTCCTCTCAAACTTGACGATAAATTCTCTTCTCAGACGCGTGGCACAATCGACGACTCTCTCTCCTCACGACTCCGGTGAAGTGCGCCTCTCCACCGGGCTGACACCTGGATCCTACTGATTGACCTGGAACGCTAGAGCGCTAACCTGCTGCTCACGCGTTCCAACAGCGGCGGCCATCTTAGATTCCAGTCTTACTCCTTTTAGCTTGGGGATCACTGTAGCGCCTGATCTGCTGGTCCTGACAGGATCCCAGATTGTAATATGTATGGCATAGCACTGTGCGTTTTAACATAGGCATCGAGGAAGGCACGTTAGATGGGGCAATATAACCTGTGCGAAGACAAGTGTGGCATGACATATTCACGGGGTGGTGTTACAGTGCACATGGGCTAGAAAGTGTCATAGCATATGCACTAGCTGGTGGAATACAACACAGAGGTGTGTGGCACTCGGCAGGCAATGGTGGGTGTAACACAGCATTGGGCTCTGCCAGGAGCACGCTGTGACTCTCAAGTGATGTTTGTCCCCTTTCCAGAGAGTAAAATAAAAAGTATTACACATCCGGCAGTGGATGTGTGTTTTATTAACCGTGAGGGGGGTTTCTTGCATAGTTTTGGTCGAATTTTTGTTGAATCCCCTTTGAATGGCTTGGTGTGCATGTGTATTAAATGTGCCCGTCAATAGCTACCCATGTTTGTATAAATAAATGACAAGGGTGTCTACCGGGATTAGGCACGGTAGGGCATCAGACATGTCAGAGCTTCACTAGTGGTGTAAATACATTCCACGTGGATTCATTGTATCCATAGTCGCCTTTTAATGAATATCACGCAAATCGTCATGGTGATAGGTACGTACGGTTTGTCCAGCATGTCCTAGGTGTGTCTATAAATATATATTTTTTAAAAATAATAAAAAACAGTGGCCGGCCCTGGGGATTGGGGTCAAACAAATATAATTAGGAGACAGGCCCTGGGGGATGGGGTCATCAGGGCCAATAAATTAGAATAAGAAGGGGAACCACACAGCCCCCCTTCTTAAAAAATTAAAATAAATAAAAGACTGGCATCGTGCCGGAGGCCACGCCCCCTCCTTGCAGCACTCTGCAAACGCGCCCCCTGGCGAGTTGTAAGTTGGGGAATTAATTCCTCTTCAATACTGAGGGTCCCTGAGGGCCAACTAGCCCAACAGGCATCTCCAGTATGCGCCAGGGAGCTGCGCTGCAGACAGGTGTTCTGAGGCCAAGCCCCTTTTTACACCTCTCTGCAACGCAGCTCTGTGGCGCTTACTGGAGGTACCTAGTGGTCTAGTTTGACCCTAGGGACCCTTAGGATTCAAGGGGACTTAATCTCTCAACTCTCAACCGTAGCGCAGCGCCGCTTCTCCTGCTGTCTGTTGCCTCTCCCCTGGTGCCCGCTCCGTGACCTGTCTCCTGCGTATTGTGCCTTGTGTCCCCTCTGAATATCGCTGTTTCCTCTGCTGCCCTTCTGTGCCCAGCCTTTGCCCCCTTACTTGTCCTGTTTTCTGTTGGCCGCTGTTCCCTTGCTGTGCCCCCGCCGCGTTTCCCGCCACCTCCCCGCTCCCCGCCGCTGCCCCCCTGCGGCCCCGCCCCCTTCCACCAGAGAGCCTTCCCATTCGCCGCCCCGCTCCCGCCTCCCAGCTGCTCCTCCCTCGCTCTGCCCCCCCACTCTCCTCTTATGGCAGAGTGGCAAACGCGCAGCGTTGACGCGCAGCGGGCGCGCCGAAGGTGCGCCAAAGGTAAGCCCGTCTGCGCAAGCCCATCTGCGCCCGTCCGCGCCAAGACTGCGCCGAGCGCCAGACCCCCTGGCTCCCGCCGTCGCCAACCCACCCGCCTGACCTACGACGCCACCAACCTCTTCGCACTCAACACCGGCCGGATCCAGGGCTGCTACCGGGCCACCCCGAGACGGACCTACGGACCCTTCAGCTGCCGTGCCTGCAAGTTCACCTGCATCCGGACCTGCACTACACCCTCACCTGCCAAGAAGAGCACCAACATCAACCACCTGAAGTGCATCCTTCTCAACACCCGATGAGTCCACAGACACGCCGTCCAACTCTGGAACCTCCTCGACACCACATCTCCAGACGTCGCCTTGCTCACGGAAACCTGGATGAACGTCTCCTCAGCTCCCGACATCGCCATCGCCATCCCGGACGGATACAAGATCACCCGGAGAGATCGCGTCGCCAACCAGACTGGAGGAGGCATCGCCATAGTCCACAAGAACACCATCCACATCACAACCACCACCGACGACACCCTCAAAACCGCCGAACACATGCACTTCCAGATCCACACCGATCCCAAGACCACCCTCAGAGGCACCCTCATCTACAGACCCCCGGGCCCACGCACACAATTCAGCGAAGATTTCGCCGACTTCATCAGCCGGCACAACCTCCCCTCCACCGACTACATCCTCCTCGGGGACCTCAACTTCCACCTGGAGAACAACAACGACCGCAACACCACCACCCTGCTGGACAACCTCGCCAACCTCGGTCTCAAGCAGCTGGTGACCACCCCCACCCACTACGCCGGACATACACTCGACCCCGTCTTCTCTTCCAGCAAGGACATCGTCTTCAGCCACGCCACCGGCCTCCACTGGACGGACCACAGCTGCATCCACTTCAGAAGGAACACGACCCACCACCACCAACAACAGGCCGCACGCAGAAGCTGGAACAAGATCACTGCCGATCAGCTCGCCGCATCCCTGAGCCAGGACCCCCCGTATGCTCAGCGAACCCCAGCTAGGCCGCCAGCAACCTCACGAGGTGGATCAGCAGATGCGCCGATGACCTCGCCCCCCTGAGGACCCCACCCAGTAGACCCGGCAGTAAGAAAGCACCATGGTTCACCGACGAACTCAAGAGCTCCAAGAAGAACTGCCGAGCCCTCGAGAGAACCTGGCGCAGAGACCCAACACCAGACAACATGACCACCCTCAAACTCGCCACTCGAAAACACCACCAACTGATCCACGCCACCAAGAAACTGCATTCAAGGAACGACTGGACAACAACGCACACAACAGCAAGGAACTCTTCAACATCGTCAGAGAGCTCTCCAACCCCAACGCCGGCAACAACGACATCACC
The DNA here is from genome assembly GCF_964204655.1 of Triturus cristatus. NCBI lineage: Eukaryota > Metazoa > Chordata > Amphibia > Caudata > Salamandridae > Triturus > Triturus cristatus. The sequence goes on along the minus strand of NC_140586.1, from coordinate 100,752,465 downwards.
CCATCACAAGACCTCTGCAACTCCCTCGCCGTCTACTTCCACAACAAGATCGCAGACATACACAACAGCTTCAGCACAGAGCCGACGAACCCCACGACCGCAACGGCACCCCCCACCACCATCCTCCACGCCTGGAACCAGATCAACACCGAAGAAACGCAACGCACAATGAACTCCATCCACTCCGGATCCCCAACCGACCCCTGCCCCCACCACATCTACAACAAGGCCGACACCATCATTGCACCCCACCTACGAGACATCATCAACACCTCCTTCGACACCGCTACCTTCCCGGAGAGCTGGAAGCACGCCGAACTCAGCGCTCTACTGAAGAAACCAGCAGCAGACCCCACCGACCTCAAAAACTACCGCCCCATCTCGCTCCTCCCGTTTCCAGCCAAAGTCATCGAGAAGACCGTCAACAAGCAGCTGGCCACCTTCCTCGAGACGAACGGATCCCTCGACATTACGCAGTCTGGCTTCCGGGCCAACCACAGCACCGAGACCGCCCTCATCGCAGCCACCGATGACATCCGAGCCCTGCTCGACAACGGGGAGACCGCGGCCCTCATCCTCCTGGACCTCTCCGCGGCATATGACACTGTCTGCCACCGCACCCTAGTGCAGCGCCTCGACAGTGTCGGAATCCAAGAGAAGGCGCAAGAATGGATCATCTCCTTCCTCGCCGGAAGGACACAGAGAGTCCGCCTCCCCCCGTTCAGATCAGAAGCCACCGAAGTCATCTGCTGCGTCCCCCAAGGCTCCTCGCTCAGCCCCACCCTCTTCAATGTCTACATGAGCCCCCTCGCGGCCATCGCACGCCAACACAACCTCAACATCATTTCGTACGCCGACGACACCCAGATGATCCTCTCCCTCACCAACGACCCCGCCACAGCCAGAGCCAACCTACACGAAGGGATGAAAGATGTAGCCGAATGGATGAAGAACAGCCGCCTGAAACTAAACGCAGATAAGACGGAAGTCCGCATCCTGGGATCATCACCCTCCGCCTGGGACGACTCCTGGTGGCCCCCCGCCCTGGGCAGCGCACCCAAACCTTCGGACCACGCACGCAACCTGGGCTTCATCCTGGACTCCTCCCTCTCATTGACCAGACAAGTCAACGCCGTCTCCTCGTCGTGCTTCAACATTCTGCGCATGCTTCGAAAGATCTTCCGGTGGATCCCCACCGAGACCAGGAAGACGGTTACACAGGCCCTCGTCACCAGCCGACTGGACTACGGCAACGCCCTATACGCCGGAATGACTGCCAAACTCCAGAAGAGACTCCAGAGGATCCAGAACGCCTCAGCAAGACTCATCCTCGACATCCCCCGACACAGCCACATCTCCGAACACCTGAGAAACCTGCACTGGCTCCCAGTCAACAAGAGAATAACGTTCCGACTCCTCACCTACGCACACAAAGCCCTACACAACCAAGGCCCGAGATACCTGAACAACCGCCTCAGCTTCTACACACCCACACGCCAGCTTCGCTCGACCAACCACGCCCTCGCCGCCATCCCCCGCATCCGAAGAGCCACCATGGGAGGAAGATCCTTCTCCTACCTGGCCGCCAAGACATGGAACTCCCTCCCGACCCACCTCCGACAGACGCAAGACCACCTCGCCTTCAGGAAGCAACTCAAGACCTGGCTGTTCGAGCAGTAGCGGACCCCCCCCCCCACTCCCCAAGCGCCTTGAGACCCTCCGGGTGAGTAGCGCGCTATACAAATGCCTTGATTGATTGATTGATTGATTGAACTTAGAACAGCCACAGGGTGCGTTTACACAGTGGTGAAGGGAGGGGACAGGGCCTGAGGTGACGTGTGCAAACACGCACTATGGCACGTTTTAAATTGGGGATATAATTTCCCTTCAATACTGAGGGCCCCTGGGGGCTAACTAGCCCACCAAGTGCTTCCAGTAAGCGCCACTGAGCTGCATTGCAGAGAGGTGGTCCAGGCCGTGCCACTTTTTACACCTCTCTGCAACGCAGCTCTGTGGCACTTACTGGAGGTACCTAGTGGGCTAGTTGGACCCTAGGGACCCTCAGGATTCAAATGAACTTAATCTCCCAACTAAAAACGGACACAGGGCGTGTTTACACAGTGGTATAGGGAGTTAACGTGTGCAAAAACATTTTAAGAGGTAGTTTTAACCCCCCTGCCCTATTATATACTAGGGGCTTACAGAGGAGGTCATGCTAATCACAGGGGGACCCCAACACATAATGTTCCCTAGTGTATGTATGTGTTTTCACTGTATTCTAAGTGTCTTTTAACATAGCACTGGCTCTAGGACTGGTTAGTCAGACTCAGTTACCACCAGTATCCGTCTGAAAAAGTTGAGGGTACAGGATGATTTTGCAACAAGGATTCTTTCTGCTCTTCTTTTTGTTCTTTCTGCACGTTATCCTTCTTCCTGCACTTTTCTTCGTCTTTAAGGACTTCTGTTGCTTCTTTCTGCACTTCTTTTTTTTCTTTCTGTGCATTTTTTCTTCTTTCTTCACATGTCCTATCTCTGTAGGCATAGTTAGAAATTAGCATTTAAAAAACCTTTGAAATTCACAGAAAAAACCATAGGTTTCAGGCGCGTTATAGTTAGGAATTAGCATTTAAAAAACCTCAGAAATTCACTGAAAAAACCATAGGTTTCAGGGGTGTTATAGTTAGCTGGACTTTTCACTTGTACAAAACCATTGAAATTCCCCCGTTATAGTTAGTTCAGCTAACTATAACTCGCGCGCCCGCAATGCACTGCTGATGACGTCACATATTACATCACTCATGACATGGTCAGTGACATCACTCATGACATCACTGATGACATCTCAAATGACATCACTGATGACATCACTGATGACATCATGGTTTTGTACAAGTGAAAAGTCCAGCTAACTATAACACCCCTGAAACCTATGGTTTTTTCAGTGAATATATATATATATATATATATATATATATATATATATATATATATATATATATATATATATATATATATACTTAAATCCTCAACAAATTCAACACATCTGTTGGTGAGATCTGATTGGCTGCCAACACTTCAACAAGGAAGTGCTGGCAGCCATCTTGGGAATTGGACTCGGCTGAGGTCCAAGAAAAAGGGACAAAGAAAACCAAAAGCGGGCAGGGTAGGAATACCCATACTCCAAGGCCAAGTGGTGGGGTCCTACAGGGACCCTGCCAATGGCACATTTTTTTTTTACAATTGTTACACAAATTCTATGTAGAGTATCTCTCATAGAACCATGCTCACATCATGTGTGCCGGCGGCCGATGTCCTATTTCTTAAGATCCTTACCAGTGCCCTCTTATTCAGTGCCTTTCACACCATTTCTGCCGATGCCGCAGTTAAACTGGACAACTCTGACTCTGGCACCGATGCCAAAGACAACTCCACCTCGTCTTGCTCTTCTGTCCTCTTCACCATCAATGCAAGAACTGGCTCTCAAATCTCTCAATGCTGCCTGTCTCCTTGACAGATATGTCCATGCCTTAGTGGATTCTGCACAATCAACGATCCCTAACATACCATCAGAAATGCAGGCTCACTTTAATTACCAGTTAGGAGATGGACAAGCAGCTGAAGGCAAGTTTTACAATCCGGCCTAGATACATCAGACTCACTGACAAGAGCATCGGGAGTATCAATGTCTCTTCGTCGTCTTGCCTTGATGAGGAATTCAGGTTTCTCTCAAGATGCCCAAACTACATTATCTGAAAGAAACACGTTAGTTAGATTCCTCACCTTAGAATATCCCCAGGCGTCAGGCTGGATCCGGAAAGATTTTGTCAGCAATACCCTTGCGCGTCGCTAGATGTCGTCTGCGGCTCCGTGTCTGTCGGCGGCGTCGTGATCGCCAGGATGACGTCGACGGAGTACTTAGACGCCACCCTCGCGTGCTGACGTCAGTTCTTCTTTTTTCCGCGCCAGTAAGCGCCGATCCGGGAAGATCATACCCTTTAGTCACTTTTTGACTAAACTTTTTGAACTCTTTTAGGTTCCCTTTTCAGTCGACCTCGACTCTGGTGCCGATAGGGATGCCTGGCTTCAAAGCTTGTGACTCCTGTCACTGACTGATGTCGGTTACGGATCACCACCGCCGGTGCCTCTATTGCCTTGGGGCCGACCACGACGCCGAGTCGTGCCCCGACTGCCGGGCCTTGACTTCGAAGGCTAGGTGGGAGCGGTCCCACAAGCTGCTCGAGCTCCGGCAATTGGCTCCGCGCCGCTCAAGGTTCCGGTCGAGGAGGAGGTCGATGGACCGATCGCGGAGCCGCAGTCATCACCGCTCGTCGGGGTCAAAGTCTTCGCTCTTCTGGCTCCCCTCGCAGGTCGCGCGACTCGGCTCAGGGCTCGGGTGGCACCACCCACGCGGCTCCGTTGGAGCTGCAGGAGTCCCGTCCGACCCCATACCCTCCGGTCCCTGGGTGTGACGCAACTCCGGCAGAGATCAGGGACTTCCTCGTGGCCATGAGGAGCCTGGCTCAGCTGTCAAGGCCTGCCGGTGCGCCTTCGGGCCCCGCAGGCTCTACTGGGAGGCCTAGTGTGCCAGCGGCTCCAGCCCCGGTGCTGTCGTCAACACCAGTCCCGACGCCGCAGGCCCCCGTGGGATCCAGGCCTGGATCCCGGTCGACGCCGGTCGACCTACGATCCCTCCGCCGGCGCCGACCCCTACGGTGCCACCCCCGGCACCGCCTTCGGACGACGCCGTTCCCCGGTGTAGTCCCGGTCCGGGCCCAGCGTCGGAGCAGTGCCGCCCGGCGCCGCATCCGACACCGATGGGTGAAAGGTTCATCTTCCGCCCGGCTCCGATCCTTCCACCTGTGTACCAGGAATCGGATGACGCAGATGACTGGGAGGTGTCTGAGGACCCTCTGGCTCGGCAGGGCCAGTTATCACAGGACTGGGCAGACGAACTGGGGGATGCCAGTGGTCTTGATACCTCCCCTGACACTGGCTTCATCTCTCCTCCGTCCGTGGCTTCGGAGGAAGGTGCTACATTCTCTATGGTGCTGCTCAAGGCGGCCGAAGCCCTTGGGCTGGAGCTGCCTGCTGTGGCAGTGAGGACTAATCTCCTGACCGAAGTGCTCCGACCGGCTGCAAGCTCCTCGGAGCCTCTGCTGCAGTTCAATGAGGCACTGATTGACGTTCTGAAGGGCACCTGGTCAAAGCCCTCCACAGTTCCTCCTGTGGACTGGAACGTGGCCCGGCGCCACCGGGCGACCCCAGTTTTCTGTTGATGCACCCCACCCCGAGAGCCTGGTTAACCAGGCCTCTACTTCCCAGACCTGCTTCCTGTCCACTCCCCCGGATCGGGAATCCAAAAGGTTAGAACAGTTTGGGAAGAAACTGTTCTCCTCTCTTAGTTTGGGGGTGCAGTCTATCAACACCGTGTGCCTTTGGACCATTACTCCCACTCTCTGTGGGATACGGTGGAGGACGTGCTGCCCCAGTGTCCGGAGGAGGCCCGGACACGGCTCGCCCGGGCTCTTGCCGAGGGGCGGGATGCGACACGGCACGCAATCCGATGTGGACTGGACACAACAGACTCACTAGGCAGGGAAATGGTGACCACGGTGGCGATTCATCGCCACGCCTGGCTGAGATCCACGAGCTTCTCCGGGGATGTCCAGAGCACCCTCATGGACATGCCCTTCGATGGCAGTTGCCTTTTTGGCGACAAAGCGGACAGTGCGCTGGAGCGCTTTAAGGACTCCAGGGCGACGGCTAAGTCCTTGGGCCTCTCGGCCCGCGCCCGCAGACTTCCACTTCTCGTCCCTTTCGTGGCCAAGGAAGGGGCGCCCCTTACGTCCGTCTAGCCACAGGCCGCAGAACCAGCTTCAACACGGTCGCGGACGTGGAATCCGTCGCGGCGGAACGGGGGGACAACGAGCCGGTCCATCCACATCTACCCCGGCAGCATCCGCCTCAAAGCCCTCCTAGTCCGTGTTTTCAGGCCCATTCCTCGCCAGTGGGAGGCAGAGTTCGCCATCACCTGCTCCACTGGCCTACCATCACATCGGACAGCTGGGTGCTGCAAATCGTCCGAAGGGGCTACTCCCTCCCCTTCGAGGCGACCCCTCCAGCCATGCCACCGCAGTACCACCACATGTCGGGGGATCACTTGAAACTTCTACAGGAGGAAGTTACGGCCCTCTTGGCCAAGGGGGCCATCGAGCACGTTCCTGGCCCAGAAGTACGTCAGGGTTGTTATTCACACTACTTTCTGGTTCCCAAGAAGGGCAAAGGGGGCCTACGCCCTATCTTGGACCTCAGGAGTGTAGGAAGGTGGAATCTGACTATATGGTTGCCCCCACTTTTTTCCTGGTGTTTGAGTGGTTTTTGACTAGTCTGGCTGGGATCCTGCTATTCAGGACCCCAGCCTATCTGCTTACTCCCTAAAATGATTGATGTGCATACTAGATGCACTAGTGATTGGATACTGTGGTACCTTGTGGGCCCCTAGTATATGGTACCTTAGGTACCTAGGGCATTGGTACTTCACAGGCCTACCAGGGGCTGCAGCATGTATTATGCCACCCCTGGGAAGCATTCTCAATCTGACACCACAGGCCTGCTACTGCAGCCTGTGTGAGGTAGTGTTAGCACTCCTCACTGAGGTATAGGTTTCTATATCTCACCATACACACACATATGAACCTATCAGTCACCCCTTTGGTAGGCCCTATCAATCCCAAGGGCAGGGTGCGTGGTTTACTATGTGAGGGGGTGCTTCTGCCTGAGCAGGACCCCTCTGCAGCTGGCAGAGTCTATTCTCTGCTGCTGTTTGTGGATGCGGTTAAACCATATACTCTTAAGTGCATTATAACCTCCCGGTTAATGCTAACTTTGGAATGACTGCATCAAAACATGTCGTGTTTGGTGTCAAACGTTTTGGAATCATACCCCCACACCAGTAACTGGTGTGGGAGTATGATCCCATCCTACTAGAGGGGACGACATGTACCCACTGTACCAAACGGTAGAAATCTTCTAGAGCCCTGGCATCACAAAATGGATGCCACCAGCACAGACACCGGGCTGCCCTCCTGCTGCTGACCGAAACTCGCAGTGGAGGGAGCTCAACAAAGGGTTTCCTGTCACAGGGAGGTGTCACAACCTTCCAGACAGGATTTAGTGTATTGGAGCTGGGTGGGTGCACTCTTAGAGTGCCTTTGAAGTCCCGCACTGGGGGAGCAGTAGGCTCCTCTGTGCATATGCCAGCTCAAACCGGTTCAGGGGCCTCTGCCCCTGTCCTGGCGCGAAACTGGACAAAGGGAAGTGGGTGTAACCACCCCTACCCTGGCCCTCCTAGAGGAGTGGCCATAGAGCTAGTCCCTCCCATCTTTACAGTATAAGATACCAAATATTGCCAATGCAATTCAGATTACACCTGGACGACGCTCTACGAAGAAGAATCCGGTCCCTTCAACGTTCTACTACCTTTAGAAGACCGAAGGCTCTCCCTTGGAGCCAAGGAGTGGCTCCCCTGCTTTGCAGGCACCTTAAGGACTGAACAACGGTTGCAAACTTTACCGCTCCCGCCGGAGCCCGAAGTCCCTGCGTCCCCTGAAGTCGATTTCCTGACTTCTCTACAGCCATTTTGAGTCCCCAGCGAAGCTGTGGCGTCTGGACCCCACGAGTGACGAGGAACGACAATACCAGGGAACCGTGCACTGATTTCGAGTGCAAGCCCTGAACGACAAACTACAAACCTGTGCTTTGGACCACTTAATGTCCAAGTCCTGAGCAGGTACTGAACCGAAGATCAGCGGCCTACCCCGTCCCGAGTGACCGTGGGCTGTTGCTGAAGTTTTCCTGCCAAGGCGTCTTCGCAGTTGCTTGCCCGTTGGCTAGTAGCCCTCCTGAAGACATCCTCGACTATTCCAAGGGCTGGCCTGGTTGCTCTGGGCCTACCCTCACTCACCCTTGCTGGGTAAGTCCCTCGGACCTTGCTGGTCTGAGCCATCCACCATCTTCACTCTCCCCGAGACTTGCAGTTGCCAAGGTTTGTTGGCTCCAATCCGAGTGCCGACACCGCCAACAGCTGCAGACGTCGTGGGACCCTCCAACTCCAGCTGCTGGTCATCATCGATCCCTCCTGGACGGCGTGGGTGAAGAGACAAAACACCATCAGCGACGAAAGCGACGCGACAGTTGTGGTCATCTATCCTGAAGGCCACCGGTCACTGGCAAGTGACTCTGAACTCTGTCCCCTCAATTTCCAGGTCGCCTGCAACTCCAATCCATCGTTGGAACCGAACGGACACCTCGCTCGACGACACAAGCAGCAAGAACACCTCGATTCCCATTGAAATCAGCATCGCGACCCGACACCAAAGGACACCTGTGCACCCGGACTCCCTGGGTGAGGTAACTCTGGCATTACGGTGCCCAAGTGTGCATTGGCTATCGAAATACTTACCCTGTAAGTTGTGTGCTTGTTGTCCACTCAGAAGTGCCCTAAAACTTTAAAATACAAATCGCGACATTTTTGCATTGAAGTCTATGAGAAACTCGCGTGCGTGTTTAGACACTGCACGCGTCCCCTGTGGGCTAGTTACTTACCTGAAAACACTACAGCAGTGAAGCCCCAGCGATTCCCAAGGCCCTAGGCCTCTTCATTTTGCTTGTCGAATTTGTTATACCATTTACTTAGTATATGGTCTGGTACGCCCCTAGGGCTACAGTGATTTATGTGCTTAATTTGTTGAGAAATGTTGATCTTTTAAATGTTTACCTGGGACTAATCTCATAAAGAGATTAGTAGAGTATATTTAGTAATAAATACATATATATTTCATATATATACCTGTGTGGTGTCTTTTCATTTGGTAATTCAAGAGATTATAAGGTAAAACAAGCTGCTTTACATTCCTCAGAGACTTAGCCTGAAGGCTGCTCTCCACAGCTACCACTAGGATAGCTTTCTTTTAAAAGGTTGTCTTTAAACCTATCTACCAAGAGTCGAATTGGACTGGTGCAAGGTGGCCACTAGAACTAGTGACCAGCATATGCCAGGCCAACTTCTCACATTGGTGGGCAGCGTGTGGGATTACAGCTTGCCATTGTTTTACCAGAAAATCTCAATTTGAATTACTAACTGAAAACCACTTAAGGTACTCAAGGTACATATAAAGTCAAGCTAGTATCAATAAGTTCTACTGAACTTAGAGCTGTGTGTAAAGGGACAAGCACACCCTTGCCACAGCTCAAGCTAGGTTTAGTAGGCCACAACTAGTGTAGGTAGTACAACACTGCACAACACTAGTATGCCTCACCAGGATGGAGCCAGTGGGTCCATCCCAGCTCAGTACAAAGACCTGGCCTACACTGACCTGAAGGCCTTATGCTTTGAAAGAGGACTGAGGGTGGGCAGGAGTCCCTCATCACAACACCTGATAGATCTGCTAGTAGCAGATGACCTGAGACAAGCTCTAGGAGCAAGTGGGTCTGGATCAGGGGGTGGGTCAAACATAGTCTCTGGGTCTGATGATGAAAATCAAGATGACCTGGAGTCTGTGATTGAAGGGCCAGACTTAGAAGAGTCTGAAAGGAACAGAGGAATTCTCTCTAAGAGAACTGACAGAGTGGGAGAGAGGCCTAGGTCCCCCTCAAGGGAATCTGACCATTCATACCACTCTGGAAGAGAATCTGTCCCACAGAAGAGCTCCAACTTTCCCAGGGAGACCTCTTCTGAAAGAAGGTACAAGTTGCTACAGTATGAGGAAGCTAGGCTTGCTCTCAGAGCCAAGCAACTGGCCTTAGATAGGGAAGCCTTCGAGCTCCAAAGAGCTTCAAAGAAGGAGGGGTTAGATACCCCTGGTGGCAGCAACAGTGTCCCTAGAAACAGAGATTACACTCCTGACCATAGGAACCTGTCCAAGGTTGTTCCTCCCTACCAGAGTGGGGATGATATCCACAAATGGATAACTGCTATGGAGAGGGCCTGTAAAGTTCAACAGGTCCCCCAGAAACAGTGGGCAGCAATCTTGTGGCTCTCCTTTTCAGATAACGGCAGAGACAAGCTCCTCACTGTTAGAGAAGAGGATGCTAATGACTATGAATCCCTGAAGAGTGCTTTGATAGATGGGTTTGGCTTAACCACTGAACAGTACAGGTTGAAGTTCAGGGATACCCAGAAAGCACAGACTCAGGATTGGGTGGACTTTGTAGATTGTGCTACCAAGGCTCTGGAGGGTTGGATTGTTGGCAGTAGAGTCACTGACTTTAAGGGATTGTATAATTTGATTATGAGAGAGCAGATCCTTAATAATTGTCAAAACCAACTCTTACACCAGTACCTGGTGGACTCTGATCTGACCTCTCCCCAAGAATTGGGAAAGAAGGCAGACAAATGGGTTCGAACCAGGGTCAGGCCCAAGAACCAAGGTAGTGACCAGAAGAAAGATTCCACTAAGCCCAAAGAGAAAGGTGGGGATGACAAAACAGAAAAGTCCTCTGAAGGGCCCCAAAAACCAAGTTCTGGGGGTGGGTCCCAAAATCCTTCCTCTTCCAATAAGAAACCATATTGCCATGTGTGCAAGCGACCTGGACACTGGAAAACTGACTCCAGCTGTCCAAAGAATGACAATAAAGAGAATGTTCCTCCCAAAGCAGCTCCAACACCTCCTGTTACTACCAGTAGTAATCCCCCAGGTGGTGGGAGTGCACCCAAAAACTTAGTTGGGTTTTCTTGGGGAACACAGGTGGACTCTGGCCTAACCAGGTCCCCTACACAAGCAACTCTAGTCTGTGATGGTGGCATGGGGTTTGCCAACTTTACCATGAGTCCCAATATCTTGGGCAGGTACAGACAAGAGCCTATGATCAATGGTCAGAAGGCTGTGGCCTACAGGGACACAGGGGCTAGTGTCACCATGGTGACAAGGAGACTAGTGCCCCTCGAACAGCTTTTACCTGAGTTTAGCTACCAGGTGACCAACATTGATGGAATTAGGACAGACCATCCCATGGCAGTAGTAAATCTCAGCTGGGGAGGGGTCACTGGCCCCAAGAGAGTGGCAGTGTCCCCAACCTTGCCTGTAGATTGTTTACTGGGGAATGATCTAGAGATCTCAGCCTGGGCTGAGGTAGCCCACAATGCCCATTTAAGAATGTTAGGCATCCCTGAGAGAGTGGATGAGACCCTTAGGGCCTCACCTCCACCCCAGGAGAAAGTAAGGGGAGTGAAGCCTGAATCTATGGATCACTCTACCCAAACAGAGAGCATAGGGGGAGAGGAACAGCCCTCCCCCCACCAGACCAAGGGTGAGGGTCAAGTTTCTAAGGGAACTGATCCTGCCCCTTGTGAAGTAACTGCCCCAGAAGTGGACAGGCCTGGCCTGGTCACCTCTCTGATGGCAGGAGATCCTTCCAAGGTGGTACCCAGTCTGGAGCAGGTATCCTGCCCCTCTCTACCCTGCCTCAGTCAGCCCAGGGCTGCAGAGGTCAGGGAGGTCAGTGGACCCTTAATGGGCCCCTGCCCAGAGGAACCCCCTCATCAGCAGATTAGGGACACCCAGCAGAGTGGTTCTAGCCAGGTGAAAATTCCTCTACAACCTGAGGGATCCCCCTTACCCCTAGGTATAGGCACCCCTCAAATGGATGTTGTTGAACACAGGGAAACCTGGGGCCTAGTTGCCCCAAACCTTCCAGTGCCCTCCACTATTCCAACCAAAGGGATCCAACCCCCAGCTGTAGGCAGCCAGAGGTTGACCCTTAGGGCCAGATATGACACAGTCATGGGCAGAAAGGCTTCCATAGTGGCCAGTGATCTGAGGAGGTTGAGACCAACCCAAATAGGGCCTCACTTCCAGACTCAGACACCCCACCAGCCCACCTCTGACCCAAAAACCAATACAGGTAATTTCCCTAGACTTTGGAGAAACTCTAGAACCCCTTGGGGTAGAATTTCCCAAGTGGACCATGAGACAGGGAGCAACCATGCTAGTGCAGGTTCTTCCTTATATGGCCACTCAGGAAATAAAGGCTTATCTGGACAAGGTTAGCCTTATCTCCTTTCGTTTGGGGGGGGGGGTTATGTAGGAAGGTGGAATCTGACTATATGGTTGCCCCCACTTTTTTCCTGGTGTTTGAGTGGTTTTTGACTAGTCTGGCTGGGATCCTGCTATTCAGGACCCCAGCCTATCTGCTTACTCCCTAAAATGATTGATGTGCATACTAGATGCACTAGTGATTGGATACTGTGGTACCTTGTGGGCCCCTAGTATATGGTACCTTAGGTACCTAGGGCATTGGTACTTCACAGGCCTACCAGGGGCTGCAGCATGTATTATGCCACCCCTGGGAAGCATTCTCAATCTGACACCACAGGCCTGCTACTGCAGCCTGTGTGAGGTAGTGTTAGCACTCCTCACTGAGGTATAGGTTTCTATATCTCACCATACACACACATATGAACCTATCAGTCACCCCTTTGGTAGGCCCTATCAATCCCAAGGGCAGGGTGCGTGGTTTACTATGTGAGGGGGTGCTTCTGCCTGAGCAGGACCCCTCTGCAGCTGGCAGAGTCTATTCTCTGCTGCTGTTTGTGGATGCGGTTAAACCATATACTTTTAAGTGCATTATAACCTCCCGGTTAATGCTAACTTTGGAATGACTGCATCAAAACATGTCGTGTTTGGTGTCAAACGTTTTGGAATCATACCCCCACACCAGTAACTGGTGTGGGAGTATGATCCCACCCTACTAGAGGGGACGACATGTACCCACTGTACCAAACGGTAGAAATCTTCTAGAGCCCTGGCATCACAAAATGGATGCCACCAGCACAGACACCGGGCTGCCCTCCTGCTGCTGACCGAAACTCGCAGTGGAGGGAGCTCAACAAAGGGTTTCCTGTCACAGGGAGGTGTCACAACCTTCCAGACAGGATTTAGTGTATTGGAGCTGGGTGGGTGCACTCTTAGAGTGCCTTTGAAGTCCCGCACTGGGGGAGCAGTAGGCTCCTCTGTGCATATGCCAGCTCAAACCGGTTCAGGGGCCTCTGCCCCTGTCCTGGCGCGAAACTGGACAAAGGGAAGTGGGTGTAACCACCCCTACCCTGGCCCTCCTAGAGGAGTGGCCATAGAGCTAGTCCCTCCCATCTTTACAGTATAAGATACCAAATATTGCCAATGCAATTCAGATTACACCTGGACGACGCTCTACGAAGAAGAATCCGGTCCCTTCAACGTTCTACTACCTTTAGAAGACCGAAGGATCTCCCTTGGAGCCAAGGAGTGGCTCCCCTGCTTTGCAGGCACCTTAAGGACTGAACAACGGTTGCAAACTTTACCGCTCCCGCCGGAGCCCGAAGTCCCTGCGTCCCCTGAAGTCGATTTCCTGACCTCTCTACGGCCATTTTGAGTCCCCAGCAAAGCTGTGGCGTCTGGACCCCACGAGTGACGAGGAACGACAATACCAGGGAACCGTGCACTGATTTCGAGTGCAAGCCCTGAACGACGAACTACAAACCTGTGCTTTGGACCACTTAATGTCCAAGTCCTGAGCAGGTACTGAACCGAAGATCAGCGGCCTACCCCGTCCCGAGTGACCGTGGGCTGTTGCTGAAGTTTTCCTGCCAAGGCGTCTTTGCGGTTGCTTGCCTGTTGGCTAGTAGCCCTCCTGAAGACATCCTCGACTATTCCAAGGGCTGGCCTGGTTGCTCTGGGCCTACCCTCACTCACCCTTGCTGGGTAAGTCCCTCGGACCTTGCTGGTCTGAGCCATCCACCATCTTCACTCTCCCCGAGACTTGCAGTTGCCAAGGTTTGTTGGCTCCAATCCGAGTGCCGACACCGCCAACAGCTGCAGACGTCGTGGGACCCTCCAACTCCAGCTGCTGGTCATCATCGATCCCTCCTGGACGGCGTGGGCGAAGAGACAAAACACCATCAGCGACGAAAGCGACGCGACAGTTGTGGTCATCTATCCTGAAGGCCACCGGTCACTGGCAAGTGACTCTGAACTCTGTCCCCTCAATTTCCAGGTCGCCTGCAACTCCAATCCATCGTTGGAACTGAACGGACACCTCGCTCGACGACACAAGCAGCAAGAACACCTCGATTCCCATTGAAATCAGCATCGCGACCCGACACCAAAGGACACCTGTGCACCCGGACTCCCTGGGTGAGGTAACTCTGGCATTACGGTGCCCAAGTGTGCATTGGCTATCGAAATACTTACCCTGTAAGTTGTGTGCTTGTTGTCCACTCAGAAGTGCCCTAAAACTTTAAAATACAAATCGCGACATTTTTGCATTGAAGTCTATGAGAAACTCGCGTGCGTGTTTAGACACTGCACGCGTCCCCTGTGGGCTAGTTACTTACCTGAAAACACTACAGCAGTGAAGCCCCAGCGATTCCCAAGGCCCTAGGCCTCTTCATTTTGCTTGTCGAATTTGTTATACCATTTACTTAGTATATGGTCTGGTACGCCCCTAGGGCTACAGTGATTTATGTGCTTAATTTGTTGAGAAATGTTGATCTTTTAAATGTTTACCTGGGACTAATCTCATAAAGAGATTAGTAGAGTATATTTAGTAATAAATACATATATATTTCATATATATACCTGTGTGGTGTCTTTTCATTTGGTAATTCAAGAGATTATAAGGTAAAACAAGCTGCTTTACATTCCTCAGAGACTTAGCCTGAAGGCTGCTCTCCACAGCTACCACTAGGATAGCTTTCTTTTAAAAGGTTGTCTTTAAACCTATCTACCAAGAGTCGAATTGGACTGGTGCAAGGTGGCCACTAGAACTAGTGACCAGCATATGCCAGGCCAACTTCTCACAAGGAGCGTCAACGCCTTCCTCCGGAAGATGCTCACCTTAGCTCAGGTTCTGACTGCCCTAGACCCTGGAGACTGGATGGTAGCATTGGATTTGCAGGATGCTTATTTCCACATCTTCGTCCTGCCGGCCCACCGGCGTTACCTGCGGTTCACGGTAGGCCACGAGCATTTTAAGTTTTCCGTGCTCCCCTTCGGCCTCACCAGTGCCCCTCGGATGTTCACGAAAGTGATGGCGGTGGTCGCAGCTCACCTGTGCAGATTAGGGGTTCTAGTCTTCCCTATCTCGACGACTGGTTGTTGAAGGCGGGCTCGCCCCAGGCAGTCGTCTCCCACCTCCAGACTACGGCCGACCTCTTGCATCTGCTGGGGTTCCCCATCAATGTCTCGAAGTCGCATCTGAGTCCCTCCCAGAAGCTCCTCTTCATCGGAGCGGTTCTGGACTCGGCGCAGTTCCGGGACTATCCCCCAGAAAGCGGGTCCGGGATTTTCAGGCTCTGATTCCTATCTTTCGGACTCTATCCCGGGTTTCGGTCAGGTTGGTGCTGCGGCTTCTGAGTCTGATGGCCTCCTGCATCCTGCTGGTACATCACGCCAGATGGCGGATGCGGGCTCTGCAGTGGGACCTGAAGTTTCAGTGGGCCCAGCATTGGGGCAACCTGTCCGACCATGTCTTGATCTCGGAGGGCACTGCAAGACTTGCAGTGGTGGCTCACAGACCGCGATTGGGTCAGTGGCAGATCCCTCTCCCTACCCCAACCGGAGCACGAGGTAGTGACGAATGCATCCCTCCTGGGATGGGGGGGCCACATGGGAGAGGCGGAGATCAGAGGCCTCTGGCATTCGGCGGAGTCCCGGCTCCATATCAACCTTCTGGAGCTGAGGGCGATCCGGCTTGTACTGAAGGCATTCCTTCCCTCTGTCTGGGGAAGTCTAGTGCAGGTGTTCACGGACAACACCACCGCCATGTGGTATTGCAACAAACAGGGTGGGGTGGGGTCGTGGACCCTTGGTCAGGAGGCTCTGCGCCTCTGGATATGGCTGGAACATCAGGGCATTACCCTGGTGGTTCAACATCTGGCAGGCTCTCTGAACACCAGAGCTGACGAACTCAGCCGCCGGTGCATGATGGATCACGAATGGCGTCTCAACTCGGATGTGGCGCAAGGCCTTTTTCAGCAGTGGGGAGAGCCTTGGTTAGATCTATTCGCCACCGAAGAGAACGTGCAATGTCAGCAGTTCTGCGCGTTGGAGTTTCCAAGGCGGCACTCGCTCGGAGATGCTTTTCGTCGCGAGTGGAGTTGCGGTCTGTTGTACGCCTTTCCGCCTATACCACTTCTGCCCAGAGTGCTGAAGAAGATCAGGCGCGACCGGGCCCAAGTCATCTTGGTGGCTCCGGATTGGGCACGAAGGTACTGGTATCCCGAGCTACTCAGTCTATCGCTCGATCCCCCGATCCGACTGCCTCTTCAGGAGGACCTTCTGTCGCAGCAGCAGGGGACGGTCCTCCACCCGAACCTGTCCAGCCTCCACCTCCATGCGTGGAGATTGAGCGGCGGCAGTTGATGCCATTTGACTGGCCTCCTGAAGTCTGTAATGTTATTCTGGCAGCCAGGCGTCCCTCCACAAAATCGGTATACGCCTGCAGGTGGAACAAATTTGTGGCATGGTGCACAGCAAAGGCTGTGGATCCCCTTTCCGCCCCTCTTTCTTCTTTCCCTGGCCCAGCAGGGCTCTGGTCTGGGCACCCTCAAGGGATATCTTTCAGCCATTTCTGCTTTCTTACGGCTTCCTGATCAGCCTTCTCTTTTCAAATCCCCTGTTGTTTCTCGATTCTTTAAGGTCATTACTCACATGTTTCCTCCTGTCCCTTTTGTAATGCCTCAGTGGGATTTGAATCTAGTATTGACCTATCTGATGTACGCTCTCTTTCACCACTTCATAATTGTCACCTTCGTCTTCTAACTCTTAAGACTGCTTTCCTGGTTGCCATCACCTCTGCTAGAAGGGTGAGTGAGCTCCAGGCTCTCTCTTCTAAACCTCCTTTCCTTTCTGTCCATCCGGACAAAGTTGTTCTCAGGACTCGTCCTTACTTTCTTCCTAAGGTGGTAACTGCCTTTCACATCAGACAGTCGGTTACACTGCCCACCTTATTTCCGCCTCCACATCCCTCGAAAGAGGAAGAGAGGCTCCACCATATGGACCCAAAACGGGCGGTGTCCTTCTATCTGGACCGCACCAAACAGTTCCGGGTGGACGACCAACTCTTTGTTGGCCACGTGGGCGCTAAGAAGGGGCGGGCGGTGCACAAGCGAATCATCTCTCGGTGGGTCATTTTGTGTATCAAGGCTTGTTATTCCTTAGCTAAAAAGGAACCTCCTGTAGAGCTGAGGGCCCATTCCACTCGGGCCACAGTGGCGACCACTGCCCTGGGCCGGGGAGTCCCCTTGCAGGACATTTGTCAGGCAGCAACGTGGGCCTCGCTGCACACGTTTGCCAAACATTATTGCCTGGACAACCAAGTCCGGAGAGACGGCTTCTTTGGCCGCTCTGTTCTCCAGGACTTTCTGGTGTGATCTTGGTTTGCAGACCCACCACCAGGGTTTGTATTGCTGGGGTATATATTCTAAGGTGTATATTCTAAGGTGAGGAATCTAACTAACGTGTTTCTTGCAGATGAACAAGTTACTTACCTTCGGTAAGTTAGATTCCTCACCGCCCCACCCATCCTCCCCGTTCTGCGAACAGATATCTAGGGTTGAGGTCATCTCTTTTCAGGGCCCTAGAATTTTTGGCACCAGTGTCGGTCTCTTGCATGGCTCTGCGTTCCTGGCGCGGAAAGCTATGTACATGAACTGACGTCAGAGCGCAAGGGCGGCGTCTTAGTACTCCGACGACATCATCCCAGTGATCACGACGCCGGACGCAGAGCCGCAGACAACGCCTAGCGACGCGCAAGGGTATCGCTGACAAAATCTTTCTGGATCCAGCATGACGCCTGGGGATATTCTAAGGTGAGGAATCTAACTAACTAATGTTTCTTACAGATATATTGTTACCGAAGGTAAGTAACTTGTTCAATGGACCTACCACTTGATGAATCTAGACACTTTGGTGCTAAAGTGGGCTCAACACTGAAAAGATATATAGACAGTACAGCCAACGCAAGATCTCTTGGCCTACAGTCTCCATCTAGGGATTATAGAGAGTTTAAGAAGTTTCAGGGATTCGGTAGAGGCTTCTCCTTTGGAGGGTGCAAACAACAGCACAACAGCAGCAACAACAAGATGCAACTCTCTTCTACAGACAGTACCACTTAATGTGCCACTGGATTTAAGCTAGCCTAGCCGATGAAGGATAATACCCAGAAACCGGTCCCAGGATGCTTGTTTATGGTCCAGGGAGGACCGAGCTTGGCAGTTCGGTCTGGACTGTTCCCATGAGGCACAGGTTCAAGACTGATTTGCATATGGCTGGGTCTAAACTGGGGTGGCATGGTGAGCAAATCTCTTGACTGGGCGTGAATGTATGATTTATTCAGGATTCCGTCCATCATTTGTTTGCATAGCACTTTTCACCCTAAGTGGGATGGGTATGCCCAGACGTGGGTCTCTTGCTCACTGTGCCGCTGGATTCAAGCTAGCCTGGCTGATGAAGGGTAATACCCAGAAACCGGTCCCAGGATGCTTGTTTCCGGTCCAGGAAGGACCTGCCTTGGCAGTTCGGTATGGACTGTTCCCATGAGGCACAGGTTCAAGACTGATTTGCATATGGCTGGGTCTAAACTAGGGTGGCATGGTGAGCAAAAGAACGGTGGATTTAACCAAGATCTCTCGACTGGGGGTGAATGTATGATTTATTCAGGATTCCGTCCATCATTTGTTTTCATAGTACCGTGGACGTGGCAAAGGAAGATCACATGCCCTATGTCTTCTTGCGTCCTCTTCCTCCTACTCCCCTTCTCTAGCCTCCGCATTGTTGAAACACAATCTACCCATTGGATGATGGGCATCCTCCTTTCCACAAACCTTTGGGTTTTGTAAATTTTGGAAAGGAGTCATACCCTTCCAGCACACACACCTTCCCATTTCTCTCAATATTTATCTCAACACCAACTTTGTGTCCTTTAACAAGAAGTTCAATCTTTTCTCCTAAAGAGCACAGTGTAGATGGTTTCAGAGCAAAAACGGTGTCAGGCGTGCCGCCCTCTGTACTACCTGACCCCCAAAAAGGAGGGTGGGCTCTGCCCCATCCCAGACCTCAGGCTTTTGACCTGGTTCCTTAAAAAGGTAAAGTTTAAAATGCTGTACATAGCTCAGGTTCTGCTGGTGCTGGAATTGGAAGACTAAATGGTGTCTATTGATCCGCAGGATACCTATTTACACATCCCTCTCCTGCAGCCCCACAGGAAGTATCTTCACTTCACAGTCGGATCTGAACATTACCAGTTAAAGGTTCTTCTGTTTGGCCTCACTTCTGCACTCGAGTTTTCATGCTGGTAATGGCAATGGTTGTGTCCCATCTCAGATGATTGGGAATTACAGTATTCCCTTCCCTCCATGACCGGCTCATCAAGGTCAGTTTGCTGGAGATGGTGTCTCATCACTTGCAAGCAAGTCAGCTGGTCTTTATCTGGGCTATTCAATCCGCAAGCCCAAATGTCACCTGTAGCCCTCTCAGCACATCCTGTTTATAAGGGCAGTAATGTATACCACATTGAGTCGAGCCTTCCCTCCTTACAGGATTCAAGATATTTAGGCAATTATTTTGACGTTTCAGAATGAAACAATATTCCCAGTCCTGATGGTCTTATGTCCGCTCTGTCTGCTGGCCTCCTGCATTCAGTTAGGTCACTCATGCATGCTGGCATATGAGGGCCCTACAGTGGTGCCTCCACAAGCAGTAGTTCCAACTCAATGGAGAGCTACACGCCTGTATCAAAATCTCCAGGGGCACTGCAGCAACTCTCCAATGGTGGAGTGCCAGCTACAACCTTTCTCAACAGAAGTCATTTCACCCTGTTCCTCCTGTGGCAACAGTAATCATGGCTGCCTCCACACTAAGGTTGGGTGCTCATCTGGAGGAACTGGAGATCACAGGGTTTTGGTCCTGAGTAGAACAGATTCTACACATCAATCTGTTGGAAATGTGGGTGATACGTCTGTCTCTTAAGGCCTTCCTCCCTTCCCTTTACAGTCAGTGTGTACAGATCTTGACAAATAACATGACCCCGATGTGGTACATCAACCAGCAATGGGAAATAGGGTCACCTCTTCCCTGCAGAGAAGCTCTACGACTGGGTAGTAGCAAATCACCCGGCCATAGTACTGTGTGTGAAAGAGGACAGTCTTAGCTGGGCAGCATCTTGCCAACCACGAGTGGCGCCTCCATCCAGACGTAGCCCAGGACTTCTTTTGCCACTCTCAAGAATAATCACTGCTTGAAATTCTGAGCCTGCTGACAAGGTCACTTTATGGCTCCAGTGATGTCACAACGGTACTGTGTGTGGCACTGAAACAGAAATATTTCTAGAGGCAAACTGACCCTTGGGATATTCAAAAGGTGAGGACTCTGCAGGTAGATACAGTATCCACCACAAAAAGTGTTACAGAAGGTAAGTAGCTTGTTTTTCAAAACCAAAATACCACTGAAATTCAAGAGTTTTATGTTAAAGTCCCCTTCTATTTTATTTTAATTGGTTTTTCAGTCCCTGTGTCCTGTATTGGCAGCTGCAACATTTCTCTTCCTGTTGCAGCCAGCAAATGCAAATCAAAGTTGCAAAGCCTCCTGCTGCCACCTGCTGCCTGAGCCACCACAGGGCCGCCGAGCGCCGCCCCAGCCTCCACAGGGCCGCCGAGCGGCGCCCCAGCCACCTCAGAGCCGCTGCCGAGCCCCCAGGTTTCCCGCCGCTACCAATGAGACCCCGCCCCCCCCCCCGCCTGCCGATTGGGTCCCGCGCTCCCCGCCTCCCCGCAGACCCTCCCTCCCAGCTCCCCTCTTAAGGGGATCCTCACCACTGCCCCAGGAGTGACCACTGCGCCCTCGGCCTGGTCGCCCCCACACCTCCCGCCTGCTCCTTACCTGCTGAGCCTCCTGCTGCCACCTGCTGCCTGAGCCATCACAGGGCCGCCGAGCGCCGCCCCAGCCTCCACAGGGCTGCCGAGCGGCGCCCCAGCCACCTCAGAGCAGCCGCCGAGCCCCCAGGTTTCCCGCCGCTACCAACGAGACCCCGCCCCCCCGCCCGCCGATTGGGTCCCGCGCTCCCCGCCTCCCCGCAGACCCTCCCTCCCGGCTCCCCTCTTAAGGGGACCCTCACCACTGCCCCAGGAGTGACCACTGCGCCCTCGGCCTGGTCGCCCCCACACCTCCTGCCTGCTCCTTACCTGCTGAGCCTCCTGCTGCCACCTGCTGCCTGAGCCACCACAGGGCCGCCGAGCGCTGCCCCAGCCTCCACAGGGCCGCCGAGCGGCGCCCCAGCCACCTCAGAGCCGCCGCCGAGCCCCCAGGTTTCCCGCCGCTACCAACGAGACCCCGCCCCCCCGCCCGCCGATTGGGTCCCGCGCTCCCCGCCTCCCCGCAGACCCTCCCTCCCGGCTCCCCTCTTAAGGGGACCCTCACCACTGCCCCAGGAGTGACCACTGCGCCCTCGGCCTGGTCGCCCCCACACCTCCCGCCTGCTCCTTACCTGCTGAGCCTCCTGCTGCCACCTGCTGCCTGAGCCACCACAGGGCCGCCGAGCGCCGCCCCAGCCTCCACAGGGCCGCCGAGCGGCGCCCCAGCCACCTCAGAGCCGCCGTCGAGCCTCCAGGTTTCCCGCCGCTACCAACGAGACCCCGCCCCCCCGCCCGCCGATTGGGTCCCGCGCTCCCCGCCTCCCCGCAGACCCTCCCTCCCGGCTCCCCTCTTATGACGCCCCCAGAGCGACCGCGCAGCGGACGCGCGCAGCGGGAGCACCGATTGTGCGCCGAAGGTGCGCCAAAGGTAAGCCCGTCTGCGCCCGTCCGCGCCTGGACCGCGCCCAGCGCCAGAACCCCTGGCCCCCGCAGAGGCCACCCCACCCGCCGGACTTACGATGCCGCCACCCTCAACGCACTCAACACCGGCCGAACCCCCGGGTGCTACCGAGCCACTCCGAGACGCACCCACGGACCCTTCACCTGCCAGTCCTGCAAGTTCTCCTGCATCCGGACCTGCACTGCTTCAGCACCCACCAAACGGAACACCAGCAGCAACCACCTCAAGTGCATCCTGCTCAACACCCGCTCCGTCCACAGACACGCCGTTCAACTCTGGAACCACATCGACACCACAGCTCCTGACGTTGCCTTCCTCACGGAAACCTGGATGAACGACTCCTCAGCGCCCGACATCGCCATCGCCATCCCAGAGGGCTACAAGATCATCCGGAGAGACCGCGACAACCAGACTGGAGGAGGCATCGCCATCATCCACAGGGACACCATCCGTATCTCGACCAACGCCGACGACACCCTGACAACCGCCGAACACCTGCACTTCCAGATCCACACCGACCCCAAGACCACCCTCAGAGGCACCCTGATCTACTGA
This sequence comes from Triturus cristatus, assembly GCF_964204655.1. Taxonomy (NCBI): domain Eukaryota; kingdom Metazoa; phylum Chordata; class Amphibia; order Caudata; family Salamandridae; genus Triturus; species Triturus cristatus. The sequence goes on along the minus strand of NC_140586.1, from coordinate 100,730,065 downwards.
CCCCCGGGACCACGCACTCAATTCAGCGAAGACATCGCCGACTTCATCAGCCCGCACGCCCTCCCCTCCGCTGACTACATCCTCCTCGGGGACATCAACTTCCACCTGGAGAACAACAACGACCGCAACACCACCACCCTGCTTGACAACCTCGCCACCCTCGGACTCAAGCAGCTGGTGACCACCCCCACCCACCTCGCCGGACACACACTCGACGCCGTCTTCTCGTCCAGCAAAGACATCTCCTTCAGCCACGCCACTGGACTCCACTGGACGGACCACAGCTGCATCTACTTCACCTTCAAAAGAACCACGGTCCACCACCACCAGCAACAGGCTGCACGAAGAAGCTGGAACAAGATCACAGCCGAACAACTCGCCGCATCCCTGAGCCAGCACCCTCCCGCCAGCTCACCGAACCCCAGCCAAGCCGCCGACAACCTCACGAAATGGATCTCCACCTGCGCGGACGAGCTCGCCCCTCTGAGGACCCCGCCCAGCAGACCCGGAAGCAAGAAGGCCCCGTGGTTCACCGACGAACTCAAGAGCTCCAAGAAGAACTGCCGTGCCCTCGAGAAAGCCTGGAGATGAGACCCAACGCCGGACAACATGACTACCCTCAAGCTCGCCACCCGAATGCACCATCAACTGATCCACGCCACCAAGAAAACAGCATTCAAGGACCGGCTGGACAACAACGCACACAACAGCAAGGAACTCTTCAACATCGTCAGAGAGCTCTCCAACCCCAACGCCGGAACCAACGACATCACCCCATCGCAAGACCTCTGCAACTCCCTCGGCTCCTACTTCCACAACAAGATCGCTGACATACACAACAGCTTCAGAACACAACCAACGCTCCCCACAACCAAACCAACGCCCCCCACCACCACCCTCAACGCCTGGACACCGATCAACCTCGAAGACACCATCAGCACGATGAACTCCATCCACTCCGGATCCCCAACCGACCCCTGCCCTCACCACATCTTCAACAAGGCCGACGCTGTCATCGCACCCCACCTGCGGGACATCATCAACACCTCCCTCGACACCGCCACCTTCCCTGAGAGCTGGAAGCACGCCGAACTCAGCGCTCTACTAAAGAAACCAACGGCGGACCCCACCGAACTCAAGAACTACCGCCCCATCTCGCTCCTCCCGTTTCCAGCCAAAGTCATCGAGAAGACCGTCAACAAGCAGCTGGCAGCCTTCCTCGAGACGACTGGTTCCCTCGACCCATCCCAGTCAGGCTTCCGGGCCAACCACAGCACCGAGACCGCCCTCATCGCTGCCACCGACGACATCCGAACCCTGCTGGACAACGGAGAAACAGCGGCCCTCATCCTCCTGGACCTCTCCGCGGCATTCGACACTGTCTGCCACCGCACCCTAGTGCAGCGCCTCAGCAACGTCGGGATCGAGGAGAAGGCACTGGAATGGATCATCTCCTTCCTCACCGGAAGGACACAGAGAGTCCGCCTGCCCCCGTTCAGATCAGAAGCCACGGAAGTCATCTGCGGCGTCCCTCAGGGCTCCTCGCTCAGCCCCACCCTCTTCAATGTCTACATGAGCCCCCTTGCGGCCATCGCACGCCAACACAACCTGAACATCATCTCCTACGCCGATGACACCCAGCTGATCCTCTCCCTGACCAACGACCCCGCCACCGCCAGAGCCAACCTACACGAAGGGATGAAAAACGTGGCCGAGTGGATGACGACCAGCCGCCTGAAACTGAACACAGACAAGACGGAAGTCCTCATCCTGGGCTCCTCACCCTCCGCCTGGGACGACTCCTGGTGGCCCCCCGCCCTGGGCAACGCACCCAAACCGACAGACCACGCACGCAACCTGGGCTTCATCCTGGACTCCTCCCTCTCCATGACCAGACAAGTCAACGCCGTCTCCTCGTCCTGTTTCAACATCCTGCGCATGCTACGTAAGATCTTCCGGTGGATCCCCACCGAGACCAGGAAGACGGTCACCCAGGCCCTCGTCACCAGTCGACTGGACTACGGCAACGCCCTCTACGCCGGTACCACCGCCAAGCTCCAGAAGAGACTCCAGCGGATCCAGAACGCCTCGGCGAGACTCATCCTCGACGTCCCCAGACGAAGTCACATCTCCAGACACCTGAGAGACCTGCACTGGCTCCCGATCAACAAAAGAATCACCTTCCGGCTCCTCACCCACACGCACAAAGCCCTACACAACCAAGGCCCGACCTACCTCAACAGCCGCCTCAACTTCTACGCTCCCAAACGCCACCTCCGCTCGACCAGTCACGCCCTCGCCGCCGTCCCCCGCATCCACAGAGCGACAACAGGAGGAAGATCCTTCTCCCACCTGGCCGCCAAGACTTGGAACGCCCTCCCGACCGACCTACGCCTGACCCAAGACCACCTCTCCTTCAGGAAGAAGCTCAAGACTTGGTTGTTCGAGCAGTAGCGGACCCCCCCCCCAAGCGCCTTGAGACCCTCCGGGTGAGTAGTGCGCGTTATAAATGCCTATGATTGATTGATTGAAAGTTCTTGTTCACACTGGACCGCTCTTGGTCCCACAGACACAGCTAATCAGAATGCTTTGTTTTGTAGTTTTTTCAAAGGGGAGTCCTGAGGCATTAGATATCTCTATCTTTTAAACCTCAATTTCTCTATAACGGCTGAACAGATGTACAACAAATCTCAAAAAGCACGCTTTCTGGGTAAAGATCTAGGTTGCTGACAAATTTGGTTTATTTCTGTTTAGCCATTTGTTCGGTATCATTGTCTAATATTTGGCAACCCTTGTGCCCTGGAAACCACCACCTCCCCAGGGAAAAATCTTAAGGTAATGGCCCCCCACATTCCTGGGGATCGCCATTTCCCCGGGGCAAAGTAAAACATTAATGCGGGTGGCCACACGCTCCCCTGTAGCCCTGAGGACCACCACCTCCTCTGGACTAAATTAACATTGGAGGGGGGCTGTGGGGCCCCCCTCCTGGAGCCCTAGCTGGCCCTGGGGACCGCCACAACCGAGGGCCGGCTCCTTCTATGTCTCTGGGGGCCCACTCCCGGGACATTACTATTTGCTATGGCTTGTCAAGAGCATCACCGCTCCCGCCAAGCCATAGCAAACTCTGTTCTGCTTCGAGAACGCAAAAGCATGTAAAATGCTCTTGCTTATTCGAAGCAGAGCAGAATTGCTTTTGGACAGAGGGAGCTGCATGTTTATCAGCTCACTCTGTACGAAAGCAATGCCAGCTCCCACAGGATAAGGGGAGCTGGCAGGGACTGTGGGGTACTTCAGGTTCCCCTTACTTCCCCAAACAGATGAGTGGGAGCCTTGGGTGGGGCCGGGACACCCACAGTAGAGGTCTGGCCCCAGGAATTGGGGTCCATGGGGCCAAAATGAGCCAGGAGGGGGCACCTGGCCCACTCCCTTTAAAAAACAAAAAGGGACAGACCCCTGGGGATGGGGTCCCCATGGCGGAAACAGTCACAGGAGGGGGGCTACATGACCCTTGTCTCTTCAAATTGAAAAAAAAAGGCAGGAAATCGGCCCAGGGAAGGGGGGCTACACAGCCTCCCTTCCCTAAATATAAACAAAACTATAAAAAAACAGCAACTCGCCAGAATGCCCCATCCAGTTTCTCCATCACTCTGCAAACTTGGCTCCTGGCACACTACTGGTTGGGGGATGAAGTTCACTTTACTCCTGAGGGACCATGGGGGCCAAGAAGCATTTCTGGTATTGATACTTAATGCAGTGCTCCCAAAATTAATCAGCAACTCACAAGTAGGATTCCTAAAATACCGTATGTCCAACGATAACACTAGATTAATGTGTCATATTCTGGAGAAAGCTAAATCCACACCTACCCCCTCTGTCGCCATTACTCTTGACGCAGAAAAAGCGTTTGACAGAGTATCATGGTCTTTCCTGAAACACTGCATGTTATCCTTCAACCTGGGCGATTCATTTATTAATATGGTTATGGCACTTTATTCGGACCCCACAGCTCGAATAGCAATCAATGGTTCTCTTTCAGAGCCTTTCCACCTAGAACAGGGCACCAGACAGGGCTGCCCCCTTTCCCCTGCTTTGTTTCTCCTGGCCCTGGAGCCTCTAATTCAGGTCATCAAACGAAACAATGAAATACACGGAGTAGCGTTTGGTGCAACTCAGGTGAAAATAGCCGCATATGCGGATGATATCCTCATTGTCACAGAAAACCCAAGGGATTCCATAAAGGCCCTAATGTCCACCATAGAAATCTACTCTAAACATTCTGGGTACACAATAAACCGAGACAAATCCGAGGTCAAACCCCTGAACATTTACTGTACACGAGATATAATGGGTGACTCAGGCCTCACTTGGCAAACTAATTTTATCAAATGCCTAGGGATTGAATTTGGCAGTACTATATTAGAAACGCTCCAACATAACGAAAACACCACCATAGAGAAAATAAAAAATCTTCTTGATGCTTGGTCCCCAAGATTCATAACGTGGTGAGGCAGGATCGAAGCCATCAAGATGATGATCACTCCCCTAGTGAACTCTCTCATAACTATGCTTCCCCTCATCCTTTCAGAAGACTTCCACCATAAACTCGACACCCTACTCTCTATATTCCTTTGGAAAGGGAAAAAAGCAAGGATTAGTTTGAATAAGTTTAGATTAAACAAATCCCTGGGAGGTGTCAATCTAGCTGACTTTAAACTATACCAGACGTCATTCCTAGTGAAACAAGGCTCATACTGGATTGTACCTCCAGAGGATTACACCCCAGTTTGGCTAGAAGTTGAAAAATCTATCCTTAACAACCTTACCCCAGCAGCCCTTCTAACCGCAAATCTTACTGAAATCACTTACTCAAAACCTATATTCAAAAACACAAAACTGGCCCTACTAAAAGTGGATAAGCTATTAGACGTCAGCATCAAACGGTCGAACCTTGAATCCCTCTGGAATAACCGTAAAATCCTATACAAAGGGAATACTCTGTATAATGCTGCCTGGGTAACAAGTGGTATCTATTTTCCTCAGCAACTTTTCAACTGAGCCTACCTACTAACCTTTAAGGAGGTGCAAGACAAATATAAACTAGATCCACTCGAATTCTATAACTTCCTAAAAATAAAATCTGCTTTAACTAAAGCGAATCTATCAAACTTATCTCCTTCTCTATCGCAATATATATCAAAATTGTACAAGTTGGGCCACCAGGTCTCCTGGATTTATAAACTTATAAGCCCACAACAATCTGCCCTCAATAAGAAACTTACCTCCTTCTGGGAGTCACACTCCTCTCTCCCGATCTTAAAGATAGACTGGTCCAAAACTTGGAACTCCGTTATGAGGAACAAGATCAGCCCAATACTCTCCCAGACAAAGTTCTGCCCATTACATAAGGCATACTGGACACCAGCCCGACTACACTCACATAAAATACGTGAAACCCCCACCTGCTGGAACTGCAATGACAAAATAGGTGAGCTGGAGCACTTACTGATTCAATGCGAATGCGTGATACCCTTTTGGGATAAGATTTTCGAATTCATATCTAACCTCTTCTCATACACCCCTAGTAGACGCTCGTATTCGCGTTCCTCCAAGCAAAATCACTAAATGAAAGAGATGAGGCACTCCTGGATCTACTTCTGATGGCTGCGGTTAAGATCATTCTCAACAATTGGAAGGACACACGCAAAGCATCCTTTAAATGTTGGTTGAATTGGATATCCAACCTGAGAGGGGCTGACAACATAGCTCTCCAGAACTCACCCTGGAAACCCCCTATCAGGCACATGTGGGACACCCTTGACCTCTACTTCAACACTCACAAGCCGCCATGAAATACTGCAGGCCAGTTTTGCTCCTCCTTCCCATAGAATATTTGCGCCAAGATTAGCTGCAATCAGGCACACCTTGGCATTATATAGCCATTATGGTTTATACTGTGGTCTGTTCCCTGAGCAAAAATAATCCCTCACTACTCAATTAAACATACCTTTCGACACCGTTATACTGATGATAACTGTAGTCAATCTAAAGCAAGCACTACGTATGTATGAAAACGATATACTACCATACCCAACTGACTCCTTAATGTAGTTTTTTTATTTACTGTCTACATATTTTATTTATTTTCATATATTTACTTCTTATGTCCCTTCAATTGTAGTATTATGTGTGTTGCTTTATATGTATTGCTTCATTTAGAAACAACCAAAGAAAATCTTTTTGAACTAAAAAAAAAAAGCATTTCTGGTACCTCCTGAAAGTCCTACACAGCGGGATTCCTGAGAGCTAATCAGGTGCCCTGCCCCCTTTCTCCACCCCTCTGCAAATGTGACTACTACTTAAAAAACCATAGAAATTAACTGAAAAAAACAAAGGTTACAGGGACAATTATAGTTAGTAATTAGTAAATTAAAAAAACCTTAGAAATTGACTGAAAAAAACAAAGGTTACAGGGACCTTATAGTTAGGCTCAGGTTTCACTTGTTCAAAACCAGTGAAATTCAGCAGTTATAAACTATAACTGCGCCCCTGCAATGTACTGCTTATGACCTCACATATTACATCACTCATGACATGGTAAGTGACATCAAAGTCGATTTTGGCGCCAGGGAACCATACCCTTGGGCCTGGCCATAGTAATAATGTGGAAGGAGCCATGCAGCCCCCCTCCCCGGTCCCCTATTTGGCTCCGGGGTCCCCATCCCCAGCCACAACATAAAGGGGGAGGGGTGTTGTGTGCCCCCCTCCAAGAGCCATTAATGGCACTGGGCACCCCATCCCCAAAGGCCGGCTTTGGCTATGTCCTGGGGGACCACCTCTGGGACATAGAAGTTTTCCTACCCGCACTGCCACGGCAGAAAAACCTGTGTAAGCTCTAGCCAAGTGGGAGCAAACACTAAATCTGCTCCCAGAGGGAGGGAGCATGAAAAATGCTCCTACCCGCTGGGAGCCGACTTTTTATCTGTTTCCCTGCCCGCTGTGAAGTGGGTAGGGAAACAGATGAAAAATTGCTCCTGCCAACATGGAGCAGTATGTTTAGCTGCTCTCTGTGGGCGGGAGCAATGTGGGGTTCATGCTAGAGGTGGGGAATTGGCATGGGCCAAGGGGGCATTGGGGCCCCCCCATGGTTCCCAACAATGGTGAAGTCGGTGCCCTGGGTGGGCTGCAGGGCCCCCACACTTTATTGGGCTGGCCCCATACGATGGATCCCAGGGCTGATATCGGCCCAGGGAAGGAGGGCACATGGCCCCTCTACCCCTTCATTAATTTTGGCTGGGCTCGACAGATGGGGTACCCGGGGCCAAAACCATCTCAGGGAGGTGCATGCCCCCTCCCCATTTGTAAATTAGCCGAGCTCTGGGGGATGGGTTCCCTGGGGCCGATAACAGCCCAGGGAGGAGGGCCGCATGGACCCCCTCGACCATTATTAATTATTTAGGCCCCAGGTGATGGAGCTGCAGGTCTCCCTCCCCCTTTATATTATAGCTGGTCCCTAGGAGATCGGGTCCCCAGGACCAGAAATTGGCCCAGGAGGGGAGCTGTGTGGCCCCTCCCCTATAAATTAAGCAGTGGGTCCCGGGTGATGGGGTCCCAGGGGCCAGAAATTAACCCGGGGGATAGGTTCTGCTTGCCCCGTCCCCATTTACAATAGGTCTGGGACACGGAAGATGGCGTCCCAGAGACCTGAAATCAACCCGGGAGATGGGGATATTGGACTTACGCTTTTTGCAGGGTCATCCATGATTTTTTTGCCTTCCTCCAACTATTTTTTCTGACCTGGTGTTGGTGATTTTAGGACTCTGGGCACTTTATCACTGCTGTCCATTGTAAAGTGCATATGCTCTCTATGGTAAAACGTGGTAAGATTGGTCTACACCGGTTTGGCTAATTTAATTTACCTGTCAGTCCCTTGTAAAGCAGTATCCCAGATACCCAGGGCCAGTAAATTAAATGCTACTGGTGGGCTTGCAGTGCTGATTGTGCCACCCACCAAAGTAGCCTTTCAAACCTCTCTCAGGCCTCTGCCATAGCAAGGCCTGCGCCGGTAGTTTACTGCCGCTGTGACGTGGCACATAAAGTGGGTGCCACATCTGTGACTCCCATTTTACTACATGTCAGTCACCCCTAAGGTAGGCCCTAGCAAGCCCTATGAGCAGGGTGCATTGTAGGTGAAAGGTAGGACATGTGCCTTAACTGTATGGCATGTCTTGGTAGTGACAAGCAGCCATTTTGGTTTCTCACTATTGTGAGGCTGCCCTCTCATAGGAATGTATTGGGGATTCCCTGATAGTGTTTCAGTGGTAATTCCTGATCTGAGAGGAGTAGTGTGATCAAGTTTAGTATGCTTGGAATGGTGGTAATAAATGGTGCGTAATGGTGTGCGCAGATTTATTATCACTATTTTAGAAATGCCACTTTTAGAAGTGGGCATTTCTGTGTGCTATGTGTCTTGTGCCTGTGTGATGTGCATTGCATGTCTGGCTCTGGAGTGACAGGGGTTGGTGAGGTGCAGTGGCTCCAGAGGGGCTGGGTGAGTCAGCGCTAGGCTGAATGGGCGGATCTGCATTTGGAGTGGTCGGAGGAGTAGCACCTGGGCCTGAATAGGACACGGCCTGCCTCACACAATGCTGGCTCCACCCCCTGTGGTGTGTCTGAGGCCAGGACCTACACTGACAAAGGAGCGTGTTGTGCAAATGTGCAAATACACCGCAGAACTGGTTTGGACGGGGAAGACAGCCCTGTGCCAGGAAGAACAAAGACAAATGTGATATAATTATTGGGGCTGTGACCCCACGTAAAGTGCTGCTGTGTGCTTACTTGGGACCCACTGGTGACTAAGACACTGCATGGACAGCAGTGTGTGAGGAAGAACCGCCACATGAACAGAACTTCTGCCTGCTGGGGGAGCTGGAAGGACTCCCCCTCTGCTGGTTAGCCCCATGTGCTGGCCTGTCTGATGAGACTCTGGGCTGAGCGCTGTGTTCTATACATTGCCCTGGACCTGTGCTTGGAGCGCAGCAGGAGTCTTCAATGTAGAGCCCTGGCATGAGCTCATGTCACTGCAGTGCGAGGTGAGCGCTGTTGATTGTACTGCCTGAGCCAAAGGAATGGGGCTCCTCCCTCGGGTGAGGCAAGCACCGTCACCCCATGAGGAAAGCCGCAGGAGAGGCTGGGAACCAGGCAGGGTCCAAGCCTGGTCATGGGCATGGCCCTAGAAAGAAAGGGGAAGTCTTGGAAGCTAGCACGTGCAGTGCTGTTTGTGCCTGGTGTAGGGGGGACATGAGGCAAGAAGTGTTCTCCCCCTCTCTCTCGCATTTCTTGGATCCTCTGGACTGTCGCCAAACCACCCTGAATCTTGACAAAGTCCCGGCTGGGAAGCGGGACACCAAGCCGCCGGAAGTCAGGCGACTGTCACCTGGTTGTAGGCGGGGCTGTTGCCGTGCTCACCCAATCACCGAGAGCGGTCCAGGAGAGGCCGCCAGAAGACAGGCAGAGGTTGCCAGGTTTTGGGCAGGCCTGGCCGAAGTTAGAGCCGGCGCCTCGCATGTTCCAAAAGCAGAGGTTGCGGCGTCAGAAGGACCGGAGCCTCGCAGGATTTATTACTGACTTCCCACCTCCCCCCACCGGATATAGGAAGAGGCAGGCCATCGGAGATCGCAGGGCACGGCGAGGAGACCGGAAGAGTCTCGAGAGGCCCCAGTGAGTGGGGCCTGTGGGGGAGACCTAGTGACACGCTTTAACATATGGAAGTTGCGCAGCATGGTCACAGGCAACTGCATGCTCATCTCCAGCACCGGGGGCCATCCACCATTGGAGGAGACAGGGGTGAGTTGCAACCCCGCCCCCTGTGCATTACGCACGCTGTTGTTGCTGCACCGGCAGCCAGAGGGGGCCAGGTTGGAGCCCCTGTGTGAGGGGAGATACCGAGTTTGAGAACACTGCAACGTGGGGGTCCAGTGATGTTTTATGGGGGCATGTCTTCCTTGCTGGCGTGTACGCAGAAGGCTCCATACTGCATATGGCTGATTAGGTTCAGTGATGAGGAGGTGTACGCCTACTGTCTGAGGTGACAAGGTAACATACAGTGCAGTGTATGCCCTGAGGCGCACAGGTATGTGGTGTAATATTGCCAAGGGTGGTACTGTACGCATTACTATGGTGATTCTCTACTGTGTGCATGGCTGCAAATGTTGTTAGGGGGCACTGCTGATTATGTTGATGCATAATGCATTAGGCTGAAAGGTGGGCCTGACGCTTGACTTAATGTGCTATTGCTACGTGCACTATTGCCTGTAGTTACTGGTTGTTTTTACTAAGCCCTGGTGTAGTAATATGTATCATATTGTGCAATTTTATCCCTAGGGGGGGCATTATATGCTTGTGGAATGTGTACTCTGAATATCCCTGTGTGCAGTGATACTGATAGGGTGCACTGCTAATGATTTATGCCTAATGTGATTTAGGCCTAATGTGATGTGATTTCTGTATAATAGGGTTATGCTAAGTGTACCTTACCAGTAGTTACTGGTTGTGCTTTTCACTAATGGTGTTTTCTAATGGTGAGGACAGTGGCCAGATTGGACCTGTAATGTATATATTCCTCTGTAAAGTAATACCTATTGCAAGGTGCAACAGTGTACATATTTGATTGCGTTCTAATGTGTTTTATGGATAATACAAAGGCTATTTTTACATAACCTTGTGTGGAGTTTCTTTTGTAGTGTGCCTAGTGTGTCACTGCTGTGTGAGTGTGTTGCGCAAACGCTTTAAACATTGCCTCTGGGATAAGCCTGACTGCTTGGGCCAAGCTACCAAGGGGGTGAGCAGGGGTTATCTTCAGCGTGTAGCTCCCTTACCCTGACTAGTGGTGGTTTCTGCCTGGCTTAGGCGCATGCCCTAGCCAACCAGAATCCCATTGCTAACAGGGGATGTGGGTTGTGTGCCCCCTCCCCATTGACAACATGGCTGGGCCCTGAGAGATGGGATCCCTGGGCAAAATGCAGCCCAAGAAGGAGGACCACTTACCCCCTCCCCTATTAAATTTGGTGGGCCTTGGAGGATGGGGCCACGGGCTGAAATCAACCCGGGAGCGGGCTGCACCGTGGGGTTGGCTGCATGAGGAGGGTTGGCCGCAGTGCTGTGTGAGGCAGCAGTTGGAATAAGGAATGGTAATTAAATATTACTTTACATTAAAAAAAAAATAGAAATTAATTGAAAAAACTAAGGTTACAGGGACATCATAGTTAGGAAATAGAATTTTTTTTAAACTTTAAAAATGTACTAAAAACTATAAGGTTACACAGACATTATTGTTAGGTACAGGTATTACACCCACAAAATCATAGAAATTCAACAGTTTTAGTTCTCTCAAGTAATTATAACTCGTGCCCTAAGGTAAGTATAACTTGCGTTCTCACCATGCACTGCTAATATACCCCACATATTACATCACTCATGACATGTTCTATGACATCATTGCTAATATCACTGCAACATTTGCTGCAAAATTATTGATAAGAAAATTGTGCATGGCAGGGGCATGATTTATAGTTACCTTAGGGCACGTGTTATAGTTACTTGAGAAAACTCTAACTGTAACTGCTAAATTTCTGTCATTTTGTGTGTTTACAATCTGAACCTAACTATAAAGTCCCTGTAACCTTTTTTTTTTTTAAAATATATATATCAACATATTTACACACTTACCTTATATATACTTACTTTGCGTGATAAAAGCATGCATGGTAAAGGCATTATGTCGCAAAGGCATTGTGTGGTGAAGGATTTGAGGTAAAGGCATTTGGTGGTAAAGACTAGGTCTGGGCATAAAACTCATCTCCACTTGCAGAGTTTATAGAATTCGTCCAATGCACGTTCCGTGTAGAACACAGAGTTACCGATGAACTCCGCACTCTGCAACAAGACGGAGTTTTTCTTTGGTTTGTGCAGACACTTGCGATCTCCCACAAGATTTTCCAGCCAGTCGAGAACGCCACAAAATTTGTTGGCTGGCCACAAGCTCCTACGACATTTGTGGTCGCGAACATGACTTTCGGGCACAGGAACAACTTCCGGTGGATATTTAGTACCGCACGCGATCCAGAACATGCAGGATCTACCATGGCTGCAATCTGGGGAAGATTCTTTGCCCAATAAGCATCAAAATCTTCCCTAATTGACAATTTTGATTCGAAAACCTTCTCAAATGGACCTTTGGCGTTGTTTTTTTGTGTGAGGAGTCTTTTTAAAAAAAACTTTTTTTCTAACAGGAAGGAAGTGCTCCAGAGTTTCCAACTTCCTGTTCCTGTCCAGCTGGCTCCTCCCAGTGCTTTGCCCATCTCCTAGACATTTTTGCATTTCGATTTGGAGCTGGAAGGATCACTTTTTGTGTCTGCTGCATACACCATTCGATTTAAGGATTTTGCATTTGAGATTTCACAAGTTGAAAAACTGGAGTAGTTTGTTTGATTGGGCCATGCACCTGAATTTATTTGTACTTTTAATGGATTTTTTAAATTTATTGTTGTGGGTGGCTTGTAGCCTAGTTATTTCTTGGCAAGTGTTTTTTCTTCCTTCATAAAGGAAAAAATGTTGCACAGTTCACTACATTTGCTCCATGTTTTTTAAATAAATTTGCAATATTGATTTAATTCACTATGTGGCCTAGTCTGCCAATGGGCTTTCCAGCCAGTAGGCCCAATGCTAATTATGGATGCATCAAACAACTGTTTCTGTGGTGTCTGTTGAATTGAAACATCATTTAGGCCATGGATGCCATTGGTTTAAAATAAAGTATGTGTTTTTTCTGTGGTATTTCACGCTTTTTTCCCCCTGAAAACAATGTATAGGTGGGGTGATGCCTTTGGGGGATGTGTGTTGTTATAACTTGTAAAAATATTTAGCCCTGTTAGTTTTCCTTTTTGGCATTGCTGAATTAATGCTGTGTTCTTGTCCATGCCTCCATTGTCTGGCCAGTGAGTGAGTGCGTTTGCCATAGGCCACCATTTCTTTCTTCTCCATGTGACATGGGGCCATTTTATATGGTCAGTGTCCACAGGCCTGCATGTGTTCTTTGTTTTCAGGGCCATCTGCTTGTTGTTGTGACCATTTGACTTGAGGCCATTTTGTGTAGGCAGCCAGTGTGGTTTTCCCATAGGCCTGCATATCTTCTCTTCATTCCCCATGCTTTCTTGCTTGTTGGTGTGACCATGTGGCTGGTGGCCATTTTCTGTAGCCAGAGAGTGCTTTTGCCATAGGCCTACATGTGTTCTTTGTTGTGGCCAAGCCTCCTTACTTGCTGTTTGATCACGTGATCGGTGGCCATTTTGTTGAGGCAGCCAGTGTGATTTTGCCATTGGCCTGCAAGTATTCTTTGTTTTCCAGGCCTCCTGCTTGTAGTTGTGACCATGCAGCTGGCAGCCATTTTGTGTAGCCAGCCAATGCACTTTCCCCATAGGCCTAAATGTGTTCTTTGTTTTCCAGGTCTCCTGCTTCTTGTAACTTGTTGTGACCATGTGGCTGACGGCCATTTTGCGTAGGCAGTCAGTGTGCTTTTGACATAGGCCTTCATGTGTTCTTTGTTGTGGCCAAGCCTCCTTACTTGCTGTTTGATCACGTGATCGGTGGCCATTTTGTTGAGGCAGCCAGTGTGATTTTGCAATTGGCCTGCAAGTATTCTTTGTTTTCCAGGCCTCCTGCTTGTAGTTGTGACCATGCAGCTGGCAGCCATTTTGTGTAGCCAGTCAATGCACTTTCCCCATAGGCCTAAATGTGTTCTTTGTTTTCCAGGTCTCCTGCTTCTTGTAACTTGTTGTGACCATGTGGCTGACGGCCATTTTGCGTAGGCAGTCAGTGTGCTTTTGACATAGGCCTGCATGTGTTCTTTGTTTGTGGCCATGCCGTCTTACTGATTTTTGTTGTTTTTTTGCATCTGACTTTTCTTCTTTTGTAAAGGAAAAATGTTGCACAGTTTAGGACATTTTCTCCCAGTTTTTTAATACATTTGCTATATTCTTTTAATTCACTATGTGGTCTAGTCTATCAAAGGAATGGGCCTTCCAACCAATAGGCCCAGTGCTAGTCATGGGTGCACAAAAAACAACTTTTCCTGTGGTGTCTGTTAAATTGAAACATCATCTAAGCCATGGATGGCATTTGATTAAAATACAAAAAGTGTTTTTGTGTGGTATTTCTTGTTTTTTCCCCCTGCAAACAGTGCATAGCTGGAGTGAAGCCTTTGGAGGATGTGTGTCGTTGTAAAAGATTTTAGCCCTGTTGATTTTTGTTTTTGTCATTGCTAAATTATTCAATGCTGTGTTCTCTATCTTACCATGCCTACTTTGTCTGGCCTGTGTGTATGTGTTTGCCATAGGTCACCATTTGCCTTTGTTCCCCATGTCATGTAGCCAGGGGCCATTTTGTATAGTCAGTGTCCTTAGGCCTGCATGTGTTCTTTGTTTTCCGGGCCTACTGATTCTTGTTGCCATGTGGCTGGTGGCCATTTTGCATAGGCAGTCAGTGTTCTTTTGCCATTGGCCTGCATGTGTTCCTTGTTTGCGGCCATGCCTTCTTGCTGGTTGCTGTTGTTGTGACCATGTGGCTGGCGGCCATTTTGTGAAGCCAGACAGTGTTCTTTCCACATAGACCTGCATGTGTTCTTCTGAGTTTGTTCCCCATGCCTTCTTTCTTGTTTTTGTGAGGCAGACCTCACAGCCCTTCAGCTAAACCCGCTCATCCAATCTCCCACTCACTCTGCCGGACATTTATTGGACCCAGTTTTCTCCAACCTCTCGGATGCCTCGGCTGCCCCCCCCCAAACCCATGGGGTGGACCGACCACTCTCTTATCCAATTTTCTCTGAAAATCAGAGACTCGATTGTGAAAAACACTAACAATTTCCGAAACAAGAGGCCATGGCACAAACTGGCTCCTAGTGACCTTACTAGTAAACTAGGTAACTTCCACCTCAACCTCACAGACGGAGATATTAACTCCGCCTACGCGGCCTTTCAAAATTGGATCAACTTAGGACTAGACTCCCTAATACCAGCAAAACGGACTAAAATCCGTAACACTCCATCTAACCCGTGGTACAATGAAATTCTTCTAACCATGCGGAAAGACTGCAAAAGAGCTGAACGCCAGTGGAGAAAAAAATACAAGGACACTGACAAAGCTGCTTACCTGCGAAAACTGAAATCGTACCATAAAGCGGTTCGCACCACCCGTGCTTCCTACTACGCGGAAGCAATTAGCTCCAGCAGGAATCCCTCAAAAACTATTTTTGAAATTGTACATAAACTTAAAGATAGTTGTAATCCTGTCCCTGGTATTACCTCTGCACAACAATGCGAGGAACTTGCCACCTTCTTTATGGAAAAGGTAAAGAAAATCTACACCTCCTTCCCTCAGAATCTTTCGGACACCTTCATACCTCGTGAGCCTGTGCCAGACAATCCCAGTTTGTCTCTCATCCCCTGCTTAACACATGACGAACTTGCTAAACTGTGCACTAAAATCAAATCTGGATCGCCCACAGATGCCATGAGACCTGCCAAATTCTTAGAATCTCTCGAGTTCTTCCTTCCTCCTCTTACTACCTTACTTAACTTATCATTCTCCTCAGCGGTGGTTCCCACATGCTGGAAGCAGGCCTGGGTCTCCCCAATCATAAAAAAACCCACCCTAGACCCATCAAAACCAGAAAACTTCAGACCAATTTCACTGCTTCCATGGGCCTCAAAATTGGCAGAAGCCCATGTGAACAAGGTGCTAGCCAACTACATGACACAACACCAAATTTTAGACCCATCACAGAACGGCTTCAGGCCAGGATTCAGTACCGAATCCGCCCTGCTGACCACCATCGAACATCTACGGAACATCCTGGACGCCGGCCAAAGTGCTGTGCTGGTTTTACTCGACCTTAGCGCAGCCTTTGATACGGTCTCCCACTCTATTTTATTGAAACGTCTCGAAGCCATAGGTATCAAAGACCTTGCTCTAGAGTGGTTTCGATCATTCCTGACAAACAGATCTTTCCGGGTCTCTGCCCCCCCGTTCATATCCCAGCCTTACCCCATAGAGCAAGGCGTTCCTCAGGGATCGGCGCTCAGCCCGTCCCTATTCAATCTTTATGTCCAGCCTCTCGCTGACATAGCAAAAGAATGGGACCTGACGCTAGTGTCGTATGCCGACGATACCCAGCTCGTCATTTCTCTGACTGAAGGCCCCTCGATCTCAGCGGCGAGATTTAAGAACGGGTTAGAGGCAGTTGCACGCTGGATGTCACACAACTGCCTCCAGTTGAATGCTGGCAAAACAGAGGTGTTGCTTCTGGGTAAAAATCCTGACTACTGGACTGATCAATGGTGGCCGTCCGCACTGGGCCCTACCCCCCCCCCCCCAAAACTGTGGTAAAAAACCTTGGTGTCTGGGTGGACGCATCTCTTAATTTCCAGACCCACACCAAGAGACTGGCTGCCACCTGTGTGGGTCTGTTGAGGAGCCTTCATACGATCCTTGGCTTTTTTGACCACCATACGCGCCAAATGATAGTCCAATCTACCATCCTGGCTCGACTGGACTACGCCAACATCCTTTTTCTTGGCCTTAATAAAGCTGAGATGGCGCGGCTACAACGTATACAAAACTCCGCTGCCAGGGCAGTTGTAGGCCTCCCTCGTAGGTGCTCTGCTAGAAACACCATCCAGAAACTACACTGGCTGCGCATGGAAGCCCGAGTTCAGTTTAAAGCCCTCATTACTGTTTTTAAAATTCTTAAAACTGACTGTCCTGGCCTCCTGCGTCCACTCCTAGAGCCCTATACCCCTCAACGGGCCCTACGTTCCTCTAGTCAAAACTTGGTGGTTATTCCACGTATAAGGTTAAGCAGAATGGGCGGTCGCTCTTTCAGAGTCTTGGGGGCAAGACTCTGGAACTCCCTGCCACATCACATTAGCTCGATGACTAACCTGTTGACCTTCCGCAAAGCGATCAAAACATTTCTATTCTCCCCATCCTAATCTCCTATAGCCCGTCCTTTCCTTCTCCCCTCTCAGGTTTTTGTTATAGTTCAGCGCCGGGACGCCTCGTTGCTGGGGCAGCTGTTCGCGCTCAATAAAACGTTATAACATAACATAACATAACATATGGCTGGCAGCTATTTTGTGTAGCCAGCCAGTGTGTTTTTCCAATAGGCCTGCATGTGTTCTTTGTTTTCCAAGCCTCCTGCTTCTTGTAACTTGTGACTATGTGGCTGGCGGCCATTTTGCATAGACATCCAGTTTGCTTTTGCCATAGGCCTGCAAGTGTTTTTCTTCTATCATTATAGTGTGGCCATGCCTCCTTGCTTGCTGGTTTTGTGTAGGCAGCCAGTGTGCTTTTGCCATAGGCCTGCATGTCTTCTCTTTGTTCCCAAAGCCTTCTTGGTCAGTGTTGGTGTTGTTGATGGCCATTTGGCACTGGCTTGCAGCTATTTTGTGCATCTAGCCAGTGTGGCCCTTTGCCATATGGTTGCACTTGCATGGATGGTTGAGCAATGAGATAGCAGTTTAATAAATTATATGCTTGAGCATAATTTCAGTTATTTCTAATTTTTTAATACAAATCTGCCATATTTATGAAATATCTGCCAAGTTCCAGCAGCAACCTACATCTACAACCACCTCAGTAGAAGTAGGTACTCCCGAGAGTCAAACATCAAAACGCCCACCTACCACCAGTTCATCCGACATTGGCAGTGGCACCAGCGTCAGAAAATTGACCTCCCCAGTTTGGGACTTCATTACGGTTAGCAAGAAGAAGGTGAACATTGCCATATGCTCCATTTGCCGAGCAAGTGTTAGTTGGGGTAAGCTTGGTACAATCTATGGTACTGGCCAAACAACCCATTTGAGAAACTACCACACAATCATCCAGAGTAGCAGCCAAAAAACTGCAAGTGTTGTTGGTGAAGTGGGTAAAAGGCTGATCAGGGAACCTGATCACGGTGGAAGGTGAAGAAGAGGAAGGCATTTTTGCTACGCAAAGCAGCCCTGTTCTCAGCAGTGCATTGGTATTCCCACATCAGCAACATCGCAATAGCACAAGACACAGGTCGAGACACCAAGGCAAGAGAGTACAGTGACTGCCCTCCTGAAACGCACAATGAGCCTACCAGCATCTGTTCCCAAGAAGTCACCTGTATCAGTGGCACCAGAAAAGAAAAAAGAAATCCAGGCTACTATTACTGCCATGTTTAGGAAGGAGGGGCAGGATGAATGTAACCACCCAATGGCACATGTGTACAATGCTAAGCTGGCTAGAATGTTAGCACTGGACCTCCTCCCTTTTTCTTTTGCGGAAGGGGTGGGTTTTCTTAAGTTTGTGGAAGCCATCTGCCCAAAATGGAAGGTTCCCACCTGGTCCTATTTCACCCGAGTTGCTGTACCAGCACTGTATCACGATGTGCTGGAATTGCTTGGACAAGCTTTGCAGCAGAGTGCTGTTCACACTATCTACCTGATGACGGGCATGTGGACCAGTTGCCAAGCCACTGATTAAATTTGCATCATGGCACACTGGATCTCTTTTGTTGGGGTTAGAGAAAAGATATCTGCAGGTGTAGACACTGCTGAGATTTTTAATGGCACTCAGAAACATGTGAAAGTAGCCATGTTCACCATTGAGGGCTTACCATTGGGTTTGTTGCCACGGACAATGGCAGTAATATAGTTAAGGTCATGGCCGATGGTGGATATTTCAGGGTCCTGTGTTTGGCGTACTGCATCAACATCATTTTACAGGACTTTCTCAAAAAGAGACCAAGTAAGCAACTTACTGTCCACCTGCAGAAGAATCTGCACCCAGTTCAGCCATTCATCTAAAGCCTGGAAGTAGCTGTGGGTCATTCAGATAGATAACAGAATACCAGTTAAAGCATTCATACAGAAGGTGCCAACATGTTGGAACTCAACTTATTACATGCTTGAATGTCTATTTGAGCAGTACAGACCTATAGATGAATATGTCATGCAAAGAGGGGATGCAACTGTGAAAGGCATGGTCATTGAGATGGACCAATGGGGCCTAGTCAAATGCCTGACAGAGATGCTGCTTCCTTTTATGTTTAGATTTCTTTTATTGGTTTCATTCAGGTAAACAACAGACACGGAACAAGCATATGTTGTTCATTCGGTGAATAGTCTATCTACGGGACTGCTATTAATAGAGATAAAACAGTAAACAAGTAAAACCCCCTCCCTCCCCTCCTCCTTCTCCCTCTATCAAAGCGAGTATCTGGCACCATGTCCTGCAGGGCACCACCCGGATCAAATGTTTTTAGTGAGTTGGGATTACTGTTGTGCATGCTCCTCTGTCTCGGTCCTTGGAGGTGGGTCTGCTAAGCGTAGCGTTCTAAAATATTTGGAACAGGTAAGTTCTGTAAACTCTGAGGTCAACAATTTTAGGAAAGGCTCCCACAGGTCATGGAAGGAGGCGGTTGGATCCGTAAGGGTTAATGAAATTTTGTCCATCCCAAGTATGCCCCATAACCCATGAGCCATCCCAGCCGGGTTGGGACTGTTTTAGTACCCGAGTGGGGCAGAATGTTTTTTAAAGCCTCCCCAATGCTAAGGCCATCTGCTTGCCTCTTCGCGCCCTGAGCGGGAAAGTGATCAGATTCAGAAGGCCTAAGAGAATGTAGACTGGAAAGCGGGGAATTTGGGTGTCAAAGTGGGAGTCGATATCATCTAATATGTTTCCAATAATCTTCTAAGGAAGGACATTCCCATAGCAGGTGAGTCAAGGTGCCCAACGAACCACAGCCTCTCCAGCACTGGGGGCTCTGTGTTGGGTTGCCCCTGTGGAGCCAGGGAGGGGTGAGATACCAATAGGTGACGAGATTCTTGGCTGTTTCAATATCTGCTGTGTTTCACGTCGTGTGTCGGGCTCTATAGTATATATCTGACCATTCTTTCGGTGTCAGTGATCTATCCAGTTCAGCCTCCCATCGCAGTTGAGCAAGTGACTTCCCACTGTCACGGGTTCGCTTTATGAATTTATATAGGTCAGATGTCAGGTGGGCATCTCTATGTCTCGAAAGTATCCACTTCTTGAAAGGTGTAAGATGTAGCTCGGCTCCCTTTCGCAACCCAGGGTGCATTTCCCAGTGATGGATCTGTGTATAGCGGTAACATTCCATCTGCGGGAGATCATGCTCCCTGCGAAGGTCAGAAAAGTCTATAGGGTCCATAGTATCAAAAAGGTGTCTGACAGAATGCTGGCTCTCCTTGGTCCAGTGTGTAAACTCTGATGCGTTTAGCCCTGTCGCAAAGCCTGGATTGTTCACTATGGGTGTGATGGTGGACGGGAAGGTCGAGAGGCCCCTGGAATCAGCAACCCTATCCAATGCTAAGAGGGTGGGATGGGTCACTTTAGAAAGATATAGGTTCCGTGGTCTGGCAGTTTTCGTAAGGAAGGGGATTCCCCAAAGGGGCTGTCTGGCGAGGGATCTGTCCATGAACAGCCAGTGCATCTCAGACTCTGGACAAGACCACTCAACCAGGGATCTCATCTGCACAGCCCACCAGTAGTGTTACAGTTTGGGGACTCCCAGACCTCCCTCTACAGGGTCCCTATAGGTTAATTCCCTACGCAGCCACAGTCTCTGGTCCCGCCGTATGAAGCGCTCTAGGTCCCTTTGTAGTGAGCATATGGTGCCCGGAGGGGGAACTAGTGGGAGTGTCTGGAATATGTATATTATATTAGGGATTACGGTTATTTTTATGGACGCTATCCTTCCCAACCACAACAGTGAGTGAGACCTCCACTTACGAGGGCAGTCCCTCACATGTTGTGTCAAGGTCATGTAGTTCAGCGAGGAGGTACCCTGAATGATGGCTGTGAGCCGGAGGCTCAGGTAAGGAACCACGTCTTTGGCCCAGTGGATGCCGTGAGACCGGTGAAGTAATCCCAAACTGTCGGGGCAAGGAGATAAAATTAGGGCTTGCGACTTATGCACATTGATCTTGAAACATGACACTTAAGCAAAAAGGTCCAGTTCCGCCAAAAAAACAGGTGGAGATTCCCTAGGCTTCTCCAGTGTGGCCACCACATCATCTGTGTACAGGCTAATTATGTGCTCCCCCCCCCTGAATTGCACCCCTGAGATTAAGAGATCGTCCCGTATCCACTGGGCCATGGGCTCCATATACAGAGCCAATAGGAGCGGTGACAGTGGGCACCCATGTCGCGTTCCTTGTTGGATCTGGAAAGTGTTTGAGATAAGCCCATTCACCCTCAATGAGGCGGTGGGATTGGAGTAGCTGCTGAGAATCCAATCAATAAAGTGCTGCCGGAGGCCAAAGTGAGCTAGAGTCTCCTTAAGATACGGCCAGTGCACCCTATCAAACGCTTTCTCAGCATCAACAGAGAAAATCATGCACTCAGCTGGAAAGCATTCTGATCTATCAACCAGGTGTAAGAGGCATATGTGTTGTCGGAGCATTGGCGTCCGGGGATAAAACCAGACTGATCGGGGTCTATGAGCATGGGTAGGTGGGGGGAGAGTCTTTGCACCAAGATCCCGGTGAAGATTTTTAGATCTACGTTAAGAAGGGAGATCGGGCACAAGGAAGAGCATTGTTGTGTATCCTTACCTGCCTTAGGAATCACCGTGACTAGTGCTTCCAGCATTGATAGCGGGTAAGGGTTGTTCGCCCCAATCGAGTTGTAAACTCTCAACAATAGCGGGGCCAAAAATGTACAAAAGGTTTTATAGAAGATGGAGGAGAAGCCATCAGGGCCTGGGGATTTATGCAATTTTAGATTAGATATAGCAGAAATTACCTTTTCCAGTTTGATCAGGGACTCGGGGTCTTCCGCTTGGCTTGGGACCAATTTGGCGGTGTTTGCCCCCTGTAAATATTGAGGTGGGCCTTCTGTCGGCAACATCTGGGCCCCATATAGAGATGCATAGAACTGCCAAAAGGTTTCGGCTACGCCCTGATCGGTATCCTGTTCCTGTCCTTGCTGATCAACAACTATGGAGATTTGGGACGACTGTCTTTGTGCCCGTAATCTATTGGCCAGGAGCCTCCCGCCTCTATCTCCCTTATATAGAAGGCGTGTCTGAGGTGAAGGGCAGTTTACCTGGCCCTATCAAAATCTAGAGCCGCCAACTGCACCCTCGCTGCCTTGAGCTGCCCCCAAACCCTAGGGGCGCTTGTCCTTTGGTGGATATGCTCTAGTTCAGCCACTTAGTTTGAAAGTTGCTGCCTGCTCCCTTTACATCTCTCCTGAACTTATTGTCTGCTGCAGAGATAGCTAAGAGTTCACCCCTGACCACCGCCTTCAGAGCTTGCCATACACCTGCTGTTGACATATCTGGAGTGTCATTAATGGTCGGATAATCAGTTATGGTTTGGGTGACCTGTTTAACTACAGAATGGCGTTGCAACATCGTCTCCCTGAGACGCCAGAAGAGGGGGGAGGCCTATAGTACTGCAGAGACAGGGATATATACACACAGCTGAATGATTGGACAGCGGGCATGGAAAGATCTCTGCCTTTTGTATCTGTTGTGTCAATGTGTCTGGCGTTAGTATATAATCTATGCGGGCGTAAGTTTTGTGGGAGTGCAAGTAGAATGTGTATTCTCTAGAAGACGGGTGGTGTAGACGCCACACATCCGTGATCCCGGCCTCAGTCAAGAGACGTCTCCCGCTCCCGGAAAGGGCCCCTGTCTGCCCCGTACACCAACAAGATAGGTCCAGTTCATTGTCAAAGGCCAGATTAAAGTCTCCCCCTAGTAGTAATGTGCTGTCCCGGGAACCAGACAGCTCCTGTATCGCCTCTCAGATAAACCCCTCCTGTCCATCATTGGGAACATAAACTGTGGCTATTGTGAGTGTATGCTGTCCCTACGTGCAGGTATATGCCAGAAGTCTGCCGTTAATCTCAGCCTGTTTAATGACTATTTTGCCCTAGAACCTAGGAGAGACGAGTATAGCTATCCCTGCCATTTTAATGGAGTGAGAGGAAAACAATTGGTGGGGAAATGCCCTGGATCGCAATCTATGGGTATCCTTTGACAGGAGATGCGTCTCCTCGAGGAGACAAATATGGGCTCCAGAGATTTCTAAGAAGGACAGGATTGATCGTCTCTTAATTGGGCTGTTAGCGCCCTATACATTAAGCGATAAGATTTTAAGTTCTGATGCCATGGTAATGAGTGTCAAGAGGTATATAAAAAACCTGTGCACTTGGGTCCACCCCCTCCCCAGGGCCCGCTGCTTCCATACCCATCCGGGTTGGCCAGTGGACGCCCTGGTACATGCACCTGTAAGTGCTTCTATATGTAGGAGATGGAGGAGAGCGCCCCAGTAACAGAACACACAAAACTAAATAACAACTTACGAAGTTCACAAATGTCCTGGGTGGTAAACCCCATGGTGAGGTGTGAGATGTTCAGCAGGAACCCCTACACCGCCCCCATCCCACCCGAGCCCCAGATTCACCAGAGGTGTCATTTACCAAAAGGTGAAAGGGTCATTCCCCTGTTGTCTGGGCATTGTGTCCTTCAATCTGCGGTGGCTGAGTCTACTTCCAGTGTTGTGATGACTGTTTTTCTTTCTTTGGCCATCGTCTCAGGGCCAGGGCAAAGGCGAAGTCGGAACCTTCCCACTCAATGCCGTCTTTCAGAGTCGCCACATTGCCTTCCTGTGGTCTCTTGCGTTGAGGCCTCCTCGTCGTCTTCAGGCATCTTGATGAGTGAGTTTCCTGTGAAGGGTTTTGGGAAACAGGATATAATGGCGCTCAGGCAGGTAAACGGTAGAATAGAGTAGGCAAATTGAAGAACAAAGGCTTCAAGGTGCAAACAGGTCAGGGGAAGACCCAAAACCCCTGTGAAGGTGTGGGCAAAAGCCCATGCCAAAATAGTATAAAGACAGGTCCTGTGCACACGTTTTATGATAAGTACGACATTTACAGTATAGTACAATGGTTCGACACTTGTTGTTCTGTGAATGATATTTTTAATTCAAGATGAGCGGAGATGATCGAAATAACGGTGAAACTTAAATGAATCCAAGGTCGAGAAACGGGTGTTCGGAATGGACGTAAAGTACATCGGGTCCCATGGGCGGGTTAAGCCGTGTTCCAAAGAAGCCTGGTGTAGGCGGGTGGAAAAGCAGGAATATCTTGCTGCCGGATTTTCACCCGCCTACACCAGGCTTCTTTGGAACACGGCTTAACCCGCCCGTGGGACCCGATGTACTTTACGTCCATTCCGATCACCTTGGATTCATTTAAGTTTCACCGTTATTTCGATCATCTCCGCTCACTCACTTTTAGCAGCCCTGAAGAGTCACAGGTTTTTCCTGATGACGAAACACGTGTCGGCTGGCACTCTTTGTATTGATGAACTCATCTTGAATTAAAAATATCATTCACAGAACAAGTGTCGAACCATTGTACTATACTGTAAATGTCGTACTTATCATAAAACGTGTGCACAGGACCTGTCTTTATCTTGATGAGTGACTCAGCTTCCTTTAGGGAGCGGATCTGGCGTAGCCTGCCGTTACATTTGAAAATTATTCTAAATGGGTTCCCCCAAGAATATGAGATATCTTTGGAACATAGAGAGGTTTTGACCAGTCTGAACTCCTTACGCTTCTGAAGAGTGAAGGCTGCTAGGTCCTGAAACAGAAGGGGTCTGAAAGATCTGAAATCTATGGGGTGTTTATCTCGTGCTTCCCGGAGGATCTGCTCTTTTGGCTGGAAGTCGTGGACACATGTTAAAATGTCCAGGGGAGGAGCAATCGACGGCCTCCTGGGCCCAACTCGATGGGTGCGGTCAAGTTTCATCTTTTGCTACGGAGGGGCTCCCAGTATATGGCGGAAGAGATCCTTCATGAAGGCCTCTATGTCTTGCACTTCAATGCCCTGTGGAACTGCCCGGATCCTTATGTTGTTCCGCCGAGAGTGGTTCTCACGTTCCTCCGCCTGACTTTGTAGGTCCAGTTGCTGATCTTGAAGGCGGAGGACCTCCTGCTGGAGTTGGTCAATCTCTTCATTCCTCGAGGAGGCCTGAGCTTTCAGCGTGTTGACGCTATCTCCAAATGAGTCGATGTCCTTGCGCAGCTCACGAAGTTCCAGGGATATTTCTTTCTTCATGGCTTGAAAGTCCCCTTTGAGCGAAGCAAATAGGGATTCGAGGAAGCCTCTTGTGACTGGGCCCTCAGCATCGCCCAGATCGTGCTCTGTGGTGTGCCCACTCGGAGACGGGCCACTTCTGCCCCCCCAGCACTAGTCTTGAGGAGAGGTCTTTAAGGGATCTATGTTTTTTGGTTTTGTTGGTTGCCATGGCTGAAGGGCCCTGCTTCCCCCCGTGTACAAGTCTTGGGCGTGTGGTCTGAAGAAGGCAGTGTGGTCTGCGTTGCGGCACCGCAGTCATACAGGAGGCACACCCCCTCTATACAGCACGTTCCCTATCCTGAGGCCAGTCCCCTCCAGACCACTACAGTAAGGCTCAAGACCCATGTGGGCTTCCCTCTCACTGTGTGCTTACAGTTCTGCAGGATGAAGTGGGGAGGGGGGGCTATCCGCTGCTCGCTCCGTTTCTTCAGCCCTTTCGGGCCGTCAGCCCCTGTATGCTGTCAGGCTCTGTTGTGGCATGCCTCTAGGCACACCGTGCAGTTTCTGTTGTAGCCCGGTGTTGCGCACCAAAGCACTCCCAGTCTCGCCAGGTAGCCCGGTATTGTCAACATCTATGGGGCCGGTCGCCAAAGTTTCGGGCCCCCACCGCCTCCCACGTCTGTGGAGACTGCATCGCTGTTGCTCACTCTCCTGTATCAGGGCCTAAATCTCTATTCCACTTCCCAACTGCCACTTGAGGCAACCACCATGAAGGATGGCCTCTGCTGCTGTCTGCCTCTGTTCTAGGATCCTCGGTTGGTGGCTGCAATCACCTGGAGGGGGGGCCAGGACACGTGGAGGTAAGGCCCCGCACACCCCCCTCAGATCCGCTCACCTGCACCAGGCCGAGCTGTTTCACGGGCTTTTGGGCGAGCCCAAAGGACCGGGGGTTGGGGTGCTCCTACTCGTGGGGGGAACCACCAGCTCCGGCAGGCCCGATCTGCTCCGCAGGTTCAGGCTCAGCACCAATCCGGCTGTCCGGTGTGAAGAAGCGGCTCCCCAGCTCCAGGCCACTCAGCCACCAGGATCTCGCTAGCAACTCCTCCCCGGCAGCGCAAGAGGCCCAAAAGCTTTAAACCATCCACGCATGCCCGTTCTCTGCTGCGTGTATCAGGTCCCAGTCACCGACTTCTCGCCCTCTCCAGGCTCAGACTGCCGCATGATCAAGCCCGGGGCTGAAGGTTGTATTTCTGCACCTTCCCGGTTCTGCTATCTGAAGTTATGAGGTTGGGGCCCAGGCGAAGGACCGGAGTAGTGAGCAGGCACGTCCTACTCAGCCGTCATCTTGGTGCGCTACTCATCCATGAGGGCCTCAAGGCCCTGAGGGGGAAGGGGGTCCGCAGGTTGCTTAGCCGAAGAGCAAGGTCTTGAGGGTCTTCCTGAAGACGTTCAGGGAGGGGGCGTGTCTGATTTCTGCCGTTAGCTCGTTCCAGGTCTTGGCTGTGATGTGCAAGAAGGATCTTCCGATTGCTCCGGCTCTGTGGATGCACGGGGTTTTCTCCAGTGCAAGGTTGGAGAATCGGAGGTTTCTTTTGGGTACATGGAAGTTGATTCTGTTGTTGAGGTATTTGTGCCCGATGTTGTGTAGCCATTTGTAGGTGTGGGTGAGGATTTTGAAAGTTACTCTTTTCTCCACGGGGAGCCAGTGGAGTTTTTGTAGGTGTTGGCTGATATGGGTGTGCTGGGGGATGTCGAGGACGAGTCTGGTGGCTGTGTTCTGTATTGTCTGTAGTTTGCGGGGCTAAAGGAGGTGTCTGCAATGTACACAGGTATGGAGGAATAAAATATACGCATGAGTTGGTGGAGTGTGTAATCCTTTGCTTATCTGTTAATGCAAGGGTGCAAAGAAACATTGTGTCATTCAAGCATTACATCTGTGCCACAATTCTTGATCCACAGAACAAATCATTACTGTCGTCTTTCATTTCTTTTTAAAACAGGGATGTTGCAAACTACAAAACATGGATAGCTGAGCAAGCCAGTGAGCTAGATAAAGAATGGCTGGGAATTCAATCAATTAATCAATCAGGGTTGGTAAAGCACAGCTACTCACCTGTGAGGGTCTCAAGGTGCTGGGCAGGGTGGCTTCATTGAATTAGAAACCCACTCCTCCAGGGCACAATTTCTGCGGGGCAGCCTTCAAGTTCTGAGCCGGAAGGCAGTGCTGTTGGCTCACAGCAGCCAAAGTCCACAACAAGAACACCATCAAGAACAGGAGCATGAGCCCTAAAATCTCAAAAAGAATGGTTTCTACTGGAAGGGCTTAAGTCCAGTGAAGAGGCAAAGGCAAAAGAGGTTGAGCAAGT
This sequence comes from Triturus cristatus, assembly GCF_964204655.1. Classification (NCBI taxonomy): domain Eukaryota; kingdom Metazoa; phylum Chordata; class Amphibia; order Caudata; family Salamandridae; genus Triturus; species Triturus cristatus. The sequence continues at coordinate 100,702,562 of NC_140586.1, read as the reverse complement.
TGGAGCACCAATGACCATTGAGTGGATGGTCTAGGCTCATCTTGATTAGGCCTGGGCGGTGAACTCTGCTCCATTCGCTGAGTTTTTTCCACTCCACAGATCTCATAAAGTACAGACAACTCTTCCCCGCTTGTGCTCACAACTGGAGAGTTGGCAAGCGTGAGCTGCCACTCAGGTAGAATTTCTACCCGAGTGGCAGGAAGATCAGCGTGAACGGCAGTGCGCGACGCACTCTGCCACTTGCAGAACTCCTCTGAGTTTTTTTGTCACTTCGCGGAGTTCTGTGTAGTGTAACTCCGCGAACTCCGCCTCAGCCTTATCTGGATGACCCAATAGAGGTCCACATTGATCAAATCCCACTGGTGTATTGGTATAGGAAAACGTGCCAATGGCCGGTGCTCAGCAGGCTGGCAATAAACGATCTGGCTTGCCTGGTAGCCAGTGTCTCAGCTGAGCATGTTTTCAGTGATGCTTGTGCCGTTGTCACAGTGAGAAGGACCAGTCTCTCGCCCCAAAACGTGGAGTGATTAACTATGATTAACATGAATCAACACTTTATACTACCAGATTACTCCGTACCTGAAGTACGACAGGAGTAAGATGAGGGAGACTCAGGTCATGGAAGAAGTGTGTTAGCTGACCTACTTCTGGGAAAACCACCTGAGATTGAGGATGAACTCTACATACCTGACTACTAAGCCTGAGCCAACAACCATAGAACTTTCAATCTCTTTCGATGATCTGCTTTGACGCCAAAATTAAAAAAAAAGATATAGTTAGGGGAACATTATTATAATTTTTTTTGTTTGTGTCTAGCCGACTAATGCAATCCCCGCCGTCTTAGACACATTTTATTGTCGTGCTTCAGTTGCACCAGTGGCAATGTGCAGTGAAGAACCTTTTTCCCTCAAGGGCATTGATATTTCTATCATTTCATAGTTTATTGAGCCGGTATGCCCCACCTGATTAGATTTACAAGACTAGCCAATGCCTGTTTGGTGAACTGAACAATGGATTAGCAATGTACCACAGTGACCTTGGCTGAATTTGAAGAGCAGGTAAATGGCATGCATTGCACACTGAATGATTGTTGTTTGTGAGCATGTTGAGATGATTCATGTGGTGGCAGGCAGTGAGACACTGGGTGTTTGTTTAACTGTAACTATTGTGCTTTAATGTATTTGTGATGATTTATAATGTTGGTGGTAGCCTAACGCCGGCTGATCATTTTTTTTCCTGATGGTGATTGTTTCCTTCTTCTTTGAGACTTAGTGAGATTTGTTCACCGGGTCCACTACTGCTTCACACTCCTCAAAGACCTGACCAGTTCCTTTACCTAACATAAACACACATCTATTCTACACATAAAATGGCTTAATGTTTCTCTTGTTGTGCATCAACAGCATTGTACTACAGCCGCAGGTTGATTGATTACATTTGAGTCAGAACTCAGGACTCAGTCGGTACGGAGTTGGACACCTTACTCGGAATCAGGAGGAGGATATAAGACTCAGAGCGTGAGTGACTAGACTACTTCAAGAACTGCCACCTGAAGAAGGAAGTTTTCAACTTCACTGAAACCAACAGATTTGGTGATGATTTTAAAGTGGCCTACCCAACTCTGTGGAATGGTGTTGAGAGCGGTGCACTGATTTACTTGATTTGGAAAATACAATGTTGCTGGGTATGTGTGCTCAGTGCTGTCTGGCTCAAATTTGAAACTAAGTGCTGGTCAGGTGAGGAGGCCTGTTGTTTTAGGTAACTGGAGACCAACATGTGTCATGATGAATGATCATCACATTATGCACGGTTAGGCTGCATTATTCTTATAATTTTTGTTGATGAATTCATGATCATGACAGTTGCGAGTATGATCAGCCCGAAACCGATAGTTACACGCGGCCACTTTTGTTTGGTTGCTGGGTATGGTAAAATTGCTCTCACCCAATTGTTCACACATCAGTCATAAAATGAGAGTCAAAAAAGGACTATTCTTCTCTTCTCTCTTGTGCTGCCTCTGATTCTTCTTGGTTCACTGCATATGGAGTTTACCTTGTCCTTCTTCTGTCCTTCTCCTTGATTCTACAATATAATTTTTTTTTACAATCTGGAGGCCTGCTCCATAATGGAAAAACACCATAACACTCACGCTTACCTTACCGGACCGCATCAGCCAGGCACCTAAGATTGATGGACAGTCTGTCAGGAAAACAATTGCGAGTGTCCTCATTTGCATACCTAAGCAGAAGACTCAGATTTGCCTATAATCTCCGGTGCTTGAGACAGCGTCCCATCTATGGCTGCTCTTGCGGACACTACTACTCTTTATCGCCCCTACACGTTTTAAGATGATCCAAGATGGCGGCCACCATTCAACTAGACACAAACGTTCTATCTTTCTTGCAAAGACCTCGAGCTGTAGTGTTCCTCCCGTGCACACACACTGTGAGCTGCGCAGTTCAACCGTCAAATGAGGTGGAAGAGCAGCGTTCTGCCTTCGCGCCTTCACTGAGGAGAAAAGACAAGTCTTTGTAATTCCCGATTTTTGACTTTGCCTTCACGGAGGGGTGTGCACACCAGGGGTATTCTCCATATTTGTAAAGATAGCGTTTCATCACTGAAGAACTCTAATTCTTCTTCGAGAGTCTAATCCTAAGAAGGAGTTTGTAGGACTATTCAAGTATAGTAAGGCTTAAGTATCTGATAGCTTACAGAGGAGGTAAAGTCTTGTTGTTTAAAGACTACAATTGTAAAACTGCCTGCTTATTAGAGAATACCTTGAACCTCTCCTAAACGTTTTCTATGTCAAGTCAATCAATACATCTATTTAGTTAACCAAAGAAGTTCTTCCGTTACTTGGACTTTTCAAATTCAGGAAATCAAAGTTTATTTACAAGATCATCTAATAGAGAGGGGCTAGTCTACTGGGACCTTAGGTAGATGAGAGATTGATAACAGTGAATCAGAGAATGAGAACTGTTGTGTGATGTCAGGAATATTTTGAAGTTTACTTTTAACTCTTTCTCCTGCAGGTTTGTCCAAACACTTACCAGGGTAAAAACACGTGCACACCACGCTTCCATAGACAATACCTCAAGAAGTGGAGGTCTGGCAGATTCCTGATCCTGGAGACGGTCTCTCTCTTATACCATTCCCCTTTCACCTCTGTAGGTGTTAGTGCGGACTATACGTCTGTACTAGCAACTGCGGTTGAGATTTGGGAGTTAGTCATCTGCTCCTGTGGAAGTCTGGCACCTAAGGTAAGAGTTTGACAGATTGAAGTGCCTCACTGAATTCCACCTGAGCAGAATGGCTGAGGGATTGGATGCCAATGCCCTGGCAATTCTTATAGAAAATATGCAAAAACAATTAACCCTTACTATGGACGAAAACACAGAATTAAGGGAAGAAATAAAAAGATCTAAGGCAGAGAGTCAACAGCTGATACAGAAATTAAATGTCCTTACCTCTGGACCTTCCTCACAGACACGAGGAGCTGAAGAAAACATTTCCCTACCCCAGCCACACAAGTCACACATTCAATTTCCCCAATCATTCCCCTTGCACCTCCTGAACCCTTTAATGGGGACCCCCACAAGGCGCAGATATTCTTAACCCAATGCTCATTACACTTACTTTGTAGACCAGTCATCCCCTCACCTAACTGTTTCTTTCGATATAACTTTTGGAAAAAATAAATTGAAGGAAATCTCCGTTATGATTGATTCTGGGGCAACTGGAAATTTCTGTGACATACAGTATGCTAAAAGAATAGGAATAAACTTTGTAAAAAAAAAAAATATCACAGAACCCGTCCAGACAGTGGATGGTACGAATTTGTCCTCCGGCCCCATCACTGATGAAACAGAACTCATAGAAATGAAGGATCATCATGGACATCGAGAAAAAGTTTCCTTCAGCCTCATCAATGCACCTCAATTTCAACTGAGTTTGGGTTTGCCATGGTTGACAGAGCACAATCCAGAAATAAACTGGGAGAGAAGAATAGTACAATTGAATTCATTTAAAAAATATATATAATTTTATTGAATAAGAAAAAGAAAAAACTATTTCTCTTTCCAACCACATTTTTTAATATATCCCCATGCCCATGCCCTCCCCCACCCATACAAATTCAGTGTGGGTTTTGTTATACATCTACAAATTCTTGCTCATACATTATCATGGAGTATAGCAGCAACCTCCATGTCTCATAGTACACTTAAGGCTAGTAGCCTTCAAATCCCACCTTGCATTAGCTTAGCCATCAACCAACCATTAAGTGCATGTGCATAGCATTATCTAAATTCAGTTCCCGTTCCCACTACAATCTCTTTAAAGAGTACCACATAGGCATTGCACAAACCTAATTGTTGCACACTATCAGCAAATTTTAAAGGCAGCTTTGAAAAGTGTGACACCGCCAAAGACCTTGGTTAAAGGCATAAATAAAGAAACTAAAATATTTATTATTCTAGAAAACAAAGTATAAATCCCACCGCTTCCACCCACCTTAACCAGTAACTAGCCCACCTCTCTCCCCAAACAAATAAAATATCCCCATCCCAACAATTGTCTGACAAAATTTAAAAAAAGTCCAGAAACCCTGATCCCAACTCCGACATCCCCATCCTCCCCAGCCACAACAACAAACAAGTCCCAACCACCAAATTAAAAGTTAAAAAAGGGGCGGAGTGAACTAGACACATTGTAGGATCTCCTCGAGGTGCCCGTCCACTCTGCTTTGCCGGGCCTCAATGTGCACCAGCTTTGACAGGACGCGGCGCATTAGGGATGCGACTGAGGGGGGCAGCTGTGTGGTTGGTTGGATGGCAGGCAGCTACCTGCAAACTGCGGCACCCTTATTGTGGTTTGGAACCTGGAGATGATGGGGCATGGCTGGGGCCCTGGGCCGCTGCCTCCTCCTTCTTCTGCTCCTTGGCCACCAGCCACTGGTACTCGGCCCATTTCGCCTCCAACTTCTGCTGCAGCAGCCAGGCTGCTACACCCTGGTGTAATGGATAATATTGTTTACCAGGAGTAGGTGAACCCCTTCAGTGCCATGCCCTTTCCCCCTCCTGTGCCGGGCGTTGCACTAGTGGGTGGGGTTCATGACGAGATAGTCTCGTCATGGGCACAGTGCAACCGTGCTCCATGACGAGACTATCTCGTCATGGGCACTGAAGAGGTTAAAAGAAAAAAGACAAATTATAAACAATGCTCTGCCACTCTGTGACAAAAAAAATTTGTTAAAATAATGTAGTGGGTACCCCATTAACAGTATATTATTGATGGTCCCCTAGGGCCATTAGATTTGATGTGATTAGAGTCACAGCCCCCATTACCCACTCCCATAAATCTCAAGGCAAATAAGCTCTAACTGTCTGAATGGCATTAAGGCTGAACAAACACGGCAACACACCAGTTTTAGAAAACTGCTGTTTTTTTTCTTTTGAAGGATTTCCTAGTAAAGTGTTTCAATAGTTTGCTTCACGAATTAGACCCATTTACTAAAGGACGATTTAGTTTTAGCTACAATAATGATTCTGGTATGATCAGACAACTTGAATTTTCATTTAGCACCTCTAGTTTGACCTTTTCATTCGCATATTTTTCATAGGCGATCAGTCCAATACAAACTGTTCAAAGTGATTGGACCTTTGTTTCTGCGAGGTTTGAGAAGCCTATTGGATCTTAGGTCAAGTTATTTAGATTTTCTCTTAATAGCTGTTCATACAAGCAGTCAACAAGTATTGCAAAACAAGAACCCTTGTGTTGCTATGTGCATGTTAATTTTGTTATCACCTCAGGCCTATTTAACCTTTAACTTCCTCAGCTATACCCTACATACTTTGGAGCAAGTAGACAATGGGAAAAGCGATGTACTGCAGTTCAGTCAGTGGAAAGAGGAAGGACCAGGATATAGCTTTGGCAAGTTCGCCTATCTCATCCACAGAAGTTAATCAAATTACATTACCTATTCAGCATTGCATTGTTCTTCTAGTATTCTTAATCTCCACTCTAGGTTTTGATATGCACATTTAAGTTTTACATTTTCTCATCCACTCTTTTGCTATAGAAAACTAGTCATCATTATCCAATCAATCCATCCATCCATCCATCCATCCATCCAAACATAGCTACAAACAAACCTTTCACCAACCTCCATTTACCCAGCCATGCATCTTTGCTTTCATCCTTTCACCCATTCCATTCACCCATCCTGCTTTGCCTTACCCACCCAAGAATTCCTTTCAACCATCCTTCACCCAGCCATTCATATGATCAATCATCACTCACCTTTATGCATCCTCCTTTCACACTCGTATCCTTTCACTCATATATTACATACATGTCCTTTCTCCTTCCATCCTGCTTGGTCTTTCCCATCAACCCAACTTTCTTACAGTTCATTTATGAATCTTTGTCTGCTGAGTTTCAGAGAGAAGAGGACATAACTAACTACTTACGGAGGCACCTCCAGCCCCCTCACCCACCTGTGCCCCAGTGGTGGTACTCGCTGCGGTATCCCATTTGCCCCTGCATGCTGATGGAAGAAATAAATAAAAAAAATAAAAAAAGTTTAGTGGTACAGTTAACCACCCCCCCCAAATTTGTGCCTGGGAGAGGCAAACGGAGTAACATTTGATTTAACGTTTATAAATCAGATCTTCTCTCCTATTACTACTGTGGACCTATTCCTTAATTTCCCAACCCTATTCCAAATTTCCTAAACTATATTGGAACTCTTAATAAAATCCAATGATTAATCTTTTCTTCTCATCTTATTCTCGATCTCTAATCCTTTGACGGGTCACCTCAGTGTTCATAAATGCTGATGCATGCATAGTTGCTAGTTACTTACTACACATCACTGGCAAATCGCTTAAGGTTGGGAGTTGGGACTGTACGAGCTACAAAAAATAAAGCCACAGAGAAGAAAGCACTAGCTCACTAATACCAATAACTACTACTATCTCAGAGAAAGCGCAGAGGAGTCTCTGCATTACTTCTTAAATGAACAGACCAAGCAAACGCCAACGACGCAAGTAGGATTAGGTAGCGCAGCCGACCACCAGTCTACTCTACGGTGATCAGATCACATAATATTTGTAACATAAACTTAACTTGCCTGAGTGTGAGCAGCATGCTTGCTTTTTCGGGAAAAAATATTATCATAGATAGAACATAATAAATAAATAATTATTACTCACCAAGCCCCACAACCTCCACCACCACCAGGTCTAACAGATCCTGGACCCGCTCCAGGGTGTCTGCCCACCGGGGCATCAGCTCTTTTTGGGGGGGCCGGATCACCGAACAGTGACGAACAGCCCAGTGCACCTTCTCCCAATGTTGACTCCGCTCCCAGAGGGCATAGCCACTACAAGGCCTGCTGCTAGGGTGAAGGGGAGGTGGCGCTGCACATAAAAAGCCAGTGCTGCCACCTTAACCTGGGAAACACTGTTTACATCGCATGCGCTACAACGCATGCCATTACAACGCGGTCGTTACAACGACCGCGTTGTTACAATGCAAGCCATTACATTGCAAGTAATATCTCTGACTTGCTGTAGGGGGCGCATTAAACTATGGAATAGTATAATTTACTATTCCAACACCTTCCCTACTGTTGCACACGCTGGAGTTGGAATAGTAAATTATACTATTCCTAAATCCAGCGCGCCCCCTACAGCAAGTCGTAGAAATAACTTGCGATGTAATGGTTTACGTTGTAACGACCGCGTCGTAATCACATTGCTTGTAGCGCATATGATGTAACATCGCATATTCCCTTCACCTTAGTGAAAAGAGAGGAGGCTGCACCCCTTTTTGTGTGGCCTACCGCAAGGTAGGCAGCTGTGGCTGGTGGTTCGGTGAGGGGCCTGTTGCTTCCGTTCCCCTGCTCTGCATTGGTGCTGGAAAAGAAGAAAGAAGAAGAATGAAAAATAATGAAGGAAGGAAAAAGAAAGTAAAGTGAAAAATAAAGGACAAAAAGTCACACAAAAAACACAACAAAATTAGAAATAAATGTAAAATACAAAAACAAAAAAAGTCACAGGGTAAGGATATAATAAAAAATGAGGGGTAGATAGGTTTTAGAGGTGTAGGATTAAGAAGATTTAGGAGATTTAAAAGTAGGCCCAGCACCATAAGCACAGCAAAACCCAAGAGGGTCGTGCTCATGCGAACCGCATGGTGCCGTTCGTGTTGGTTTCTGCAGCGAGAACGAACTCTGCATTACGCATGCCAGAAAACGTCACGTGAAGGGGAGCGGCAAGAAACTCCGTCTGATAGAAGGCCTTTTTTCTTTCCGCCAGGATCCAGCAAGTCAGGCTCCCACCATACACTTCCGAACCCAAGAACCTCATCTAGAGAGTCCCTCAAGGATCATCACTGAGCCAAACCCTCTTTGGGGTGTGCCGAGTATCACGTGACGTCACACAGCTCCCTCGGCTGTGCGCTTGTTTTCAAGACCAAGTGAGACCTGCTTCCTGGATGCGCTGCTCTCCTCTTCTTACTGCTGGCCCTGCTGGTGCTCCCTCGGCCCCCTACGCAGTATCCAAGCCTGCCGCCGCCTCTACTTCACCGTGCGGCCTGGAAGCGGCCAGAACTACAGTTCCCAGGTGCCCCGGCGCTCTTTGACGCAACCTACGCGCCCGGAGGCGCATTTAAGATCGGTGCTCCCTCGGTGGAGCGGGAAGTTTGAAATTAAATCTTTGCAGACCAAGTGAGACCTGCTTCCTGGATGCGCTGCTCTCCTCTTCTTACTGCTGGCCCTGCTGGTGCTCCCTCGGCCCCCTACGCAGTATCCAAGCCTGCCGCCGCCGCTACTTCACCGTGCGGCCTGGAAGCGGCCAGAACTACAGTTCCCAGGTGCCCCGGCGCTCTTTGACGCAACCTACGCGCCCAGAGGCGCATTTAAGATCGGCGCTCCCTCCGCGTCGCGGGACGCACGCGGGCGGGCGCCGGGCTAAGCCCGGGCAAAGGGCGGGCCCTCTGTAGCCCTCAGGAGCCGAAGGAGGCCGGGCCGGGCTCACCCCCTTGACTTTTCTACGTGCTGTTCTTAAAGAATCTGGTTTGTTTTTTATTGTTGGGTTGTGTTCATATCCTTTCATTTCCGCTGTATTTATTTTTATAGTGGTGTACGATATTAAGTTATATCGATATGGCTGATTGTACTAATAGGGGTACTCTTGATGGTTATCTATTTAAAGTTACCCCGAGTTCAGATCGTGAAACTACACTTGCAGAATTAAGAGTGAGGCGTCGTAATCTATTGAACTCATTAAAAGTACGCCTCTACTCACGACCCCTCAGTATGTGGTAACTTCTCCAGATATGAGTGGCCTCTCCTTTAAAGAGACTCCACTCCCTTCTGGTAATAATGATTCCATCGTATTGTCCCAAAATGTACATTCTGCTGAGACACTGAGTGATTTATCCCCTATGGTTTTAACCACACTCCCTAGTCAAATTGTCGAGCCAGTTGTTTCTAATGGGTCATCACTACAAGCTATCACTACTTGGGAATTAACATATTTTTATCCCAGAACTCAGATAGTTCCCAATACTAATTTTGGGGCTCCACTTTTTAATCAATCTAACCCTCCTATTCCGCTCAGAAATCGATATGAGGTACTAGCAAACCTCGAAGACGTGGATTGACTTAATAGCCCTAAGGCTTCCTCCTTGGTCCTTGGTAAGTCATCTCCTGACACAATTTTAGCCTCTAGTGACCTAAGAAAGCCAGTATCACAAGCAAGCACAGATACCTGTAATGGTTACTTCCCTGCCCGAGATCTTTTATTATCTGTTGACAGCTTGGCTGGCATCAAGGCTATCACGGGGAACCTACTCTCCTGGAATATAGCTGGATTGTCCTCTAAATTGGATTCTGAGGATTGGATATTTTTTGTCAACAGTTTTGATTTGTGCATAATCCAGGAGACTTGGTTATGTGAACCATCTTTTGTACAGGGATATTTGAATTATTCGGTACCTGCACTAAAAGGACCCAGGGGGAGACCAATGGGGGGCTTAACTATATGTGTCCGTCAGAATCTAAAACTATCCATTAAAGTTGTAGAAACTAATAATCAAGATATCCAACTAATTAAAGTGAACCTAGAAAAACTAGGTATGTTGGATATTTATAACATCTATGTTCGGAGTAATAGGGGGGGAGGTCAGAGACTCTACCAGCTTTGAGCTGTCTTCTTGATACCCACTCTTCAAATAACAACATTGTCATTGCGGGCGATTTTAATAGAACATTCGAGCCATTAGTCAATGAAGACGATCTTTTTGGGGAGGAAGAGGATTGTCAATGGGGAGTCCCTAAATTAGAGCTCAATGCGGTTGTGCGCTGGACCAATGATGTCATTGCCCTAAATTCCCTCTGTTATGAGAAGGGCTTAAGAGCTCTGAACGGAAGGACTAGTAGTGACAGGAACGGGGCCAGTACATTTGATAATGGGCGCCATAATAGTAGAATTGACTACGTTTTATGCAGCCTTAGATTGTGGTCCTCAATATGCGACATGGAGGTTGTCGGGAGAATTGAGAGTGATCATAATCCCTTGTGTACAACACATAAATGGTGGTCCCATACTAACCAGCCCGATGGCTCCTCTGAGTTGGTTCCTCCCCCGATCGTTCTGACTAATGACCTGCGCAGATTAAAGTGGGAAAAGATAGCAACCAATCACCAAGCTATTGCTGAAATATCTGACCAGGTTGATCAAGCAATATTGGCAATTGAGCTTTCTAACTCACGTGACACTGGTTTAGATAAGGTAGAAGGAATACATAATACCCTCTTCTGCACAATCAAAGATTATTTTCTTAAACTGGTAAAAAAACAATGGAGCTAGAGCCCCCAAACCTACCAAGTGGTACAACAAACAGTGTAGAAATGCACGTCTAACCTTGGGTAATGCCATTAAGGGCGGTCAATCTTCTGTAATCCAATTAGCTAGAAGGGATTACAGAATTAGCATATCTAAGGCTTAGAAAGCATGGGACGAGCACCATTGGTCTGAGCTAAGGGTAGCCAGCAATAAAAGGGACTCCCGCTTGTTCTGGCACATTGTTAGGTGGGGAAAATCTGGTTTTCCAGAGACCCCGTACAATAATGTGCCGGAAGAAGAATGGGTAACATTTTTCAGAGCGCAGTATGCTGACCCAAACAGTTCCAGCTCGGGCCCAGAAATTAGAGCAGAACAAATCCAGGAAACTTCTTTTAGTATCTCTGAAATTACGACGGCCCTTGGCTCAGTGGCTTGTGGACGTGCTCCTGGTCTTGACGGAGTGCCAGCGGACTTATTTATTAATGACAAAGAACGCTGGAGCAAGTACATTCATCTTCTCTTGAATGCTATTGCTCTGGGCGCATCGGTACCCACATCTTGGCAGGGCGCAGTAATTATACCCATTTTTAAGAAAGGCGACCGGTCCCTGCTGGGTAACTATAGGCCAATAAGCCTTATAGATACTATCCAAAAAGTCGTGGGGCGTGTGATCGTTAACAGGCTCCTGGATTGGGCGGAGGAGTTTAATGCTCTTTCACCCTTCCAGGCAGGCTTTCGCCGCTCCACTAGCACGGTGGACCAGGTCTTTCGATTTACATTGTTACAGTGGAAGACCGTAGTGCTGGGCGAGGGAAGTTTGTATGCGGCTTTTGTCGATCTGAGGGCCGCTTTTGATCTTGTCCCTCGTTCTATGTTATGGTCGGTTCTCAAAAAGCAGGGACTCCCAAACGAATTATTATCCCTCATAATGAGACTCCACGAATCTAATTACGCTAGAATTCAGTGGGGGGGGATGGGTTCCGTGCTTTTTACACTGTACATTAACGATGTAGTAGGCCGGATGCTCTCAGCACAAGTGGATGCCCCTTTTTTAGCAGGGATTAAAATCCCTATTTTAATGTTTGCAGATGATACGCTCATCCTATCGAAAACCCCTAGCGGTTTACAGCACGCCCTGTCTATTTTTGATCAATTCTGCGGGGAGTATGGCCTAGAGGTTAATACAGCCAAAAGTAAACTTATGATCTTTAACCCCCACCGTAGTTTTAAATCTAAAATTACTTTGAATAACCGCCCGCTAGAGGTAGTGAAAACTTTTACATACCTAGGTATACATATATCTAAAGAGAAGAGCTGGCGGCATCATATTGATCTTGCAACACTTAGACACAGGCAATTGTCAGGTGCTATCTCTACAGAGCACAGAAAATCTTTAACTAAACCTGTTAAACCTGCCCTCCAGATTTATGAAGCAAAGGCTATTGGCTCTGCGCTTTATGGCGCCGAGCTTTGGGGCTTTGAAAAGGTGGCTGCACTTCAATCCTCGGAGAATAAATTTCTCAGGGCTATAACTGGTGTTCCTAAAAGCACCCCTTTGTTGCCCTTAAAATATGATTTGGGTAGAAGAGCAGTTACAGACTTAGTTAAACTTCGTCCGATTATTTATTGGCAAAGGCTTTGGACTACTCCTGTGCTACATCATTACGCCGAGGGTTTTTTAGATATTATAAGATCTGATACATACCACAAAATTGGATGGCTGAAATCATTAAAGATATCCTTGATTGACCTGGGTATGTCTTCACTTTGGGAAGACCCTACGAGAGCAATCTTCCCATCTAAAAGTATTTTAAAGATCACCTACTGGGAGATGGTTACCTCCCGACACTGGAGAAGCTCCAGTGCTGGTTCAATGTCTGGTGAATTTCTGGAGGCTAAAATGTACCCCTGTTTAGAATCTTACTGGGACACTATAACCAGGCCAGGTGAAAGGAAGCTTCTCTTCCAACTCCGAGCAGGTGCACTTCCCCTTAAATTTTTGACAGCTAGGTGGGAAGGTGGATCTTGTGACACCTGCCCTGTTTGTGGTATTACCAAAGAAACCATCGGTCACTTTTTATTCTCCTGTCAACCCTATGCGATGCCAAGACGTATCTGGTTGTCCCCAATGTGCAAAAATCTTGGGACAGATAGTAGCACTGTGGCTCTGCGCATTATATGCACCAGCACTTTGACATGGGTTTCAGTAGCCACCACAAAGTATTTGGGTTGGGCGTGGTCAATTAGAAGGAGATTGCTAGTTACTTAACTACTCTCTTATTTATGACAGAGACTGCTAGCCATTTGACTATTCTCTGTTATGTTTTATCTCTGTATTTTTATCTGTATGCCATTTTTTAAACTATTTAAATTATGCATCTTGTCATTTTCTTGCCAATATAAATAGAACAGTACATATATATATAGGATCAATAATTTGAGTCAAAAAATTTTCTCTTGAAGTGTGGTTTGCACTTTGTTGCTAATGATTGAAATTTAATCTTATTTTAAAATTGTTGTATGTATTCGTTTTATATTGATTTTGTTTTTCTGCTTTTATGAATGAAATTCGAATAAAGCATACTTTGACTTGACTTGACTTGACAAACCCTCTTTATTGTTTCCAAGGCGCCACTTGCCTAGTTCATAAGATCCCACAGAATCAAAATTATCTCCTAACCAGACGACACGCAGATCATCCTCTCCCTCAAAGACAACAACCACACCACCAGGACCAACTTCACTACCTACATGCCAAACGTAGCAAACTGGATGAAACAGAACTGCTTAAAACTCATCAGGATAAAACAGTAGTCCTGATCTTCAGGAACAAAGCTTTTCATGGAACTCTTAATGGTGGCCAACACACCTGGGGCACACACCCACCCCCACTGACCACACCAAAAACCTCAGCATCATCTTGGACGACAGACTCACGATGGCCAAACAAGCAAACTCTGTCACTTGCCCCTGTTTCTTCATTCTACGTCTGCTCCACAAAATATTCCTATGGCTCCCCACTGACACCAGAAGCATGGTCACCCTGGGCCCTCATCACGAGCAGACTAGACTATGACATTTCTGCGCCGGCATTATGAATCAACTCACACAAACACCGCCGCCTGACTAATCTTCAACATCCCTCACAGTGCACATAGCATGCCTCACCTCAGAGAGCTACACTGGCTACCAATCCAGAAGCAATGCCAATTCAAACTGCTCACCCACACATGAAAAGCCACCCACAAGGTTGGAGTTGCCTTCCCCAACCACCATCTCAACTTCCACCAACCCACCAGGCAACTGCACTCAGCACACTCCAGTTCACACAAAATCCCTGCATCTGCAGGAGCAAACCAGAGGGACACTCCTCCTACATTCCCGCCATATCCCAGAACGACCTTCCACATCAGGACCTCCCCATCCCTACTTGAGTTTCGCAAGAAACTAAATACCTGGCTATTCAACAGGGAGTTCGATCGGCCTACTCATCTACTCCAGTGCCTGGATACTCTGTAGATACATGTGTCTCCTTTTGCATAATAAGGTCTGGGCTATGCCTGTATAAGAACAGGGGCACCACTCATCTTTTCTGTTTCTTGCCCAGCCCTTTCATGTTCCATGAGAGGACTGGGAGAATTTCCCCTATGTCCCAGTCTATTATGCATCCTTATTGTAGTGATATCAGGAACCAATCGGAAATTGCAGAACCACTATTTTATTATCCTCTCACAAATCAATCACTTCCCATTATCAGAACGGTCCACAGGGGCTGCAGCGTTCTGGTTTGTGATGGTCCCACTTTTCCTACCACCAGAACCAAGTTCTCTAGGGGACGAAACCTTCTGTAAACGTACAGGACACTGGCTACATGAATGTACTTCCTCCTTACAATATGCACACTGATTCTGCCCCAAAGGTGTCGTCGAAGGATGCCTAGTACGTGGGAGTTGTCGTGCAAGACCTCCCCGTCCTCTGGTGTTACCCCGATATGCCTGCTGCAACAAAACCTTCACCTTTAAATCCTTATTTTTTTTAATCATTTTTACCTTTTTCTTCCTTATCCCGGTGCTCATAATACTGGGCCATATTTAAAATAACAGAGGGAGAAGACATAGACCAAGTGCTTTCAGACGCCTGCAGACGAGACATTATTTCAGGAAGGAGGTTGATGACAAACCTGTCAACAAACAAACTGACTCCCGCTTCCGTGGACATATCCTGCCCACTGTAATCCAAAAACGTATCTTCAAACCTAGTAAAGAAATCAGACACACTCTCATCGTTCTTCTGTCGACAAGCAGTCAATCTATCCCAACTTACCTTCTTAGATGGAATAAGTGTATGAATATATGAATAATACGACCAGGCAAAGCTAGTATCTCAGCACGGGGTTTGTCTCCTGGCTTCCTTTCCCAGTCCCATCCCTTAATCACATCTCATGTTCCACCCAACTCGGTGACATGATCCTGAGTATGCACCTGCCACCAAATATCAACTGCAACAAGAAGACCAAAGAACATTTTCATATCAGCAAGAGTCATTATAGTCGAAGAGGCAGCGTCTGTCAGTTCTTTGTAATAAGCAGTAGTGTTTTTTCTAAGATCGGGCAAAGAAGCCTTAAGGGCTTAAACCTCACTCCTTTTCCAGAGTATAAACCCATTGCTCCTGGAAGCGGGCAGCCAGGGCCGGTCTAGTGACCGTACCACGCTGATCCGTCAACTCAGGTATTTCTGGATGTTAAATTGGGTGGACTTCACGCATAGTACTGGGCAATTTGAGTAGGACTCTTGTCATACAATCGGCGTTTATAAGAGACTATGGTGGAAATATTACCAAGCACTTGTTCTGGCACTAAGTCAGTAACATAAACACGGTCTCTAATATCAAATAATACTTGGGGAGCCTCCGATTAATGTGTGTGTGCCAAAGGTCAATCAAAGTAGCAGAAATGTGTTGAAGAACATGCTGCTGTAGAAAAGGTTAGAAATCACGTACAACCTGCCAAATATCCTTGATACTATAAACTGCGATACCCTCTTCTTATCTTTTCCTACCACAGATCGCACCAACGGGCCTGTTCTTTCCGTAAATCTCGCCAAATCCCTGCCTTCATAACCATGTACAAGTGTGTCAGTACTCAAAAACCATGGAGGATGAATAACCATAGCAGGAATAAAAGGAGTAGTAGGTAGAACTGCAGTCAATGATTGCACCGGAGAAGAAATAACAGAGGGCACAGGAGTTGGAACAGTAGATGTAACAGATGTCACGGTCGTCAAAGATGGCGAAGGGAGAGAAAGAGTAGGGGGCACAGTAACTGGAACTGTGGGTATAACGGCCGTAGAAATTGGGGCAGCTGAGGCAGGCGGCTGCAGCTGGAGAGGAACAATGGGATATATAATCATTATCAAATAGCTTTATTTCGATATACAGTATCTCAAAAGCTTATCCATTGTTACAACCATTAAATGCTTACAAAAGATATAAAACATCAGTTTAAAAATATAAAATACAAGATATAAAATACAACCATCATTAGGCTCATCAAATTCTAGAAACCCTCGATGTCGGGATATATACTTTGCGTGGCATAAGAAGGTGGGGGTCGAGTATTTAACAACTCTTCCATGAAAGTATCTTATTCCTCCATGGCCACATAAGATTTATCAATATGCGACCGAAATCTCCTATCTTCACATTCTATTCCTGTCTCCTGTTTTTCTTTATCATATGCTACAACTTTCTGTGTAAGTGTTTGCATCCTCCCTCTCGGTGCTTCTTTCTCCATTTTTAACCACCTTTGCTTGGCCTCTTTCTGTCAAGTCCGAAGGGAATCAAACATCGACAGTCTACTACATCTCTTAAACAAATGTTCCTGGAGAAATCCAATCTTCTGTTCAACAAAGGAGCCTGTCAGAGGTCACTGCAACTCGGCATTGTCTCTCGTATATTTGATTCATAATGTAATAAACATAATAAGGCCAAGGCCAGGTTTCACATACATATCAAAATCAGGGCTGCCTTCAGGAGGTGCCGGATGGGCTTCTTCCAACCGGACATCTGCAGAACAACGACGACAACACAAACTCCAAATTTTACTGAAACCAGGCATTGCAAAAGAAAGACGCAGCTATTAGACACAATCTGGTAGTTGACTGGTGCCCACAGATACGTCCAGACAAGCGTGTATCGGGTTCTAGTCAATTGTTTATTTTACGGATGTGTCATAGTCTATGACAAATTATACTGTCAATTGTTTTTCTCTCGGGGGTGATTGTGAGGATAAATTCCTTATCATTTTTGCAAGGGACAGTGTATGAATGTGCCTTCTTGAACACGTCTTATACAGTATGCTTCTGACTATATTTGGTTTTTAATGTTTTTATTATGTATTTTTAAAATGATTTGTAAATAAACTTTTTAAAAAATCTTTTCATATTGACTTTGATCTTAGACTTTGATTTTTGGTTTATTGTTTGGGCTTTATTCCTTTGTTTGTCTTTTCTATTGCATGCTCTTACTTATATACAACTTGCTGGGGATTGGATGCGATATTGTATGTATGAGTCGGTATAAGCAACAAAGGAATAATTTAACTTTCATTGTAAAAGAAAAAACAGGATTGTTATTTTTACCTGGCAAAGTATTTGCAAACACTTTTCACCAAAAAAGTCCTTAGACCGTAACAAACTCAAACCACACTGGTACAATATCCACATAGAACCGAAACAGACTCACCTGATATCAGAAGTAAAAACAAACCAGTTCTCCACTGCTGAGTCAGATCAAGGGTTTCGCCATTCTGGACTCCAGTCGGGATGACCGGTGGGCGAGGCACCCTCCGGTGGGACAAAGGCCACAGCTGTGATAAACAGAGTTCTTCATGCAGGGATCCCTGAGCCGTCCAACCGACCTGATGATGTCCTCGTTCTCCCCTCCGTCCATGGAAAGGGGATGGGTCAACAACCTGAAGGAGTCCCTGTTCGGGTGCCAATTGAAGGAAGTGACCCGCTTAGGGCCACCCAAGTCACCACTGACCTCCTCTCAGCCTTCCTTACCAAATGAAGAGTTGGTCAGACAGTGGAGAATACAAACCAATAACTGTTTATTCATATACACTCAGAGTGGAGCCCCATCTGCACAATCGCTATGAGTCCTACAGAGGGAACTAAAAACAGCAAGCATAGAGATACCATATGTACGTTTCATGCCCACGCAAAGACATGCCCACAGTGGAATTTTCCAGACAGATGTAACTGAACAGTGAAATACAAAAAAAAGTTTTCAGTTCTCGTATCTTGCACAACCTAACATAGTCCAAGGTCGTTTTACCCTGGGCCCGCAACTAGACAAGTGGGAGAGGGCCTCTATCTACGGAGAAAGCTATGCGCTGACACAAACAGTTTACACGTTACTGAAACACAACTTGACATTTCAGAAACAAAACTTAGCAGAAGGGATTTCTCAGAAATGAACAAGATCAGTTTTGAACAGCCTAAAATGGTGCCTGCAAAGAAAAAGGTGCAGCGTATGCTTACTAAAACATGTCATTGCATGAGCATTTACGTGCCTAATCTAACAAACACTGTCTCGAGACAGTGCAGATGGGGCCCCACTTTGAGTGTATATGAATAAACAGTTATTGCTATATATTCTCCACTGCCTTCTCGACTCTTCATTTGTTACGGAACGCTGAGAGGTGGTCAGTGGTGACCCGAGTGGCCCTTTGCGGGTCACTTCCTTTAATTGGTGCCTGAACAGGGACTCCTTCAGGTCATGAACCTTCCATTTTCCACAAACGGAAGGTAGGACGAGGACATCACCAGATCAGACTGACGGCTCAGTGATACCTGCACCAAGAGCTTTGTTTCTCGCAGCTGCTGCCTCTGTCTCACAGGAGAATGCCTCGCCCAGTGGTCATCCCGACTGGGGTTCTGAAAGGCAAAACCCCTGATCTGACTGTTTGGTCCGAAGAGTCTGTAGTGGAGAATGAGTTTATTTGTATCTCTGATATCAGGTGAGTCTGTTTTGGTTCTATGTGGATGTGGTACTACTGTGATTTGGTTTTGTTTCAGTCTAAGGGCTGTTTTGATTAAAAGTGTTTGCAAATACTTTGCCAGGTAAAATAAAGATTTTGTTTTCTTTTTCCTTTGCAATGCCTGGTTTTAGTAAGATTTGGAGTTTGTGTTGTCGTCGTCGTTCTACAGATGCACGGTTGGAGGAATTCCAGCCTGCACCTCCTGAGGGAAGTCCTAATTTTGATATGTATGTAAAACATGACCTTGGCCCTATTATGTTTAGTACATTCTGGCACAAATATACAAGGGACAATGCAAAGTTACAGTGGCCTTTGACGGGCTCTTTTGATGAGCAGAACATCGGATTTCTTCAGGAACAGTTGTTTAAAAGACGTAGTTGGCAGTCTATGTTAGACTCCCTTCAGACTTGGCAGAAGAAGGCCAAACAGAGGCGGTTAAAAATGGAGAGAAAGAGTAGAAAGTAATAGCGGACCAAGCCATAAGGTGGGCTCGTAATATAATATAGTCTTGAGGATATCTGGCAGGCAATGAGGGATTTTGAACCTTTCATACAACAGCATGCCCTTAAGTATATGTCTTACACACTGATTGACCTTTGGCCTACACATATCAAAATGGAGGCTCCACAAATATTATTCGATCTTAGAGATCATGTTTATGTAACAGACATGGCGCCGGAACAAGTGTTCAGTAATATTTCCACTTTGCTTTCTTGTAGAGGCAGACTACTTGATAAGAGTCCTACTCAAATAACTCTGTTCCCAATATGTGAAGTTCACCCCATTTACCACCCAGAAATTCCTAAAGTGACAGATCAACGTGGAGTAGTCACTAGACCGGCCTTGGCAGCCGGCTTTCAGGAACAGTAGGTTTATACTCCATGGAAAAGGAGTGAAGTTATGGCCCTTAAGGCTACTTTGCCTGAACCTAGGAAAAATACCACTGCTTATTATAAAGAGATGACAGAGGCTGCCTCTTCTACTGTAATGACTCTTTTTGACATTAAAATGTTTTTTTGGTTGCTAGTTCCAGTGTATATTTGGCGGCAAGTGCATACTCAAGACCATGTCGCTGAGTTGGGCGGCACCTGGGATGTGATTAAGGGTTGGGGCCCGGGATCCTATCGGAAGCCGAGAGATAAACCATGTGCTGAGTTACTTGCCTTGCCTGGTCCTATAATGAGCATACATGCATAACCTTCTTCCGCCTAAGAAAGTTAGTTGGGATAGATTGACTGCCTGTCGCCAGAAGAAAGTTGAGAGTGTGTCTGATTTCTTCACCATGTTTGAAGAAACGTTCCTGGATTACAGTGGGCAGGATATGTCTACCAACGGGGGAGTCCGTTTGTTCGTTGATAGGTTTGTCACTAATCTCCTCCCAAAAATAATGTCTAGACTTCAGGTATCTGAATGCACCTGGTCCATGTCTTCTCCCTCTGGTATTTTAAATATGGCCCAATATTACGAGCACAGACAATGAAGAGAAAGACAAAAATTAAAAGAAGCATACGGATCTGAAGACAAAGGTATTATTGCAGCAGGCACATCGGGGTAACGCTAGAGGACGGGGACCCCATCGATAACTTCCATGTACTAGACAGCCTCCAATGACACCTTTGGGACATAATCAGTGTGCTTATTGAAAAGCGGAAGGTCACTGGTGCAGTCAGTGCCCTGTAATTTTGCAAAATATTTTGAGGAAGGGGTTCTGGAAATAGGGGTCATGTGACTGACAGATAGCAAAACAATACGGCCTTTGTGGGTCGTTCTGACAGTTATTTGGATGACCCTAGGGATGGACAGTACTATAATGACTATGACTTTGATGATGGGAAAGCATTTCTCATAGCTAGGGCAGCCAGGGACAGGGTAAGGGACTAGTTCACACACCTGTAGATAAGCATGGCCCTTATGTCAAGGTGGATTTGCAAGAATCTACTAAGGCATTTTTGGTTGACACAGGTGCTACAAGGAGTTCTGTCTCCCGACATATGGTCCCTGAGACGGCCCTGACTGGCCATAACAATGTTTTGGTGGGTTTTTCAGGAGTACCGGTTGTAAGGCCCATTTCGCACCCCTTTGCTCTTTCCATCAGTCCTTTTACTGTTAACTCTCCATTTCTTTTGACTTCTAATAGTGGTGAGAATTTGATGGGCTTGGACTTATTAAAGAAGTTGCACGCTACTATTTATTGTTCCCGTGACGGTGTTTATATCACAATGGGTCCGGATGTGGGTACTAGACAGTGTCTATCTAAAGATGCCTCCCTTCCGCCTGAATTTGATCAAATACTACCTACGTTATAGGCCAACGGTGACATCGATGTAGGCTTATTGCATATACCCCGGTTTCTAAACAGGTCAAGGATAATGTTGTATTGCCTCACATTCCTCAATACAAAATACCACAGGCAGGAGAACGCGCACTTCTTCACATTGTCCAGGATTTAATATGCAAGGGTGTTGTCGAAGAAACTACAAGCAACATGTGTGATAGTCCTATTCTTCCAGTCCTAAAAAGGGCACCCTCGGATTTTTCTGATAAAGTTGATGATGTATATTGTTTTGTGATTGATTTATGAGAGGTTAATAAAATAGTAGTTCCGCAATCCCCAGTGGTTCCTGATATCACTACACTTTTAACTATGATTTTATCTATTGCTAAGTTTTTCTCTGGTATTGATTTGAAAAATGCATTCTTTTGCATTCTGATACATTCAGATAGTAGATATTTGTTTGAATTTACACTACCTGGCAGGTGTTTCCTATCTGTCGCGCTACTCAAGGCTATACTGAAAGTCCTAGTATTTATAGCCAAGCATTAAAAGGTCCGTTGGATTCACTCTTACTTTCTACAGGTAATGTATTGATACAGCATGTCGATGATCTGTTAATTGCTTCCGATACGAAACAAGGTTATAAGGATAGTACAGTGAAATTATTGTTGCATTAGGCACATCATGGACATAAGGTCTCTCTTTCGAAATTCCAGTACTGTCAACAGGAGGTTACCTATTTATATCACCTACTGTCAAAGGACAATGTTATAGCCATGACTCAAGCTGACACCTTTTTACTAAATTTTAAAAGGGCATCTAAAAACGTAAACAACCAAGTCTAGTTACAAAAACCCCAGCACACAATAAAAGATGAATATCTTTATCATGGAAACAAACTATTAATTCAACAAGAAGCACAGAGACAACAAATTCTGGCATGGCATCATGATTCAGGTATAGCTCGACATACCGGTATGCTCAAAAACATAGAATTATGCCTAAAGAATTCTGGTGGGACACCATCCGCAAAGATGTGCAAGAATATGTTAAGACATGTCCTATTTGCGCTTGTAATAAAACACAACATATAGCTCCCGCTGGACTATTACAACCATTACCTGTTCCATCTACACCTTGGCATACCATCAGTGTAGATGGTATTACTGAATCAAACAATTATACTACTATTCTAGTTGTGGTGGACATGCTATCCAAAATAAGCCATTTTATTCCATTAAAAAACTACCCACAGCTACTGAATTTAGCGATATCTTTTAACAACAAATCGTAAAATCACATGGGTTTCCAAGCAAAATTGTTTCTGACCGGGGCCCCCAGTTCACTTCAAAATTTGGGAAAACTTTATGTTCGAAATGGGACTAGAGGTAGCATTATCATTTGCTTTCCATCCCCAATCAGACAGCCAAACAGAAAAAGTCAACCAGTATTCTGGAGCAAAGTCTACGTTGTTTAACATTCATGTTGACTTCCCAATTGGATCAAGCTCTTCCTCTTGCTGAATTCTCTTACAACAAGAGAACTCATGCTGCACTGGGTTGCTCCCCCTTTTGCTTCCTTACTGGTTACCATACAATGTGAGAAATTGTCTTAATCATACAATATTTTTGCTGATAACAATAACTATTGTGCTCAATAACTATTGTGCTCAAAAGTGCTCATGAGTTCAATGATAGTCTATTTGTACATGCACACAAGTTCAATGATAGTCTATTGCGTTCAATGATAATCTATTGCCTTTGTCCTGCTTGTCGGAAATCTATGGTTTTCCTCTTCCCTGCAAATTCTAGCTCGTTTTCTGTGAGTTGTTCTTTATGAGCAATTAATAGTTAAAGTCTCTTGTGCACATTTCCTTAAAAGTAAGGGATAAGAAATCAAATTTGAGCTTACCGGGTTTTCTGGTTTGTTTTTACTTTGAAGAAACAGTTCTGCTTCTGATGTTTCTTTTGGTTGTGCTTCTATTACAGGCTCTGCAGTAGAAGTCACGGGAGCGAAAAGCAGTGAAGGACGGGTCCAGAGGCCGCCAAGAGACGTCGGGTCCAGGAGGAGGAACGCCGAAAGAAGCCGCCAGGGAGGCATAGGAACCGGAGTCAGGTAATGCTTCGATACAACGAGGCTGAGCATCGAGTATGTGCGGGGAGCGGTTTAAATACCTCGCCGCTAGTTTCCCTACACGTTTTGTACATTGCAATGCTTGTCAGTTTACACGCCGTAACTGTAACAGTTTACACGAGTATCTAGAACTGCCGGTTTTGGAAGAGGGAAGCGTGTATCTTATCTACATACTTGTACATGTGCTCAGGTGAAATACAACAGTTTAGATTATCATGATTACATCCTTTATACAGTAATAACAAGAACAAGTACTTTAATAATAAAACAGTTGTGATAGACACTACACTTAATCAATCTTTTATCCAGCTATTTAATGAATGTGAGTTCACAACACTCTACTTCCGGGTGGGGTGTGCAAAGATTTGGTGGTGCCCATAACAGTTCTCCCTCCCACCCGACGGGGTTTGACAGGAAGAAGAGCACGAGTGGCTTGTCGTAACACCTGGCCACATGATCCACCACACCAAGAATGTAATGGTTGCCTGAGGAGGATGGAGGTTGCAATGGACCAACTATATCAATCCCCACCCTCTTGAAGTGTACCCCCACAACAGGGGCACCAAGGGTGCTTTCGTCTTGCCACCAGACTTGCCGCTGGCCTGACAGGCCAGACAGGTACAGCAAAACTTCTCCACTTCCTGACGAACTTTTGGCCAGTAAAACATGGGACCGTCCTCCTGCCACCACCAGCTCCTGCAGCTCTGGCAAGGACCCAGCCTCTGGATGCTCACCCTCCTCTCCAACTGGAGCTGGAGGTGCAGACACCAGGACAGGTGCCTTCTCAGAATCTGTCCTTGGTTCTTGTTTCAGCCTATTCCTCTCTAGTGTCTCTTCTACTAGAGTGGCCCCCCTCATTAAGATGTGGTTTTACCATCTGTGCCCTATTGAGCACAGCTGATGAAATCCAGGCCATATAGGCCTCAGGTACTGGTACTAACCCAGGGTTCAATCAGATCATTCCCCAGAAACCACCCAGGGCACAGCTTCTCTCGCATCCCCATTTTAACCATGGCCTTCTTGCCATTCATCTCTACCTCCACTCTGGCAAGAGGGTATTCCATGCCATCTCCGGTAGCTACAAGTCCATGACAGTTGGAACAAGGGTTGATCTCCTCGGGTTTGAGATCTTTCCGTTTAACCATAGTCCTGTGGGTACCAGTGTCCCTCATGGCAGGAACCTTCCTTCCATTGATACTTGCCACACTCATATACACCCTTGAGTTATGGTGAATATGCTTAAGGGGTTCTAGGTCTAGTTCCCAGATGTGCCTGGTGACTTAGTTAAACTCAGTTAAGTCTTCCTTTAAGTCGGGCCCCAATGAAAGCACACTTGCTATCATGGGTGCCACTGGCACCAAGCCCTTTACTGGGCAGTCCGGCTTTAAGTGTCCTTCTATGTGACACTTATAGCATTTAATCACCTTGGAAGTGAATGGACCCTTCCCTCCTTTCCCTTTCTGGTGCTGACCAGAGGCCCTGTTACCCCTAGACCCCTGTCCTGGGTGAGAGCCTGGGGAACTATTCTTGCACTACCACACAGGTTTAGGGCCAGGCTGCTGGGAGTTCTCCCCCCCCCCCCCCTCCGGGCTTGGAACTGTGTTTTCCATGCCCCTTGTTCACTCTGTTGGCAATCCACTTATCTGCCAACACTGCCAGTTTCTCGGGATCACTCTCAGCAAGGTCAAAACAAATACTGTTCCTGGATCTCCGGATTCCCTCCTCGAGCTTCTCCTCTTCTTCTCTCTCTATGGTTCTTCCTTTTCTTTCTGTTCTTTCTCTCTTTTTCCTAATGGGGGGCGGGGGGTGGGGAGGGGGGATTTGTGGGGAGTTGGGTTTTCTATAAAATCAGTTTGATGTTCCTTGGCACAGAGACTGCGGCTTGAATGGACTCTTATTCTCTACCTAGACTGTGGACACCGGACTATTGGTCTATGGGGTTTGCCCATGGGGGATCTCCGGGGCACAGTTTTGGGGCCTGCTACGCCTCATATTTTCGCACTGCTGTACACCTACTTTGGCATATATTACTAGTGGTGAAGCTTGCCTCGTCCACGTCCGGGTTTGGGTCTGGGTCTGTACCTTTCTCTTTCCTATTCTTCGCTTGCCGGTCCATTCTGTGGTATTACAAGTGTCATGACCTGTACTTTTTTTTCTGTTGCTAATAAATACAACTTTGACAAAAAACAAATACTGTTTGAGTCGGTTACAGCACTCCTCCCTGAGACACTCAGCTATCATCACCTGATTTAGGGACTGGTAATCATTTGCTTCCACCCCACTCATTCCAGTTTCTCATAATGTCATGGACCCAATTCTCAAAAAGAACTCCACCCACCTTCTTGTTCTCAGAGAAACTCTGCAAGTACTTGGCTGGTTTCAATCAAACCGCCTAATAAAAGCATTCTTTATGCACTCATATGTCAGACTGTCTTTCTTAGGTATTCTGTCAATGAGTTTGATCCCTTCCCGAGAGAGGCAACTTAGTAGAGTCACTGCTCTGGACTGACCATTCAGATATTGAGCCTTACATGTGAGATCAAAGGCATGCATCCATCTAAGAATACCAGTGCCTGGAACATACATGTTGTAGGAAAGTAGGATCTGCTTTCATGGTTACCCCTACTTTTTTCCTGGTGTCAGTATGTTTTCACTGTAGTTTGCTGAGAACCTGCTAACTCGCAAACCAGCATCTGTGCTCTGTCTCCCAAAATTGCTCTGGTAAGTACATTTCTACCACCACAATTGGCTACTGGTGTACCCTTATAAGTCCCTAATATATGGTACTAAGGTACCAAGGGCATAGGTACACCTGGGGTACTGGGCTACATCATGTATGTGCCACCATGGGAGTCCAGTTAAACTCAGACTACAGACCTGACATTGAAGCCTGTACGAGGTAGTGCTTGCACCTCTCACGACAGTTATACATTTTCTTATATCTGAGATCACTACACTTAAAACCCAAATGTCACCTCTATGGTAGGCCCTTCAGTCCTGAGGGCAGGGTGCCTGGCTATAAGCGTTAGG
The DNA here is from genome assembly GCF_964204655.1 of Triturus cristatus. Taxonomy (NCBI): domain Eukaryota; kingdom Metazoa; phylum Chordata; class Amphibia; order Caudata; family Salamandridae; genus Triturus; species Triturus cristatus. Next base: position 100,676,230 of record NC_140586.1, on the reverse strand, counting down.
GTGCCACTGCATGAGCAGGACACCCCTACTAACCCCAGAGTTGATTCTCCAGGCTTTGTAAGAGCAGTTAGCCATTTTAAGACATATAGTGGACATCAGTCATTACAAAATGTCTAACTATATATTGGCTGCGCCAAATCTGTTCTTGCTTGGTATCAAACACGTTGTGTGGTAAATAAATTAATTACCAGGTCTGAATTTCTATAAATTATCAATATAAATGAAATAATGAACTGAGGAGTCCGTGATGAAAGAGTAAAAAATGGGCCTTTATTCAGTAACCTGGGTTAATGGAGAACAAACACCATCACCATGCAAGGATCAGGAGTGGTCTGAGGCTTTATTCACAGAGTACAGTTTTTATACATATCACAGTACACTTTCAACTCATGGGGAGGGGCCCTCCTGGTTGCGTCAAAGGAAAAAAAACGTTACAAGTTAGCATTGCTCAAGACGTATATGCAAAAACACACAGATCAGCACATTTTTCAAGAAAGCAACTCGGGTGGATGCTGTCAGAGGGAGAGGGGGCTTGTGTGACTGAAAGATAAGGATGTGGTGAGCGAGTCATGGCAGACAACCTTGGAGAGAACTGAGTTACGTGACATTCTGCGAGGCCCCAGTGGGCCCGTGGCCAGCCGGCCTTGAAGAGATACGAGATAAACTTGCTTTTCTTAGAAAAGAGGAAGATGGTGGGCCCATTTTTTTAGAATCGGCTTAACCACAAAAATGCGTGAAGGTTACTGTCTGAAAACTAGCTGCAGTATGAGGAGATACTTGAACTGGCTGACCCTGGGCAAGCTGACATGAATTCTTAAAATGGATGCTGTGTCCAAAATGGATGCTGTATAGAATTGTTTTAGAGCACAATGAGAAAGGGAAGTTTGTGAGGGGACAGAGCCGGGAGCGGTCTTTTAATTCTGATTTCCTCATTCCCTCCTTGTCCCCAAGCTAAACTTATCCCTTTCTTTTAGATTACATCCATAGCCATGAGGCCATCCACATGGGCCTGCAACATAATTTTCTCATTTTCTCTCGCTCTATTAATTGGCTTAGGCACCAGGCATGTGGCACAGAGACCGCATAAAGCGGGGCCACATTGGACACAGAGACAGCAGGACAATATCACCATCAACACGAGACCTAGTCCCGAAAGCACCTTCCATCCCCATGCTGACAAAATGCCCCACAACCATCCCATTTGTGTCCATGAGCCAGGTTCTTGGTGTAAGTCTGAAGCCATTTTGTGCAATTTGGAAATTGCTGCATAAACTGACGGCGAGTTATCAGGTATATATACACAGCAGGAAGAACCTATCAATCTGCATGCTCCACCCCGGACAGCCAGTATGACGTCAAGAACAAGACGATTTTGCAAAGTTACCATCCTTATGGCTGTCTGCTCCTCAGTCAAGTTTCCAAGGGTAGATATGGTCTGATTGATGACAGCCTCCAGAGTCCTGGTAAGCCTACGTATCAATTTACTATTTTGTACAGGGCCTATGAAAAAGAAGAATCCCCTATTAAAATCAGTATATTGTTCCCAAGCAGTTTCAGTCTGATCAACCCCTGAGGTATCAATTGCTCATTTTCTTCGCTTGTGCTGATAGAGCTGGAGGTCCCTATGATATGAAGTAGGCGCTATGAAAACTGGTGGGAGGAGAAATGCTATGTAGCATGTGCCACCCCACCCTTGAGGTAACCGAAAGTAGGCTGTGGAGCCACATACAAAATAAGTGTGGCGGGACGCTACAAATGAAGACTTATCCCAATCCACAAAATCTAGTATCGTGGAGCAGTCACTGTGTCCTAATTTCAGGGATCCATTCTTTCTGATACACAGATGGCCTTTAGTAGGTGTTACCAATATAGAGGGAGGACCATTATTCTTTTTGGGCCTGTTGTTCAATATCCGGATTGCTACTGTTTCATTGCCTGTCCGATATTCTTCACTCTCTAAAGCAGAACCTCTAGCTTGGGGGTCCCCCTCTTCATCTGGGTAACAGGCCTTGTTCATGACAGCAGTCAAATTTCCCCATGGCCATCCATTTTTACAAGAATTCTTTTCCTCAGGGCAAATCAAGGAGGCGTCCCTGAACACCATTAGGGCATCCCAAGCCTGACATGACCCATTATAGGAGAAGGCTAGGGCAGTGAGAGGCATTCCGCCTTTACTCTGGTGTGCCGGAAGGCGACCACAGACCCAACACTTTGTGGTGTTGCTGACCTGATGTGTATGATGTAACATCTGTATAAAGGTATTATTCTGTAAGGCCAGCCTGTGACTCTGCTCATGGGAGGGTAAAGTGAGGTACGTGTGTTCTGCAGTTGTATTGACATGTCCTTGTTGGTGTGGTGATGGTGTCTTGGAAGGGAAAGCAACATGTAATATCCACCCCACACATGTCAATATAGCACACATCAAAAACAAAATTATCAGTCATTATACATCTGCTACGTAACATTTTACAGTACTTATTTTTCATTATTGCCTTTTTAGTCGGCCCCCAGGCAGTCTGTCCTACCGCAGTAGTCATTGTCTGACCGCTTCACCAGTTAGTCTGTACCAATCTGGACTTAATTGATCAAACTTGAGCTACTTTGGCAGACCGTAATTTAGAACTGTAAGTTTGTTGGGGGGTCGGATCCAAGAGAGGGGGTAAATAGTTTGTGTTATCTTTCTTTTGAACAATGTTCTCAGGATCCCCAAAGTACTTTTTACAATGGCTGGCATGAAGCCATCCTTTCCTTCCTTCAACCTTTACTGCTGTCCGCGTAGTAAGGAGGACCAATTTGGGCTGCTTCCACCTGGGCTCCAAAGGCGATGTCCTATCAAAATTTCAGACCAAGATCCAGTCCCCTGGCTTTATCGCATGCTCTTCGGGATTGTTGTGATCTGGAAAGGCAGCCGCCACCTGTGAACGACAAGAGCATAGTGCAGACATCATGGCGGCAAGATAATCTGTCAACATATTACTGTCAGTATCCGTGATAGACTTAGGTCTAGGTGTGCCCCACATGTTAGGAGGTCTGCCATAGACTACCTCATAAGGAGATAGACCGGTCCTTGAATGTGCTACCATTCTCATGTAGAAAAGGGCTACCGGCATGGCTGTGACCCAATCTACACCCTTTTCCGCACATATTTTCGCTATTTTTGTCTTCATTGTCTAATTGTGTCTTTCGACTAAACCTGCTGCTTGTGGGTGCCTGACGCAATGGAACTTCCAAGTATATCCTAGCAATAGGGACACTTGTTCCATCAATTTAGAAGAAAAAGGCTGTCCATTGTCAGAGTAAATTATTCGGGGCAACCCATACCTGGGGAAAAATTCCCTGACCAGCTGTTTCGCTGTTGTCTCTGCTGTGTAGTCTGGTACGGCATAGGCTTCTGTCCACCTAGTCAAGGCACATACAACCACTAGCACGTATTTCTGTCCCCTACATCTATCCATTTGTATGTAATCCATTTGTAGGACCTCAAAAGCATGTTCAGGAGGGTGAAATCCACCTTGTTCTACAGACACCCCTTTCCCTGGGTTGAACTGACAACATATCATACACGTTCTGACTTTGTGTTTTGCAGCAGCTCGCAAGTTTTTGTTGTGCCATAATGGTTGTAAGCTGTCTAACATTCCTTTCTCACCGAGGTGTGCTGGGCTATGTGTAGTTTCTATGATTATGGGCACCATTGAATCAGGTAGGAACCACACTCTTTTGTCTCTTGTTACCCACCCCTGTTCAGTCTCTGTCCCTCCCGCTTCAGTCCATTTTTTCTTTTCCTCTGGGGTGGCGTGGGCCTGTATGTCTATGACATCTTTGGAGGGGTCTCTTACTACCAGAACTGTATTCTGTTGAATTGTGTGGGAAATGGCTGCTGTCTGGGCCGTGTGTTTGGCAGTTTGATCTGCAAGATCATTTCCTTTGGAAACATCATCTGTAACTTTGGTGTGGGCTTTGCATTTCAATATTGCTATTTCCGTTGGCAGGTGTATGACATCCAACAGGTCCTGTATTAAAGGTCCATGTTGTATCTTGGCTCCATGGGAGGTCAGAAAACCTCTTTCTTTCCATAGAGTCCCAAAATTGTGAACGACCCCAAAGGCATACTGCGAATCCGTGTAAATGTTTACTTTCAAATTTTTCGCCCACCTACAAGCCTGTGTGAGGGCTATTAATTCTGCAGCTTGGGCTGAAAGGGTGTCTATTCTTTTTGTTTCTATGACTCTGCTATCAGTGGTTATGGCATAAGCTGCCGTTAACTCTCCTGTACTAGTCCGCATGCATGACCCATCCACAAAGAGAGTAACATCAACATCTGATAGCGGGACATCAGTCAAGTCCTGTCTGGGTTTGGTGACAATCTCTATCATTCTAATACAGTCATGTGCATCGTCATCATTTGTGGCATTAGGTAGCAAGGTAGCAGGATTTAATGTGTTACACCTCCTTATCTCTATGTGTGGCTGGAATAATGTCAGCTCATATCCCGTTAATCGGGCTACTGTAACATGCTGTGTTTGTGTTCTGTTGAGTAGGAGTTCCACCGCGTGTGGTACAAGTACTGTCAGGGGGTGTCCTAGGACAATGGCATCACTTTGTCTGATGGCTAAAGCTGTAGCAGCTACAGATTTCAGGCAGGCAGGTAGGGCCTGTGCTACTGGGTCTAATGTACTTGAAAAGTAGGCACAGGGCCTATTCCTTCCTGCTTGGTCCTGTGTGAGCACTGACAGTGCTGTGCCACCTCGTTCTGTTACAAATAGTGTGAAGGATTTGGTGTAATCTGGAGTTGCCAGGACTGGGGCCTGGCACAGTGCTTGCTTTAGTTGCTCAAAGGCCTCTGTATGCTCAGTTGTCCATGGCAAAGATGCCGATAAACCGGCCTCCAAAGTGGTCAGTTGTATCAAAGGTTTGGCCAAATGAGCATACTGAGGAATCCACTGCCTACAATATGATGTTAAGCCAATGAAGGCACGTACTTCTTTCTGTGTTGTTGGACGTGGAATAGTGACAATTAACTGTATTCGTTCCTGTGTAAGTTGTCTACCATTCTTGGACAGCAAGTGCCCAAGGTAGGCCACTTGCTGTGCACAGAACTGTAATTTAGAGGGAGATACTTTGTGTCCCTTGTCTGCAAGAAACAGTAAAACCTGGAGGGAGGCTTTCTCGCACTCTGTTTCTGACTGGCCTGTAACCAGGATGTCGTCAACATATTGGATGAGCGTAGTATTTTCAGGCATCTGGATGCTGTCCAGCTGCCTCTTCAGGGCTTGACTATAGATACTGGGACTTTCTGTAAAGCCCTGTGTAGCTCTCGTAAATCTGAAGCTCCGCCCATTTAACGAGAATCCAAAAAGATATTGGCTATCCTCGTGAATGGGAATACTGAAGAAAGCATTTTTCAGATCTATGACAGTGAAAAAAACAGCTTTGGGGTCTATTGCTGTCAAAAGTGATGTTATGTCAGGTACCACAGGGTATTGTGGCACAACACATTTGTTTAATTCTCGCAGGTCCACTACCAAACGATATACAGGTTCGGCAGTGGGGTCTGTTCGTTTAAGAACTGGAAGAACAGGCGAGTTGCAAGTATTGGAATCGGTCTCTATTACTACCTTGTGTTCAATCAAGTCATTTATTATTTGCAGTAATGCTCGCTCAGCCTGAGGTGGTATTTTATACTGTCTGATTCGTGGCAAAACCACACCTTCCTTTAGTGTAATTTTGTGAGGTGTGATGTCCATACAGCCTACGTCTGTGGGGCTAGTTGCCCACAACGTTGGCGGAATGACTTTAAGTTTGGCATCCAGTTCCTTTTCCAGGAAATGGCCCTTGAAATCTCGCAGGTATAACCTGACACCTTCTGGGGAGCAACATATCACGGCACCCAGTTCTTTCAGTGTCTTAATGCCTAATAGATTTTCGGGGCAGGTCTTTGTTAACACTAGATCTGTAGTACGTGTTAGGGGACCTACTCCTATGGAAACATTTTGTGAGACCTTATTTATTACTATTTTTCCCGAAAAACCCAAGGAAATACTATGTGAGCCGGAGAGAGGTATCCCTGGGACCTCATCATGGTTTATTGTTGTCCTACTGGCCCCTGTGTCAAGGAGGAATTTTCTGTCTTGCCCCAGAATGTGTGCTTGTACATAGGGGCCACGTTGGTCCACCGTGACAGGAAGCAGGGGCAAGTCTTTTTCTCTCTCTAGGCCCTTTCACGAGTATTCAGGATATTCGGGGTATATTTCATCATTGCGCTGGTACATTTGAGTTTGTGCGGGGGCGTTAGTAGGGGGGGTCTGGCCTGCGCCGCAGGGGCTGCGGTCTCAGTGTTCCGTGGGGCATAAGGACGGGCTTGTGTTTTTCCTGTTGCTATATTGTGTTTTAATACGGGACACTCCCTGACAAAGTGGCCAGGTTTTTTGCAATAATTACATGACCCTTTTTCAGTGGATTTGCTATTTTTCCCCGCATGTGATACAGTTGTTGTCTGGGCTACCAAGGCTTTCATTTTGGTGTCCTTCACGCGCCTTTTATCTTGTTCCTCTTCCTCCTTAATTCTATTGTGGTGATACTGTAGCATTTGTAGCATCTGTTGGGAATTATTTGCTTGCCAAGTACTCTCAACTTTCTGAAGTCTGTTCTTTATTGGGGGAAGGGCATTTTCTACCAATTTTGCTACGAAGAGACGTTGGTAACCATCACTGCCTGAGGAGAGGCCGCTATTAATGGCGAAACATTTCTGTAATCTTACAAAATAATCTCCTATTTCTTCATCTAACTTTTGTTTACACGCTGATATCGCGTCCCAATCCTCTTTCTTCGTTGTTAGCAATTTAGGTAATAATTGCATAAGGGCATCGGGGAATGCACGTATTAATTCTCCCAACCCATCCCCTGGTTTGCGGGCCTGTTCCTCATTTCTCAGCGCCGTCCAATTTATAACTGCTCCCCCATCTAAGTTCCAATCTTTTTCCATCAACTTTTCGTATATCCCCTCAGGAAGGAGAACCTTCAGTAATATCTTTATATCCTTAAAAGTATAATTCCCTAGACTCAGAATGTCCCTTATTTCTTTATGGAATCCTGCAGGGTCTTTTTCGTGTGGTGGGACTATCTTTTTCATTTCTAATATCTCCAACTTGGTAAGAGGGGTGTATACATGCACCCGCTCATACTCACCGTCATCACGCAGCCTTGGATGTACCTCTCTCAGGGGAAATTGTCCCTTGTCATAGGTACCTATACCGGACATTTCAGTTTCGAACTGTACATAACGTTGCCTTAGATCCAGAACTTTAGAAATGAATTCTTCATCCCTTGTGGACCAAAACCCGTCTGCGCAGTCACGCAGTAAATGATATATTTTCTTAGGTGGGGGACATGTTTTTTCATATAGTGTTGCCAAATGCTGTAACATGAACATACCTGCTATTCTTTGATCAGACAGGGGGAGGGAGAGGAAGATCTGTCCTACCATATCAGGGTCATAAAGTTGGTGCTGGGCAATCCAATCAGTGGCTGATCGGGCTATTTCTTTTTCATGTGGGGTGAAAGGCGGGTCGTCCTCGAGCCAGTGCTCCAACGACTGGACAGTGCACTGGAACAGCTTAGTGGTATCCGTTCTAGTATTTTTGTACTCAGTTGAGATATGAGGGGGAAGGGGAGGGAATCCGTGACGGCGATGGCTACGGGCTAGTCCCATGACAAGAGTTTTCCCTCCATCTTCTTCCTCACCACTTGTCTCTTCCAAGACGTTTTCCTGTCTGTCCCAATCCTGATGGATGATATGGATGCCCGATATCAATTGTACTAGTAATTTTTCTATCTGTTCGTGTTAAGTGAACTTGGACCGTTCAAGTGAGTTACTTAGGTCCAACAAATGGTTGGGCGCCTCGCGATTACTGCAGTCCAATATCCTAAAGAAACAGGTCACTGTAAACTGTAATATGGTCTGTTTGGTCGCGACCTTTCTACCTGTTATCATTGTTAACCAGGCCTGTTCATTTGTACCCGTTCGGACGAAATCATGAACTGCGTCCAATTGGGATTTGCTGTTGGGAAGATTCTGGAGCGTGTCCAGGGCCTGTCTCAATCTAAGAGATATTATGGCCATTCTACCCTCCCCGGGGCATTCATCATAAGGGCATTCCAAAGGCGGGATATCACTTTTATCCTCTGCCCCGTCTTTAACATCTTCTAGGGGAGGAGCGGTGGCCTCTTGGCCACCCATCGGTGCTGGTGATATTCGTTGCAGGGCTTGCGGTTGCACCACGTAAGGCGGTGGACTTTCTATTAAGTAAGAGGAAACGAAATCCTCTGAAGGAGTTATTTTTACCGTCGCCATATGCTCTTGGATGGACATCTCCTCTCCAGTTGTTTCAGTAGGCAGAACGGGATAAATTCCCTCAATAAGTGCATTTTTTTCTCTTTCTCTTTGTTCAGCAACAACTCTCTCTCCCTCTTCCTGTAATTTCTTTTCTTTAGCCTGTTCTGACATTTTCCTCCCTTTTTCAGCCTTCGTCTGTTCCTTCTGGTCCCTCCTATGCGCTTCCTTGCGCCACAATTCAATTGCTTTTTCTTGTGAAGGCTTTACTTTCTTTTTCCACAACTGTTCTTCTACTGCCATAATACACTCCATGTCCCACGTACCTGTAGGGGGCCATCTAAGTCTTTGTTCTAGATGTTTAGTATAATCTGACCACAGGTCCAAAAACATTACCCCTTCAATACCATGTTTAGTATACATGAAATGTCCAGGTGTGTCTCTAGGTGGGACTGGAACGGCCTGTTCTAATAACTTTTTCTTGGTACTTAATCCTCGTAATTTGGAAAATAAAGGCATTTTTAAAATATCTGGCCTAAGCCTTGTAAATATCGAATCACAAAAACAATATACTTGATATCTTTATACACTGGGTAGCCAGTGCAACTTTACCGTGTTCTATCACAGAACCCGTCTTTATACATTCCCAGTAGTACTCACCGAGAAGCAGAACTTGAAGACCTGGTCATCGGACTGGAGCGCTGCGCAGTGGAATGAGGAAAAACGGGACTCTGGAAACCTCGGACTCGACAAGTTCACTGGTCGGGCTCTGGGCTGGAACACCCCTCCGCCTTCCTCACCGCCTCGTGTGGATGTTCAGTCTCAGTCTGTCTCCTCCTCGCCGCGAGGGAGTCAGCAGGAAAACCCCACCTCTTGTGCACGTAAGAGTCCGTCGAGGGTGTGGAAGGGACAAAGACCGGACCTAGATCTCCGGCGCGTGGGGAAGGGGGGGATGTCCCTGTTCGGGCGCCATTAAATGTGGTAAATAAATTAATTACCAGGTCTGAATTTCTATAAATTATCAATATAAATGAAATAATGAACTGAGGAGTCCGTGGTGAAAGAGTAAAAAATGGGCCTTTATTCAGTAACCCGGGTTAATGGAGAACAAACACCATCACCATGCAAGGATCAGGAGTGGTCTGAGGCTTTATTCACAGAGTACAGTTTTTATACATATCACAGTACACTTTCAACTCATGGGGAGGGGCCCTCCTGGTTGCGTCAAAGAAAAAAAAACGTTACAAGTTAGCATTGCTCAAGACGTATATGCAAAAACACACAGATCAGCACATTTTTCAAGAAAGCAACTCGGGTGGATGCTGTCAGAGGGAGAGGGGGCTTGTGTGACTGAAAGATAAGGATGTGGTGAGCGAGTCATGGCAGACAACCTTGGAGAGAACTGAGTTACGTGACATTCTGCGAGGCCCCAGTGGGGCCGTGGCCAGCCGGCCTTGAAGAGATACGAGATAAACTTGCTTTTCTTGGAAAAGAGGAAGATGGTGGGCCCATTTTTTTAGAATCGGCTTAACCACAAAAATGCGTGAAGGTTACTGTCTGAAAACTAGCTGCAGTATGAGGAGATACTTGAACTGGCTGACCCTGGGCAAGCTGACATGAATTCTTAAAATGGATGCTGTGTCCAAAATGGATGCTGTATAGAATTGTTTTAGAGCACAATGAGAAAGGGAAGTTTGTGAGGGGACAGAGCCGGGAGCGGTCTTTTAATTCTGATTTCCTCAGTTGGACTCATACCACAACACCGATTCCGCTGTTGAAAGTATGATCCCATGTCTTGGGGGGCCCCTCAGGGGAGACCCCTGTTCTCCTGGTTAGAGCCCTTCAGGGTCTTCCAGCAAGCTAGTGCTGCTACCGACCAAAGACACTATTCTGCTCTCCTCCTGCTGCTGACCTGAGCTCGAGTAGGGGAAGGTAGAACAATATGTTTCCTGTCATAGGGTTGTGTGACCACATCCCAGGCAGGACTTAGTGTATTGGGTTAGGGTGGGGGCAGTTTCCAGCGCCATCTGACTACATTGAATGGCGCATTTGGTGCCCTCCTTGAAAACGCCAGTTTGAGCCAGCTCAGGAATCCTAGGTTCCCGCTCTGACGCGAAACTGGATAAAGGACAGGGGAGTATCCTCCCCTTGGTCCAGCCCCTACTCTGGGAGGGATCCCTGAGTTGTTCCAACCCTTTCCTTGGGGATTTAAGGGCTCCCCTATGGGTGGGTCCTCAGATTCATCATGGAACAAGACTCACCTCTGAATCCAAGACACCTGACTGTCTAGACACTTGGACTCCGTTGGGCTTCGCTGTGAAACGATACTGCATCAAGGAAGACACTTGCTGCTCCTGGTCTCACTGTTCAGCAAGTCTTCTGCCTCGTCTGTGCTTTGCTCAGGTTACCCAGAAGACCAGTGGGCATCAAGGACATCCAAAGAAATCTCCCTTGGAGTGAAGGAGTCACTACCCTGCATCTGCAGGCACCACAACGAAGCTGAACAGTCTGCTGCTCCTGTCATTCTACAGACTTCCAGAGGCCCAGCAACACAGGTGTTGGTTCTGTGGCTCTCCAAAGGCCTGACCTGTCTTCCCTGCAATTTGTAGGACAGTATCCCTCCTCAGAGCCACTGGGACCAAACCCCTGCGCACAGAGTCGACTTGCTGTTGACAAGTCTTGCCGGTTCTGCACTCCAGAAATCTTTGGGCTGGGTTTTTGCGAAATAAAACCTGCTCGGATTGAAATCCCATTGTGTGAAAATACTAATCGAGTGATGTGCAAACTAAAACGCAAAGGAAAAGACGAAAACTGTGCAAGTGTGTGCTAAACTGCTATAGTAGGCGGAGAATGCATGTGAAAATAACAGACTAAAAGCTACTCAGTTTATTTTACACTATATTGAATCAAAAAAAGTTTATTAAATTGTGCATAAATAAGGCGAGAAAATATCTATCACTTGGGGTGTTGTTAATGGTATGGCTTTCTAAAAGGCAAATAACACTTGTATTTTTCTTTCCTAGAAGTGTGATTTTTCTGCTCTGCAGAAAAGGCCTGAGTCACTTTTAAAAATATAATGACGTATTAGAAATATAGAAGGGAAGAAAATGATGAACTGTCCTTCGCAAGCCCTGTGTGTCTGACAAGGTTGCCTGGAGGAAACTAATTGAATAATAGAATGGAACATTTCCTCAGAGAGCAGCGCATTGAAACAATTGTGGCACAAAAGTTGATACATGACTGAGATGGAGGAAGCATACAAACTATGGAAGCTTGAAATTTGTATTTCCTTGACTGGAAGTTGATAACATGAATAAACGAACAATGGATCTTTTTGCAAATTGCTATGTCAGGATTGGTGTGATTGAACACCCCCTATTTCAACCAATAGAAATAAATGGAATTTTGTGTTATGATACAATGTGGGTTGGCCAGAGGGTAGCTTTTCAAAATATCATGAGCTTGGGTTAGTATGATATTCGAAATTTGCATACCTGTTTGCAAATGACTTATGTTTCTATTCTTTTGTCTCTACGCCTTTCCACTCACTGAGAGCACTGCATTTGAGATGTGTTTTATGTCATTATCCATTTAAGTTGCTATTGTATGGTGATTTATGATTTGAGCTGTGTTGTACTTGATGAGCAATCACATTATTCTAGATAAAACATTATTAACTCATAAATGAGTTTGTCTTCATTAGTGTTTTGACTGGGTTATATGTCGAATATACAATAGTTTATTCTTGATCCGTTTATTATTTTGCGAAACCTTGAATACATAATAAAGATTGCATAGCCACAATAGAATGATACAAGGATAATAGGGTAATAACAATTTGGTAAGTTTGGTTTACACTCACCCAGCGTGAAAGGGACTTGTAGTGTATTGAATTGGGTCCATGTAATAAAATGTGTTAGTCCCCGATCGCTGGATCACTTGGTTCAAGCTCTGACGCGAAACTGGATAAAGGACAGGGGAGTATCCTGCCTTCTGTCCAGCCCCTCCTCTGGGTGGGATCCCTGAGTAGTTCCAATCCTCTCCTTGGGTATTTAAGGGCTCTCCCATGGGTGGCTCCTCAGATTCATCATAGAACAAGATTCACCTCTGAAACCAAGACACTCTTCGACTGTCTAGACACTTGGACTTTGTTGGGCTTCGCAGTGAAAAAATACTGCATCAAGGAAGACCCTTGCTGCTCCTGGTCTCGCTGTTCAGCAAGTCTTCTGCCTCGTCTGTGACAGTGCTTTGCTCAGGTTACCTAGAAGACCAGTAGGCATCAAGGACATCCAAAGAAATCTCCCTTGAAGTGAAGGAGTCACTAGCCACCGTAACAAATCTGAACGGTCTGCTGCTCCTGTCATCCTACGGACTTCCAGAGGCCCAGCAACACAGGTGGTGCTTCTGTGGCTCTCCAAAAGCCTGACCTGTCTTCCCTGCAATTTGGAGGACAGTATCTCTTGTCAGAGTCACTGGAACCAAACCCCTGCACGCTGAGTCGACATCCTGTTGCCAAGGCTTGCTGGCTCTGCACTCCAGAGATCCTTGGGCTAAAGGAAGCTTCAGCATTCACCACTTTATCCCTCGAAGACCACCATCCTCACTGCATCTCTAGCACTATGGGCCTCCATCTTTGGTGAGCTGCCTGAGTTCTTCCTGCGACTCCAGTGCCTTCATCTTGGGTGTCCTCTCAAAGGTCTTCTCCTGCTTTGGTGGGCTCCCCTGCTTTCTCTGGGCCTGCCCCGACTCTCCTACACTTAGTGAGCCCCTTGGACTTTACTGGTTCCAACAACTGTATCTTGTCATCCACACCAGTTGCGGCTACCAAGGCTTATTGGCGCACCCGCCAGACATCGAGCACCTAGACACTGACATCCAATGTGGGACAACTCGTGTACAGCTCCTGGTCTTCCTCAGCATCGCCTGGTCCCCACAGCTGCACCAAAAAGGTCCACGTCAACTGTCTTGACCTCCCTGCCAAGGGTGGGAATTATGCTTCCGTGCATCCTGGTTTCCTCCGAGTGGCAAAGACTCTGTTCCCTCTGCTTGCAGGTTATCGTCTTGAGGAATCCACCCTTGGATTCCACCGGAGATCTTCAGAGACTTCACCAGAGGCCTTCCTTCCCAAGTCTTTCATTGTAGTCTACCAGAGGTTCTGATGCCACTTAAACCCTATGCATCTGTCTTCCCTGGTGCAGGTAATCTGGTTCATGGGGCATCCAGGGGTGGGGTGGCTCTCCAACGTTCCATCCTCCAAAGGGTTTCTTTGGGATCCTTTGGGAAGGGTCTGTTTTCTTTAAAACGGTGATTGTGACTTCTCCATTGACTTTTATTAGGCACATAGCTGTGTTTCCACTCTGCACACAGCCTCCGTGGGGTTCCTTGTTACTTACCTTGGGTGGTTCCTGGTTCTCTCTGAATCCTTTGGTCCAAGTCCCGTTCTTCCTGGCAGTTGGCATTCCACTTCTTGAGAATATGGTTTGACCTCCCCTTGGAGACCAGTGTGTATCAGTGCCACTTACCTGATTTCTCTGAAGTATGTTCATGTGTATTGTTGATATCTCCAGCTAGGAGATATACCAATGTGATAGTGACTATGTTGTGTAATAAATAGCCTTATTTTTCATAAACACTGTGTGGTTCTTTTTTCATCTGATCTACACTATTGATTAGACGTGGTAAAGCAAGCTGCTTTACTCTCTTTAAAGATAAGCCTGAAGGCTACTCTCCCCAGCAACCACTTTGACGGCCTAAGGTTATCAAAGACCACTAAAATCACCATAAGTGTTGCCTGGATTAGTGCAAGGTGCATCACTCTTTTAAGCGTGTGCCATATACAAAGGAAGCCTTCTACATTTATGTGAAGTGGTTGGGATTAAAGCCTGCACCGTTTCACCACTTAATCACGTGAAAGTTACATGAGAAACCATCACTAGCTAGGCACATATAAATACTTCAAGTCAGTTCTACTGAACTTCTTGGATTGGTTATGAAGGAACTTAGCACAACCCTTTTTCCAATCTTTGGAAGTTTAGGATCACTAGGGTGGGTAGGTGCACTACACCTAGTACCATGTCTCAGCCCTCTAGATACAGTGGTCTTAGGTTCCAGGAACTTAGGACCCTGTGTTCGTCTAGGAAACTGAAGAGTGGTAGCAACCCTACCAAACAGCCTCTCTTAGAGATGCTCCTGCAGGATGACCTGCAAAATCCTGAGAGGCAGGATAACTTAGGTATGGGTGGTGATGCTCCAGAGAAGGAGTCAGGGGTGTCCAAATCCTTTGACCCCATTTCTGAGCATGACCATTTTGTGCATCTCATCTGGTTTGTGCCTATATCACCTCCATCTTATCTTGGTCTTCTCTGTTTTTTGGCAACTCACTTTCACATGCCTTGTGTCTGATCCCCTCTCACATCAATCTTGTAATTTGTTTGACACTCATCCACATTGACCCTTGATCCCTTCGCCCATCCTTTTCTGGTCTCGTTTCATTCGCCCATCCCCCTTATGCTTTATGGCACTCTCATCATTATAGTGCCACAGACCGCTCCATCCTTGATCTTTTTGATGTTCCTCTGTCATTTAACTAGTGGAGTGCTGCCCTCTCATCTACTTCATGGTTGACTCAATTTTTTCATCTGACTTATGACTAACTCCCTTCGCAAATCCAGACCATGTCTCTGTTCCATATTTCTTTCACTTTGTGCCTTGATTCTCCCTCTCTCACCAATTCTGTGCTTTGCTCTGCTTTCTAACCTGGCTTTGGCATTGATCCTCAATTTCTTATGGCTGGTCACTTTATCCCTTCCTTTACAGTGTCTCACTTCCCTCTCTCTTTCTGCTTGCAGCTTGTTTCATTCTGTTGACTATGTTTAGCTGTGCCCCCTTCTCTTAGTCCTCATCTCTATCAATCCTCTTTATTTGTGCCACTTGCCTCGTGCACCTCTCTCACTCTCTCATCTGACTTTGGCCTTGGTTTCCTATCTGATCTAGCACATGCTTTGCTCCACTCTCTCATCTGGCTCTCGGCTCTGGCTAGCACCAAGCTTTTTGAGCTGATTCAATCTTCTCTCTGTTCTGGCTTATGCTTTACTTCTCTCTCATCCATCTTGCCAAGGCTCTCCTCAAAACCCTAGTGTCTTTTCCCGTCTTCTTTCTTTTGCCTGTTCCCTTCCTGATCCTTCAAGAGCCTTTTTTTTTTTTTATTTTTTTTTTATTTTTATTTTGCCAATTGAAAAAGAAAAAAAAAGAAAAAAAAGGTGGTATCAACATACGGGGAAACATGTGTGCAGATGAGCAGGCACCAATCACAAATACATTGCCAATACAATAATAACAGTAACATTTTTACATGAATAGTAAAAGAAATAATAGTCACAAAAATAATAATGATGATAATAAAGATATTAAGAGGAGGATATAAATAAAAGAAAAAAGCAAAACAAACCCAATCCAGAAGAACAATTTGTAACACAACACCGGCAGTATGACATACCCAGCTAGCAGCTAGCAAATTGAGATGTTAACGATACACCAGTATTTGATTAGTCCCAGTGGAGGCTAGACCAGGTGCGTTCAAATTTAGCACAAGAGGAAGAGCCCCTGGCTTTGGCAAGAGCCAGTTCCATCTCATAGACCCCCCTCAATATCAGCCGCATCTCCATGAGTGTTGGGCATTTCGTCTCAATCCAAACCCTTGCAATACAAAGACGACAACAGGCCATAATGATGGAAAATAGGGCATTAGATATTAGGCCAGAGTCGTCTATTAAACCCATGAGTATCTCTTTCTCAGAAATAACGATATTCCTACCTGCCAGATTACACAGTTCCTCAGTTACCTGAACCCAGTATTTGTTCAATTTCGGACATGAAATAAACATATGTCTAATATCGGCTGCGTAAAGTAAACATTTAGGACAGTATGTCTTAGGTGAGGAATTGGTCGTTGCCCATTTTGTAATAACTTCAGGTGTGTAGTACAGAAGAAACAACATTCGATGTTGTTGAAGTTTTAAGTTTATAGAGGTAACTGCCGAGTTAATAGTAGTCAGGGAGCTGTATAAATCTTCTTCACTCAAAGCTATCCCAAAGCATCGATTTAATTTTACTACGGCCTGACCGTCATCATCCCTTGACTCCAGCAAAAGATTCTTGTAAATTTTCCCTATACAGCCCCTGCCAGTTACCTTTAATATTGAACAAGCAGCCTTGCTAAGTCCACTGAGAGCAACTAAACCTTCTCCATTTATGAGAAAGCCTCGTACTTGCAAGAATTAAAAAAATTCATTATGCGGAACTCCGAATTCGCTTCTAAGAGAAGAAAAAGATCTAAAACCGTCTAAGTCGTATAGTTGCCCTAATTGTATAATTCCGCTACTCTGCCAGCTTCTCCAAGCTGAGTCGTCAAATAGGGCTCCTAGTCGCGGATTACCTCCTAGATACGCAAGTTCATGAAGTTCCGGGATGTTGTACGCACATACAATATCGTGCCAAATCCAGACTGCTTGTCCCACTATCTTAAAACGGACCCGCTTGAAGTAGTTCGGGTCAGACATCTTATGCACTATGAACCTGTACTCTAGCCCACACGCTAGCTGGTATGATAACCACATTTGGGACATGCCAGATCCTTTAAGCAGAGTCTGTAATCGGCTAGCGAAAGCTGCCCAGAAGTATAGCTTGAAGTCTGGCAGTCCGAACCCTCCTCTTTCGTAAGGCAATTTTAAAAACTTAATGGCGCGTCTAGCCCTTTTATAACCCCAAATAAAGCTGCCGATAATACTGTCTAGTCTTTTAAAGATAGAAAAGGGGACCCTCAATGGGTAGCCCTAAAAAAATATAAAAATGTTGGCAGGACATTCACCTTAACAATATTACATCTCCCTCAAATTGTAAGAGGCAGTTGGTGCCATTTGCGCAGGTCAGCAGCAACCTTCTTGAGTAAGGGTTCATAGTTTAGTTTTACTATTTTATTCGTCTGACTGTTAAGGTTAACCCCCAGGTATGTAGCTGTTCGAGTGACGCCTAGAGATAATGTATCAGGAATGATTTCAAAATTAGTTATTGTTTGAGTTTTATTTGAGTTAAGCTTGTACCCCGAGAAAGCCCCAAATTGCCGAGCCTCCACAATAGTCTCCCCCATTGCCACAATAGGATTAATGGTGTAGACCGCAATGTCGTCCGCATACGCAGTTACTTTAAGATGTACATTATTAAAAGACACAGGAATAATATTCGTATTGTGCAATAAGTGACGAATAAAAGGCTCAATGTAAATCGCAAACAGGAGTGGGGATAGAGGACACCCCTGCCTCGTACCCCTCTGAATGCTAAAAGAAGATGAAGTTAGAACATTAAGCCTAATTGCCGCCGTGGAGTTTATATATGATTTCTGAACTGCTGTGACAAACCTCCGACCAAGCCCTACTTCTGCCATTATTAACCAGAGAGACCCCCAGGTAACCCGGTCGAAGACCTTCTCGGCGTCAAGCAACATCATTGATATTTTACCCCCCATCTGACAGGCGACATCAAACACGGCAATTGCGGTGTTAATATGTGTCGTGGTATACCGCCCAGGAACAAAGCCGTTCTGTAGATCCGTTACAATTAAATGTATAAACGGTGCTAGCCTTAAGGAATGAATTTTAGAAAAAATCTTTGCGTCGTGATTAATTAGAGATATCGGGCGATAAGAGCCTCTTTCCTCTGATGGTTTTCCTTTCTTAAGGAAAACAACTATATTGGTCGATTTCCAAGAGGAAGGTGCTGCCCCACCTTCCAATATGTCGTTGACCAGCTTCAAGAAAACCGGCTCGAGGATCTCGCCAAAAGTTCTATAGAATACGAGGGGAATAGCATCCTCACCAACTGCTTTCCCTAAGGGTAAGGCCCTAATGGCGGCCCCTATCTCCCCTGTGTCCACATCCCTGTCCATTAATGCCGTTATGTGTGGTTCTAATGAGTTAATTTCACTCTCCTGAATATAGTCTATAGCTGTATGCTGGTCGTAAGCTAGGTTATCGCTATAGAGGTCAGTATAAAATTGTTTAAATTGTTCCAGTATGTCCGTCGTCTTGTTGTAAGTTAAGCTGTCTCTTCCCTTAATACTCTTAATATGTGTGTTAGCCCGCTGATCAGCCAGCTGGTATGCTAAGACCCGCCCGACCTTCTCCCCATACTCGTTCTATTGGGTTCTAGATTTGAAGTACTGATTTGCCACTTTCTCCTTTAACTTGCGGCTAAGCTTAGCCTGACTGATAAAAGCTGCTGATAAATCTCAGTTTCACCTACATGCTTTGTTAAAATAGCATTAGCGTGTAGCTGCTCTAAATCAGAATATTCCCTCCGTTCAGACTTTAGCTTCCTAAGTTTTTCCCTGTTCTGTTCAAACAGATATTGCTGAGTAACACCTCTGACATAGGCCTTAAGACAGTCCCAGACTGTAGCCCACGGTGCAGTTAAAGAATTATTGTTAATATACTCCACAAGTAGTCCCTGCATACGCTGGACGAAGTCTGAGTTCTTGAGTAAATATTTGGGAAATGAGAAAGCCCTTGTAGACCCTCTCACATCAGTCTCGTATTGAATGGTAAATAATAAAGGATTGTGGTCCGAGGTGATTTTCTGACATACCTCTATACAAGATTCTTCAATTCTAGACTGATTAGCGAATACCATATCGATCCTAGAGTAGTGCCTATGTGGGTTAGAGAAAAAAGTGTAGCCAGGGCTAGCTGGATAGACCGCCCGCCATATATCCACCAACTGGTGGATATAGAGTAAATCCCTTATTGCAGCTCTTGTCTGTATCATTCTAGACGGCCCGAAATGTTAGTAGTGTCCAAACTTTGGTTCAGTATACAGCTGAAATCACCCATGACAACAAGTTCGCCATCCCACTCCAACAATTCTGAGCATAAAAAAGAGATAACCTCAGGGCAATCATTATTAGGTCCATAAATCATACAAGCCGTTAATTTTTTGCCATATACCAAGAGTTGGACGATTGCCCACCTGCCCTTATTATCACATAATGTACGAAGAACCGAAGCTTTGAATGCTCTAGCTTTAAGGATAGCGACTCCTCGTATTGAAACAGTCTGTGTAGTGCAAGTAATCATATCAAACCCCATTTTCTTAAAAAGACCACGGTCTTTAAATGCCAGATGAGTCTCCGCTAACCCTACAATCTGTGGCTTATAAGCCTTCAATTCTTACGATACTAATCGCCTCTTCAAGGGAGAGTTCAGACCAGCCACATTCCAGCTCATTATTTTAACTTTAGACATAGTTAAACATAGTAATCAGCCGATTGTCCCCCCCTTGCACCCACAATACCCTCCTAGCATGCCCATCTGTCTCTATTTTAAATAACTTTTGGCAGTTTGCTTTTTTTTTCCCCCTGGCATCCTGAACTAACTTAGCCTTAACAAGTTTCCCTTCCGGATTCCAGATAAATTCCACCGCCCACCACCAACCCACCCCCTCCCCCCCACCCCTGTGTCTTGGAAATGGAATCACCCCGATCCCTGCTGTCAGATATGACAGCATTTAACCAAAGAACACCCCCCCCGACCCCCCCCAGTGGGCTTCCACCACCACGCACCGACCATGTCTAGCAACAGCAAGAAAAAAACATATCAAATAGTCAAGTAATAAGGCTATCAAACTATGAAACCATGTACAGATCGTTTCCTGTGCCTCATTTGAAGTTACGAATATCCTCATTTTTTGGGCATTATTTGCCATTTAAGTAGAGCATTCTTGGCCTCTTGCTCATTAAAAAAAAGTAAGCCTGCCCGTCTTTTATCACTTTAAGGCGGGCTGGATCCACCTGCGTGCCAGCTGCTTTAAAAGTGTCCATCAGTTTTCTAAGTTGCCATCTTCTATCCATTGTTGATTTGCAGAGGTCAGGGCGGACAAAAATAGACACTGTATCGTATTGAACAGGAGCTGTTGGTCGAGCTTTATAAAAAATAGCCTGCCTAAGTAGAAGATTCCCTATATAAACCAACATTGGCCGTAAGAAACTAGGGTTTCTCTGATTGCTCACAAATAAAGGAAGTATGTGTGCCCGCTGAATTTGAGTATCCGTGTCCCAATCCGCCAGATCAGGGAAGGCTTTTTGGAACAAACTAACGATGAACGCCCGTGGGTCCGATCCTTCCCTACCTTCAGGGACCCCGAACACCCTCAAGTTCTGGCGTCTTTGCCTATTTTCTAGGTCTTCAGTCTTAATTTGCATGGCTGTCATCTGAAGATAGTGGGCCTTAACTGAGTTGCAAGTTAGGACGTTAGCTTCCTCCACTTCGGCCACCCGTTGCTGGAGGTCAGAGACCTCAAGTGAAAGATTCGAGACCTTAGTTGTCACCTCAACGAGGGCCTGTTTGATCTCTTGGCTATCTGCTTTAGCCTGCTGGAAGAAGCTCTGTGCCTCTTCATGGTGCGTAGCCAAAACTTGTAAAACCGTAGATAATGTGGCTTCATCTTGCAAAGTATGTTTAATTTGGCAACCATCATTACTACTGTTCGCTGGGTCCCCATTGGCAGCGATAGAGGGGGCTGAAAAGAGCTGAGGAGGCAGGGATACGTGCAAGGCATTTGAAGTACCAGATACCGATGTAGTTGCTTGAGCGGGTGCAGTGATAGAAGGACCAGCAGAGGAAATAACAGGGCAGATCAATTCAGCCACCTGAGTAGTGAGTTTTTCCAGAGATATTCGAGTAGAGTCACTCAGATCATGTATGGCTTTGACGGCAGTTGCCACGTTTGTTATTTTATCAAAGACGTTAACAGTGTCCATAGCTGAACTTTCACTTGAGCTATTTAGGTCAGAGTGAGTTACCTCAACCGCCGTTGGAGTTGAGGCTGACCCTTGTTGCTCTAAGTGTGTTAGAGATTTCGAGAGGCTAGATGCTCCTCCGATATTAGATAGACGGGCTACCAATGTTTTTACCTCACCTTTTGATGACACCCACTTACACAACGGGCTCACTCCTAGATCTGTTTTAGAAGTGGTTGCGGGAATTTTAGTAGTTCATTTAGCCCCTGCTGCGCCTGGTACTTGGGCCTTAGTTCCTCCGCCCAGGCCGCGGCCTTTACCTCCTTTACCAACAGGGTTTAATTTTGTCCCTTTACTTTTGATTACTTTTTAAACCTCTGGCACATCCTCATTAGATTTAATGAAACCTCCTTTAAATCTATTCCGCTTATCATGTGACTCAAGGCACACAGTGGTGGCTACATGTTCCAAGTTATTCCTCATTGCTAATTTTTTTTTATTGCCCCCGCTGCCACTCTTTGCGTTGCCCGTAAGCCCGAAGTTGCAGTCTGTAAAAGTAACACTTGGATCACTGAATGCGCTCTCACCGCCTATCGAGCCAGCCGACGCTACCTCCTCATCTCGGTCATCCTCCACTGAGTGTTCACCTGTATGAAAGAGCCTTTTTTTAAGTGTTCCACCAGGCAATTTTGCTAATATTTTGTGGTCTGTGACACTTCCACATCAGTTATCTCTATTGGTACTTCTCTCATCATCCTTCTTTACTTGTCGATTTTCAACTGATCTGTGCCTTGCTTCCCTGTTACCTGACTTGTGACTTGGTCACGCTCATCTGTATTGTGCCTTAATCCCTTCTCACTTAGTGTGCAGGAAGTTACTCCCTCTTCCTCTTATGTCCTTGATGCCTATCACAACCATCCTGCACCTCCCACCTAATTCTCACCCAGAGGGTGTTTTACCTCCCTTTCTTATTGTGCTTCATTGTCGCTCCATCCTCTAATTTGGCTTGCATGCTACTTCCTTCTCTTAACAGCCTTTTTATTTTCTCTCCTGTCATTCAGTAGTGTCTGTGTCCCCCTCACTTTCATCTTTATTATAGCTGCACTCGCTTTGTGGTCACACATTACTACAGGGTCTGGTGGCTCAGTGGACTAATGCGTCCACTGCAGGGGCCTGTGTTTGATCTCATGGTCACAGGTTCAAATCCCAATAGGTCCATTCAGCCTTTCAGCCATCTGAGGTCGCTAAAATAAGTACCACTGAGTTGGGTAACACTGAACATCTGTTATTCAGGGCCAAGATGCCTCCGGGTGAACGTGTGCTTTACAAATATACATGTTATTATGTTATGATTTGTCTTCCACATTAATCTATATTGTAATACAGCTACCATCCTAGAATCCTTAATAAAGAGTATAAGTACAGACAAAGTGGGCACTAGGAATGTATATCTTAAGCTAACAAATTCACTCCAGATTTTAATAGCATTTCAGGGATTAATTGAGAAGCGCCATCCATGCACAGGCTTGGTCATTATAAGTTGGCTTGTCAAAGTGGCCTGTGCAATCTCTATGTCTTGGGAAATTGCTTAGTATAGGTGTTCTTGTATGCACTGTGTACAGTGTGCCCCCATTCTGGAAATGGATGCATGTGCACCAGTAGCTGGGGAATCTTGGAGAGCGTGTCTACATATGGATTGCCTGGCATCGCCAAGAGGCGTCTGTTTGCCACCAAGAAGGGGACCATGGCACCGTGGTATGTGATTTCAGCGTGGTAGTTTGTGGGTGTGCACGAGAGTGTCTTAGTTCCTCCCTTTCTGTATCCTCATGCTTAATGACAGAGGAAATGTTACCTAGTGGTTTCTCCGAGAAAAAGCATAATACAAAGGAGGACAGCAGCTTCTCATTTCAGGTGGTGCTCATATAACATCCACGCATCAAATGAATCTTAGCCTTCCAAATTAGTACCTAACAGAGCACAAGATATTTGCTTGATGCCACCCGTGTGCAGCTGGATCAAGTATCAATGCAACAGCACCCACCCTTCATTTACAACAGAAGTATAATGGAAAGAAGATGCAGCAATAGAATGGGAGAAATGATGTAACTCTGGCAACAAAGATTTGGAATAGTTTCCTCCTTCTTCACTCTACTAGGTATGATGAATCCCATCCACAAGCAATGCAGAAGTAATCTTTCATACAGTTGAAATACATTGTAAATACCAAGGTGGCTATGTGGTCAATAATATTGGAATCTAAATAATATACTCAGTGGGTGATTGACACCATGTGCATTTGGATGTTCATTGCAGCTAATCCTAAATTTTTGTAAAGTTGAAGGGTTTCTGAGATCCGAGCCCTTCCTGAAATTCCTTCTTCTCTTTTGGAGGCATTCTATTTGGGCTAAAAGAAGACAAATAGAAAATAGGCACCTCCACATCCATTCTTCATGTACTGCAGCCCTCCTCAAATTCTCCATGTAGGGTGGAGAGCCAGGTTGCTCAGTGTCCCTAAGCTCTACATACTTTTTGAAAGTTCTGACTTCTTGGGTCCAGCAGTGTACACAGGCACCAGCACAAGAGTTGTGGGCCACTGGAAGTAGCATACAGACAAAAAAAGATCCTGACCTCCATTAGTGGTACGTCTGCGGCCCACAGATTCACATCCTGAGGTAAAACATATTGTGTCCCAATTTTGTTGACATTTAAAGTAATCTTAAGCATTGATTTATTCTGACAGGTTTATTTACTTTCAAGAGAACATCTTCTCTGTTACTCAAAACTACTCCAACAACATGTGAATCTCAACCTTTCTAACCAAAGAATCTTCCTCAATCAATAAGAAAAGATGATCACCTTTCTGGTGCATGTGGGATGTTCCAATCTTAACACAATGCAACATGGCCACTCTAAGGGAAATGACTGTCTAGGAACCTTGCGGTCTACTTGATAACTGAGAGTAGCATCCAGAGGAGCAGGGACACAATACCCTGACTCTAGTGGAGTAGAGTACAGAACCTCTAATCCTGTTTGAAGAACTTCAGCTGCCCCCAGGAGTAGCAGGAACATGCCCTTGTCTACAAGGGTTAATTGTGCTGCGGTTTCCTTTCCTATGTATACAGCCTGTAGCTGCGCCTCCAGAACGGCAGAGGGACCATGTTGAGCTCTTTACAAAAAAGGTCAGGTAGGGGCAGCTGTTCCTAAAGTATCAGCAATAGGATCAGAGACAACACCCCGCTCCATGGAAGAGGAATGTGTTGGGGTGTTCTGTGTGATGTTCGAATGGAAGCCGGAGGAACTCCACTCACTCTGTAAAAGAGACAGCATGTGGTCTTCTAGGTCTATATGTCTCCTGCTAGTGCCTGGGAAAGGCAGATAAGAACAGGGAAAAAGAAGACTGCGGAGGACGTTTTGTCACCAGCAGAGCCCTGGAGGAGCTGGTTGACTCCGGTTGATTAAAGATGTTGAAGGGTCGCCCTAATGGAATCAAAAATGCTAAAATGTGATTGCGGGGAGAAAGAAAATGGACATGGAGGGGTCAATGTAACCACTAGAGACATGTAATGATTACTAACTCCATGGACGAAGAAGCAGGAGCAATTGAGATGGGATGATTGAAAATAATGGAGCCCTGGTGGAGACAGTTAACATTAGGGCAAAACAGATCATTGGCATGGAGGGACCGGTGTAGGTTTGGGAGCCCTAATGGGTGCAGATTGTTGAACCTGGCAGATAATGTAGAGGTGCCTTTACAGCTCAGTGGAATCATACAGGTCTAGAAAGTGAGTAGTTTTGCGAGACAAAGGGGAGGTTCATGTTGAGGGTCAGTGCAATCTCTAGAGCTCCGGGTGTGACATTTTGACAGTCGAATGAAACAGGCAAGGGTGCAGAGGTAAATCCATGGTAAAAAGAGACTAGGGAAGGTCCCTGACTCTAGGCTAGGAAAGAAGTAATAGGGTCTTTAAGGGCTCACAGTGAGTAGCAGAGCTCTAGTGTGGTGTAGATTGTCAACTCAGGGAAATAGAGAGGGGCTGTGTAGGTCCACTGAAATCATTCGAGCCACAAAGATTCCCCTTTAGAAGGGGAAATCGGGATAAGTGAATGGTTAGTGTAATCAATAGAGCCCTTGGAGTGGTTTGTGAAGAAACAAGTAGGGGCATGAGGAAGGGCCCCCTCTGACTTTCGGGGCCCAGTGTAGATGGCTTACTCTAGGATAAAAAGGCTATGGCTTGAAGGGTACCCTGTAATCACCCAAGCTATGGCGTAGTGGATATGATTAACTCCAGCAGATATCAGGGAGGGTTTGTTTGCATAATGTAGAGTAATAGTGACCAAGAGAGGCATCAGCCATTAAGAAGGACCGAATGTAACAATATGGCCATGGGAAAGGAGACTGATGAAGTTCTTTTTTAAGTACTAAACACATCCCATATAGGTCGTTGTCCCTGTGGAAGTCTTGTAGTGAGTCAAAGTCTAGACATAAGCGCAAGGAGGTCATGCAGAACCCAACACCTTCTCTCTACTCATAAGACAGCAAGAACCACAAGAGCAAAAACAAGCCAGAGATTGCACTCGACGTTGCCTAAATCTGACTCAATCACAGCAAATTTCTTGAGCCGTCACAAGTCTAACAGATAGCGCCCTACAAAGATGTCGTGCTGCAGATCTCAATATTTCAGCTTCCTCCTGTGCACCTACAGGCCCCATGGAATGACAGGGATCTCATATTGGACTTCAGGTGGAGAATTCACCCTCAATGCCACTGGCGTACTTCGAACCTGCTGTGTAGCCCGCACTATTCCTGGGTTCTAGACTGACACAAAGATGCACACTGGTTCCTTCCATGCCAACACCATATCGACTGGCCCAGGATTTGGTCCAGACGCCAGTCTCTGAACCCCAAACCTAAAGTGGCCCGCTGCAGGCCCAGGTTGTGCTAGGAAATAACAAAGGCGCAGCTGTTTGTTATGTCACCTAATACATCAATACCTCTGCAATGACACCAGTACTATCAGATACTGAGGTCCTTCCAACTCTGGACCAAGGAGACTGGATGCTGTCCCTGGAATTGCAGAACATGCATTTCCATAACCAGTCCTGCAGATCTAACAGTATTATCTGCTATTCAAGGTAGACCAAGAACACTTTTCAATTCACTCAGCTCCTTTTCGGACTTTCCTCTGCCTCTTGGGTGTTCATTAAAGTACTGTTTCGGGATTCACGGATTTCCACACCTCAATGACTGGGTCCTACAGGTAGGCTTTGCCGCAGTCAAACACCACCTCCGAATGATAGCTATATTCCTGACCTCTTTGGGATTTTCAATGAGCGAAAGCTCCACTTTGCCCCACACAGAAAAGTCCCTTCATTGGTGCTGATCTAGTGATTTTCAAAGCCTTCCCGCCACCAAAGCAACCACAGGACATTTATTGCATGATCCCAACAGTTCATGCTCAATCATGGTTCTCAGTGTGGGTGGTTCTGTGACTTCTTGGACTGCTCGCATCACCCTCATCCCAAACGGCATATGCAGGGCCTGCAGTGAAATCTCAGACCCCAGGAGGCCCAGCATTAGCAATGCCTCTCCAACTTCTTTCAGAACTTAAGAGAGACAGTACAGGATCTTTGGCTGACTTATGGTTAGCAATTGAATGCTTTTGACTTGCCAAATAAGGGGTTTTCATCCATGCAGCGGCTAGATGCCCTTGCACAAATTAGTTGCCTGGTACCCAGCCTAAAATACTCACTCCATCTGAGCCAGGTTTTCAGATGTTCTTATGTTTGTACCTTGCAGCGGGCACAGTAAAAGCTTATTTAATGACCCTTTTGGCCTTCCTGTATTTGGCGAACCAACAGTCTTTAATTTACTGGTTGTGATGTGTTTTATAAAAGGTTTGGCTCATGCTTCCCCTGCTGCCACTTGTTACAACCCAGTGGGATTTTGGTTTAGTCTCGACATTTCCTATGTACATGTCCTTTGAGATTATGCACAGCTGTTCCTTCAGGCCTTTAACACTTAACCCAGTCTATCTTGTTGCAATTACGCCTGCACAATGTGTGGGTGCAGTTCAAAATACAGAAAGATTACTTTTGATTATTTTTCCGTTATTTTCAGTACTTGAGGTGATATGCCGAGATATCATATACTAGAGTTGGTCACTTACAGGTAAGTACGACAATTTGTAGGTTAAAGCATAGTTACTCTCTTTTCATACAAAACAGTAAGTCAACAGACTTTATTTAGGAACAAAACTTGTAACATTGGTTCCTATGGGAAAAAGAGTTTTAATGGTTTACAGTTAAGTAAATGACTTACAAGTTTGAGTTTTGGGGGTAAGGACCAAGGTTCCTTAAGTTCCATGTAGGCACTCAAATTGCACCTGGGACAGCCGGGTGCAGAGTGCAAGGGCCTAATGTTAGCCAAAGGGGTTAAGGGGCCTTTGCTTAGGGACTGCAGGCAAGCAGATTAGTGGTTGCAGGAGCCAAGCTTCTGGGGATAAGGTCAGCACTGCAGGGGCCAACGACGAGCACAGGAACTGCACTACCAGCGGCACTGGGGCAGCCGGGTGCAGGGTGCAAAGAGGATGTCGGGGCCCCTGTGCTTTTCAATGGAGACCTTCGGGTTTGCAAAGCTGCTGCAGGCTCAGCAGGGAGACTTACTGAAGGTGATCCACCAGCTGGACAGGTGTGTTGGGATCTTAAGGGATGTCTTGACACTGTCTGTTAGGCCACCCAAGGCCATGGGGTGTCGGGTGCAAGGGTGTCTTCTGCCGTCTGTGTTTTTTTTATCAGCTCAGGTCGCAGTCGGGAGGACCCTTCAGATTGAGGCTGCAGGAGACGTTTGAAGGCTTGAGGGAGGTCGTGATCACCAGATCCCAGGTCAGGATCAATGGGGAGACCTTCTTGTGGTTTTGGTCCTCTCATACTCTGGCCGAGGGCATCGGGTGCAGAATAACAGAGTCGCCAAAATCCAGATTCTGGAGGTAAGCCATTGCTTGAGCAAATCCCGTGCTCACAGAAGACAGAGTCGGTAAGATTGTTGCAGGGCAGGTCCTCCGGAATCTGGGGGTTGCTGGCTGTTGGATTCATCAGGGTTCTTGATGTAGTTAGGGCATAGATTGGTGTCCTGTTCTTCTTCCTTCGGCAGCATGGCTCTTCGGTCCTTCCTTTTTCTTTCTTGAGTCTGAGGAGGGAAGCTTCAGGGTGTCCCCTAAATACTAGATTTAGGGGCGTCAAAGGGGTGCACAGTTCGGGACCAATAGGTCTTTTCCTTGGGGTGGATACACCTCCTACTACACCACCCTCCAGTGGGAGGGGGCATGAGCCTCTTCCAAATTGGGTACGTCCCCTCATCATAAAGATGGAGGGGGCTGAGATGTGTGCTTTACCTCACCTCCCCCACCTGAGGGGTTGGAATGGCAAAGGTGGGCACACCTCTCTTCCTAGCTTGGTTTTCCTGTTGATTCTCCCACCCAAAGTAGGGGCCAGAACCGGT
Organism: Triturus cristatus; assembly: GCF_964204655.1. Classification (NCBI taxonomy): domain Eukaryota; kingdom Metazoa; phylum Chordata; class Amphibia; order Caudata; family Salamandridae; genus Triturus; species Triturus cristatus. The sequence continues at coordinate 100,647,619 of NC_140586.1, read as the reverse complement.
GGGAGCCAGTTGTTGGGGCAGCTTCCAAAGGCGATAGGCCTTTGAAGCTTCCCCTTTCATGGACCCAGCCCATCCTGGGGCAGGGGCATGACACCTCGGCCCAGGATTGGCTTTGTTTCTGGACCCAGAGAGCGGAAGGGTCCAGAAACCTGTCTGGTGGTGGCAAATGGTGGGCAGCCATTTAGGAACCACACCAGGGCTGGTTAATTTTCAGGGGGCATCTCTAATATGCCATCTGAGTGCATTTAACATTAAATCCAACACTGGCATCAGTGTGGGTTTAATCTGCTGAGAAGTTTGCTACCAAACATCTAAGTTTTTAGTAAAGCCATTATGAAGCTTTGGAGTTCTTAATGACCAAATCCCAGACCATATTCTCTTTATGGATTTACTAGACTTACAATGTCTAAGAATGGTCTTAGACACTGCAGGGGTACAAGGCTTGTGCCACTGTACCCTCACCTTAGGGCTAGTGTACCCTGCTAGGGGGGTGACTTACCTAGACCTCAGGCAGTGGGTTACAGATATGGCACACAGGGATGTGTGCCAGGTCGACTCTTCACTTTTCTCTGCATCACAACAGGCAGCCTGCCTAGGCAGTGTGTGGGTATTAAGGTAAAGGGCCTCTAAGGGCGGCACAATAAGTGCTGCAGCCCTTAGAGGCCTTTCTTGGTCACAGTGACCTTGGTACCCATCGTACCTTTTACAAAGGGCTTACCTGTGGCCAGAAATGTGCCAATTGTGCGTACAAAGGTACAGTCTAGGGAAGGAACACAGGCCCTGGGAACCTGATTGGCAGGGACACACGGTACATCAAGTCAGTTTGCATCATATGTCAGTCAAAAAGTATGTGGGTGGGTGAAACCATGCACAAAGAGGCACTTTCCTAAACTCTTTACCTTGTTCTTCCGTCAATTCCTTTGGCCCTTGTTCTGGCTAGGATCTTCAGAGTCACTTTGAAGATACTCTGCTTTCTGATCAGTTGTTGGAGGTGGATGAGGGGAAGCCATCAATCTTCTAAGTAGATGGGTATTGGGTTTGGTTGTCGTAGCGTTCTCGGATGACTCAGTCTTGTTATGATTCACTGGGTTTCTGCTATTTTTTTAGGAATCTTTTCCATGTTTTTTTTCATTGTATACGGCTTGTAGCACTTGTTACAATGATAAAATGTTGAAGGAGTCATCAGATTTTGTAGATTGCAACACTCTGTCGGGAGGTAAAGATTTTCTGCTATCACCTGCTTTGCTCATGTTTACGAATTTGAATCAACGGACCTCCTGAAACAAAAACAATATTGAAATGAATTATCAATATGATGGATGCACATTATAGAGCTGCCATTCTGAAAAATGATGGAAGGGTTGCTCTGAAGAGTGATTAATGTTTCGAGAAGACTACTTGACCCCCAAAACCTATGATTTTACATCATCACTGCAACACATCCACCATTTTAAAAATGTCATCCATAAAAATTCGGCAAAGATTAGCAATGTCTACAAAAGCTAAATTACTTCTCTGATGATACAAAGACACAAATCAAAAATGAAAATCTCCAGGTAACAATTTTTTTAGGGCGGTATATAAAAGGGCCCGGACTTAAGCCTGTTCAAATTTTTCCCTTTCAACATTCGTCAAGTACAGAGACTGAATATGCCAAAGCTTAGACACATGATAATGATCAGTGACACCAATCTATAGCAACACCTCTACCTACCCTGCCTAATCTCTCTAACTTACTGTGCAATAGAGAGTAAGTTAAGGTTACTTTCCTGACTGCCAAGCAAAGCATACGTATTTGTTGGAAATAGTCTGTGGCAGAGGGCAAGGCCAGGGAGTAAAGTGGGACTAAGTGCCTGATTTCCAGTTTTGTGGATGGGATACTCTGGGATGAACGTGACAAATGCAATCTATATATCTTGTTCCTTTCCCTGTGCTGAAGTGCATCGTTTTTCCCACTATCTACTTACAGCAGACAGGGTATCCGCATTTTATACGAGACGTGTGTGAAGTACCATCATTATTATTCTCTTGCCTCTTTATAGTGAGGGTAAAATTGAAAGGCATTTGGAGAAGAGCAGGGCTAAGGGAATTAAGATAAAATAAATCTCCATTAGAGCTGCCCCAGCTGCAGACTACAGAGAGCTAGCTAGCATGCCTGCATTAATTTAGCACAATAATACTTGTACTTCATAGTGCTTAATGCCTTTCTCATTAATGAGAGGTAATTTATTTTTATTTTCCACACAAAGTGTGTTTACTTTTTAACTAGGAAATCAGTGAAAAATAAAATAATAACAGTTTTTTATAATCTAGTGTGCTGTTAGTCTGCCTTATTTGCTTTTAGGCAGACATTGCTTTTATGTGAGGCATGTGTGGATAAAATATGTCCCTGTAATTAGTAATCATAACAAATTCCAATGACCCTAATGGACCAACAATGTACTGCTACTGTGCCACTATGATTATAAACAAGTGTTTGCAAAGAGCACTGTCTTTTTTCTTGATATAGCTACTTCTGCAGGTCCACCTACATGCCAAGAGATTGCAGTCCAGCTGCGGCAGCAGAGGTTAGAGGCCAACCGTCTAGAATATTAACGGCTGGTGGCTCCAGAGGAAGAGGAGAAGGAGCATTAGACATCTTCTGCTTCCCCAGGCCCCAGTTCCTCGAGCCAGCAGCCAAGTACCTCCCGCCTCCCGGTAACATTGCCACTTGCGGCTGCAGCCACCTGTCCAACAACCGCTGCGGCCCCCTTCCCCCACCTGCTCAGGCTGCCATTTACAGTGCAGTGTGCTGAAGCAATCGGCGCACCTGGACAACAGGATGGCACACATGGAGGCAAAGCTTGAGGAGCTCGGGACCCGCTTCTACGACACCCTCTTCTAGCCCTTCTTTACTTTTTATTTTGGTGCAAGCGACTTTTGTTGTTGGAGGAGATGATGGGGATTGGGAAGAAAGTTGGGAGTTACTTTGGACTTTGAGCTTTCTTTGGACATTGGTTGGGGATGGATGGGGGTATTTTTTAGGGGAGAGGGGTGATCCTGTTGAGGGTAGAGAGGGTGGGATTTTATCCTCAAAAACAGGGGGAAAAGGTATTGTATATTATTTTTTTGTGTGTTTTACTTCTCACTGCTGGGTATTTTATGCAGGCTGTTTTTTAATCTCCTTTCTTATCAAGGTATAAGCATACCAGTTAGTTATACCCATGTCAAACTGCCCTCTGTAACTATAATATTGACCATTAGGGTCAAACAAGTATGCTGCAATTGCCTATATTGCTTACAACAGCCTAGATAAACAGGAAGGCAAGTCAAATCTGCAATAGATGTTCCTTATTTTCTAACTAAACTAGTTCACTTCACTCAATAGTTCTCTTACCTGAATAGATAAATCGATGGCTGCTACCTCTCTATATCTTCCAAAACTAACTGCACGGTTACCAAAGGTGCCTTTTTAATGGTGGTGGTAGTTGTAGAAGGCTCGTATGCTAACAGGGAAGGCATCACAACAAGCAAGGGTACACTCCCACCTAGGTGAGTTCCATCTGTAGGATTAACAAAAAGGATTATGTATCATAGGCAACTTAATTGAAAGAAAAACTGAGTTATTGGGTTACATATTTATATGATAGCTTTACACAGACTGAGACCAGACCAATACCACCATGACACAACAAAGAAAAGAATACCTGCTTTTATAACAAAAACAAGCAATAGTAGATTCTTCTGAGCAATGGTGAGCAACTTAATAAAATCTAAAGTTACAAAATCATTGTCAGAAAAGTAGACTCCTAGTCAGGAGTGGAGTCAACAAGTTTATGTGTTTACGCAACACAAGGTCTGAGTGATGATGATGACGAATGATGTTCTATATCTAAACCCCTTTTATGCATGGGTGGGTAACTGGGGCTGGTGTGGGGTATATTTCTCAGCTAATAAAAGATTCCACAGTGAGTTGGTGTTGCTTTCACCACATCCGCCCCACCAAGTGTGTGATCCATTTAGGGTGTAAATTGAGTCACCTCAATAAATCACACAGCCCATGGCAAGAGGGTTAGGGAGTTGATGAAGGGATGGGAAGAACAAGTTACTTACCTTTGGTAACGATATATCTGTAAGAGATATAGAATAGGTATAGATTCATTATCTTAGAATTACCCCCAGGCATCAGACTGGATCCGGAGAATTTTTCATCAGCAGGACCCCTGCGCGTTGCAAAGGTGGCGTCGGTCGGCTTTGCGTTCGTCGTTGGCGTGGTGGTCGCCAGGTTTACATCGCGGCAGCTACTTAGATGCCGCCCTCGCACGCTGACATCAGTTTTTTAAAACGACATTCCACGCCAGAAGCGCAGAGCCATGCAAGCAACTGACCACTGGTTCACAAAACTAGGGCCCTAAAAGGGATTCCCTGACCCTAGAAGTCAGTTCGCAGAACGGGGTGGAGGAGTGGGGCGATAAGAAATCTAGAACTAATCTATGTCTCTTACAGATATATTGTTACCGAAGGTAAGTAATTTGTTCATCTGAAAGAGACAATTAGTTATAGATTCCTTATCTTAGAATAGATACCCCTGCAATACCAACCCCAGAGGTGGGTCTGCGAACTAAGTTCACACCAGAACGTCCTGGAGAACAGAACGGCCAAAGAAGATGTCTGTCCGGACTTGGCTGACCAGGCAGTAGTGTTTAGTTAACATTTGCAGAGATGCCCCCGTAGCCGCCTGACAGATGTCATTGAGGGGGAATCCCCATCCAAAAGCAGTGGTCGCTGCCGTCGCCCTGGTGGAATGGGCGTGCAGTCCCACTGGAGGCTCCTTCTTTGCCAAAGAGAAGAAAGCTTTAATGCACAAGACGACCCACCTAGACATGGTCCGTTTTTGCATAGCCTGACCTTTTTTGGCGCCCATGTAGCCAACAAAGAGCTAGTCATCCACCCGCAATTGTCTGGTGCTATCCAAATAAAATGAAAGCGCACATTTTGGATCCAGACAGTGGAGCCTCTCTTTCTCTTTAGAAGGATGCCGCGGCAGAAAGAAGGTGGTTAAAGTGATGGTAGAAAGGGTCTGTGACCAATTATGGATCCTTAGCTTCTGGATTTTTTATTTTTGGCAGAACGAGTTCAAGATGTTGTCCCTGAGCCAAGTCTTACAGCCCTGATTGCAGGAGACTGGTTCCACCACTGCATCTTCAGGATGTCTATTTCAATTTTCCAGTTCTCTCTATCCATAGATGTTACCTGAGGTTCATTGTGGGACCCCAGAACTATCTGTTCACCTATTTGTACTGGGGACTGCTCCGCAAGTATTTGTAAAAGTGCTGGCAGTTGCGGCAGCTTTACTTTGACAGTAAGGAATCTATGTATTTCAATACTTGGATGGCTGGGTAGTACAGGCAGAGTCACTGGCCAGGAAACACCTTAAGCGGATGATGAGTCTCCTTCACAGCTTAGATTTTACCATCAATATCCAAAAGTCCCATCTATCTCCCACTCAGAAGTTGACCTTCTAATAGGAAGTGCTTGACATGACCCGCATGACACGTGGAAGACATCTATCTGTTAGAGGGTCTCATTATCGTGCGGTTTCGATCTACATAACAAAACTAGGGACAAATCCATTTGGTCCGCCATTGTGTGCCCCCATCCCCCATGTGTAGCGGCATTATCCGCTCACAGTTTTTATGCTGTATTTTCCGGACGGGGTATTTATTTTGAAAAGCTTTCATGCAATATTCCAAGGTTACTTGACATCCATAATCTAAGACGTGGAACGTGTCATTTTCCATTGATATAAAATCGACATCAGACATCGTCTACATCCATTGTTGCAGAATATAGGGTATCAAGTTTCCAAAGTGGTGGCCTTTCCTGACGAAGGTACTTTGTGTGCTGAAACGTGCTTCGAAACCATTGAAGTCAACCGAATTTGTGCCACACCGTGTGTTCTAATGAAAATCTTTGGAACTCTTTAAGCTTGTTTTGAATTTTCATCAAATTATTCAATTACTGTTGGAGAAAAATAGATTGACTCCTGTCAAAAAAAATATGAACCATCTGAGGATGGTTTTAATATATTGTGTTTTTAAATGAAAGTTTGGAAGTGATGGGTGTATGCAGACATGAGTGAGCCGGCATGAGTGAGTTCTCTTAGTAATGTGCATCCATTTGTAATAATAAAATTATGTCTTTGGTTTTTTCATTTTATGTTGCAAATATTGTGCTGATGTATGAATAGTCAGTTGCCTTAAGTCTTCGCACGTATTCATTGATCCTTGTCTTAAGGAACGTGCATTCCATTAGCAGGGGGCCTCTCTCTTTACACTGGATGACCCACATGAAGACCTTTCCTCCAATTGCACATATTTGGAAGATGAATCAGAGATTTCTGAGTCAGGCTCAAATCCCTGGTTCGGCAGGTCCTGTGTTTTGCTCGGCTTTTTGGCCTCCTGCATTCTGTTGGTGCCACACATCAGATACTAAATGAGAGCCCTTCAGTGGTGTCTGAGGTTACAGTGGCTCAGACATCAGCTGAGTGTCACGGCTCAAGTGTGGACCTCCAACTCAGTTTATCCAGGACTGTACTGGTGGATTGATCGCCTCCAACCTTTGTGGGTCACCATTTCAGCTGTCCACAAGTTCAGGCTTCAGTGGCCACGAATGCCTCACCAGGGGGCCATGCCTGGCTGTGCAAAATGACCGCATGGGGCCTTTGAGTCTGTCTTACAATGAAGGCGCTTCTCCCATCAAGCTCTGGAAGCAACATTCAGATTTTACGTACAATAACGCCTCCATGCATTATATCAACAGTGAGGTTGATGTGTGGTTGTGGACCCTATGCTGGAAGGTGATTCTCCTGTGGAAGTTAGCGGATTGATGAGGAATCTTCTGTGTGTGGCTCACATAGCAGGCTAACTCAATGTAAGTGTGGGTACTAACAAGCCTTACCCTCCCACAGAGGGTTTTGGAACACACACTCTCCAAGAAGAAGTCTTTGAAAAAAATATGACAAGAAAGTGGAGTTCTCAGCCTAATTTCCCTACAAATTAGCTTAAGAAATATATGTATCATAGTTAAAATACTGGGACATTTAGGGCAACCCAATAACACCTGCTACTGTTTAAGCCCAAAAAGAAACTCAAGATACATTTTTAAGGGAGTTCCTGGGTCATTCAGTGGAGTGGCAAAGGAAGAGCTTATTGTTACGTAGGACTTCGGTCTAGTATGGTACCTTAAAAAGGAGAGGACTTAAATCTTGATGTCTGATCATACCTCAATCTCTATGGAACTGCATATAAAGGCTAGCCCCAAAAACAGGACTTGTCTCTATTCCACCCTTTTGAAAGACCCTGTGTAAAGGGAGGAAATCAATCAATAATTAGAAGAATACTTTACTATGAATGAGGAGTAAGATGTCTTGGAAACTTTAGAAACAGTAATGCAATGGAAATGTATTGCTTTGATGCTTAGCATGAGAAGTTTGAGATCGCTAAAATTGAAGAAACTAGCAGCAGAATTAAACATGAATCACACGACAAATCTCACTCCTCCAACTAGTTACACCGTAAACGAATGCCACTAAGAGGTCAGCTGAGATTCATTTACACTAATAAAGCAGAACTATCTCTGCTTTACCTGAAAAGGCAAGCTTTTGCTGGCCAAACAATTATAAGGCTGTTGACGCGATCATTCACGCCATGAAAGGAAGATGGAAGAGACTGAGTAAACAGGAATCCCTAGCTGTATTCAAATAAGGAAGCAATTTGGAGTGAAATATCGAGACAGAAGAATTTTTGGAAGTTAAACGATTACGGAACTTCCTCACGACCCCGAGACTGCTTCTGCTGATCATCAACTTGCTCACGAATAGCTGAAATGGCCTGTTCCAATTTATCTAAACTTTCTTCCACCTCAGTCATTCGAGTGCCAGGGAATACTCACTGTTGTTGGGCTGCCGGACCTGCCACGCCACTGCTGCCATTGATGCGAGGATTAGGCTCCTTCTTGGAGTGGGGCCGCTTGTAGCACGGACTGCACTTTCCGGCACTCACTGGGGCACGCGCACTGGTCACAGACGCTGCAAGCGCCAGGGGGCGCACAAAACCACACCACTGCTTCTGCAGCACGGGCCGCGGTGAGCGAAGCCCGGGTCAAGGGTGGGCCCGTCTGTGCCCGACGGGGTCCATAAGAGGCCAGGCAGGGCCACCTCATTAATATTCTGTGCCTTGTACTTACATGACTATTGACTTTGCTAGGGAGGTCATTGTATGTGGGCTTAGGGGTTTTCATTGTTATCAGTTGATAATTACTGTTAACCATCTGTTATAGATTGCTGCCCTCAAGTGTATCGGCAAAATGAACAAAAGAAAATCACTCACAGGACAGGGAGTGGTGGGGACCTTGGATGCTTTTTTGAGTCAGCTCTCATCCATGAAATCGATTTAAGAGAGCGAAGACTGTCCTTAGAACCTAAACTCCCCCAAGGGCAATTAGACTTGCTAGAGCCCCCAAATAACACCGACTATCAACAGAGTACTTCTCCAAATAGGACACCGATTAGTTACACCGCTGAAGTAAATGACAGTACTAAGCCAAGGACCGCAACTGTAAAACCTTAAGTAACCACTAGGGGTCAGAAAAGCAAAACCAATCTGGGGAGTCGTTCTCCAACCCTAGCTAGAAAAAGAAAGGGTCAGGGCCCCAATAAGCCAATACACCCTGCATCAAAGAGAGGACGCAAAAGTAAAAATATGGTGGAGGAGCTGGAGGAGGTTGAAGGGCATTCGCCCGCATCTAGTCCTGTTAATAAAGTGCCCCCTACAAGCTCCCCGACTTCCACACAGGGCATTGAAAGCATGGAGTTCTGGGCAAAAATTGGTGGGTTGGTCACAACTCTATTAGAACCTCTATTGCAAAAACTAACTCGTTTAGAAATTAGTATTGATAAACTTGAATCAATGACAAGTAATGCACACATGATTCAGCGGCCCCTGTTGAGCCCGTCAGGTACTCAGATTAGCCAGCCCCAATCGATCAACCCTTGCCATTGTAACACAAAGAACACCCAAATCAACAGGATCCTCAGGCCTTGGTCCAGCAATAGCTCCTCAAATAGCACAATCTGGTCCATGTGCCAGAATAAGGCAGGTATGTCCAATACTCACCACAAGTCACAGGTCCCAAGTACCATCCAAGAACGACTAATAAATATTCAAAACGATCCCTCATCTAGCAGACCTAGACATGAAAGTAGAAGGGAAGCCCCACTGAAAATTGCCCAACATAAAGTACCACAGTCAGTAAGAGGCCTATCTGATGTAAACACCCTGCATCTTCCACCGGAAGCAGTCCCCTACACAATTGTGTTGGCTAATGTCCCCATGCTGCCTGGCGGAACTAGGGAACATTAGACATCCCTTAAAAATGTTGTTGACATTTAAAGTAATCTTAAGCATTGATTTATTCTGACAGGTTTATTTACTTTCAAGAGAACATCTTCTCAAGCTCCGTTACTCAAAACTACTCCAACAACATGTGAATCTCAACCTTTCTAACCAAAGAATCTTCCTCAATCAATAAGAAAAGATGATCACCTTTCTGGTGCATGTGGGATGTTCCAATCTTAACACAATGCAACATGGCCACTCTAAGGGAAATGACTGTCTAGGAACCTTGCGGTCTACTTGATAACTGAGAGTAGCATCCAGAGGAGCAGGGACACAATACCCTGACTCTAGTGGAGTAGAGTACAGAACCTCTAATCCTGTTTGTAGAACTTCAGCTGCCCCCAGGAGTAGCAGGAACATGCCCTTGTCTACAAGGGTTAATTGTGCTGCGGTTTCCTTTCCTATGTATACAGCCTGTAGCTGCGCCTCCAGAACGGCAGAGGGACCATGTTGAGCTCTTTACAAAAAAGGTCAGGTAGGGGCAGTTGTTCCTAAAGTATCAGCAATAGGATCAGAGACAACACCCCGCTCCATGGAAGAGGAATGTGTTGGGGTGTTCTGTGTGATGTTCGAATGGAAGCCGGAGGAACTCCACTCACTCTGTAAAAGAGGCAGCATGTGGTCTTCTAGGTCTATATGTCTCCTGCTAGTGCCTGGGAAAGGCAGATAAGAACAGGGAAAAAGAAGACTGCGGAGGACGTTTTGTCACCAGCAGAGCCCTGGAGGAGCTGGTTGACTCCGGTTGATGAAAGATGTTGAAGGGTCGCCCTAATGGAATCAAAAATGCTAAAATGTGATTGCGGGGAGAAAGAAGATGGACATGGAGGGGTCAATGTAACCACTAGAGACATGTAATGATTACTAACTCCATGGACGAAGAAGCAGGAGCAATTGAGATGGGATGATTGAAAATAATGGAGCCCTGGTGGAGACAGTTAACATTAGGGCAAAACAGATCATTGGCATGGAGGGACCGGTGTAGGTTTGGGAGCCCTAATGGGTGCAGATTGTTGAACCTGGCAGATAATGTAGAGGTGCCTTTACAGCTCAGTGGAATCATACAGGTCTAGAAAGTGAGTAGTTTTGCGAGACAAAGGGGAGGTTCATGTTGAGGGTCAGTGCAATCTCTAGAGCTCCGGGTGTGACATTTTGACAGTCTAATGAAACAGGCAAGGGTGCAGAGGTAAATCCATGGTAAAAAGAGACTAGGGAAGGTCCCTGACTCTAGGCTAGGAAAGAAGCAATAGGGTCTTTAAGGGCTCACAGTGAGTAGCAGAGCTCTAGTGTGGTGTAGATTGTCAACTCAGGGAAATAGAGAGGGGCTGTGTAGGTCCACTGAAATCATTCGAGCCACAAAGATTCCCCTTTAGAAGGGGAAATCGGGATAAGTGAATGGTTAGTGTAATCAATAGAGCCCTTGGAGTGGTTTGTGAAGAAACAAGTAGGGGCATGAGGAAGGGCCCCCTCTGACTTTCGGGGCCCAGTGGAGATGGCTTACTCTAGGATAAAAAGGCTATGGCTTGAAGGGTACCCTGTAATCAATATGGCGTAGTGGATATGATTAACTCCAGCAGATATCAGGGAGGGTTTGTTTGCATAATGTAGAGTAATAGTGACCAAGAGAGGCATCAGCCATTAAGAAGGACCGAATGTAACAATATGGCCATGGGAAAGGAGACTGATGAAGTTCTTTTTTAAGTACTAAACACATCCCATATAGGTCGTTGTCCCTGTGGAAGTCTTGTAGTGAGTCAAAGTCTAGACATAAGCGCAAGGAGGTCATGCAGAACCCAATACCATCTCTCTACTCATAAGACAGCAAGAACCACAAGAGCAAAAACAAGCCAGAGATTGCACTCGACGTTGCCTAAATCTGACTCAATCACAGCAAATTTCTTGAGCCGTCACAAGTCTAACAGATAGCGCCCTACAAAGATGTCGGGCTGCAGATCTCAATATTTCAGCTTCCTCCTGTGCACCTACAGGCCCCATGGAATGACAGGGATCTCATATTGGACTTCAGGTGGGGAATTCACCCTCAATGCCACTGGCGTACTTCGAACCTGCTGTGTAGCCCGCACTATTCCTGGGTTCTAGACTGACACAAAGATGCACACTGGTTCCTTCCATGCCAACACCATATCGACTGGCCCAGGATTTGGTCCAGACGCCAGTCTCTGAACCCCAAACCTAAAGTGGCCCGCTGCAGGCCCAGGTTGTGCTAGGAAATAACAAAGGCGCAGCTGTTTGTTATGTCACCTAATACATCAATACCTCTGCAATGACACCAGTACTATCAGATACTTGAGGTCCTTCCAACTCTGGACCAAGGAGACTGGATGCTGTCCCTGGAATTGCAGAACATGCATTTCCATAACCAGTCCTGCAGATCTAACAGTATTATCTGCTATTCAAGGTAGACCAAGAACACTTTTCAATTCACTCAGCTCCTTTTCGGACTTTCCTCTGCCTCTTGGGTGTTCATTAAAGTACTGTTTCGGGATTCACGGATTTCCACACCTCAATGACTGGGTCCTACAGGTAGGCTTTGCCGCAGTCAAACACCACCTCCGAATGATAGCTATATTCCTGACCTCTTTGGGATTTTCAATGAGCGAAAGCTCCACTTTGCCCCACACAGAAAAGTCCCTTCATTGGTGCTGATCTAGTGATTTTCAAAGCCTTCCCGCCACCGAAGCAACCCCAGGACATTTATCGCATGATCCCAACAGTTCATGCTCAATCATGGTTCTCAGTGTGGGTGGTTCTGTGACTTCTTGGACTGCTCGCATCACCCTCATCCCAAACGGCATATGCAGGGCCTGCAGTGAAATCTCAGACCCCAGGAGGCCCAGCATTAGCAATGCCTCTCCAACTTCTTTCAGAACTTGAGAGAGACAGTACAGGATCTTTGGCTGACTTATGGTTAGCAATTGAATGCTTTTGACTTGCCAAATAAGGGGTTTTCATCCATGCAGCGGCTAGATGCCCTTGCACAAATTAGTTGCCTGGTACCCAGCCTAAAATACTCACTCCATCTGAGCCAGGTTTCCAGATGTTCTTATGTTTGTACCTTGCAGCGGGCACAGTAAAAGCTTATTTAATGACCCTTTTGGCCTTCCTGTATTTGGCGAACCAACAGTCTTTAATTTACTGGTTGTGATGTGTTCTATAAAAGGTTTGGCTCATGCTTCCCCTGCTGCCACTTGTTACAACCCAATGGGATTTTGGTTTAGTCTTGACATTTCCTATGTACATGTCCTTTGAGATTATGCACAGCTGTTCCTTCAGGCCTTTAACACTTAACCCAGTCTATCTTGTTGCAATTACGCCTGCATAATGTGTGGGTGCTGTTCAAAATACAGAAAGATTACTTTTGATTATTTTTCCGTTATTTTCAGTACTTGAGGTGATATGCCGAGATATCATATACTAGAGTTGGTCACTTACAGGTAAGTACGACAATTTGTAGGTTAAAGCATAGTTACTCTCTTTTCATACAAAACAGTAAGTCAACAGACTTTATTTAGGAACAAAACTTGTAACATTGGTTCCTATGGGAAAAAGAGTTTTAATGGTTTACAGTTAAGTAAATGACTTACAAGTTTGAGTTTTGGGGGTAAGGACCAAGGTTCCTTAAGTTCCATGTAGGCACTCAAATTGCACCTGGGACAGCCGGGTGCACAGTGCAAGGGCCTAATGTTAGCCAAAGGGGTTAAGGGGCCTTTGCTTAGGGACTGCAGGCAAGCAGATTAGTGGTTACAGGAGCCAAGCTTCTGGGGATAAGGTCAGCACTGCAGGGGCCGACGACGAGCACAGGAACTGCACTACCAGCGGCACTGGGGCAGCCAGGTGCAGGGTGCAAAGAGGATGTCGGGGTCCCTGTTCTTTTCAATGGAGACCTTCGGGTTTGCAAAGCTGCTGCAGGCTCGGCAGGGAGACTTACTGAAGGTGATCCACCAGCTGGACAGGTGTGTTGGGATCTTAAGGGATGTCTTGACACTGTCTGTTAGGCCACCCAAGGCCATGGGGTGTCAGGTGCAAGGGTGTCTTCTGCCGTCTGTGTTTTTTTTATCAGCTCAGGTCGCAGTCGGGGGGACCCTTCAGATTGAGGCTGCAGGAGTCGTTTGAAGGCTTGAGGGAGGTCGTGATCACCAGATCCCAGGTCAGGATCAATGGGGAGACCTTCCTGTGGTTTTGGTCCTCTCATACTCTGGCCGAGGGCATCAGGTGCAGAATAACAGAGTCGCCAAAATCCAGATTCTGGAGGTAAGCCATTGCTTGAGCAAATCCCGTGCTCACAGAAGACAGAGTCGGTAAGATTGTTGCAGGGCAGGTCCTCCGGAATCTGGGGGTTGCTGGCTGTTGGATTCATCTGGGTTCTTGATGTAGTTAGGGCATAGATTGGTGTCCTGTTCTTCTTTCTTCGGCAGCATGGCTCTTCGGTCCTTCCTTTTTCTTTCTTGAGTCTGAGGAGGGAAGCTTCAGGGTGTCCCCTAAATACTAGATTTAGGGGCGTCAAAGGGGTGCACAGTTCGGGACCAATAGGTCTTTTCCTTGGGGTGGATACACCTCCTACTACACCACCCTCCAGTGGGAGGGGGCATGAGCCTCTTCCAAATTGGGTACGTCCCCTCATCATAAAGATGGAGGGGGCTGAGATGTGTGCTTTACCTCACCTCCCCCACCTGAGGGGTTGGAATGGCAAAGGTGGGCACACCTCTCTTCCTAGCTTGGTTTTCCTGTTGATTCTCCCACCCAAAGTAGGGGCCAGAACCGGTGGGAGCCAGTTGTTGGGGGCAGCTTCCAAAGGCGATAGGCCTTTGAAGCTTCCCCTTTCATGGACCCAGCCCATCCTGGGGCAGAGGCATGACACCTCGGCCCAGGATTGGCTTTGTTTCTGGAACCAGAGAGCGGAAGGGTCCAGAAACCTGTCTGGTGGTGGCAAATGGTGGGCAGCCATTTAGGAACCACACCAGGGCTGGTTAATTTTCAGGGGGCATCTCTAATATGCCATCTGAGTGCATTTAACATTAAATCCAACACTGGCATCAGTGTGGGTTTAATCTGCTGAGAAGTTTGCAACCAAACATCTAAGTTTTTAGTAAAGCCATTATGAAGCTTTGGAGTTCTTAATGACCAAATCCCAGATCATATTCTCTTTATGGATTTACTAGACTTACAATGTCTAAGAATGGTCTTAGACACTGCAGGGGTACAAGGCTTGTGCCACTGTACCCTCACCTTAGGGCTAGTGTACCCTGCTAGGGGGGTGACTTACCTAGACCTCAGGCAGTGAGTTACAGATATGGCACACAGGGATGTGTGCCAGGTCGACTCTTCACTTTTCTCTGCATCACAACAGGCAGCCTGCCTAGGCAGTGTGTGGGTATTAAGGTAAAGGGCCTCTAAGGGCGGCACAATAAGTGCTGCAGCCCTTAGAGGCCTTCCTTGGTCACAGTGGCCTTGGTACCCATCGTACCTTTTACAAAGGGCTTACCTGTGGCCAGAAATGTGCCAATTGTGCGTACAAAGGTACAGTGTAGGGAAGGAACACAGGCCCTGGGAACCTGGTTGGCAGGGACACACCGCACATCAAGTCAGTTTGCATCATATGTCAGTCAAAAAGTGTGTGGGTGGGTGAAACCATGCACAAAGAGGCACTTTCCTAAACTCTTTACCTTGTTCTTTCGTCAATTCCTTTGGCCCTTGTTCTGGCTAGGATCTTCAGAGTCACTTTGAAGATCCTCTGCTTTCTGATCAGTTGTTGGAGGTGGATGAGGGGTAGCCATCAATCTTCTAAGTAGATGGGTATTGGGTTTGGTTGTCGTAGCGTTCTCGGATGACTCAGTCTTGTTATGATTCACTGGGTTTCTGCTATTTTTTTAGGAATCTTTTCCATGTTTTTTTTCATTGTATACGGCTTGTAGCACTTGTTACAATGATAAAATGTTGAAGGAGTCATCAGATTTTGTAGATTGCAACACTCTGTCGGGAGGTAAAGATTTTCTGCTATCACCTGCTTTGCTCATGTTTACGAATTTGAATCAACGGACCTCCTGAAACAAAAACAATATTGAAATAAATTATCAATATGATGGATGCACATTATAGAGCTGCCATTCTGAAAAATGATGGAAGGGTTGCTCTGAAGAGTGATTAATGTTTCGAGAAGACTTCTTGACCCCCAAAACCTATGATTTTACATCATCACTGCAACACATCCACCATTTTAAAAATGTCATCCAGAAAAATTCGGCAAAGATTAGCAATGTCTACAAAAGCTAAATTACTTCTCTGACACAAATCAAAAATGAAAATCTCCAGGTAACAATTTTTTTAGGGCGGTATATAAAAGGGCCCGGACTTATGCCTGTTCAAATTTTTCCCTTTCAACATTCGTCAAGTACAGAGACTGAATATGCCAAAGCTTAGACACATGATAATGATCAGTGACACCATTCTATAGCAACACCTCTATCTACCCTGCCTAATCTCTCTAACTTACTGTGCAATAGAGAGTAAGTTAAGGTTACTTTCCTGACTGCCAAGCAAAGCATATGTATTCGTTGGAAATAGTCTGTGGCAGAGGGCAAGGCCAGGGAGTAAAGTGGGACTAAGTGCCTGATTTCGAGTTTTGTGGATGGGATACTCTGGGATGAACGTGACAAATGCAATCTATATATCTTGTTCCTTTCCCTGTGCTGCAGTGCATCGTTTTTCCCACCATCTACTTACAGCAGACAGGGCATCCGCATTTTATACGAGACGTGTGTGAAGTACCATCATTATTATTCTCTTGCCTCTTTATAGTGAGGGTAAAATTGAAAGGCATTTGGAGAAGAGCAGGGCTAAGGGAATTAAGATAAAATAAATCTCCATTAGAGCTGCCCCAGCTGCAGACTACAGAGAGCTAGCTAGCATGCCTGCATTAATTTAGCACAATAATACTTGTACTTCATAGTGCTTAATGCCTTTCTCATTAATGAGAGGTAATTTATTTTTATTTTCCACACAAAGTGTGTTTACTTTTTAAATAGGAAATCAGTGAAAAATAAAATAATAACAGTTTAGTGTGCTGTTAGTCTGCCTTATTTGCTTTTAGGCAGACATTGCTTTTATGTGAGGCATGTGTGGATAAAATATGTCCCTGTAATTAGTAATCATAACAAATTCCAATGACCCTAATGGACCAACAATGTACTGCTACTGTGCCACTATGATTATAAACAAGTGTTTGCAAAGAGCACTGTCTTTTTTCTTGATATAGCTACTCCTGCAGGTCCACCTACATGCCAAGAGTTTGCAGTCCAGCTGCGGCAGCAGAGGTTAGAGGCCAACCGTCTAGAATATTAACGGCTGGTGGCTCCAGAGGAAGAGGAGAAGGAGCATTAGACATCTTCTGCTTCCCCAGGCCCCAGTTCCTCGAGCCAGCAGCCAAGTACCTCCAGCCTCCCGGTAACATTGCCACTTGCGGCTGCAGCCACCTGTCCAACAACCACTGCAGCCCCCTTCCCCCACCTGCTCAGGCTGCCATTTTCAGTGCAGTGTGCTGAAGCAATCGGCGCACCTGGACAGCAGGATGGCACACATGGAGGCAAAGCTTGAGGAGCTCGGGACCCGCTTGTACGACACCCTCTTCTAGCCCTTCTTTACTTTTTATTTTGGTGCAAGCGACTTTTGTTGTTGGAGGAGATGATGGGGATTGGGAAGAAAGTTGGGAGTTACTTTGGACTTTGAGCTTTCTTTGGACATTGGTTGGGGATGGATGGGGGTATTTTTTAGGGGAGAGGGGTGATCCTGTTGAGGGTAGAGAGGGTGGGATTTTATCCTCAAAAACAGGGGGAAAAGGTATTGTATATTATTTTTTTGTGTGTTTTACTTCTCACTGCTGGGTATTTTATGCAGGCTGTTTTTTAATCTCCTTTCTTATCAAGGTATAAGCATAACAGTTTGGTATACCCATGTCAAACTGCCCTCTGTAACTATAATATTGACCATTAGGGTCAAACAAGTATGCTGCAATTGCCTATATTGCTTACAACAGCCTAGATAAACAGGAAGGCAAGTCAAATCTGCAATAGATGTTCCTTATTTTCTAACTAAACTAGTTCACTTCACTCAATAGTTCTCTTACCTGAATAGATAAATCGATGGCTGCTACCTCTCTATATCTTCCAAAACTAACTGCACGGTTACCAAAGGTGCCTTTTTAATGGTGGTGGTAGTTGTAGAAGGCTAGTATGCTAACAGGGAAGGCATCACAACACGCAAGGGTACACTCCCACCTAGGTGAGTTCCATCTGTAGGATTAACAAAAAGGATTATGTATCATAGGCAACTTAATTGAAAGAAAAACTGAGTTATTGGGTTACATATTTATATCATAGCTTTACACAGACTGAGACCAGACTAATACCACCATGACACAACAAAGAAAAGAATACCTGCTTTTATAACAAAAACAAGCAATAGTAGATTCTTCTGAGCAATGGTGAGCAACTTAATAAAATCTAAAGTTACAAAATCATTGTCAGAAAAGTAGACTCCTAGTCAGGAGTGGAGTCAACAAGTTTATGCGTTTACGCAACACAAGGTCTGAGTGATGATGATGACGAATGATGTTCTATATCTAAACCCCTTTTATGCATGGGTGGGTAACTGGGGCTGGTGTGGGGTATATTTCTCAGCTAATAAAAGATTCCACAGTGAGTCGGTGTTGCTTTCACCACATCCGCCCCACCAAGTGTGTGATCCATTTAGGGTGTAAATTGAGTCACCTCAATAAATCACACAGCCCATGGCAATAGGGTTAGGGAGTTGATGAAGGGATGGGAAGAACAAGTTACTTACCTTTGGTAACGATATATCTGTAAGAGATATAGAATAGTTATAGATTCATTATCTTAGAATTACCCCCAGGCATCAGACTGGATCCGGAGAATTTTTCATCAGCAGGACCCCTGCGCGTTGCAAAGGTGGCGTCGGTCGGCTTTGCGTTCGTCGTTGGCGTGGTGGTCGCCAGGATTACATCGCGGCAGCTACTTAGATGCCGCCCTCGCACGCTGACATCAGTTTTTTGAAACGACATTCCACGCCAGAAGCGCAGAGCCATGCAAGCAACTGACCACTGGTGCACAAAACTAGGGCCCTAAAAGGGATTCCCTGACCCTAGAAGTCAGTTCGCAGAACGGGGTGGAGGAGTGGGGCGATAAGAAATCTATAACTAATCTATGTCTCTTACAGATATATTGTTACCGAAGGTAAGTAATTTGTTCATCTGAAAGAGACAATTAGTTATAGATTCCTTATCTTAGAATAGATACCCCAGCAATACCAACCCCAGAGGTGGGTCTGTGAACTAAGTTCACACCAGAACGTCCTGGAGAACAGAACGGCTAAAGAAGACGTCTGTCCGGACTTGGCTGACCAGGCAGTAGTGTTTAGTTGACATTTGCAGAGATGCCCCCGTAGCCGCCTGACAGATGTCATTGAGGGGGACTCCCCATCCAAAAGCAGTGGTCCCTGCCGTCGCCCTGGTGGAATGGGCGTGCAGTCCCACTGGAGGCTCCTTCTTTGCCAAAGAGAAGAAAGCTTTAATGCACAAGACGACCCACCTAGAGATGGTCCGTTTTTGCATAGCCTGACCTTTTTTGGCGCCCATGTAGCCAACAAAGAGCTAGTCATCCACCCGCAATTGTCTGGTGCTATCCAAATAAAATGAAAGCGCACATTTTGGATCCAGACAGTGGAGCCTCTCTTTCTCTTTAGAAGGATGCCGCGGCAGAAAGAAGGTGGTTAAAGTGATGGTAGAAAGGGTCTGTGACCAATTATGGATCCTTAGCTTCTGGATTTTTTATTTTTGGCAGAACGAGTTCAAGATGTTGTCCCTGAGCCAAGTCTTACAGCCCTGATTGCAGGAGACTGGTTCCACCACTGCATCTTCAGGATGTCTATTTCAATTTTCCAGTTCTCTCTATCCATAGATGTTACCTGAGGTTCATTGTGGGACCCCAGAACTATATGTTCACCTATTTGTACTGGGGACTGCTCCGCAAGTATTTGTAAAAGTGCTGGCAGTTGCGGCAGCTTTACTTTGACAGTAAGGAATCTATGTATTTCAATACTTGGATGGCTGGGTAGTACAGGCAGAGCCACTGGCCAGGAAACACCTTAAGCGGATGATGAGTCTCCTTCACAGCTTAGATTTTACCATCAATATCCAAAAGTCCCATCTATCTCCCACTCAGAAGTTGACCTTCTAATAGGAAGTGCTTGACATGACCCGCATGACACGTGGAAGACATCTATCTGTTAGAGGGTCTCATTATCGTGCGGTTTCGATCTACATAACAAAACTAGGGACAAATCCATTTGGTCCGCCATTGTGTGCCCCCATCCCCCATGTGTAGCGGCATTATCCGCTCACAGTTTTTATGCTGTATTTTCCGGACGGGGTATTTATTTTGAAAAGCTTTCATGCAATATTCCAAGGTTACTTGACATCCATAATCTAAGACGTGGAACGTGTCATTTTCCATTGATATAAAATCGACATCAGACATCGTCTACATCCATTGTTGCAGAATATAGGATATCAAGTTTCCAAAGTGGTGGCCTTTCCTGACGAAGGTACTTTGTGTGCTGAAACGTGCTTCGAAACCATTGAAGTCAACCGAATTTGTGCCACACCGTGTGTTCTAATGAAAATCTTTGGAACTCTTTAAGCTTGTTTTGAATTTTTATCCAACTATTCAATTACTGTTGGAGAAAAATAGATTGACTCCTGTCAAAAAAAATATGAACCATCTGAGGATGGTTTTAATATATTGTGTTTTTAAATGAAAGGTTGGAAGTGATGGGTGTATGCAGACATGAGTGAGCCGGCATGAGTGAGTTCTCTTAGTAATGTGCATCCATTTGTAATAATAAAATTATATTTTTGTATTTTTGATAAAAAGAATTCTTTGGTTTTTTCATTTTATGTTGCAAATATTGTGCTGATGTATGAATAGTCAGTTGCCTTAAGTCTTCGCACGTATTCATTGATCCTTGTCTTAAGGAACGTGCATTCCATTAGCAGGGGGCCTCTCTCTTTACACTGGATGACCCACATGAAGACCTTTCCTCCAATTGCACATATTTGGAAGATGAATCAGAGATTTCTGAGTCAGGCTCAAATCCCTGGTTCGGCAGGTCCTGTGTTTTGCTCGGCTTTTTGGCCTCCTGCATTCTGTTGGTGCCACACATCAGATACTAAATGAGAGCCCTTCAGTGGTGTCTGAGGTTACAGTGGCTCAGACATCAGCTGAGTGTCACGGCTCAAGTGTGGACCTCCAACTCAGTTTATCCAGGACTGTACTGGTGGATTGATCGCCTCCAACCTTTGTGGGTCACCATTTCAGCTGTCCACAGGTTCAGGCTTCAGTGGCCACGAATGCCTCACCAGGGGGCCATGCCTGGCTGTGCAAAATGACCGCATGGGGCCTTTGAGTCTGTCTTACAATGAAGGCGCTTCTCCCATCAAGCTCTGGAAGCAACATTCAGATTTTACGTACAATAACGCCTCCATGCATTATATCAACAGTGAGGTTGATGTGTGGTTGTGGACCCTATGCTGGAAGGTGATTCTCCTGTGGAAGTTAGCGGATTGATGAGGAATCTTCTGTGTGTGGCTCACATAGCAGGCTAACTCAATGTAAGTGTGGGTACTAACAAGCCTTACCCTCCCACAGAGGGTTTTGGAACACACACTCTCCAAGAAGAAGTCTTTGAAAAAAATATAACAAGAAAGTGGAGTTCTCAGCCTAATTTCCCCACAAATTAGCTTCAGAAATATATGTATCATAGTTAAAATACTGGGACATTTAGGGCAACCCAATAACACCTGCTACTGTTTAAGCCCAAAAAGAAACTCAAGATACATTTTTAAGGGAGTTCCTGGGTCATTCAGTGGAGTGGCAAAGGAAGAGCTTATTGTTACGTAGGACTTCGGTCTAGTATGGTACCTTAAAAAGGAGAGGACTTAAATCTTGATGTCTGATCATACCTCAATCTCTATGGAACTGCATATAAAGGCTAGCCCCAAAAACAGGACTTGTCTCTATTCCACCCTTTTGAAAGACCCTGTGTAAAGGGAGGAAATCAATAAATAATTAGAAGAATACTTTACTATGAATGAGGAGACAGATGTCTTGGAAACTTTAGAAACAGTAATGCAATGGAAATGTATTGCTTTGATGCTTAGCATGAGAAGTTTGAGATCGCTAAAATTGAAGAAACTAGAAGCAGAATTAAACATGAATCACACGACAAATCTCACTCCTCCAACTAGTTACACCGTAAACGAATGCCACTAAGAGGTCAGCTGAGATTCATTTACACTAATAAAGCAGAACTATCTCTGCTTTACCTGAAAAGGCAAGCTTTTCCTGGCCAAACAATTATAAGGCTGTTGACGCGATCATTCGCGCCATGAAAGGAAGATGGAAGAGACTGAGTAAACAGGAATCCCTAGCTGTACTCAAATAAGGAAGCAATTTGGAGTGAAATATCGAGACAGAAGAATTTTTGGAAGTTAAACGATTACGGAACTTCCTCACGACCCCGAGACTGCTTCTGCTGATCATCAACTTGCTCACGAATAGCTGAATTGGCCTGTTCCAATTTATCTAAACTTTCTTCCACCTCAGTCATTCGAGTGCCAGGGAATACTCACTGTTGTTGGGCTGCCGGACCTGCCACGCCACTGCTGCCATTGATGCGAGGATTAGGCTCCTGCTTGGAGGGGGGCCGCTTGTAGCACGGACTGCACTTTCCGGCACTCACTGGGGCACGCGCACTGGTCACAGACGCTGCAAGCGCCAGGGGGCGCACAAAACCACGCCACTGCTTCTGCAGCACGGGCCGCGGTGAGCGAAACCCAGGTCAAGGGTGGGCCCGTCTGTGCCCGACGGGGTCCATAAGAGGCCAGGCAGGGCCACCTCATTAATATTCTGTGCCTTGTACTTACATGACTATTGACTTTGCTAGGGAGGTCATTGTATGTGGGCTTAGGGGTTTTCATTGTTATCAGTTGATAATTACTGTTAACCATCTGTTATAGATTGCTGCCCTCAAGTGTATCGGCAAAATGAACAAAAGAAAATCACTCACAGGACAGGGAGTGGTGGGGACCTTGGATGCTTTTTTGAGTCAGCTCTCATCCATGAAATCGCTTTAAGAGAGCGAAGACTGTCCTTAGAACCTAAACTCCCCCAAGGGCAATTAGACTTGCTAGAGCCCCCAAATAACACCGACTATCAACAGAGTACTTCTCCAAATAGGACACCGATTAGTTACACCGCTGAAGTAAATGACAGTACTAAGCCAAGGACCGCAACTGTAAAACCTTAAGTAACCACTAGGGGTCAGAAAAGCAAAACCAATCTGGGGAGTCGTTCTCCAACCCTAGCTAGAAAAAGAAAGGGTCAGGGCCCCAATAAGCCAATACACCCTGCATCAAAGAGAGGACGCAAAAGTAAAAATATGGTGGAGGAACTGGAGGAGGTTGAAGGGCATTCGCCCGCATCTAGTCCTGTTAATAAAGTGCCCCCTACAAGCTCCCCAACTTCCACACAGGGCATTGAAAGCATGGAGTTCTGGGCAAAAATTGGTGGGTTGGTCACAACTCTATTAGAACCTCTATTGCAAAAACTAACTCGTTTAGAAATTAGTATTGATAAACTTGAATCAATGACAAGTAATGCACACATGATTCAGCAGCCCCTGTTGAGCCCGTCAGGTACTCAGATTAGCCAGCCCCAATCAATCAACCCTTGCCATTGTATCACAAAGAACACCCAAATCAACAGGATCCTCAGGCCTTGGTCCAGGAATAGCTCCGCAAATAGCACAATCTGATCTCCCGTCCATGTGCCAGAATAAGGCAGGTATGTCCAATACTCACCACAAGTCACAGGTCCCAAGTACCATCCAAGAACGACTAATAAATATTCAAAACGATCCCTCATCTAGCAGACCTAGACATGAAAGTAGAAGGGAAGCCCCACTGAAAATTGCCCAACATAAAGTACCACAGTCAGTAAGAGGCCTATCTGATATAAACACCCTGCATCTTCCACCGGAAGCAGTCCCCTACACAATTGTGTTGGCTAATGTTGTCCCCATGCTGCCTGGCGGAACTAGGGAACATTGGACATCCCTTAAAAATAAAGTACTTTCCTTGCTAAGTTCGAGGTCTGGATTATCCTTCCCACTCTATACAGAATTCAAAATGGTTAGACGGGTTGGTTGGATAGGTAGATTCAAAAAGTCCCTAGGGGTGATTGTGTGTTGCTATCTTTTGGGTCACCTTATCTCGTCCAAACATTACTTGACAGGGTGGAAAACTGGACTGTAGAGCAAACAGGAATACACATATTGCCATTGGGCTATTCTATAAGCCATCTGGCTATATTCAGCCTTTAAAAGGGATGGACAGAGGTGGGGGGTGGAATCCACCCAGATACAATATACCAGTGCATAATCACTATGCAGTCCTAGGTTCCTTGGAGGACAACGACTGACTAGAGACACCGACTGTTGAGCTAATGGATAGAAGGGTTGCTATAAGAGGATCCCGACAACTCGAATCAACTAGTCCTCGTATGGCTGAACAAGAGTCTGGAGTCCTAGAGTCTGGAGTCCCAAAGTCCCTGTATTTGCCAAATCCGAGGGTGTCCACTGTGAATTTTATTGAGTCTAGCCCCATGGACAATCGACAAGGTACAACTAAGCCGTTGATTATGGCCCAGGTATTTAACCCCGCTGGCAACCCCATGCCTCAAGTGCAAGGACCAGTAGAGGCCGGTGGAGATAGAAGAGCTCAAAGGGATGAGATACTGGAAGTACCTTCCCTCCATAATAATGTAGAGCCACTTCCGCAGACGTATAATGTCCATCAGTTGATGAACACATCACTGACAATTATAGAATTCAACCAGCCCTCAACTAGGAACGGCCATTGGCCTCTAAATAAGGACCCCAGAAACCCTAGCAAGTCATCAAATGACTCACCGAAGCTCCAAATACTATCCTGGAACGTTGCAGGACTCCGCTCCAAAGTAGACAACCCGGAGTGGGGTGCCTATACCCAAGATAATGACATATGCATGTTCCAGGAAACCTGGGCCAGGGAGGACATACATATACTTGGCTATGCAACTTTTAATTCACCAGCCACATCGGGGGGAAGGGTAGACCATCTGGGGCTCTTAGTATTTGGATTGCAACCCATCTAGGTTGCTCAGTGAAGCAGGTAGAGACATCTTCAAGTGACATCCTGTGTGTTATTTTGAGTTTCCCATCCAGAACTAGGATAGTGCTTATCAATGCCTATTCACGGCCAGTAGGGTATGGTCAAGAGTCTCCGACTCTTGACAAATTATTGTCATTTCTACCCACAGTCATCGATAATGACATAGTGATCCTGGCTGGCGATCTAAATTGTCAGTACGAACCACTGAAGGACATGGAGACAGGTGACGCAAATGAGGAGGACCTGTATTGGGCTATTCCAATGGCCAATGCCCCACCAACTCAGGCCTGGACACCATTAGTCATACAGATGAACACCCTTGCCTTGAATCATTCGCTCAGGGCGTGCAATGGGCACTCCAAATCTGACTGTCCAGCTAATTTTACTTATAACAGACCGGGCTGCCCCTCGATCCTAGACTATATTCTGGTGAACACGAAATCTTGGCACCAGATGATTGATTTCAAGATTGCCCCCAGATATGACAGTGATCATAATGCCCTGATTTTAGAATTGAACTCTCCATACACTGGGGATGTCCCAAACGGCCAATCTCTGAAAACACTAGGGCCTACCGTAACTGGCTGTAGGAGGAGAGTAAGATGGGGTACCTTATGCGAATTTCAAGATAGACTGGCGTCGCTTTATCAAATAATCATACCATATTGCAAATCAATTGAGTGAGATTGGAGACTCTACTCGTCCACTCCGTGAGATTGCAGAAAACCACCAAGGCCTATATGGCAGGCTGGCTGATAGCTTTTCGTATGTATCACGATCAAAGGAAGGCAGTGTACCCAGCCACACCTGGTATAATGGCAATTTCCGGAAGGCTAAGAAAACCCTGCTCTCAGCTATAAAATCTAATGACAAGCTGGAAATAAAGGCTAATAGGCTATCTTACAAAAAACTAATTACGCTAGCTAAAAAAGACTGGGAAGAAGAAAGGTGGGAGAGCCTGAGGCATGCCCTAAATAGTAGGGACATGAAGACCTTCTGGAAAACAATAAGTACAGACTCCAAAGAGGACAAACAAGCATTCAAACCAAATTTAGGGGCCGATGTTTGGAGGCCTCACTTCCAGTCACTTTATTCTAAGGTGGAGGGCGATTCAGGGCAAATAGCAACTCATTGCCCCCAGCCACACCCAGCCCGCCTGGATAACCCCGCAATTTCCGTAAAAGAGGTAATGGCTGCAATTGTCCGAGTAATACCCGCAAATGCCCCCGGTTTAGATAAGATCCCTGGAGATCTTTATCGCACTGAACTTAGCGGTTGGGCTTCGTACCTATGGAGCGTATTGAACGCTATTCTTCAGGGAATGGAGATTCCTATAACATGGGTTGGGCGGAAATCATCCTGCTCTTTAAGAAGGGTTCACCCCTCCATCCTGCAAATTATCGGCCCATTAGCCTTATAGATGTCGCACAAAAAATCTTTGGTTGAGTGCTTCTGGACCGATTACAGAACTGGATGGAGGAATTTTCCATTCTTAGTCCCTACCAGGCCGGTTTCGGAACAAAATGTCCACAATTGATCAAGTCTTCAAGTTTCAACTATTGCACTGGAAATCAGCAATCCCGGAGGGTGGAAGTCTCTACATGATCTTTGTGGACTTAAAATCGGCTTTCGATTTAGTTCCCAGGGAGAAATTATGGGCTATTCTATTAGACTTGGGAGCGCCCTCATACTTATGTCACATCCTGAAAATGGGGACCTCACCGATCGTATACCTATAGAGAGAGGTGTACGGCAAGGGTGTGTTCTGGCTCTGACCCTCTTTTGTATTTTCATCAATGGCCTAGTAGGAGCCCTGACAACAGGAGGGGACATAGATGCTCCCAAGTTAACGGGCCGCAAGGTACCTGCCTTAATGTTCGCAGCCGATACCCTTCTGCTGTCAAGGTTACCGATGGGCATACAAAGGGTTTTAGACATCTTTTACTTATTTTGTAAGAATGGGGGCTTGGAAATTAATACCCAGAAAACAAAATATATGGTTTTCAATGCAGCACACTCAACACGACCCAATCCACAATTAGCTGAGGAATCCCTAGAGAAGGTTCCTGTATGTGAGTATTTGGGATTGTCCCTTAATGAGAAAATGGAGTGGGGTGCTCAAATCAAGAAGGCTTGTCTTAAACTGGGTCAAACAACAGGGGGGCTAGCGAAACAGCAGAGGAAGTGTGTACATAAGTTCCTGGGGCCAGTGCTGGAAATATATAAGGCGCAAGCCAGAGGAGCTGCCCTATATGGGGCAGAATTATGGGGTCATCGGTCACCTGAACAACTTGTTGACTGAAAACTCTTTTCTCAGCCAACTTTTGGGACTTCTCAAAAGTACACCACTAACCCCGCTCCGAATGGATCTTGGAGTTAGCCCAATGGCACTGGAGGTTGCCCTCAGACCTCTGCTACACTGACGTCACTTATGGAGCACCCCAGAATTATCTATGTATAGAGAGGATCTCTGGGAAGTGGCAAACCTCAATGGTGCAAGTAAAACATCTTGGCTCACATCAAGAATTCCTAGCTATCCATTGAAATGGAAGATTTGTGGTGGGATAGTGCTGAAGATAGATGCCCGCTAACACCTAGGAAGGCTTTGATTAAGAATTTTAAGGACTACAATCTTAATCTACTACTGAGGGGCCCCAGGACAGGCACACTTACAACAGCCTTTCTAGAAGTTAAACTGCAATATAGTTCAGAATCTAACATAGATGATATACAGCCTTCGCTTGCCAAAAATCTTTATTAGCAGTTTAGGCACAGTGCACTTCCCTTATGTGCTGCTACTCACAAGTGGGGGGGTAGTTCCACCAAAGATTGTCCGACTTGCAAAAATTGTATGGAGACAGACCTATATGTACTGTGTTTCTGCCCAACATATAAGGTAATAAGACATCGCTGGCTACGACATTCATGTAGGAACCTTGGAACTTCCCATTGCTCACAGGCTTATAGGATCCTAAAATATGATAGCAGTATGCCAATTGTTTTTTCAGTGTCCCGTTATCTGTTTTCAATGTGGTGTGTTCGCCGAGCAGTTTTAAAGAAAGAGCAAATCCAAACTACCCACCATATGTCTCCATCATGACCCGGGACTCTGTTTCTTAACTCCGCCTTTTAACTTTTAACTTATGAACTTGCATTACATGTCTGAGATACTCGGAGCATTCCTAGGATATTTACTATACCTTTTAATCTTTTTAATGATCAAACCTTTTAACGTGTACGCATAACTTTTATACTGAAATAGCTGTATCAATTGTACTGTATTTATTATATGTTTTATCTGTGCTTTTATGGCCTTATCAGGCCGAAATAAAGTAGCTCTTGACTTGAATTATAAGACAAAAGTAAAAGAGAATATGTTAAGAAGATTAAATCAAACACTGACAAATAATTACCAATAGAAGAGAAGCTAGAGGAAGTTAGGAGATTTTATGTCAATCTTTATTCTAAAGAGGCATATTCTCAAAAGGAAAAACAACATTACATTTGGGGGGCAACGCTCATATGGGAGCACAAGGATGAATTTGAGGCACCCACTGGGGAGGAAGTGAGACCTGCAATAAAGTTCCTGAAGAACAAGTTATTTACCTTCTGTAATGCTATTTCTGGTAGAGACTCTATATACCAGCAGATTCCTCACCCTTTGACTATTTCTCAGGTGTCAGACTGGATCAAGAAACGTTTCACACAACCTCTGCGTGCTGGTAGGTGGCATTGTGTGGCTCTGCAGGGACGTCGTTCTGCCCCAGAAATGCCTCGCGGTAGCCTATATAGGTATCACTTCTGCTCGCTGCTGTCAACTAACTTTGATGATGTCCACACCCCAGGCACAGAGCCACAAAAGCAAATTAGTGAGACCTGGGTGCAGATTCCGAGACTTGGGATCTTATTAATGGATAGAGGCCAGTTACAGAAAGGGAAGGATGGAAGAATTCATGAGGAATCTGCAGCTAGATAGAGTTGCTACCAGAAAGAGCATTAATAAAGCCATGTAACTTCTTCTTTTGATAGAGACTTCTTGTAGCAGATTCCTCATCTTTTGAATTGATACTAAAGCAGTACCTGTTTGGAGTTGGGTGTGTGGCTGAACGCAAACTAAAATATCTTGCAGGACTGTGCTGGAAAACTGCCCCTCTCAGGGAACCTGACTGTCCAGACAATAGTGTTTCAGGAACGTATGGAGAGACACCCATATTGCCATCTGGCAAATGTCCAGTATAGTGACTCCATGTGGCAATGCAGTAGTAGCAGCTTTGGCCCTGGCAGAATGAGCACACAGTCCTTCCGGAATCTGTTTTTTAGCCAATATGTAGCAGATCTTAATGCAAGAGTACAATCCAGCAAGAGAATGCTCTCCTCTGCACAACCTGGCCTTTCTTCACTCCAGAGAATGCCACAAAGAGCTGATTGTCCATCCGATGTTCTGTGGTATGATCTATGTAAAGGTTCAGTGCTGTATTGGGGTCCAACACCAGGAAAAATTCACTGGTGGTTCAACCACTTCCAAAAGCGCAGGGCCTCCTGCCACAGGGTCAGTGACCCCATTACACCCTGATTGTTACAGTACGCCATGGTGGTGTCTGTGAGCACCTGTACCAGCCTCCCCTTGATAGATTGAAGAAAGGCTTTCAACGTCAACTGGATGGCCCTTAGCTACAGAAGACTGATAGGGAGTCAAGACTCTGCTGGAGAACAGAGGCCGCTACTATCTTCCTCTCTCAGATGGTCACCCGACCCAGAAATGATGCATCAGCCACCACTGTCATCTTTGGGTGTGGAAAGAAGAGGGATCTGCTGCTGATCAAATCACGGTCCAGTAACCAACGATGCAGATCTTTTGCAGTCTCCTCCAAAGTCTCAACATGGTCAAGAGGTCCCCTCGATGTTGGGCCCATTGAGATGCCAGATCCCACGGAACAGCCTGCACATGCCATTTGGCATGTTTGACCCGCCAGATGCAGGAGGCCTTCAGACTCAGGAGCCTCAGAGTTGACCTCACTGAAATCTAGAACAAAGGCTAAAAGATCAGAATCAAAGCCTGAACATTGGCCGCTGTTTTCTGTGAGAAAGGCACAAAACCGAACCATGTCTAGAACGGCTCCAATGAAGGGGAGCATCTAAGAAGACATCAGGTGTGATTTCTGCATGCATGTTGATAGTGAATACCAAAGATAACAGGAGGTTCGCTGTAGTCTGGAGGTTGTTTATAATTTCTTTGGACGAGGTCGTCTTCAACAGTCAGTTGTTGAGGTAGGGGAAGACTGGCACCGCCAAATTTTGAAAGTGTGCTGTCACCTCCGGCATCACTTTGGTGAACACCTGAGGGGTGCTGGTGCGACCAAAGTGGAATACATCAAACTGAAAATGCTTCT
The DNA here is from genome assembly GCF_964204655.1 of Triturus cristatus. Taxonomy (NCBI): domain Eukaryota; kingdom Metazoa; phylum Chordata; class Amphibia; order Caudata; family Salamandridae; genus Triturus; species Triturus cristatus. The sequence goes on along the minus strand of NC_140586.1, from coordinate 100,617,494 downwards.
GACACACCACAAACCACAAGTAGTGCAGATAGGGCCAGCAGGACAGGTTAATGGAAATAGGCATAATGCAGCTTGAATGCTACCATTCAGTCTCCAGGGTCAAAGGCAGGCAAGACCTGGACCATGGTGAGCATTTTAAATTTCTCAATCCAGAGTAAGGCATTGAGACAGCACAGGTCTAAAATAGGTCAAAGCTGTCCGTCTTTCTTGGGCACCAAAAAGTAGCAGGAATAACAATAACATCCTACTTCGCGCATGGGCACCTTTCGATAGCCCCTTTGGCCAAAAGGGCTTGCAATTCCTGCCGCAAAATGGAGAGAGGGTCCTCTGTCAGTCGTTGGGGCAAGGTGGTAAATGTGGCGGTGAGACAATGAAATGCAGTGCATATCCCAGCCAAATAATTGCAGGACATATCTGCCTGATATTACGGATTGTCAACCAGGTAAGAAGCAATGGATCCTGCCTCCCACTGGTTGGGAGGCCTGTTGATCTAGACCTCGGGGTTAGTGAATACCACGTCCTTGACAGTGAAACTGCTGGGCACCTTTTGGAGGTTGGATTAACTGGTGGTATGGGAGTCCTCTGCTAAAGCTGCGAAAGGAGTGATGGGGCTGATGCGACTATGAGTTGGGGCAGATAAGCCAAGGGAGCATGCAGTGGCCCTGCTTTCCTTGAGCTGCTCAAGAGTGGATTCTGCCTTGTGCCCTAAAAGGCAAATCCAATTGAATGGCATGTCCATGGAGACACCTGGGCATCACCTGAAAAACCGGGGACCGTAGCCAAGCGTGGCATCAAATGGCAATACTGGTGTCAACTAATCATTAACTTGGCAGCATCATGACTGTCCTGTATGGCCTGAGTGAGGTCATGTTGGAGGTCTTCAGGAACACCTGGGAGCACTTGAGCCACTGAATCCCAAAGGGTGTGGGTATAGTGCCCAAGCAGGCAACTGGCATTTACAGATCAAAGCGCCAAACTGGTGGATGAGAAGAACTTTTTCCAGAATTTCTCCACCTATTTTGATTCCCTTTTGGGGGAGGTAGTTGGGAACGTGTTGTGGTAGTTTTGCTACCAGACACTTGCGCCACCAAGTTTTCAGTAGAGGGGTGATAAGATAAAAAAAACTGGGTTGCCCAGTGCACAGCAGTGGCTTTGTGCAATTTGGCAGTTGACAGGGGGGCCAGAGCAAGGTTTGGTCCATGCCCCCAATAAGGCATACATCCATAAGTGCCTCGTTAAAAAGAGGTTACAACAAACAAATGATGGACGGAATGCTGACAATGCATACATTCTCCCCCAGTCAAGATATCTGGGTTAAATCCATCGTTCTTTTGCCCACTACACCACCCCAGTTTAGACATGGCCATATGCAAATCAGTCTTGACCCTGTGCCTCATGGGAACAGTCCAGCCCGAACTGCCAAGCCATGTCTTCCCTGGACCGGAATCAAGCATCCTAGGACCGGTTTCTGGCTATCAGCCGTCATCAGCCAGGATAGCTTGACTCCAGTGGCGTAGTGAGCACGGGTCCCACGTCTGGGAATACCCATCCCACTTAGGGCGAAAAGCGTTACAACAAACAAATGATGGACGGAATGCTGACAATGCATACATTCTCCCCCAGTCAAGAGATCTGGGTTAAATCCATCGTTCTTTTGCCCACTACACCACCCCAGTTTAGACATGGCCATATGCAAATCAGTCTTGACCCTGTGCCTCATGGGAACAGTCCAGCCCGAACTGCCAAGCCATGTCTTCCCTGGACCGGAATCAAGCATCCTAGGACCGGTTTCTGGCTATCAGCCGTCATCAGCCAGGATAGCTTGACTCCAGTGGCGTAGTGAGCACGGGTCCCACGTCTGGGAATACCCATCCCACTTAGGGCGAAAAGCGTTACAACAAACAAATGATGGACGGAATGCTGACAATGCAGACATTCTCCCCCAGTCAAGAGATCTGGGTTAAATCCATCGTTCTTTTGCCCACTACACCACCCCAGTTTAGACATGGCCATATGCAAATCAGTCTTGACCCTGTGCCTCATGGGAACAGTCCAGCCCGAACTGCCAAGCCATGTCTTCCCTGGACCGGAATCAAGCATCCTAGGACCGGTTTCTGGCTATCAGCCGTCATCAGCCAGGATAGCTTGACTCCAGTGGCGTAGTGAGCACGGGTCCCACGTCTGGGAATACCCATCCCACTTAGGGCGAAAAGCGTTACAACAAACAAATGATGGACGGAATGCTGACAATGCATACATTCTCCCCCAGTCAAGAGATCTGGGTTAAATCCATCGTTCTTTTGCCCACTACACCACCCCAGTTTAGACATGGCCATATGCAAATCAGTCTTGACCCTGTGCCTCATGGGAACAGTCCAGCCCGAACTGCCAAGCCATGTCTTCCCTGGACCGGAATCAAGCATCCTAGGACCGGTTTCTGGCTATCAGCCGTCATCAGCCAGGATAGCTTGACTCCAGTGGCGTAGTGAGCACGGGTCCCACGTCTGGGAATACCCATCCCACTTAGGGCGAAAAGCGTTACAACAAACAAATGATGGACGGAATGCTGACAATGCATACATTCTCCCCCAGTCAAGAGATCTGGGTTAAATCCATCGTTCTTTTGCCCACTACACCACCCCAGTTTAGACATGGCCATATGCAAATCAGTCTTGACCCTGTGCCTCATGGGAACAGTCCAGCCCGAACTGCCAAGCCATGTCTTCCCTGGACCGGAATCAAGCATCCTAGGACCGGTTTCTGGCTATCAGCCGTCATCAGCCAGGATAGCTTGACTCCAGTGGCGTAGTGAGCACGGGTCCCACGTCTGGGAATACCCATCCCACTTAGGGCGAAAAGCGTTACAACAAACAAATGATGGACGGAATGCTGACAATGCATACATTCTCCCCCAGTCAAGAGATCTGGGTTAAATCCATCGTTCTTTTGCCCACTACACCACCCCAGTTTAGACATGGCCATATGCAAATCAGTTTTGACCCTGTGCCTCATGGGAACAGTCCAGCCCGAACTGCCAAGCCATGTCTTCCCTGGACCGGAATCAAGCATCCTAGGACCGGTTTCTGGCTATCAGCCGTCATCAGCCAGGATAGCTTGACTCCAGTGGCGTAGTGAGCACGGGTCCCACGTCTGGGAATACCCATCCCACTTAGGGCGAAAAGCGTTACAACAAACAAATGATGGACGGAATGCTGACAATGCATACATTCTCCCCCAGTCAAGAGATCTGGGTTAAATCCATCGTTCTTTTGCCCACTACACCACCCCAGTTTAGACATGGCCATATGCAAATCAGTCTTGACCCTGTGCCTCATGGGAACAGTCCAGCCCGAACTGCCAAGCCATGTCTTCCCTGGACCGGAATCAAGCATCCTAGGACCGGTTTCTGGCTATCAGCCGTCATCAGCCAGGATAGCTTGACTCCAGTGGCGTAGTGAGCACGGGTCCCACGTCTGGGAATACCCATCCCACTTAGGGCGAAAAGCGTTACAACAAACAAATGATGGACGGAATGCTGACAGTGCATACATTCTCCCCCAGTCAAGAGATCTGGGTTAAATCCATCGTTCTTTTGCCCACTACACCACCCCAGTTTAGACATGGCCATATGCAAATCAGTCTTGACCCTGTGCCTCATGGGAACAGTCCAGCCCGAACTGCCAAGCCATGTCTTCCCTGGACCGGAATCAAGCATCCTAGGACCGGTTTCTGGCTATCAGCCGTCATCAGCCAGGATAGCTTGACTCCAGTGGCGTAGTGAGCACGGGTCCCACGTCTGGGAATACCCTGTTCCCATGAGGCACAGGGTCAAGACTGATTTGCATATGGCCATGTCTAAACTGGGGTGGTGTAGTGGGCAAAAGAACGATGGATTTAACCCAGATCTCTCGACTGGGGGAGAATGTCTGCATTGTCAGCATTCCGTCCATCATTTGTTTGTTGTAACGCTTTTCGCCCTAAGTGGGATGGGTATTCCCAGACGTGGGACCCGTGCTCACTACGCCACTGGAGTCAAGCTATCCTGGCTGATAGCCAGAAACCGGTCCTAGGATGCTTGATTCCGGTCCAGGGAAGACATGGCTTGGCAGTTCGGGCTGGACTGTTCCCATGAGGCACAGGGTCAAGACTGATTTGCATATGGCCATGTCTAAACTGGGGTGGTTTAGTGGGCAAAAGAACGATGGATTTAACCCAGATCTCTCGACTGGGGGAGAATGTCTGCATTGTCAGCATTCCGTCCATCATTTGTTTGTTGTAACGCTTTTCGCCCTAAGTGGGATGGGTATTCCCAGACGTGGGACCCGTGCTCACTACGCCACTGGAGTCAAGCTATCCTGGCTGATGACGGCTGATAGCCAGAAACCGGTCCTAGGATGCTTGATTCCGGTCCAGGGAAGACATGGCTTGGCAGTTCGGGCTGGACTGTTCCCATGAGGCACAGGGTCAAGACTGATTTGCATAAGGCCATGTCTAAACTGGGGTGGTGTAGTGGGCAAAAGAACGATGGATTTAACCCAGATCTCTCGACTGGGGGAGAATGTCTGCATTGTCAGCATTCCGTCCATCATTTGTTTGTTGTAACGCTTTTCGCCCTAAGTGGGATGGGTATTCCCAGACGTGGGACCCGTGCTCACTACGCCACTGGAGTCAAGCTATCCTGGCTGATGACGGCTGATAGCCAGAAACCGGTCCTAGGATGCTTGATTCCGGTCCAGGGAAGACATGGCTTGGCAGTTCGGGCTGGACTGTTCCCATGAGGCACAGGGTCAAGACTGATTTGCATATGGCCATGTCTAAACTGGGGTGGTGTAGTGGGCAAAAGAACGATGGATTTAACCCAGATCTCTCGACTGGGGGAGAATGTCTGCATTGTCAGCATTCCGTCCATCATTTGTTTGTTGTAACGCTTTTCGCCCTAAGTGGGATGGGTATTCCCAGACGTGGGACCCGTGCTCACTACGCCACTGGAGTCAAGCTATCCTGGCTGATGACGGCTGATAGCCAGAAACCGGTCCTAGGATGCTTGATTCCGGTCCAGGGAAGACATGGCTTGGCAGTTCGGGCTGGACTGTTCCCATGAGGCACAGGGTCAAGACTGATTTGCATATGGCCATGTCTAAACTGGGGTGGTGTAGTGGGCAAAAGAACGATGGATTTAACCCAGATCTCTCGACTGGGGGAGAATGTCTGCATTGTCAGCATTCCGTCCATCATTTGTTTGTTGTAACGCTTTTCGCCCTAAGTGGGATGGGTATTCCCAGACGTGGGACCCGTGCTCACTACGCCACTGGAGTCAAGCTATCCTGGCTGATGACGGCTGATAGCCAGAAACCGGTCCTAGGATGCTTGATTCCGGTCCAGGGAAGACATGGCTTGGCAGTTCGGGCTGGACTGTTCCCATGAGGCACAGGGTCAAGACTGATTTGCATATGGCCATGTCTAAACTGGGGTGGTGTAGTGGGCAAAAGAACGATGGATTTAACCCAGATCTCTCGACTGGGGGAGAATGTCTGCATTGTCAGCATTCCGTCCATCATTTGTTTGTTGTAACGCTTTTCGCCCTAAGTGGGATGGGTATTCCCAGACGTGGGACCCGTGCTCACTACGCCACTGGAGTCAAGCTATCCTGGCTGATGACGGCTGATAGCCAGAAACCGGTCCTAGGATGCTTGATTCCGGTCCAGGGAAGACATGGCTTGGCAGTTCGGGCTGGACTGTTCCCATGAGGCACAGGGTCAAGACTGATTTGCATATGGCCATGTCTAAACTGGGGTGGTGTAGTGGGCAAAAGAACGATGGATTTAACCCAGATCTCTCGACTGGGGGAGAATGTCTGCATTGTCAGCATTCCGTCCATCATTTGTTTGTTGTATCGTTAAAAAGAGGGGCTCAGTGGACATTTGCCCTGTTTGAAGGCTTCTGTAAAAACATTAGTCTTAATCTCCGTGAAGGACTTCAGCCGCCCTACGCATTACCATGGTGTAAGAAGCACTCTCCTTCATGGCAGAACCAGATGTAGAGACCCAACTCAGGGGAGGTATCAAGGTCACCATCCTCTAGTAACTCGCTGTACCAATCGTCTTCAAAGCACAGCTGGCCAATCTCATCACCTCCATCAGAATCATTGTCTGAATCTGTGCCAAACAAGAAATGTAGAGTATGTGTTCTCCTTTAAGAAGGCTCAGGGGGAGGAAACAATGCCTCATCAGCTGCCGGGCACTGCTTCCAGCAAGGTCAAACTGGCGGCAACTCTGAGTCAGAGAGTACAAGAGGTCCCTCGTCTTCTGGTGTTGGTAGAGTAGGCACTGGTGTTCAGTTTCTGAGAACCGTTGTGTACCTTGGCGCCGGAGGTGAAGTCTAAACTGGAGCTGGAAGCAGCCACGCAGTGTGCTCTGAGGGTCCAACTGTCACCAACAGTGAACCTGCCGGCAGTATTCCAGCTAGAGTGGCCTCTCTGCTCCATGAAGCCTAACGGAACACCAGAGGGAGTCGGCAGGGATCCAAGGAGTCAGAGAATGGCCTTATGGAACTCTTCAATGCGTTTTGGCATGGAGGATGGCACCAGAAACTCTGGTTGTGCTGGAACAAGCTGCTTGATGGGTTCCGATGTAGACTGACTTCCTGAGCGAGATCAAAAAGTATAGAGCTTCCCCAACGCGATCTCAAGAGAGTAAGAGTGGCTGAAAGGGGCCGAGCCCTGCCTAATTTTCTTGTTTTTTTTCTTCTTTGTCTAACTTGACAACTTTGATCGAGATGAAAACTGACCCATAAAATGATTCTTGCGACTTCTGGACCTGGATCAATCAATCAGGATTCATAAAGCTCAGCAAATCACCCGTGAGGGTCTCAAGTTACTAGCTGCTTCACTGCGCTCTGTTCATTTGAAAAGCTAGGTCGCAAGTCCTTTCTGAATTCCTGTAGTGATGAGGTGGTCTTGAGGTGCATGGAAATATCGTTTCAAGACTTTGGACACCAGGTGAGAAAGAAGTGTCCTCCGTATTGGCTCTGCAGATCTGGGGGGTGTCTGGGAGGAAGAGGGAGGAGGATTGCAGGTGTCTGGATGGTTGGTGGAAGGTAAGTGGTTTGTTGATGTATGCTGGTCCATTGTTTCGCCGGGCTTTGAATGTGTCAACATCTTCAACTGGCATCTCTTCTGGATCAGGAACCAGTGTAGCATCCTGAGGTACAGAGCGAGGCAAGTCCGTCTGGGGAGGTCGAGAGTGAGTCTTGTCACTGAGTTTTGTATTGTCTGTAGTCTCTTCAAGAGGTGTGCAGTGATTACCATGTAGAGAGTGCTCCTGTTACCCAGCCTGCTGGTGATGAGGGCCTGAGTGACGATCCTTCTGGTATTGACTGGGAGCCACCTGAAAATTTTACAGAGCATACGTAGGGTGAAGAAGCAGGCGGATGATTCTGCCTTTACCTGTTTCTGCATAGATAACTTGCTGTCCAAATAGATGATGCTGAGGTTGCGGGTGTGGCCTGTTGGGTTTGGGGAAAGGCTGAGTTCAGCAGACCACCAAGCGTCATTTCATGGTGAGGTCTTGTTCCCAAAGATGAGGACTTCTGTCTTGTCTGTGTTGAGCTTGAGACAGCTGCCCTTTATCCAATTCACAATTATCATTTTACATCTGTGAAAGCTGGCTCTGGTGGTGGAGTAGTCTTCTGACTCTGAGAGGATGAGCTGGGTGTCGTCAACATAGGCGATGATGTTGAGTTCATGCAATCCGACTGTGTTGGACAGTACGGTAATGTACATATTGAAGAGGGTGGGGCTGAGAAACAATTCTTGTGGATGCTTCAGATGATAAGATGAACGGTGGAAGATAGATTCTCTGGGTTTTTCCTGTGAGGTATGAGGTGATCCATTTGAGGATGTCTCCCTGAATTCTGATATGGGGGAGTCTGTTAATCAATATGGGGTGGGAGATGGTGTTGAAGGTCACTGAAAGGTCCAGGAGGATGAGGGATGCATCGTGGTCCAGGAGGGCCCTTCTGTCATAGGTGGATATGATCAGGATTGTCTCGGTGCTGTGGTTGGCTTGGAATCTGGATTGAGAGGGGCCCAGGAGGTTGTCGTGTTCCAGGTGTGTTGTGAGTTGCTGGTTGATTGCCTTTTCGAGAACCTTTGCCTGAAAGAGGAGCAGGGAGATCAGCGGTAGTTCTTTGGTTCTGCTGGGTAAGTAGATGGTTTCTTTAGGAGGGGACTCACTTTAGCATGTTTCCAGGCCTCAGGGAAGGAGGATGTGGTGATGGAGGCACTCAGGACTTTCTTGAGCTCAACACCAAATGTCTTGCTCCCGAGGCTGAAGATGTGGTGAGGACACGGGTCAGTGCGTGCTTCAGAGCGTACGGAGTTCATGACGGAGATTGTGACGAGTTGTGAAAGGGTCCCAATGGGTGATCAAGTGTTCAGGGTTTGTGTTTCTGGGTGTGAGCAGGCTGATGCTGTTGGTAGAAGGGTGTTGGGGTTTGAAATTCTCGTAAATGGCTGAGATCTTGTCGTGGAAGAAGCCTGTCAGGGTGTGACACAATTCTTGAGAGGGGGTGATGTCATTCCTGGTGGCTGCAAGTTTTGAGAATTTCTTCACAATGGCAACATATTCCTTGCTGTGGTTTGTGCAGGCTTCTATGCAATCTGAGTGTTCTTTGCTTCTTTCAGGAGGCAGTGGTACCGGTTGTGTGCTGTTTTGAAGGTGGTGTGGTCTTCTGTTTTTTTTTGCTAGTACATCACTTCCTTTCTAGTTGCCAGCAGTTGTGTTTGGTGGATTTCAGCTCTGTGGTGCACCAGCTGGCTCTTCTGGCAGGTACTTTGGTTTGGCTGGCTTAGCGGTGATGATTGTGGTGGAGCATTCTGTGATCCACTGGGAAAAATTATTTGCAGCCTGTTCTGGTTTGTATGTTGTGTCTGGGAGTTGGGAGTTGAGAGCATTGTTCCACTTGTCTTTTGATATATTATTTCACTTTCTGCACACGGAGCTGGGGGCTTGGTGCCAGTGCTGGTAGATCCTGAGATGGTAAAATAGACTCTGTATGGGTCGGTCCCGGTGAGCTTCGAGACGTGGTTGTTCTTGACTCTGCCACTGGATGTAAAAATGGAGTTGGGCGTATGTCCTGCGATGTGGGTGGGGTCAGTTACAAGTTTGATGCCGATCTTGCTCATGCTTTCCACGAGGTCGGTTGTGTTGGTGTCACCTGGGTCGTCAAATTGGAAGTTAAGATCCCCTAGGAAGACCTAGTGCTTGGAGTTGATGGGGTGATGAGGTCAGGGATGGGGTTGTATAAGATGGGGCGTGGTCTCGATGGGCTTGATGAGAAGGTGCCTCTGATGGTGCTTTTTCTGTCTGTGTTAAGTTGGAAATTGAGATGCTCCATTATCAGGGTTGAGTCGTCTGAGGATACTGCATGCAGCATCCTTGTGGATGATGGCAATTCCCCCTCCGTGTTTGTTGATTCGGTCCCAGTGTGTTATCTTGTAGCCTTCGGGTGTGGCGATGGCGATGTCTAGTGTGGAGGCGGAGCTCAGCCAGGTCTCGATGAGGAAGATGACATCTGGGGTGAGTGTTGAAATTGTGTCCCAGATCTATGTGGCATTTTTGCTGAGCGACGTGCGTTGAGTATAAAGCACTGGAGTTGGGCAGTGGCAGTCTCAGTCGGCGTGGTGGGAGCGGTCATGTGCGCAGTGTCTCTTGCATTGTTGGTTGCTTCAAACTTTCAACTTGGAGAGGTCCAGTCATGGAGTCTTCCGGTGCTTGGTGATGTTGAGTTTCACTTGCAGTCTCGTTGGCTTTTGGATTCATCGATACGCAATAACTGCAGGCCTCGGAGTTCTGACTCCACTCCAGGCACCGCAGGCAACACTGATGAGGGGCTGTCACAAACAATTGTTTGTGACAGTCCCTGCAAGGTTTAAAACCTCTTTTCTTGGCGTGATATTTCCTGTTTATGCTGTTTTACAGTTTGAAGAGGTAACAGGAGTCTCAAAAAAATGAGAGGGAGCTCTGGATCTGCGTTTGATGGCATGGAAAGAAAGAAACTGATATCAGCACACTAGAGTGGCACCTAAATAGGCTCCGCACGTCATTTCTGGAGCAGAATGGCTTCAGTTCAGAGCCGCATGGTGTCACCTACTGGTGCACAGAGGTACTGCTGACAAGTTTGCGGATCAAGTCTATAACCTGGGAAATATTCAGAAGGTGAGGTATCTGTGGCTAGAAATAATAAAATACCGGACTCACATGGTTCACAGGAGTATTCTACAACACGCAAACCAAAAAATTCATCCTCAAATTGCACAGATTGTTTATTCACTTAGTTGAAAACAAGAGGGTCAAAAGACCAGCAGGGAAGGCTATTATGAAAGTGATCCCCAAACCAGGGAAGGATGTGTGATACTGCGTGTCAAATAGGCCTATCACACTTCCCAATTTGGGTGTGAAGCAGTATACAAAAATCCTAACCTCACAACTGAATGGCTTATTAATGATGCTTGGTCATTCTGACCACTGTGGCTTTGCTCAAAATAGGCAGTCATGTGATATCATATGAAGAGTGGTCCTCTTGGTTGAATACATTGATAAACAGAAGACCACATATATCCTGCTTTCACTGGATGCAGGGAAAGCGTTCTACCGAGTCATTCTTGAAACTGGTCTTAGATAGATGGTTTTGGACCTGAATACAGAGACATGTTCCTAGCTAATTATGTGGGTCTCACACCCAGGATAGGCATAAATAGTCAACCCTTGCCATCTTTTGGCTGAGGCAGTAGGACATGGGCAGAGTGTCCACTGTCTTCACTGCTTTTTGCCCTGGATTTTGAATGTTCAATTTGCCAGACCAGTAAAGCACCACATTCAAAATGTCTCATCTGGCTGCCTTTCCATATTCCACTCTGCTATGTAAATGTATGGCTAATGTTTACCTCCTTTATCACTAATGCTATTTAAAAACATATCTTCTGCGACTTCTTTGATTAGCATCTTTAATTCTGCTGGTTACCTAATGGATACGTTCTTCTCTCAAGTCATCTTTGGATAAAATGCAACAGAATCAAATGACACCACAATAATAAATAATGTGAGGACAAATGTCCAACAAAGGTGTAAAACTTATGTAGATGGAGGGCAGGAGAAGTGGAGAGGGAAAAACGTAGAATGACATCACGCAAGGGAATTGCACTATCTCCGGTCAACCAACGCGGTGGACCATTTCCACGAGTAGGTTTAGGTTCTCCACTCTTCCTTGGCCTGGGGGACCTTTAATAAGGATAGCCGAAATGTGTTGACCCCAAAATTGGAGGAGTCTACTAAAATTAAATGAGCCTCAAATAGCATAGTCATAAAGAGAACTCTACAAGGCGGTTGTCCTAAGACTCACTTTATCTTGTGACTACCTGTCAGAAGGATGCAAGTTGCACTACATATGCAACTACTTTGTGCGTAAAAATTTCAAGAAAGCAAGGAGAAAACTAAAATTCTCATAACAAACTTTACCGTATCTTGGGAATATTTGTACTAATGTGAAAAGGGATGACTGTGTTTTTTTTCATATGCTGCAAGTTGTGTTGGTGCCCTAATACCTTTTGTCCTGGGACATATGAAGATGGTGGAATGTTAACAGACACGAATACAGGCAGGGCCGGACTTGGAACAGCAACCAGCCCTGGCAGACTGCTGCCCGACTGGCCATGAGGGTGGGGGTGGGTGGGGGGTGGTGGGGTACTAGTAAGAACCAATGCTCCTGCTTTTGTTACAGGGGGACGATATTGCAGCACTGCTGCAAAACCGGCCCCCAGTAACAAAACCAGCCCCCATGGGTACAAAACCGGCTGCTATCCCTCCGGCCCACCGGAAAACTCCTGGTGTCGGCTACAGCCAGTCCGGCCCTGAAGACATGTTTATGTAACAGTTGATAAAGGAGTTGTTGCTTTATTGAGTTTATATCCCAGTGAAATTTATTTCCCTGTGCCATACATTGTTATATTAATTTATCCCGACCTTTTCTTGGTTTTGAAAAGACGTCCACTCAAGACAAAACATGTGGACAGGGACAGCAGGAGAAGAGGAAAGGGACAAAGGTATAAAGAATGTGGCTGCTACTGTACAGGGACACATACGAACCACGTGTATTCCATGCAACCATACTAGGCGACAATAGTACCAATGTCAGACACTGTTCCTGGAGCCATGGGGCCTGCAGGGGCTACAAGGCATCCACTGCAGGGGTTGAGGTTGTTTGCTTCTGATATCCCAGGGCCTGCCCTACTATGCGTAAGCAGACTAGGCCACGTTCAACCATTTCCACACCAATTCTCAGGGTAGAAAGGAAAAGGAGCCACAAGCTTCTCATGGAGGTAGAGTGGGGGTGCACAAGCTCAATCAACAAGCAACCTGCATACCCAATAAAGTGAATTTGCAGCTCAGGGATTTTCTTTGCTAGAAAGAAAGTATTTCAATTGCCCGCTGCACTCACTACTACAAACAAGAGTAAACATCAACAAGTCAGTACCACAGAAAGCTATACTTTTATAATATGTTTTATTGATCATTTTGATCATCTTAAGACAGTACAGCATTCATTATAAATATTAACATAAAGGTCATCCAGCAACATCACGTTGTCATGCATTTAGCAAACATGCTGGACATATTAAATTTGACAAGCCCTAACACAATATTATCGCAAACTAGAACTCTCTGGACGCTATAGTTGAAAGGCGCTGCACACAACCCGTTCCTTCTACATCCCCCTTTCTAGGCTCTCACCTCCGATTCTGGCCTCCCATTCTATCTCAGGGTAGTTTTGGAGATATTAGAATAAGGCTCAGGTGCACCGTCAGTCATTCCAAATGCATCTATGCTCACAGTCTCAGGTCTTGGCAGTCTTACCCCTTCACAGGATGAGTAAGTCTTCTCAGGACCGGTTCAGCGCCTCAGGGGCTCTAATAAGAAGCCTAAACACTTTGAATAACAGCGGCACACCACCAGTAGTGTAACAAAACTTGAGGGTGGCCCCTGCACAGCACTCAGAGGGCCCCCCTACGGAGTCAGTCAAAAGCTCTTAGGCCAGGGTACTGTGCAGAGGGGGCACCCTGGAACTCGGGACCCTGCAACGCGGGGGCCAACGTTACGCCACAACACACGGCAGTCGACAGTGGAGCTCTTTCTGTGCCAGGCACAGGGCTGCTTTTAGTGGCACATCTGCTCAGGGTTGCATGAAAATTGGTAATTCTGAAACTGTTTGGCCCCTTGCTGGATTGCCGGTAGGTGTAGTCCCATAGGGGGTCTCATGACCAACAATTATAGTTGACGCCGGGCTGATGAGACTGATGGCATAGCCCCCACAGGGTCTCCAGCACTTCGGTAAATATAGCCCTATATAGCCGTTAAGCAATTTGGCAGATGCCGTCCCACGCAGGCTGTTCAGCAATTTAGCAGACGCAGACCTGCACATGGGCTCATGTTGGCACGGAGTTGAGGTTCCCTCTAACAACCAACAAGATTCTGGAGCGTGTGTGTGGGGGGCGGGGGGTTACTCTGAAACCACAGGCCTCCTGGATTGCTCTGCTCAGGTTTACGTTTGGACACCTGTACTGCTCGATTTTCCCGGCCTTCTTGTGTTGAAGGGTGGTTGATGTGACTTCAGTCTCTTACCATCCAAGTCTAAGGGTTAGAGTAGTGAATGGAGCCTATTTACTAGGCACTTCGACATGATCCTGTGCCCTTCACCATAGATCAGGGCTTGCACACATAGCCTAGGGGATAGATTCGTTAGTATTAGGGATAACCTGTCCTCTAGTGAGGGTATTTCATGGAGCCGTGCTGAATTCAGGCCTGATAGGCCTCAAACGGGAGAGACTCCATCTTTCTTTCTGCTCCGACAGTTTGGGATGCTTCTAGGTCAAATGTAATGTTTTAGTTATGAGGTGTTATTCGCTTGGAGAGAACCGGTTCAGGCCGGCCCTTATCGAAGGATTGTATTTTTCTTCATGCCGAAGACACTACATCAGGCCGGCCGGCTGGGAACGTGTCCTTGGTACGGGGAGGTACAAGAATTTGGTGGGCGGCAGGTTACGGGCCGGAATTTTCCATGAGGAAATGCACCTCTATATTAGTGAAAGTCCGAGGCAGATACTTGGCACTTGCTTCAGTCTGTAGGCGGCATCTAGCCGTTATCAGTAAAGCTACTACTTATTCCAGGGAAGACAGACGCCATCTTGAGGACGGAGAAAAACCGAGAGCAGAATAGCCAGAGGGGAGAGAGTAGCCGATGAGGAAGAGGTCCCAGTGACTCGGAGAAGGGTGACTTCCAGGCGAGCCGAGGCATAGACGAGAAGGGAACCTAGATGACCACGGAGTGCAGGCTACACAGTACTAAGGTGATGTCGACCCTTTCTTATTAGAGCGTACAACTTAATCTTTCACTTTTCTTTGTAGGTTATGTGTTGTATTGTAATGTTATGTGATTGCGTATGAAATGAGTAATAAAGTACCCAGTTTGTAGTGAACCAACATGTGCTGCGTGTTCTTGTATGAAAGGGTAGCCTATTCTTCTAGTCAGCTGTGACTTGACATGAACAGATGTTAACCCTGATCAGGTAAGTGGTAACTGAATAAGGGAGAGAGGAGCCCCTCGAACCAGAGAACAGGCCGTGCTCGAACTGGCAGTTCTTGTGTGATCTGATAAATAGTGAGACTGATTCCCTTGTTGTATGTTATGGTGATCATAGGATGAACTTGTGCTGAGGCTGCCGTCTGGGTAGGAAGTCCTGGGTCCGTATGGGATCACGAGGCTGAGGCTGCCGTCTGGGTAGGAAGTCCTGGATCCGTATGGGATCGCGAGGCTGAGGCTGCCGTCTGGGTAGGAAGTCCTGGGTCCGTCTGGGATTGCGAGGCTGAGGCTGCCGTCTGGGTAGGAAGTCCTGGATCCGTATGGGATCGCGAGGCTGAGGCTGCCGTCTGGGTAGGAAGTCCTGGGTCCGTCTGGGATCGCGAGGCTGAGGCTGCCGTCTGGGTAGGAAGTCCTGGATCCGTATGGGATCGCGAGGCTGAGGCTGCCGTCTGGGTAGGAAGTCCTGGGTCCGTCTGGGATCGCGAGGCTGAGGCTGCCGTCTGGGTAGGAAGTCCTGGATCCGTATGGGATCGCGAGGCTGAGGCTGCCGTCTGGGTAGGAAGTCCTGGGTCCGTCTGGGATCGCGAGGCCGCCACTTGTGTATTATAAGAGGTCTTGGTATATATAGTAGGAATTCCCTGTCCTTAGGTGGTATATACATGTGGTTACTTATTGTGAATAGGCCCTAGGGAGGGGGTAACGTTCTGGCTGGGTTAGAGAGGCTCTGATGAGCGGGTTCTATCTGATCCGAAAACCCAAGCAGAACATTTGGCGTCACGAACCGTTTACGAAACCTGTGTGCGTTGTGGTTGTATTGTGTTTGCTTTCGGCGCGTGCGTGGTTTTGTTTCCATTTTATTTTTATATAATTGTCTGTATAGTTTTTCTTCTTCTTTCTTTTCTTTTTCTTCTTTTTCTTTTCCAAGATGTTTTCTAGAAGGTCGAAATCTACTTTTAAGTTGCCCGTTGATATTCCCGGCTGGGTTTCAACGCCTTATGAAGCCCTAGCCCGTGAGTGGGCTGATTCTACTGGTTTGAGTGAGAATTGGAATTCTTTCTTGGAGCTGGCGGAGCCGGCTAATGTGATTACTTGTTTACAGAAGGCACCCGTATCGAAGGGTGATGAGATTCCCGTTTTGGGGCGCAGAGGTTGGATTGTTCTTTCTGCGTACCGGATTTTGCATGAAAGGTTGTTTAAGTTACAGAAATCGCATGAGGATGTGGAAGCGAACTTTGTTGAGATTCAGAATGCTCATACTTTGTTGCGATGTCAGAATAAGTTGCTTGCTGATAAACTTGAGACTTACCAAACTATTGCCGAAAGGGCGGCTGTGCGGATTGCTCGTTATAAATACAAGACTCGGCGTGGTCGGGTTTCGATGCGAAAGGTGCGTCTGGTCGTGGCGAAAGCCGGACTAGATTGGAATCCTGATGAATGGGATGGTAATATCTGGAACTCGAGTGATTCTTGTTCCTCGGGTGAGGAGTCTGCCAAGCGCGAGTCCCCTCGCTCCGGCCGTGGTTGTAGATCTGCTTCTTGCGCCTCTGATGGTGCACCCTGTACTTGCGCTCGTCCTTCGAGTGGGGTCGATGCTTCTTGCACTGATTGTTCCTCTACATGTCCTGATCGAGCTCCTTCTGATGCTCGTCCCGCGGTCTCGGCGCACCCGGTTTTTCGACGGAAGTTGCAGCATGCTCCCAATGCTCCGAATGGTGTTTCTTTGAACTCTTTGGAGGATTTTACTCAACAAGAAATTAGTGATATTTTGCAGCGATTTCGGCAGCGAGCTGGTGAGACCTTACTCACTTGGATGGTGCGCCTTTATGAACTGGGCGCTGCTGGTATTATGTTGGATACTGGCGATTGTTTGAAGTTTTGTTCCTTGAGTTCGGATTCTACTGTGCAGGGTCATTTTCGTACCTTTAATGGTGGTGGTCAAATTTCTTTGCTTCAATTGGCGACTGAGGGTTGTAATCAAAAATATCCTACTGAGTCTGATTGGCCTGTGAATGACAAGCCGTGGTATACTTTGCGCGACGCCGCACAACGTCTCAAAGAGGAGGTGATGAAAACGGCAATTTTTCTGGGTACTGCTGACAGGTTGCTTGATGGTTTGTTGACATCTTCTGTGCGGAATCGTATTATTCGTTCTTCCCCTGTTGCCTATAAGCAGGTCATGATGACTTTATTGATTCATCAGACTGGTAACACGTTATCTGTGGTGCTGGAATCGGTACGCCAGCTCGGTGAGTTGGGTGAATGGTTTAAGCCTGAACGTCAGTCCCGGCCTGACACTCGTACTCCTGGTGACAATAAACTTACTAGACGTGATATCTTTTCTGGTCTTTTGGCCGATGGTGTGCGGAGGGAGGACATTGATGGTGAGACTACTGCTCGTTTGTGGGAAATGTTTCGCAAGCGTGGCTTGGATCGAAAGGAGGGTGCCCGGCGTGTTCGGACGACTGAGTGTGATCGTGGTTGTTCTGATGGGAGCGGTGATGACGACCGCCGTGGGCGCTCTGATCGTCGTGATGATCGACGTTATGTACGTGATTTGTCCCCCCGTCGTGAGAAAGACAGAGAGAGAGAGGGGGAAAGAGAGAGGGGGAGAGATGATTATGTTAACAGCAGACGTAGAGATGATAGGGATCAATCCCCTGAGTTGAGAAGGAGAGAGGATCGACACAGATTGGCCGATCGAAACTTGCAGTACAATGCAGAGGACAGGAATCCATTTCGTAATGGGAATGGATATGAACAGGAGGTATCGATACCTAAGAAACGTGAGAGTCTTTATCCTGATTTATCCTGGTACACAGAATGCAGTAAAAATGACTAGGAAATAGGTCAAGCTCCAGTACACAGATGGGCTCACAGAGCTAATAGACCCTATGTAGATATTGATATTTATTGGAGACATCGTAATATCCAAAGGGCCCGAGCATTGGTAGATACAGGAGCGGAGGCCACCCTTATTCATGGAAAATCAAAGAAGTTTAAAGGTCAGCCTTTTACAATTACCGGATTAGGTGGAAAGGAGACTCCCGCAGTTCAAACTTTACTTGAAATGAGAATAGGTAGAATCCCTAGAAAAGAATACTCTGTATTAGTGGTGCCACTCTTAGAATTCATAATTGGAATTGATATTTTGAAAGGAATGACTTTGCACTTAGATGATGGATGTTACCAATTTGGAACTACACATTATATATCGTCCAGGCCTGTACGGGTTGGTCGTTTAAGAATGCCCCCCATAAAAGTTCCCCAGGCGACAAAAGTGGTTTGTCAGAAGCAGTATCGTATTCCAGGTGGTTATGAAGAGATTAGTACCACTATTCAGGAGTTGGTGGATGCAGGAGTTATAACCCCAGTTACTTCTGCTTGGAATAATCCTGTTTGGCCGGTGCGTAAGAGTGATAATTCTTGGCGCATGACTGTTGATTATCGAGAATTGAATAAACACACACCTTCTTTGACTGTTGCAGTACCGGATGTTATTACCCTAATTGAAAGAATCCAAAAGCATCCAGGTACATGGTATGCGTCCATTGATATTGCTAATGCTTTCTTTTCGATTCCGATTGCCCCAGAGTGTCAGGAACAATTCAGTTTTACGTGGAACGGGCGTCAGATGACGTTTAGAAGTCTTCCTCAGGGCTATGTGCATAGTCCTACGATATGTCACCGGCTGGTGGCAGAGCATTTGGCTGAGGTACTGGTTCATCCGCAAATTCAGATATGTCACTATATTGATGATATTTTGATCCAAGGCGAAACACAAGAGGAAGTTCAGACCCAATTGGACAGAGTCATTGAGTGCCTGCGTGAGAAAGGTTGGGAAATCAACCCGGATAAATTACAAGGTCCGTCCCAGGCTGTGAAATTTTTGGGTATTAATTGGCATGAAGGGCACCGAGAAGTGATCCCTCAGGTTAAACAGAAAATTCTTGATTTTGCAGTTCCGAGGAATAGGAAAGAAGCCCAAAGCTTCATTGGTTTGTTTGGTTTTTGGCGCCAGCATATTCCTCATTTGAGTCAAATATTGGCCCCTTTGTACCGTGTCACTCGTAAAAAGAATGCATTTGAATGGGATAAACCACAGCAAGATGCGTTCAGTTTGGCAAAAGAAGCAATTCAGCATGCTCTGGATTTATGGCCTGTACGTGATGGTGATGTGGATTTGAATGTGTCTGTACAAGGCCTTTATGCGAATGGGAGTTTGTGGCAGAAACAAGGCAGAAATAGAGTACCGTTAGGTTTCTGGACCAAAAAGTTACCTGATGCTGGTGAGCGTTATACACCTTTTGAGAAACAGTTACTTGCATGTTATTGGGCTCTGGTGGATACCGAGCAATTGACTTTGGGACATGATATAGTTTTGCGACCTGAAATTCCTATCATGCAGTGGGTTATGAGTTCGCCGAAAACTCACCGAATTGGACACGCTCAAGAGGCGAGTGTGATTAAATGGAAATGGTATATACAAGACAGGGCACGTGTGGGACAAAAAGGAGTTGCATCTTTGCATGAGCAGGTGGCGCGAGCGCCATCGACTGAGACTGAGAGTGAATGTTCTGTACCTTTAGTACAGGAGTCTCCTGTTAAGTGGGGTAGACCTTTTGATGATTTGTCTGCAGAGGACAGAAACCATGTCTGGTTTACGGATGGTTCAGCAAGGTTCATAGGGACGAAACGGCTCTGGAAGGCGGTGTCCTATAATCCGATCACACAAAAATTGCTGAGCACAACTGGTGAGGGTAAGAGCAGTCAATTTGCTGAACTCTATGCTGTTTATCAAGTTCTGAAACAAGAGTTACCTGGTACATGTCATATTTTCACGATTCCTGGTCTACTGCCAATGGACTGGCAGTTTGGTTACCGACTTGGCATTCCCATGGTTGGAAATTGCATTCAAAAGAACTGTGGGGAAAATAATTATGGCAGGAGATTTGGGAAATGCTCCCACAGAGTACTGTTACAATCTTCCATGTGGATGCTCATACCCCGATAGACTCTCTTGACAAATTTTTTCATAACATTGCAGATGAGAAATCTAAAATTGCTGAGGCAGTGGTGGACAGGCAAGATTCTGATATTGCGGGATTGGCGAAATGGGCCCACCAGAAAGCAGGACACTTTGGAGAGAAAGCCACTAGCAGGTGGGCTGCTGATCGAGGAATTTATATTCCCCTAGATTTAATCAAAAATGTTATTCTACATTGTCCCATTTGTCAGCATATCAGACAGCGTAAAGTGCCCCAAATTGTTAAAAGTCATTTGCATCGCGGGAAATTGCCCGCCCAAATTTGGCAGATTGATTACATCGGTCCACTTCCTATGAGTAGGAATTGTCAATATGTTTGCACTATTGTTGATACATACAGTGGCCTGTTGGTGGCCCTTCCCTGTAAGCAAGCTACCCAATTGAATACTATTAAAACATTGGAATTGATTATGATGTATTATGGTGTGCCATTCCAAATTCAATCTGATAATGCATCCCATTTTCGTGGAAGATTGGTGCAGGAATTCTGTGTGGAAAACAATATTGAATGGGTATTTCATATACCATATTATCCACAGGCCTCGGGTCTTGTGGAGAGGTTGAATGGTCTGCTGAAAGAGCAATTACGGAAGCTAACAGATAACAAGTATAAGAATTGGCGAGACTTTTTGCCTCAAGCGCTATTGATTTTGAATAACCGTCCTTTTCTAAATGCTGAATCCCCACTTATGCGTTTGTTTCCTCCGAATGTTGATGTCAAGCCCAATAACATCAGAGAGACTGTGATGTACTGGGAGATTACTCCCGGAGCTTTGGCTCCATGTAGAGCGACCCCAGGGTCGGCAGGTTTAGACTTGCATGCTATGGATGACACCGTTATAAAAAGTAAGGATCGGGTCATCATTACAACTGGTGTTGGTGTCCATATACCAACTGGGAATTTTGGATTAATCGCCCCTAGATCGGGGCTGGCTGTAAAGGGTGTTCAAGTGCTTGGAGGAATCATTGACAGTGATTATCAGGGAGAGATTAAGGTGCTCCTGCTGAATAGCAGTGAGGTTGACTTACTGATACATCAAACTGACCGAGTGGCTCAATTGCTCATAATGCCTGTTTTCAGTGGTGAGATCGTAAAAGGCACTGCCCCAACGTTGCTAACTGTACGAGGCCAGAAAGGTTTTGGCTCTACGGATAATCCTGGGGCCAGAGTTTGGGTGCAGTCGCCTAAGAATCCCCCTCAACAAGCAGAGGTCATTGCCACCGGTCAGGACAACACCATTTTAGTTATGAGACCAGGGAAAGATAGCTGGGAAGCAGTCCCGGCTGACAAATGTTACTTACGAGAATGAATAATGCCTGTATTTGATTCTCTTTCAGATCATTCTTTGGATTGTTGCTGCAGGATGTGTCGGCGCTGGACTGTTTTTGGGTTGGTACGACGAGAGAGAAGGGATCCCATCAACCCGGGATGAGTTGAGAACCCGAGTGTCGCGTTCCTTCGCTGCGTGGGATTCGTCGTCGAACTTTTGGACCACCCTGGCAAAACGGGTGACTAATGCCCCTCATTTCTGCTCGACACCGATGAGATCAGTGTACGACATTTTGGCAACTTGTCTGGTTGCTGTCCCTGCTTCGTTGGAAACTTTGACTCATATTTTCAATATATCGAATGCTCGTCCCAATGTTCTTCTGGGCGATTTTGCTACCCATGAGTATTGCCCCTTGTGTACTGAACTGTCAGACCCGATACCCCCCATCCAGTCCCAAATAGTTACCTATAATATCACACAGGGTGATTTGTGTTTTTTCCTTACGTGTAATCCTAGTGCAATTTCTGAATGTCTGCGTTTAAAATTGAAAGGTGCCACTCTATTCACTTCTCATGAACGAACTTTGTGCCTTCAAAGGACACCGAAAACATGTACTTCTGTTCAGAATAACATGACTTGCAAGAGTTTGGTAGTTACCCCCAGTCATTATCGCACGATGTTACTACCTGCCGGATGGCTTTTCTCATGTGGTAATACTTCCTGGCCATATGTCCCCGCAAATATTTCTGGAGGCCCTTGTGCCATTACTAGATTGAGTCTATTGATGTTCTCTTCACATCCGAATGCCGACTCTCGTGTGATTCGAGATACAGTGAGGTTACAGGAGGACTGTGACTCATCCTTGCATTTATATTCTAAGTCTGAATACCTTAGCCTGGCTATTTCAATTATTGGTGTTCCTGCTTTGGCAGTTTATAATGCCAAATCTATTGAGAAAATGGCCTGCTGGATGGTGAAATCCATTAATCACACTTCTACAGTCCTGTCTGACATGCTATTAGACGCCCAGGGTGAACGCAGAGCTATCTTGCGAAATCGAGCGGCCATTGATTATCTTTTGCTTAAACATGGACACGATTGTTCTGATTTTGAGGGTCTTTGTTGTTTTAACTTGTCTGATCATACACAATCCATTCGAGCTCATATCGATAAGCTACATGACTTGACAGCAGAAGTTAGAAAACGTATTGACCAGGGCTGGTTTGACTGGCTCTTTAATTGGTTACCTGACTTGTATATGTTACGTCAAATATTAGGAGGTATTCTGATTACTATCGCCATTTTGATTTCTATCTGTTGCTTTATTCAGTGTATTCCTTCACTACTTCAATTCTGCACACCTGGTACTAGACATAGATCGGTTAGTTTTGTTTCATATTATTCTTCCACAGATGTTAGTTCTGTTTAATGAATGTATAATAGACTGAAGTCAAGGGTGAAATGTACTGCTCGATTTTCCCGGCCTTCTTGTGTTGAAGGGTGGTTGATGTGACTTCAGTCTCTTACCATCCAAGTCTAAGGGTTAGAGTAGTGAATGGAGCCTATTTACTAGGCACTTCGACATGATCCTGTGCCCTTCACCATAGATCAGGGCTTGCACACATAGCCTAGGGGATAGATTTGTTAGTATTAGGGATAACCTGTCCTCTAGTGAGGGTATTTCATGGAGCCGTGCTGAATTCAGGCCTGGTAGGCCTCAAACGGGAGAGACTCCATCTTTCTTTCTGCTCCGACAGTTTGGGATGCTTCTAGGTCAAATGTAATGTTTTAGTTATGAGGTGTTATTCGCTTGGAGAGAACCGGTTCAGGCCGGCCCTTATCAAAGGATTGTATTTTTCTTCATGCCGAAGACACTACATCAGGCCGGCCGGCTGGGAACGTGTCCTTGGTACGGGGAGGTACAAGAATTTGGTGGGCGGCAGGTTACGGGCCGGAATTTTCCATGAGGAAATGCACCTCTATATTAGTGAAAGTCCGAGGCAGATACTTGGCACTTGCTTCAGTCCGTAGGCGGCATCTAGCCGTTAGCAGTAAAGCTACTACTTATTCCAGGGAAGACAGACGCCATCTTGAGGACGGAGAAAAACCGAGAGCAGAATAGCCAGAGGGGAGAGAGTAGCCGATGAGGAAGAGGTCCCAGTGACTCGGAGAAGGGTGACTTCCAGGCGAGCCGAGGCATAGACGAGAAGGGAACCTAGATGACCACGGAGTGCAGGCTACACAGTACTAAGGTGATGTCGACCCTTTCTTATTAGAGCGTACAACTTAATCTTTCACTTTTCTTTGTAGGTTATGTGTTGTATTGTAATGTTATGTGATTGCGTATGAAATGAGTAATAAAGTACCCAGTTTGTAGTGAACCAACATGTGCTGCGTGTTCTTGTATGAGAGGGTAGCCTATTCTTCTAGTCAGCTGTGACTTGACATGAACAGATGTTAACCCTGATCAGGTAAGTGGTAACTGAATAAGGGGGAGAGGAGCCCCTCGAACCAGAGAACAGGCCGTGCTCGAACTGGCAGTTCTTGTGTGATCTGATAAATAGTGAGACTGATTCCCTTGTTGTATGTTATGGTGATCATAGGATGAACTTGTGCTGAGGCTGCCGTCTGGGTAGGAAGTCCTGGGTCCGTATGGGATCGCGAGGCTGAGGCTGCCGTCTGGGTAGGAAGTCCTGGATCCGTATGGGATCGCGAGGCTGAGGCTGGCGTCTGGGTAGGAAGTCCTGGGTCCGTCTGGGATTGCGAGGCTGAGGCTGCCGTCTGGGTAGGAAGTCCTGGATCCGTATGGGATCGCGAGGCTGAGGCTGCCGTCTGGGTAGGAAGTCCTGGGTCCGTCTGGGATCGCGAGGCTGAGGCTGCCGTCTGGGTAGGAAGTCCTGGATCCGTATGGGATCGCGAGGCTGAGGCTGCCGTCTGGGTAGGAAGTCCTGGGTCCGTCTGGGATCGCGAGGCTGAGGCTGCCGTCTGGGTAGGAAGTCCTGGATCCGTATGGGATCGCGAGGCTGAGGCTGCCGTCTGGGTAGGAAGTCCTGGGTCCGTCTGGGATCGCGAGGCCGCCACTTGTGTATTATAAGAGGTCTTGGTATATATAGTAGGAATTCCCTGTCCTTAGGTGGTATATACATGTGGTTACTTATTGTGAATAGGCCCTAGGGAGGGGGTAACGTTCTGGCTGGGTTAGAGAGGCTCAGATGAGCGGGTTCTATCTGATCCGAAAACCCAAGCAGAACAACACCCCACAGCCACTGAGGACATGCAGAACCTATGCGCCTTACTAGGCAGTTTCTTTTTTCTTTCATCAGGCAGGATGGCTTCTAGGCATTTCAGAACAGGTACACAGCTACTCCAATAAGAGGTGCAGCCTTCAGGTGATGCCCTCTCAGATTTTAACTTGACTAATGCGTTCTCCATTGTGGTACACTATTTGATACATTCTAGGCAATGCTACATTATCTTATGGTGTATCTGAAGATACTACCTGAAACAATATATGCAGCTATGTATAGTATTTGAAGTATTTCTGTTTATAGGGTACTTCTTTTGTATCCGTAGAGTTTTTCAAGCCTCTGTGTGTCATGTAAGTAACCAAATGATAGATGCATCACTTCCTGTTATAGCACCAAGTCAAAAGCCATTTATTGTTGCTTCCTTTGATTTCATGGTGGTCCAAGGGGCAGGTGATGGCACTTCCTGTGATTTCACCAGGTTAAAGTTTGTGTGGTTTCACTTGGCAAGATATCACAGTAATTTTTTTACTACATTTTCTTAAAGTTTAATATACAATGGATGTGGGCTTGAATTTGCAGATGTTCAGTAAAAAAATTAAACTTTTGAATGGGAGCAAAATTCCATAAGACAACACATTACACATTAATAATACTAGAGTCCTTATCCAGAATCCTTACAAATATATGTCTGAAAGTGGCTTAAAGATGCCCAAAAAGTTGTCAGACGGGATCACTATTCTCTACGTATATGTGACTAAACAAAGTTTTTAAAAAACATATTTTTTATTACATTTTTTCAACACATAAACCAATGTGTACAAGACCATAAGCGTGTATTTGTGGTAATGTGGTCGGGCAACTTAGAGGGGAGTGTAAAGCATTTGTTAAATACACACTCAAAAAGAAATCTGAGACCAATTTATAAAAAACAACACAGATTTTTATATAAATTTAGACACCAGGTTCTTTAAACTAACTTTCGGAGATATAGATTTTTTTAATAAATAGTACAAATACTCATATAATGTTTTTTGAGGTCTAAGCATTGAAAGCGGCAATGTTATCCTATGGGAGTAAAAACATACACAACATGTGTATACTTGCAGTCGAAGTTCGAAGGTTTCCCCCCTTAGACTTAAGGTGCTAGGGGCCAAGGTCCAAAGAACCACCAGCAGTTTCGGGTTACCTACCGTGGGATGTCCGGGTGCAGAGGTGCTGGTTGGGACAGTAGCCTCAAGAGCTACACCATAGCAGTCAATGAGGTCCTGAAACAAAGGATGTAAGGGGGACTTGGGGACAAGTCTGGAAGAACCCAAAGGGGATGGGTTCAGGTGGTGAGGACCCCTTGGCCAAGGGGACACAGTTATGAGTCATAAGTGGCGGCTCTTCCGCTAAGGCGGAGGAGCATCACCGCACTGCTCTTTGAGCAGCGCAAACATTTTAATTATAATAACAAGACGTTATTATCATTGTATTTTTCTTTACGGGACTCGGAGTCAGGTTGGGTCGGGGTTGAGACTGGCTGAGCTCGTCGGAGTGAGGAGTGGTTTGCTCAGGCAGCTTCGTGATTGGCTGGGAGTCCGGGAGCCTGGGTGCTTCCGTTCCTGCTGCAGTGCCAAGTGCGGACGAGGAGAGGTGGCAGGGGCCGAAAGTAAGTTAATTTAATTTATTTTTCTTGCCCCCCCCCTCCCCCGTTCCAAGGCAGCTGCCACTGGGACTCGCAGGCACGGGCTGTGGAGCTTAGATGCAGAGGGTCTTGGCTGGCTGGCAACTGAAGGTCAAGGCACTCATAGTTGTCAGTTGGTTCCGCTTGGAAGGGGGGGGGGACAGCAGGGCGACTCAGGTCATGGATCTCATAACTCCTGAAGGCTTTCGTGGATCAGGTAGGTTTCCAAAGTGGTGGTGTCCTGACTGGAAACGAAACAAGCTTTGGCTGGTGCAAATGCCCTGGTACTCAGGGTATTGGTGCAGGGGGGCTCCTGGAGGGTCTAGCATCTCAAAGCACAACAGAGAGACAGGGCTGGCCTCCTAGGACCACAAAAACCTCCTCCTGAAGTGTTTCTCCCTCTGGGGGGCCCGTTAGCCAACAGCACGGTGTACCGGACAGATGTTGTCGGTGCCTACAAATGCAGGGGGATGGCTTCTCCACCCCAAGGAAGATGCTAGATGGTTGTCAAAGTGCTGGGCAATCCTCTAAGTGTTTGGGGATGATGCACAGCTGCAGGACGAGTCAGGCCTTTGCAACTGTCAAAGCACATGCCGCCAGGCAGGGATTGACGCCAAATTCGGTGCAGGTCTTTAGTTTTCGTGAGGTCGACTCTTCTTTGTCCTTCATCTGTTCCCAGGTAGTCGAAACTGGTCGTGGGGGTGCTGATAAAACTAAATTTAAAGGCATTTAAGGGAGTACGAGGTAGTAGCCGATGGGCTACCTACCCCTGGGGTGACTACACCCCTTATATGACCACTTCCTGCAAGGAGTGGGTATAACCTTGACCCAGAATTCTCTATTTTCACCAAAAGCAAGATGGTGAAACGCTTCTCTAGCTGTTCACTTCAGGTGGCCCACCTTAGGGGTGTACTTAGCCTGTAAATGCATTACACCTCCAGAATATCTGATTTCCCGCCTGCTCTAGTGCCAAATGGGCCCCAGGGCAGAGGGTGGAATTCCTCAGTTCTGGAAGGAAGCTAGGATCATATGAAAGGCGGTGGAGGCTTTGAAGCCTCCGACCTTGCTATGCTGATTCATTAGCCATCCTGATGGAGGAGGTGAGAATAACCTTCTGCCGAGCAGGTATGGTTCCTGACCTCTGAGACTGCAGGCTCTCCCTTGCAGGGGGTCAGAAACTCTTCTAGAGTGGGAGGATGGAAAATACCAGCCAGACAACATATTAACTGAATAGTAGGGTTACAGGGGTACATCTAAGGTGCCCTTTGATTGCATGTCATTATTAGGGTTGGGTAGAACTCGTGGAATTTTACTCTGCAGAGTTCCTTCCCACCCTAGCATTAATCAGTTCTCTCTTCAAAAGTATTACATTCAATCTGAAGTGAAAAACCAATACACATACCAATCCGTAATTTGTCCAGTAGAGGGAGCTAAATTATTATATTATTTGCATTCACTGCCATGCAGTGGAAGAAAAGTAAGTAGCAAGATGGAGGCCGGAACAGTTTTCAGGGGTATTACTCAAATGCTGTTGGCACTTCTATACATAGGCCACACCAGCTGTCCCTGTGGTGCCCTAGGCTTATGAGGGCAACAGAAGCCAGTGATATGCTGCTGACTCATGCTTTGCAATTATACAGGAACAATGGTCTCTCACAACATAACTCATAGACAGTAATGAACATAGCAATACAAATCCCAATGGGAATTTTTATTTACATCAAAATTAAAAAAAACATAAAAAGTTCTAAACGAGAAATGGAGTTTCCGAACTCAGGCATAACAACATGTGGCCAAAATACAATCAATAATTATGTTATGAAATTTTGTAGAAAGCGCGAATGCCCGGAGGCGTCTCGGCGCTAGCAGAGCTGCAGAGGAAAGAACAGAAAGAGAAAGTCAGACGGGAACATAAAGGGAGCTAAATGGTGGAAAACAGCCAAGTTTTCAAAGCCTTCCTGAAGGCCAGAAGGTTAGGCCGGGCCGTGCCTTGATGGCAAGAGGGAGGTCTTTCCAAAGTTCGCAGCTCTCTGAACAAAACCGCAGCCACCCCAGGTAACACACCTGAACATGGGAACCACAACGAGCAGTGCAGAGGCCAAGAGGAGAGATCTGGCAGGCGTGTACCGGGTAAAGCTGTTCTGCAGAAAGATGGGACCCTGATTGTGAAGTGCTTCAAAAACAATGCAAAGTGCCTTGAAACAAATCCTCAGTCTAATGGGTAGCCAATGAAGTTTCACTAAGAATTTGGAGACCGTGACAAACATAGCAAAGGAGTTATTGTTTTAAAACTAAATTTAAATATCTGGGAATGATGATCACGCAAACAGAACAGGAGTTTAGGGACGAGAACCTAGCCCCCCAACTGGGACGGTTACGAAATGACGTGGCGCACTGGCAAAACTGCCACACTCACTGATGAGACGGGCTGCCATTTTTAAAATGTTGGCACTGCCATGCTTAATATATGTCCTGCAAAATACCCCGTACAAGGTACCAACTAATTATTTTCAAAAGATAGTTTCTGAGATACGGCTACTGCTATGGGATGGCGGTAGGCCACGGATAGCGCTAAGTAAACTGCAGAGAGGGCCATACGATAGTGGGTTGGCGGTCCCAGATATACGTAAATATTAATGGGCTGAGCACTTAGTGGCACTTAATGACTGGGTATTTCCAGAAAAAAGCGAACCGTCACACCAGGTATATCACTGGTTGATGGAAAGAGGGGGGTACTTCAAGGCTCTATACACCAAAAAAGCGACCGACAGACTGGCGACTCATACACAAACAGTGAGATTATGGAGAGAGGCAAATAAATTTTTGGGTTGGGAAGGTAAACTAACTGCATACATTTTCCTGTTGGAAAGTGACCAGTTGATGGAGGTGAGTAAACTTAAAGGGTTTCGCGCCTGGGCACTCTTGGGCATTGAATACCTGGGTGACATTTGGATAAGACAAAAGATGATAGACTTTGAGAAATTACAGTCAGAATACCAAATGGTGAATTCGGAAAAATTCCGATACATACAGTTGAGGCATGCCCTAATGACACACGTGAGCATAGGAGAACAAATGGCAGAAGCAGCACCGCTTGAGGACAGAATATTTGTGGACCCGATACTAGATAAGGGAACCTCTCTTATCTATACAAAAAAAAATATGAATAATGCTCTAGACCCCTTATTAGCTCTTAGGGAAAAGTGGGAATCGGATGTGAGGATCCTAGAAGAGAATGACTGGCTGGAAGCTTTACAAAGCCCTAGAGAGGTGGCCATAGGGCACAATTTAGATTGATCCAAATTAGAATTATACACAGATCTTATACAGACAGGTCGATGCTTTACAAAATGGGCAAATGCAACTCAAACATGTGTGCAAGAGGTTGTGGGGAAGAAAGCACATTCTTTCATACACTGTGGAGTTATACAGGGGTGCACTGATTCTGGAACGTAATTGTTGCAATAATGTCTCAGCTTGTGGGACTGACTGTCCTAATGGATGCTCGTTGGCATATATTATGCGTCACAGGAGACACCAATTAGCCAAAATACACTAAACTATGGCTGATAT
Organism: Triturus cristatus; assembly: GCF_964204655.1. NCBI lineage: Eukaryota > Metazoa > Chordata > Amphibia > Caudata > Salamandridae > Triturus > Triturus cristatus. The sequence goes on along the minus strand of NC_140586.1, from coordinate 100,588,058 downwards.
TGGCAGGTGTGGTAGTAAAACGAAATATTGCCAGAGCATGGGGGAAGTCTTGGCCACCAACAGTGAGAGAGTGGAAACAAGATCTTGACTGGTGCTGTGCGACAGAGAAGACAATTTATCAAAGCCGGGGCTGTACCTGAAAGTGGGACAAAGTGTGGGGAAAGTGGGTTCAATACAGAGGTTTGTAGCCACTGGGTCTTTGGCAAGTTGTAAATATAGGAAGTTGTTGTTGCCGGGGTGGGTATAACGAAGGATTGTCTATCAACTGTTCCAGACTTGGGATATGTTCTAGAAGGGAAGGGATAACTGCTACTGTTGGTCAGAGTATACAAATGACCCACTGTCCGTGTTGGTGATACTGTATTATACATGAGTATATTTAACCCCTTCGCGGCTAGGCCTTTTCCCCTCCTGTGCTAAGCCTTTTTTGGGCTATTTGGGGTAGTGCGCGCTTAGGCCCCTGTAACTTTTTGACCACAGTAGGTATCCACGCCAAATTTGCGTCCTTTTCTTCCAACATCATGGGGATTCTAAAGGTACACAGGGTTTGTGGATTCTCCTAGAGGGTTCCCAGAAATTAGTCAAAATACAGAAAATTTTTGTTTTTTTTGTGAAAAATGGGGAAAAGTGGCTGCAAATGAAAGCGTCTGGGTTTTTCTCTGCAAATGATATCAAAAAAGGGTTTGTGGGGCTGAAATCACCATTTCTCCAGCTTTTAGGGAATGACAGATTTTTGTCAGAAATCCAACATTTTTTACACAGTTTTGACATTTTTCTGGGGCATACCCTATTTTTGCTATTTTTTGTGCTTTCAACCTTCTTCCAGATAATGGTAGAAATGGGTAGAAAAGCAATAATGGATCCTGGAAAGCTATACATTTTTGAAAAGTAGACAAAATTCTAAATTCAGCAAGGGGTCATTTGTGTAGATCCATCAAGGTTTCTTTATAGAAACTAACAGTTAAATATAGGAAAAATTAAACATTTGTTGAAAAAAGCATCCTTTTGAGTCAACGTTTTCACCTGTAACTTTTTCTAATTATGACATCTCTTTGAAAGCAATGTACCGTTACATCCGGTGGACCTTCCTGGTTGTGGGGATATATAGGACTTGTAGGTTCACCAAGAGCCCAACGAACCCAGAGTAAAAAACTGAGCAGCATTTTGTAATGTTTTTTTTTTTTTGTTCCGGGTATATAGCAATTATTGTGGGAAAATGTATACATGGAAAAATCGGTAGGAAAGACACCTATGTATTTCTGAAATGGGAACAAATTACAGAGTTTAGAAACAGTGCATATTTGCACATTTTCGAAATTGGGAATACTCATACTTGCATGACAATTATTGGTCATTTTTCAAAATGACTTTTTTTTTACTCAATGTCTTTCATTTGGAAGGGAGAAATGCATCAAAAATAAATAGGTAATAACAGTTGCTTTACAAATCTGAACTACCCTAAGTCTCCCGATAAAAATGGTACCTCACTTGTGTGGGTAGGCATAGTGCCCACGACAGGAAGTGGCTCAAAACCTAAGGTGAACACACCACATTTTCACAATGAAAATTTACACATTTTTTGCGAAGAGTCTAGCTGTAGTTTTTGAACCCTAGCCCTGCCGGCACCTAGGGAAACCTAGCAAACCTATACATTTTTGAAACCTAGACACCCAGGAGAATCCATGATGGGGTGACTTGACTGCCTCCCACCATGGTCTGTTACCCAGAATTCCTTGCAAACGTAAAAAAGTGACAAAAAAAACACATTTTCCCCACATTTCTGTGATGGAAAGTTCTGGAATCTGCGTGGATCCACAAATTTCCACCCACCCCGCGTTCCCCAAAGTCCTACGAGAAAAATGGTACCTCACTTGTGCGGGTCGGCCTAGTGCCCGCGATAGGAAACGGCGCAAAACGCAACGTGGTCACACCTCAATTTTGCAGTGAAAAATGACCCTTTTTTGGTAAAGTGACTAGCTGTAGTTTTTGAACCCTACCCCAGCCGGCACCTAGGGAAACCTAGCAAACCTATACATTTTTGAAAACTAGACACCCAGGGGAATCCAGGATGGGGTGACTTGACTGCCTCCCACTATGGTCTGTTTCCCAGAATCCCTTGCAAACGTAAAAAAGTGACAAAAAAACCACATTTTCCCAACATTTCTGTGATGGAAAGTTCTGGAATCTGCGTGGATCCACAAATTTCCATCCACCCCGCGTTCCCCAAAGAGAACGAGTATTTGAAATGCCGCCTACCTGTCGCCTACCTGCACCGGGATTCTTTTGCTGTTCCCTGCTGCTGGGGGGCCTCTCATTGCTGCTGCCAGCGTTACTGGGTGTTCTTCCTTCCTTCTGTCGCCCCCGCCGCCGCTTTCTCATCCGCGGCCGTGAGCGGGGGGTGACTACATACCCCAGACTCCCTAGCGCGCCCTGACGCTACCAACGCGCCCGGAGGCGCTTAAAAGACTGCGACTACTCCGGGGGAGCGTGAACGAGTATTTGAAACGCCGCCTACCTGTCGCCTACCTGCACCGGGATTCTTTTGCTGTTCCCTGCTGCTGGGGGGACTCTCATTGCTGCTGCCAGCGTTACTGGGTGTTCTTCCTTCCTTCTGTCGCCCCCGCCGCCGCTTTCTCATCCGCGGCCGTGAGCGGGGGGTGACTACATACCCCAGACTCCCTAGCGCGCCCTGACGCTACCAACGCGCCCGGTGGCACTTAAAAGACTGCGACTACTCCGGGGGAGCGGGAACGAGTATTTGAAACGCCGCCTACCTGCACCGGGATTCTTTTGCTGTTCCCTGCTGCTGGGGGGCCTCTCATTGCTGCTGCCAGCATTACTGGGTGTTCTTCCTTCCTTCTGTCGCCCCCGCCGCCGCTTTCTCATCCGCGGCCGTGAGCGGGGGGTGACTACATACCCCAGACTCCCTAGCGCGCCCTGTCGCTACCAACGCGCCCGGAGGCGCTTAAAAGACTGCGACTACTCCGGGGGAGCGGGAACGAGTATTTGAAACGCCGCCTACCTGTCGCCTACCTGCACCGGGATTCTTTTGCTGTTCCCTGCTGCTGGGGGGCCTCTCATTGCTGCTGCCAGCGTTACTGGGTGTTCTTCCTTCCTTCTGTCGCCCCCGCCGCCGCTTTCTCATCCGCGGCCGTGAGCGGGGGGTGACTACATACCCCAGACTCCCTAGCGCGCCCTGACGCTACCAACGCGCCAGGAGGCGCTTAAAAGACTGCGACTACTCCGGGGGAGCGGGAACGAGTATTTGAAACGCCGCCTACCTGTCGCCTACCTGCACCGGGATTCTTTTGCTGTTCCCTGCTGCTGGGGGGCCTCTCATTGCTGCTGCCAGCGTTACTGGGTGTTCTTCCTTCCTTCTGTCGCCCCCGCCGCCGCTTTCTCATCCGCGGCCGTGAGCGGGGGGTGACTACATACCCCAGACTCCCTAGCGCGCCCTGACGCTACCAACGCGCCCGGAGGCGCTTAATAGACTGCGACTACTCCCGCGTCGCGGGACGCGCGCGGACGGCGCCGGGCTAAGCCCGGGCAAAGGGTGGGCCGTCTGTGGCCGTCCGGGGCAGGCCGCGGCAGGGCAGGGCCATCCTCTTCAAATTTGGTAAGAGCGACTTGCTGATTGGAGCTTTGCCTGTGAACATTCGACCTTGGAGACACTGACAGTTGTGGTCTAGTGCTGATCTGTATTGTTGCTGGAAGTTCATTTGGGTTTTGATTAAGAAGGTTATGGCAAGAAATATCTGTAAGGGTTCTGCCATAGGGGGGCCTGGGACATTAGATGCCTATTTAAAAAAAGTAGAATTTGCTGTTTCTAGGGAAATTGAATTGGTGGAAAGGAGGCTGTCCTTAGAACCCGTAAACCAGCTCAATACGGAGTTACAAACTAGCGATCCTACACTAGGTTTAGGGGTGGAACCAGTTACATATCCACTTTCGCAGGGCCCTGTTCCAGATTCCACACCTGTTATGATGCTTCCTCTAATCAATGTACCGGCCCCTCTTTTTTCCCCTCCTTTGACACGCACCAGGCAGTTAAAGATCCCTCCGGTTGTTCCGGTAAAAACTTCTAAAGGAAAGAGAAAAGCAAATAATGTCCCTAAAGGTAGCCGTCAACAGGCGAAGTTACCCTGGCTTAAAGATGCTGCCCTGGGGACGGACTGCCAGGAAAGCTGGGCTGTGGAACAGCAAATGGGGAATAAGGGTCATGATTGTCATGTGCATTCCGTCCAAAGGGATGTTGCTACAACGGGGGATAAACCAGATGATCTGGTGAAGCTAATAGATGAGCGTCTGAGAGCGATTATTTCACCAGTTATGGACAGTCTCAGTAAGATTAACGATAGATTGGTTATGATCGAACGCCACATAGTAGGGCAGAATGTTTCGCCATTGAGGCAAAACGCGCCTGAACTCCATTCCCTTAACGTAGTTACTTCAAGAGTCTCGGAGTTGGTTGAATCCATGTCGGCCCCTATTGTTGGCAATATAAATCCACCGCCATTGGTTTTGGGTTCAAACAATAGTATTATTGCGGGGAAGAGTGGGCAGATTGAAAAACCATGTCCTCCGGTAGAGGGCACATGTAAGGAATTTTCTTTGCATTTGCCGCCGGAGGCTTGCCCTTATACTGTCATCCTAGCTAATGTCCCAAAAACCTCTGATGGGAAGGACGAACACTGGTCTTCTTTAAAAAATAAAGCCCTTCATTATTTGGCGGCCAAGACTGTCTTGGGGAGTCGTCTTTATGAATGCTTTAAAATGGTTAGAAGGGTGCCATGGGTGGGGAAGTCTAATAAGTCATTCAACGGTGACTGTGTCGTAGTGAATTTCAACTCTCCCGACATAGTAGACCTTATTTTGAGGCAGGCCGGGTCAAATAGATTGCATCAGGATTATGTCAATGTTCTCCCGTTGGGTTTCTTTTACCCACCTCATATCCAAGGGCTGGTAAAACCCGGAGAGCATATTTTTCAATTTAATCCTATAAGTAAATCATTGGCCCTAAGCAATAGATATGAGGTACTTAGTTCCTTGGACACCAATGACTGACTTAGTCTGGTTAGTTCTAATACACATAATGATCCAGCCAGTGCAGTTCCATTTAAACATCTTGGATCTCTATTACCAAGGTCGATTATGGTACACGGGGAGGATGATGGTGATTTGTTGGATACCTTTTTACCTGATCAGGTTGTTAATCAGTTAGGAATTGCGCAGGGGAGCGCTTACAACGTCCCGTTGGCTGGGAGTAGTATAGCTCCTGCTGATGTTATTGGTAACCTGAATGTTGTAGTGCCCGATCAGAGTGGGGAAGTTGATTCTCATTCTTTGTTGCCTCGCACAGATAATTTTCTAACACAAGAGTTAGATTGCGGGGGAGGTATCGCAGAGACGGATAAAATCACCATACTTTCATGGAACATAGCTGGTTTGCGTTCGAAAAGAGAGGACAAAAATTGGAGGGACTTTCTTTCATCGTATCATATTATTGCCCTTCAAGAAACCTGGGAGGCGAACGACCCATATTATCTGGATGGGTTTCAGTCCTTTATTAAATTTGCAGTCCCTTCCGCTATGGGGAGAGCCCGAGGGGGTCTCTTGTTACTATTTACTTTAAAGCTTTTATATAAGGTTGAATTGATAGTGTCCAATTCTCCACACATTTTGGTAGTAAAGCTTGAAGGGCATAATCTGCCTTCTTTTTTAGTGGTAAATTTTTATAATTAATTTGTCAGGTCTGATGAATTAGAGCACCTGAAAGCTCTGAACACTTTCCTGGACGAGTATGATACAGGAAGTGTCACACCTTATTCTCTTTTACTTTTTGGTGATTTTAATATTCATGTATGTCATCTTAATTGTTACGGTTTTAGTAATTATGATACATGTGGGTAAGTGGCTGTTCACTTTGAACACTCTAAGGGTGGGATATATCTGGAGAGTATTATCTCTGCTCTTCACTTATATACACCGGACCAAGATTCTTTGTCTTGTGTTCCTACATTCACTGGTCAGGGTCATCATAGTACGATTGATTATATTTTTATACCTTACCCACTGAGGGACATGGTAGGCCCCTTTTGTGTTATTGAAAATCCTTTAAGCGATCACAATCCGCTTACAATGGAAATTAATGTAAATGCCTTAGCAAAGGAAATTTTATTGCCTTTGACATCTAATACAAACCTAGTTTCTCTTAGTCAGGGTAGGCGCTTGAGGTGGGATGTTATTACACCGGTCTCTTTCTTTGAGAATCTATATAACAATAACAATGAGGATTTTAGTATATGTCTGTCGTCGGAATCACTTCCAACGAAAGTTCTTAATGCCTTCGACAGGATAACCAAACAAGCTTCCGGTAATTTATTAATTCATGGGAAACCAAGGCCCAAGAAATTTAAAAGTTGGTTTGACCATGCCTGTTCTAGTGCCCACGCTGTGCTTATGTCAGTATTGAAAGAAAGTGACAGAGATCCAAAAAAGATTGTAGAGGCAAGAAGGATGTATAAAAAATCTATAAAGTTTAGGAAAACCGAGATAAGAAATTTGGCATGGGACGAACTGTCAGACGTCAGTGTTCTGACAAGTAGTACCCAGTTCTGGAAGGTGATTAACAGCCCACTCTTCAATGAGTTGGAGAATACTAAAAAGGATTGTTTAATCCCACCAGAGAAATGGGTGGACCATTTCAGTGGCCTTTATTCAGAAATTGATGACCCTGGCACAGTGAACTACGCGAATAGCATTTTAGCCTCGAAAATTCTCTTTTATGAAGAAGAAGTGATAAAGGCTATTAATACAATGGCCAAAGGTAAAGCCCCAGGCCCGGATGGCGTCTCCGCGGATCTTTATCGGGCAGATCCAGGGTTCTGGGCAAAACTTCTAACTGTTGTTTTTAATGCTGCTTCTAAGGCTGGTGTACCTAAATCATGGGGCAAAGCTGTGATTGTTCCATTATTCAAGAAAGGATCAAGAGAAGATCCGGCATGTTACCGGCCCATTTCTCTTTTGGATTCCGCCATGAAAATATTGGGTAAAGTTGTTCTTGCTCGCTTAACAAACTGGTTGGAAGATAAGTCTATAATTTCCGACCTTCAATACGGGTTTAGACAGGGCAAGGGTACAGTGGGTCAATGCCTTAATTTGCACCTTATTATTGGGAAATACACGGTCGTGAAGCAGGGGGACCTTCATTTAGCCTTTATGGATTTGTCCACTGCTTTCGACCTTGTTAACCGCCAAAAATTATGGGCCTTATTGGTTGTTTTGGGGCTTGACCCAGTTTTGATATCCTTCCTGGCCGTCATGCATGAGGACACTACCGCTGTCGTCCGCTATAGTGAAGATGGGAGTCTATCAAACACTTGGCAGGTGAAGCGAGGGGTTAGGCAGGGGTGCATCCTTGCCCCCCTGCTTTTCTCGCTTTACATCAACAATCTGGGTGAGGTTCTAAGTTCAACGAATATAGATATACCTAGAGCCGGCTCAAAATTGATTCCCGCGTTACTATATGCTGACGACACTGTTTTACTGGCGAGAACCGCAAGAGGTTTGCAAGCGCTTTTAAATGGATTTAATGATTTTATGGTCTCTTTAGACTTATTAATTAATTTTAAAAAATCACATTCCATGACAATAGGTGCTGGAAGAGCCAAAAGGGTCAAATTCTATTGTAATGGCCAGGAACTCACAAAAGTACAGACTTTCCCATATCTGGGGATTCTATTTGATGATAAAAGTTCCTGGGTTATGCAAAGCTCCCAAAAAAAGAATGTTTTTGCTAGAGCAACAGGGGCGTTGTTGGGTTTTGCAAAGCGTTTGGGGTGTAGACCACTACCAGCATTGTTGAAAATTTATAGAGATAAGTGTATACCTATGGCTCTATATGGTAGTGAGGTATGGGGTTATAAGACCTCAGCAGAAATGCAAACAGTGGAAAATAGTTTTTTTCGTAAACTGCTATCCCTTCCTCCTTCCACTCCAATTTTCAATATTCACGAAGACCTCGGGATGGGTTATCTTACTGATGAGATTTCTGTCGCACCATTACTTGGCTGGCTCAGAGTGTGGGCTCAGCAACCTCCAAATTTAGGACAAGCTATCATACAAGATTGCCTGTCCCTTGATGGGGCTATGTCTATCCCTTGGTTTAGATACGTTAGAAATAATCTGAAGTTACTTGGGTGCCCTGAATTGTTTGATAGGCCATGCGCTCTTAGTAAAATGAAAATAAAAACCTTGAACAGTCAATTCTTGAGTAAAGCCATGTCATTAAGGGAAGAAGAAGAAGTGGGAAAGCCGACAGTTAGGAGGTTTGTCATGCTAAGTACAGGCAGAGGGATTCAATCTTACCTGACCTTCATAAACAAACCTTTTCATTTGTTTTTATTAATAAGGTTTAAACATGGCATGCTTCCCTGGCTTTTGGCTTACCCTAAGGGTTTTTTCAAAGAAGGATCCTTGGGGCCTTGCCCCTGTGATAATACTTCCGAACAAAATTTGTTGCACATGGTTTTCTTTTGTGAATTTTACTCTTTACTGCGCAAAAAATATATTGTGCCTATCCTGAAGAAACTAAACTTTGTACAAGTGAGGCCTGCATTGGTATATTTGCAAATGCTTGATTCCCCGGTAGTATGTTTTGGGGTAGCAAGCTTCATTACAGGTGCTATTAGGCGCAGAAATAGGGTTTAACCCCATTATTAGTGATCCCTAGGCCCTCAGAGAACCGTTTTCTTCAATCATGATATTTGGAATGTGATATAGAAATGTTTTTAGAGAATTGTAATTAATCAGATGTATTTATTGGACATACTTTTATTGTCTTTTACGCCAATGTTTTGTATTATAGTTTTTGTGAATTTCTTTTTGTATCTGCCCATTCCATGAATTATTGTATCGTGCTTTGATGGTTTTAAACTTTAACCGAATAAAGCAAACTTTTGACTTTGACTTTGCAACGTGGTTACACCTCAATTTTGCAGTGAAAAATGACCCTTTTTTGGCAAAGTGACTAGCTGTAGTTTTTGAACCCTAGCCCTGCCGGCACCTAGGGAAACCTAGCAAACCTATACATTTTTGAAAACTAGACACCCAGGGGAATCCAGGATGGGGTGTCGAGTGCCTCCCACCATGGTCTGTTACCCAGAATCCCTTGCAAACGTAAAAAAATGACCAAAAAAACACATTTTCCCCACATTTCTGTGATGGAAAGTTCTGGAATCTGCCTGGATCCACAAATTTCCACCCACCCCGCGTTCCCCAAAGTCCTACGAGAAAAATGGTACCTCACTTGTGCGGGTCGGCCTAGTGCCCGTGACAGGAAACGGCGCAAAACGCAACGTGGTCACACCTCAATTTTGCAGTGAAAAATGACCCTTTTTTTGGCAAAGTGACTAGCTGTAGTTTTTTAACCCTAGCCCTGCCGGCACCTAGGGAAACCTAGCAAACCTATACATTTTTGAAAACTAGACACCCAGGGGAATCCAGAATGGGGTGTCTTGAGTGCCTCCCACCATGGTCTGTTACCCAGAATCCCTTGCAAACGTAAAAAAATGACAAAAAAAACACATTTTCCCCACATTTCTGTGATGGAAAGTTCTGGAATCTGCGTGGATCCACAAATTTCCACCCACCCCGCGTTCCCCAAAGTCCTACGAGAAAAATGGTACCTCACTTGTGATGGTCGGCCTAGTGCCCGTGACAGGAAACGGCGCAAAACGCACCGTGGTTACACCTCAATTTTGCAGTGATAAATGACCCTTATTAGGCAAAGTGACTAGCTGTAGTTTTTGAACCCTAGCCCTGCCAGCACCTAGGGAAACCTAGCAAACCTATACATTTTTGAAAACTAGACACCCAGGCGAATCCAGGATGGAGTGACTTGACTGCCTCCCACCATGGTCTGTTACCCAGAATCCCTTGCAAACGTAAAAAAGTGACAAAAAAAACACATTTTCCCCACATTTCTGTGATGGAAAGTTCTGGAATCTGCGTGGATCCACAAATTTCCACCCACCCCGCGTTCCCCAAAGTCCTACGAGAAAAATGGTGCCTCACTTGTGCGGGTCGGCCTAGTGCCCGCGACAGGAAACGGCGCAAAACGCAACGTGGTTACACCTCAATTTTGCAGTGAAAAATGACCCTTTTTTGGCAAAGTGACTAGCTGTAGTTTTTGAACCCTAGCCCTGCCGGCACCTAGGGAAACCTAGCAAACCTATACATTTTTGAAAACTAGACACCCAGGGGAATCCAGGATGGGGTGTCTTGAGTGCCTCCCACCATGGTCTGTTACCCAGAATCCCTTGCAAACGTAAAAAAAAGACAAAAAAAAAAAATGTCCCCACATTTCTGTGATGGAAAGTTCTGGAATCTGCGTGGATCCACAAATTTCCACCCACCCCGCGTTCCCCAAAGTCCTACGAGAAAAATGGTACCTCACTTGTGCGGGTCGGCCTAGTGCCCGTGACAGGAAACGGCGCAAAACGCAACGTGGTTACACCTCAATTTTGCAGTGATAAATGACCCTTATTAGGCAAAGTGACTAGCTGTAGTTTTTGAACCCTAGCCCTGCCGGCACCTAGGGAAACCTAGCAAACCTATACATTTTTGAAAACTAGACACCCAGGGGAATCCAGGATGGGGTGACTTGACTGCCTCCCATCATGGTCTGTTACCCAGAATCCCTTGCAAACGTAAAAAAGTGACAAAAAAAACACATTTTCCCCAAATTTCTGTGATGGAAAGTTCTGGAATCTGCGTGGATCCACAAATTTCCACCCACCCCACGTTCCCCAAAGTCCTACGAGAAAAATGGTACCTCACTTGTGCGGGTCGGCCTAGTGCCCGCGACAGGAAACGGCGCAAAACGCAACGTGGTTACACCTCAATTTTGCAGTGAAAAATGACCCTTTTTTGGCAAAGTGACTAGCTGTAGTTTTTGAACCCTAGCCCTGCCAGCACCTAGGGAAACCTAGCAAACCTATACATTTTTGAAAACTAGACACCCAGGCGAATCCAGGATGGAGTGACTTGACTGCCTCCCACCATGGTCTGTTACCCAGAATCCCTTGCAAACGTAAAAAAGTGACAAAAAAAACACATTTTCCCCACATTTCTGTGATGGAAAGTTCTGGAATCTGCGTGGATCCACAAATTTCCACCCACCCCACGTTCCCCAAAGTCCTACGAGAAAAATGGTACCTCACTTGTGCGGGTCCGTCTAGTGCCCGCGACAGGAAACGGCGCAAAACGCAACGTGGTTACACCTCAATTTTGCAGTGAAAAATGACCCTTTTTTGGCAAAGTGACTAGCTGTAGTTTTTGAACCCTAGCCCTGCCGGCACCTAGGGAAACCTAGCAAACCTATACATTTTTGAAAACTAGACACCCAGGGGAATCCAGGATGGGGTGTCTTGAGTGCCTCCCACCATGGTCTGTTACCCAGAATCCCTTGCAAACGTAAAAAAAAGACAAAAAAAAAAAATGTCCCCACATTTCTGGGATGGAAAGTTCTGGAATCTGCGTGGATCCACAAATTTCCACCCACCCCGCGTTCCCCAAAGTCCTACGAGAAAAATGGTACCTCACTTGTGCGGGTCGGCCTAGTGCCCGTGACAGGAAACGGCGCAAAACGCAACGTGGTTACACCTCAATTTTGCAGTGATAAATGACCCTTTTTTGGCAAAGTGACTAGCTGTAGTTTTTGAACCCTAGCCCTGCCAGCACCTAGGGAAACCTAGCAAACCTATACATTTTTGAAAACTAGACACCCAGGCGAATCCAGGATGGAGTGACTTGACTGCCTCCCACCATGGTCTGTTACCCAGAATCCCTTGCAAACGTAAAAAAGTGACAAAAAAAACACATTTTCCCCACATTTCTGTGATGGAAAGTTCTGGAATCTGCGTGGATCCACAAATTTCCACCCACCCCGCGTTCCCCAAAGTCCTACGAGAAAAATGGTACCTCACTTGTGCGGGTCGGCCTAGTGCCCGCGACAGTAAACGGCGCAAAACACAACGTGGTTACACCTCAATTTTACAGTGAAAAATGACCCTTTTTTGGCAAAGTGACTAGCTGTAGTTTTTGAACCCTAGCCCTGCCGGCACCTAGGGAAACCTAGCAAACCTATACATTTTTGAAAACTAGACACCCAGGGGAATCCAGGATGGGGTGTCTTGAGTGCCTCCCACCATGGTCTGTTACCCAGAATCCCTTGCAAACGTAAAAAAAAGAAAAAAAAAAACAATTTCCCCACATTTCTGTGATGGAAAGTTCTGGAATCTGCGTGGATCCACAAATTTCCACCCACCCCGTGTTCCCCAAAGTCCTACGAGAAAAATGGTACCTCACTTGTGCAGGTCGGCCTAGTGCCCGTGACAGGAAACGGCGCAAAACGCAACGTGGTTACACCTCAATTTTGCAGTGATAAATGACCCTTATTAGGCAAAGTGACTAGCTGTAGTTTTTGAACCCTAGCCCTGCCGGCACCTAGGGAAACCTAGCAAACCTATACATTTTTGAAAACTAGACACCCAGGGGAATCCAGGATGGGGTGACTTGACTGCCTCCCATCATGGTCTGTTACCCAGAATCCCTTGCAAACGTAAAAAAGTGACAAAAAAAACAAATTTTCCCCAAATTTCTGTGATGGAAAGTTCTGGAATCTGCGTGGATCCACAAATTTCCACCCACCCCGCGTTCCCCAAAGTCCTACGAGAAAAATGGTACCTCACTTGTGCGGGTCGGCCTAGTGCCCGCGACAGGAAACGGCGCAAAACGCAACGTGGTTACACCTCAATTTTGCAGTGAAAAATGACCCTTTTTTGGCAAAGTGACTAGCTGTAGTTTTTGAACCCTAGTTCTGCCGGCACATAGGGAAACCTACCAAACCCACGCATTTCTGAAAACTAGACACCCGGCGGCCTCCAGGGAGGTGTGGCTTGCGTGGATCCCCCAACGTTTCCTTACCCAGAATCCCCTGCAAACCTCTTTTTTTGCTGAAAAAATCACTTTTTTCACACATTTTGGTGTGGGAAAGTTGTGGCATCACCGGACTCACACAAATTTACCACCACCCAGCGTTCCCCCAGTTCTCCCCGTAAAAATGGTGCCTCACTTGTGTGGGAGGCCCAAGTACCCGCGGCAGGCAAGGGCCCAAAACGTAGTGAGGCGACATCAAAATGGCCTATCGCAAAACCACCTGGTTTTGCAAGGGGGGTGTTAGAAATGGGATTTCTGGTTGGCTAGGGCTTGCGCCAAAGCCAGGCAGAAACCACCACTCTAGTCAGGGCTGGGGAGTTACACGCCAAAGATAACCCCTGCTCACCCCCTTGGTAGCTTGGCACGAGCAGTCAGGCTTATCCCGGAGTCAATGTGTAAAGCGTTTGCGCGCGTACCCAGCAACAACACCCAAGGCCCACCACAAAGGAAACTCCACACAAGGTATTATATAAAAATAGCCTTTGTATTATGCCAAACACATTAGATAATATTTACACAATTTACACTGTGCCAACTGGCACTGGGCAGAATTTTACAAGGGACTATTTACACGGGACAGGGCCACATGGGCCACTGTCAGAATTAGCACAAATCACCAAGTGTACATGTAGAACATAACACAAATTAGCACTGTAGAACACAACCAGTAACTACTGGCACAATAATGACCTTAGCCTCATCACACTAGCATCAGGTATAAAACCTATCCTGTATCCATCACAGGGGCATAAAGACATTTATGCAATTTCTCATCCGTCTAGCATTAGACCTAACCACCTAAGTATAGCTACTCTAGGGGCGTATATCGCACAGGGAAGTACCATCTCCCTAACACCAACCTAACCAGGTAAAACAACCTCCTAGGCAGAAATCCTATCTAGAGGTATGAAATACAGGGTGCGCAAAACATACTATACACAGTACATTTCCTAACCCCATAAGCATGAACACAGGGTGCGCAAAACATACTACACAGTACATTTCCTAGCACCAAAATCACATTATAGTCCAGGTTGCGCCAAAACCTAAACGTAGCAGCTGCCCACTACTTGCTGGGCAGCTGGGGACAAGCACAGGGCCTAAACGCTGCAGCTGGCACTAAGTGCTGCGCAGCTGTGGTAGTCACATGAGGCAGGGGCTCTCAATAGCTCCTGAAACAATAGGCCAAAACGTGGGAGCCACCTAGGCTCTAGAAACAACATGTCCCCCAGTACTGTGGAGCCACACGGGGCTCCTAAAATCAATCTGCGCCAAACGTTGGAGCCATCTCTGGGCTCTAGGAACAGTTAATTTGCCTCAGTCATGTTGGGGTGCACTAGCGCTACAAGACAACAAGGCGGGGGACGTTGGAGCCCTCTAGGCTCTATCAACAATTTGCCCCCAAGTCCCCCTAGGACTTCTAAATATCAAATGGCCCCCAAAACATGAAGTGTCCTGGCCATCGGGGCCGCAGACAACAAAGAATAAGGGACTGGCACCTCAGTGCCCTCTGGCCCCTACAGAGCGTGGAAATAGTTTGCCCTCAAAACGTTGGAGCGGCCCGCTGCCTTCCGGGGCCGCTCTGATCACCACGAAACTGCCCCCGTAGCTGGAGTAGCACTCCAAGCCAGCATGACCGTAATGGACCTGCCCCCTCTCGTTGGAGCGGCCCGCAACGGCGGGTCCGCTCGGAAAGCAACTTAAACGGGCACACACTGGACCCCGCCTCTTACCGGCTCTCGGCGTGCGGCGATCTCTGGCTCTGCCCGGTCCCTCTTCTGGGACCGGGACTTTCCTTCTCAGCGGCAGCACTTCTCCTGCGACGCGGGGCTTCCCTCGCAGATGGGAGCCTCGCGCTGCGCTTACACTTCACCCGGGCCTCGGGCTTCCTCTCCCGGGAGTGGCGGCACTTCCGCCCCATGGCCCCGCCCACAACCAGGCGGGCCGCGGGCTCGGCGGCGATTTTTAAATGCAGCTCGGGCCGCGGCGGTGATTTCTTTGGCGGGCAAAGTGCGGGGGGGGCACCCGCAATTTTAAATAAGTAAATAAGCGGGGTAGGCACCCGTATTACTCCTTCTCCTAGAACGTAGACGCAGGGTGGGCACCTGCGCACCCAAAGCAAACAGATAAGCGGGGTGGGCACCCGCAAGGCATACATCATGGGGGAATCCCTACGCTGGGGATTCCCTCTCTCGCTCGCAGCAGCGCAACGCTGCACAGCCCCAGCTCCTCTCTCTGAGGGAATAAAGCGCTCTCCAGGCGCTATGTTCAGGACCAGTAGAAAGTCCTTGAGAGATCCAGGAAACAGAAGCAAACGGTCCCACAAAGTCCATTAGGCATCCAGGGGCTGGGCAGGGCCCAGGGAGGCAAGCCTTCCCCTGAGCCCCAGCAGCAGCACGCCCCTGGCAGATTCAAGTACAGAACGAGAACATTTTGTAAGGGGACACAGCCCCTTTTTATACACCAAATCCTTTGTTCTCAAAGGTGCAGGGAAGGGGCGAACCAGATACAACTGGTTCCTGAGCACTTTGTTTTGCTCAGCCCCTCTCCCTATTCACAGAGCAGGCCAGGGTCATCAGTCGCACCACAGGGGGCAGAGCCAGCATTGTGTGGGGAAAGCCCAGCCCTATTCAGGTCCTAGGTGTACTCCTCCCACCCATCTGGCTGCTGATCTCCCTATTCACCACTGGGTGACTCCTCCTGACTCTGGGGATTCCCTAGCCCGTCACATGACCTCAGCCAGCCAATCGCCAGACAAGGCACTCATTTCACACTGCACACAGAAGTGCCCACTTCTAGAAGTGGCACTTCCACACTAGACACATGCACGCCGCACACATCATCGCGCAGCATTTCATCACACGAATCTGTACATACCAGACTCGACCCTGCACACCCCACGCATCAGGAACTACCAGGGACACATACATTCCCCATGCATTCCTATGGTAGGGCAGGCCTATCTCACCACATGCACTCAGAGTGCGCACGCACTTTACTCTGGGACACAGGGAAAGTGCGCAGAAACCAAAAATCATTACCACCAGGTCACCAGCAAAAGCAAAAAGTTCAGGGGTGAACCTGCCAGAAGGGCCAAGTCCAACAGGGGGTCACTTGGGTTTTTGGCCCGGTGCTCGGCGGCCATCTAGGGAAACCTACCAAACCCACGCATTTTTGAAAACTAGACACCCGGCGGCTTCCAGGGAGGTATGGCTTGCGTGGATCCCCAAATGTTTCCTTACCCAGAATCCCCTGCAAACCTCTATTTTAGCTGAAAAAATCACCTTTTTCACACATTTTGGTGTGGGAAAGTTGTGGCATCACCGGGCTCACACAAATTTACCACCACCCAGCGTTCCCCCAGGTCTCCCGGTAAAAATGGTGCCTCACTTGTGTGGGAGACCCAAGTACCCGCGGCAGGCAAGGGCCCAAAACGTAGTGAGGCGACATCAAAATGGCCTATCGCAAAACCATCTGGTTTTGGAAAGGGGGTCACTTGGGTTTTTGGCCCGGTGCTCGGCGGCCATCTAGGGAAACCTACCAAACCCACGCATTTCTGAAAACTAGACACCCGGCGGCTTCCAGGGAGGTATGGCTTGCGTAGATCCCCCAACGTTTCCTTACCCAGAATCCCCTGCAAACCTCAATTTTTGCAGAAAAAATCACTTTTTTCACACATTTTGGTGTGGGAAAGTTGTGGCATCACCGGGCTCACACAAATTTACCACCACCCAGCGTTCCCCCAGGTCTCCCGGTAAAAATGGTGCCTCACTTGTGTGGGAGGCCCAAGTACCCGCGGCAGGCAAGGGCCCAAAACGTATTGAGGTGACATCAAAATGGCCTATCGCAAAACCACCTGGTTTTGCAAGGGGGGTCACTTGGGTTTTTGGCTCGGTGCTCAGCGGCCATCTAGGGAAACCTACCAAACCCATGCATTTCTGAAAACTAGACACCCGTCGGCTTCCAGGGAGGTATGGCTTGCGTGGATCCCCCAACGTTTCCTTACCCAGAATCCCCTGCAAACCTCTATTTTAGCTGAAAAAATCACCTTTTTCACACATTTTGGTGTGGGAAAGTTGTGGCATCACCGGGCTCACACAAATTTACCACCACCCAGGGTTCCCCCAGGTCTCCCGGTAAAAATGGTGCCTCACTTGTGTGGGAGGCCCAAGTACCCTTGGCAGGCAAGGGCCCAAAACGTAGTGAGGCGACATCAAATGGCCTATCGCAAAACCACCTGGTTTTGCAAGGGGGGTCACTTGGGTTTTTGGCCCGGTGCTCGCCGGCCATCTAGGGAAACCTACCAAACCCACGCATTTCTGAAAACTAGACACCCGGCGGCTTCCAGGGAGGTATGGCTTGCCTGGATCCCCCAACGTTTCCTTACCCAGAATCCCCTGCAAACCTCTATTTTAGCTGAAAAAATCACCTTTTTCACACATTTTGGTGTGGGAAAGTTGTGGCATCACCGGGCTCACACAAATTTACCACCACCCAGCGTTCCCCCAGGCCTCCCGGTAAAAATGGTGGCTCACATGTGTGGGAGGCCCAAGTACCCGTGGCAGGCAAGGGCCCAAAACGTAGTGAGGCGACATCAAAATGGCCTATCGCAAAACCACTTGGTTTTGCAAGGGGGGTCACTTGGGTTTTTGGCCCGGTGCTCGGCGGCCATCTAGGGAAACCTACCAAACCCAGGCATTTCTGAAAACTAGACACCCGTCGGCTTCCAGGGAGGTATGGCTTGCGTGGATCCCCCAACGTTTCCTTACCCAGAATCCCCTGCAAACCTCTATTTTAGCTGAAAAAATCACCTTTTTCACACATTTTGGTGTGGGAAAGTTGTGGCATCACCGGGCTCACACAAATTTACCACCACCCAGGGTTCCCCCAGGTCTCCCGGTAAAAATGGTGCCTCACTTGTGTGGGAGGCCCAAGTACCCGTGGCAGGCAAGGGCCCAAAACGTAGTGAGGCGACATCAAATGGCCTATCGCAAAACCACCTGGTTTTGCAAGGGGGGTCACTTGGGTTTTTGGCCCGGTGCTCGCCGGCCATCTAGGGAAACCTACCAAACCCACGCATTTCTGAAAACTAGACACCCGGCGGCTTCCAGGGAGGTATGGCTTGCCTGGATCCCCCAACGTTTCCTTACCCAGAATCCCCTGCAAACCTCTATTTTAGCTGAAAAAATCACCTTTTTCACACATTTTGGTGTGGGAAAGTTGTGGCATCACCGGGCTCACACAAATTTACCACCACCCAGCGTTCCCCCAGGCCTCCCGGTAAAAATGGTGGCTCACATGTGTGGGAGGCCCAAGTACCCGTGGCAGGCAAGGGCCCAAAACGTAGTGAGGCGACATCAAAATGGCCTATCGCAAAACCACTTGGTTTTGCAAGGGGGGTCACTTGGGTTTTTGGCCCGGTGCTCGGCGGCCATCTAGGGAAACCTACCAAACCCACGCATTTCTGAAAACTAGACACCCGGCGGCTTCCAGGGAGGTATGGCTTGCGTGGATCCCCCAACGTTTCCTTACCCAGAATCCCCTGCAAACCCCAATTTTTGCAGAAAAAATCACTTTTTTCACACATTTTGGTGTGGCAAAGTTGTGGCATCACCGGGCTCACACTAATTTACTACCACCCAGCGTTCCCCCAGGTCTCCCAGTAAAAATGGTGCTTCACTTGTGTGGGAGGCCCAAGTACCCGCGACAGGCAAGGGCCCAAACATTTTTTTCGATAGGCAATGTTGATGTCGCATCACTACGTTTTGGGCCATTGCCTGTCGCGGGTACTTGGGCCTCCCACACAAGTGAGGCACCATTTTTACCGGGAGACCCAGGGGAACGCTGGGAGGTGGGAAATTTGAGTGAGCCCGGTGATGCCACAACTTTCCCACACAAAAATGTGTGAAAAAAGTGATTTTTTCAGGTAAAATTGAGGTTTGCAGGGGATTCTGGGTAAGGAAACGTTGGGGGATCCACGCAAGCCATACCTCCCTGGAGGTATGGCTAGTTTTCAGAAATGTATGGGTTTGGTAAGTTACCCTAGATGGCCGCCGAGCACCGGGCCAAAAACCCAGGTGACCCCCCTTGCAAAACCAGGTGGTTTTGAGATAGGCAATTTTGATGTCACCTCACTACGTTTTGGGCCCTTGCCTGTCGCGGGTACTTGGGCCTCCCACACAAGTGAGGCACCATTTTTACCGGGAGACCCAGGGAAACGCTGGCAGGTGGGAAACTTGAGTGAGCCCGGTGATGCCACAACTTTCTCACACAAAAATGTGTGAAAAAGGTGATTTTTTCAGCTAAAATTGAGGTTTGCAGGGGATTCTGGGTAAGGAAACGTTGGGGGATCCACGCAAGCCATACCTCCCTGGAAGCCCCCGGGTGTCTAGTTTTCAGAAATGTATGGGTTTGGTAGGTTTCCCTAGATGGCCGCCGAGCACCGGGCCAAAAACCCAGGTGACCCCCCTTGCAAAACCAGGTGGTTTTGAGATAGGCAATTTTGATGTCGCCTCACTACGTTTTGGGCCATTGCCTGTCGCGGGTACTTGGGCCTCCCACACAAGTGAGGCACCATGTTTACCGGGAGACCCAGGGGAACGCTGGGAGGTGGGAAATTTGAGTGAGCCCGGTGATGCCACAACTTTCCCACACAAAAATGTGTGAAAAAAGTGATTTTTTCAGCTAAAATTGAGGTTTGGAGGGGATTCTGGGTAAGGAAACGTTGGAGAATCCACGCAAGTCATACCTCCCTGGAAGCCCCCGGGTGTCTAGTTTTCAGAAATATATGGGTTTGGTAGGTTTCCCTAGATGGCCGCCGAGCACCGGGCCAAAAACCCAGGTGACTCCCCTTGCAAAACCAGGTGGTTTTGAGATAGGCAATTTTGATGTCACCTCACTACGTTTTGGGCCCTTGCCTGTCGCGGGTACTTGGGCCTCCCACACAGGTGAGGCACAATTTTTACCGGGAGACCCAGGGGAACGCTGGGAGGTGGGAAATTTGAGGGAGCCCGGTGATGCCACAACTTTCCCACACAAAAATGTGTGAAAAAAGTGATTTTTTCAGCTAAAATTGAGGTTTGCAGGGGATTCTGGGTAAGGAAACGTTGGGGGATCCACGCAAGCCATACCTCCCTGGAAGCCCCCGGGTGTCTAGTTTTCAGAAATGTATGGGTTTGGTAGGTTTCCCTAGATGGCCGCCGAGCACCGGGCCAAAACCCAGGTGACCCCCCTTGCAAAACCAGGTGGTTTTGAGCTAGGCCATTTTGATGTCGCCTCACTACGTTTTGGGCCCTTGCCTGTCGCGGGTACTTGGGCCTCCCACACAAGTGAGGCACCATTTTTACCGGGAGACCCAGGGGAACGCTGAGAGGTGGGAAATTTGAGTGAGCCCGGTGATGCCACAACTTTCCCACACAAAAATGTGTGAAAAAAGTGATTTTGTCAGCTAAAATTGAGGTTTGCAGGGGATTCCGGGTAAGGAAACGTTGGGGGATCCATGCAAGCCATACCTCCCTGGAAGCCCCCGGGTGTCTAGTTTTCAGAAATGTATGGGTTTGGTAGGTTTCCCTAGATGGCCGCCGAGCACCGGGCCAAAAACCCAAGTGACCCCCCTTGCAAAACCAGGTGGTTTTGCGATAGGCCATTTTGATGTCGCCTCACTATGTTTTGGGCCCTTGCCTGCCGCGGGTACTTGGGCCTCCCACACAAGTGAGGCACCATTTTTCCCGGGAGACCTGGGGGAACGCTGGGTGGTGGTAAATTTGTGTAAGCCCGGTGATGCCACAACTTTCCCACACCAAAATGTGTGAAAAAAGTGATTTTTTCAGCTAAAATAGAGGTTTGCAGGGGATTCTGGGTAAGGAAACGTTGGGGGATCCACGCAAGCCATACCTCCCTGGAAGCCGCCGGGTGTCTAGTGTTCAGAAATGCATGGGTTTGGTAGGTTTCCCTAGATGGCCGCCGAGCACCGGGCCAAAAACCCAAGTGACCCCCCTTGCAAAACCAGGTGGTTTTGCGATAGGCCATTTTGATGACGCCTCACTACGTTTTGGGCACTTGCCTGCCGCGGGTACTTGGGCCTCCCACACAAGTGAGGCGCCATTTTTACCGTGAGACCTGGGGGAACGTTGGGTGGTGGTAAATTTGTGTGAGCCCGGTGATGCCACAACTTTCCCACACCAAAATTTGTGAAAAAAGTGATTTTTTCAGCTAAAATAGAGGTTTGCAGGGGATTCTGGGTAAGGAAACGTTAGGGGATCCACGCAAGCCATACCTCCCTGGAAGCCGCCGGGTGTCTAGTGTTCAGAAATGCGTGGGTTTGGTAGGTTTCCCTAGATGGCCGGCGAGCACCGGGCCAAAAACCCAAGTGACCCCCCTTGCAAAACCAGGTGGTTTTGCGATAGGCCATTTTGATGTCGCCTCACTACGTTTTGGGCCCTTGTCTGTCGCGGGTACTTGGACCTCCCACACAAGTGAGGCACCATTTTTACCGGGAGACCCAGGGGAACGCTGGGAGGTGGGAAATTTGAGTGAGCCCGGTGATGCCACAACTTTCCCACACAAAAATGTGTGAAAAAAGTGATTTTTTCAGCTACAATTGAGGTTTGCAGGGGATTCTGGGTAAGGAAACGTTGGGGAATCCACGCAAGTCATACCTCCCTGGAAGCCCCCGGGTGTTTAGTTTTCAGAAATATATGGGTTTGGTAGGTTTCCCTAGATGGCCGCCGAGCACCGGGCCAAAAACCCAGGTGACTCCCCTTGCAAAACCAGGTGGTTTTGAGATAGGCAATTTTGATGTCACCTCACTATGTTTTGGGCCCTTACCTGTCGCGGGTACTTGGGCCTCCCACACAAGTGAGGCACAATTTTTACCGGGAGACCCAGGGGAACGCTGGGAGGTGGGAAATTTGAGTGAGCCCGGTGATGCCACAACTTTCCCACACAAAAATGTGTGAAAAAAAGTGATTTTTTCAGCTACAATTGAGGTTTGCAGGGGATTCTGGGTAAGGAAACGTTGGGGGATCCACGCAAGCCATACCTCCCTGGAAGCCCCCAGGTGTCTAGTTTTCAGAAATGTATGGGTTTGGTAGGTTTCCCTAGATGGCCGCCGAGCACCGGGCCAAAAACCCAGGTGACCCCCCTTTCAAAACCAGGTGGTTTTGAGCTAGGCCATTTTGATGTCGCCTCACTACGTTTTGGGCCCTTGCCTGTCGCGGGTACTTGGGCCTCCCACACAAGTGAGGCACCATTTTTACCGGGAGACCCAGGGGAACGCTGGGAGGTGGGAAATTTGAGTGAGCCCGGTGATGCCACAACTTTCCCACACCAAAATGTGTGAAAAAAGTGATTTTTTCAGCTAAAATACAGGTTTGCAGGGGATTCTGGGTAAGGAAACGTTGGGGGATCCACGCAAGCCATACCTCCCTGGAAGCCGCCGGGTGTCTAGTGTTCAGAAATGCATGGGTTTGGTAGGTTTCCCTAGATGGCCGCCGAGCACCGGGCCAAAAACCCAAGTGACCCCCCCTTGCAAAACCAGGTGGTTTTGCGATAGGCCATTTTGATGACGCCTCACTACGTTTTGGGCACTTGCCTGCCGCGGGTACTTGGGCCTCCCACACAAGTGAGGCACCATTTTTACCGTGAGACCTGGGGGAACGCTGGGTGGTGGTAAATTTGTGTGAGCCCGGTGATGCCACAACTTTCCCACACCAAAATTTGTGAAAAAAGTGATTTTTTCAGCTAAAATAGAGGTTTGCAGGGGATTCTGGGTAAGGAAACGTTGGGGGATCCACGCAAGCCATACCTCCCTGGAAGCCGCCGGGTGTCTAGTTTTCAGAAATGCGTGGGTTTGGTAGGTTTCCCTAGATGGCCGCCGAGCACCGTGCCAAAACCTCAAGTGACCCCGCCTGCAAAACCAGGTGGTTTTGCGATAGGCCATTTTGATGTCGCCTCACTATGTTTTGGGCCCTTGTCTGTCGCGGGTACTTGGGCCTCCCACACAAGTGAGGCACCATTTTTACCGGGAGACCCAGGGGAACGCTGGGAGGTGGGAAATTTGAGTGAGCCCGGTGATGCCACAACTTTCCCACACAAAAATGTGTGAAAAAAGTGATTTTTTCAGCTAAAATTGAGGTTTGCAGGGGATTCTGGGTAAGGAAACGTTGGGGAATCCACGCAAGTCATACCTCCCTGGAAGCCCCCGGGTGTCTAGTTTTCAGAAATATATGGGTTTGGTAGGTTTCCCTAGATGGCCGCCGAGCACTGGGCCAAAAACTCAGGTGACTCCCCTTGCAAAACCAGGTGGTTTTGAGATAGGCAATTTTGATGTCACCTCACTACGTTTTGGGCCCTTGCCTGTCGTGGGTACTTGGGCCTCCCACACAAGTGAGGCACAATTTTTACCGGGAGACCCAGGGGAACGCTGGGAAGTGGGAAATTTGAGGGAGCCCGGCGATGCCACAACTTTCCCACACAAAAATGTGTGAAAAAAAGTGATTTTTTCAGCTACAATTGAGGTTTGCAGGGGATTCTGGGTAAGGAAACGTTGGGGGATCCACGCAAGCCATACCTCCCTGGAAGCCCCCGGGTGTCTAGTTTTCAGAAATGTATGGGTTTGGTAGGTTTCCCTAGATGGCCGCCGAGCACCGGGCCAAAAACCCAGGTGACCCCCCTTGCAAAACCAGGTGGTTTTGAGCTAGGCCATTTTGATGTCGCCTCACTACGTTTTGGGCCCTTGCCTGTCGCGGGTACTTGGGCCTCCCACACAAGTGAGGCACTATTTTTACCGGGAGACCCAGGGGAACGCTGGGAGGTGGGAAATTTGAGTGAGCCCGGTGATGCCACAGCTTTCCCACACAAAAATGTGTGAAAAAAGTGATTTTTTCAGCTAAAATTGAGGTTTGCAGGGGATTCCGGGTAAGGAAACGTTGGGGGATCCACGCAAGCCATACCTCCCTGGAAGACCCCGGGTGTCTAGTTTTCAGAAATGTATGGGTTTGGTAGGTTTCCCTAGATGGCCGCCGAGCACCGGGCCAAAAACCCAAGTGACCCCCCTTGCAAAACCAGGTGGTTTTGCGATAGGCCATTTTGATGTCGCCTCACTATGTTTTGGGCCCTTGCCTGCCGCGGGTACTTGGGCCTCCCACACAAGTGAGGCACCATTTTTACCGGGAGACCTGGGGGAACGCTGGGTGGTGGTAAATTTGTGTGAGCCCGGTGATGCCACAACTTTCCCACACCAAAATGTGTGAAAAAAGTGATTTTTTCAGCTAAAATAGAGGTTTGCAGGGGATTCTGGGTAAGGAAACGTTGGGGGATCCACGCAAGCCATACCTCCCTGGAAGCCGCCGGGTGTCTAGTGTTCAGAAATGCATGGGTTTGGTAGGTTTCCCTAGATGACCGCCGAGCACCGGGCCAAAAACCCAAGTGACCCCCCTTGCAAAACCAGGTGGTTTTGCGATAGGCCATTTTGATG
Source organism: Triturus cristatus (assembly GCF_964204655.1). Classification (NCBI taxonomy): domain Eukaryota; kingdom Metazoa; phylum Chordata; class Amphibia; order Caudata; family Salamandridae; genus Triturus; species Triturus cristatus. Next base: position 100,563,583 of record NC_140586.1, on the reverse strand, counting down.
ACGCCTCACTACGTTTTGGGCACATGCCTGCCGCGGGTACTTGGGCCTCCCACACAAGTGAGGCACCATTTTTACCGGGAGACCCAGGGGAACGCTGGGAGGTGGGAAATTTGAGTGAGCCCGGTGATGCCACAACTTTCCCACACAAAAATGTGTGAAAAAAGTGATTTTTTCAGCTAAAATAGAGGTTTGCAGGGGATTCTGGGTAAGGAAACGTTGGGGGATCCACGCAAGCCATACCTCCCTGGAAGCCGCCGGGTGTCTAGTTTTCAGAAATGCGTGGGTTTGGTAGGTTTCCCTAGATGGCCGCCGAGCACCGTGCCAAAACCTCAAGTGACCCCGCTTGCAAAACCAGGTGGTTTTGCGATAGGCCATTTTGATGTCGCCTCACTATGTTTTGGGCCCTTGTCTGTCGCGGGTACTTGGGCCTCCCACACAAGTGAGGCACCATTTTTACCGGGAGACCCAGGGGAACGCTGGGAGGTGGGAAATTTGAGTGAGCCCGGTGATGCCACAACTTTCCCACACAAAAATGTGTGAAAAAAGTGATTTTTTCAGCTAAAATTGAGGTTTGCAGGGGATTCTGGGTAAGGAAACGTTGGGGAATCCACGCAAGTCATACCTCCCTGGAAGCCCCCGGGTGTCTAGTTTTCAGAAATATATGGGTTTGGTAGGTTTCCCTAGATGGCCGCCGAGCACTGGGCCAAAAACTCAGGTGACTCCCCTTGCAAAACCAGGTGGTTTTGAGATAGGCAATTTTGATGTCACCTCACTACGTTTTGGGCCCTTGCCTGTCGTGGGTACTTGGGCCTCCCACACAAGTGAGGCACAATTTTTACCGGGAGACCCAGGGGAACGCTGGGAGGTGGGAAATTTGAGGGAGCCCGGCGATGCCACAACTTTCCCACACAAAAATGTGTGAAAAAAAATGATTTTTTCAGCTACAATTGAGGTTTGCAGGGGATTCTGGGTAAGGAAACGTTGGGGGATCCACGCAAGCCATACCTCCCTGGAAGCCCCCGGGTGTCTAGTTTTCAGAAATGTATGGGTTTGGTAGGTTTCCCTAGATGGCCGCCGAGCACCGGGCCAAAAACCCAGGTGACCCCCCTTGCAAAACCAGGTGGTTTTGAGCTAGGCCATTTTGATGTCGCCTCACTACGTTTTGGGCCCTTGCCTGTCGCGGGTACTTGGGCCTCCCACACAAGTGAGGCACTATTTTTACCGGGAGACCCAGGGGAACGCTGGGAGGTGGGAAATTTGAGTGAGCCCGGTGATGCCACAGCTTTCCCACACAAAAATGTGTGAAAAAAGTGATTTTTTCAGCTAAAATTGAGGTTTGCAGGGGATTCCGGGTAAGGAAACGTTGGGGGATCCACGCAAGCCATACCTCCCTGGAAGACCCCGGGTGTCTAGTTTTCAGAAATGTATGGGTTTGGTAGGTTTCCCTAGATGGCCGCCGAGCACCGGGCCAAAAACCCAAGTGACCCCCCTTGCAAAACCAGGTGGTTTTGCGATAGGCCATTTTGATGTCGCCTCACTATGTTTTGGGCCCTTGCCTGCCGCGGGTACTTGGGCCTCCCACACAAGTGAGGCACCATTTTTACCGGGAGACCTGGGGGAACGCTGGGTGGTGGTAAATTTGTGTGAGCCCGGTGATGCCACAACTTTCCCACACCAAAATGTGTGAAAAAAGTGATTTTTTCAGCTAAAATAGAGGTTTGCAGGGGATTCTGGGTAAGGAAACGTTGGGGGATCCACGCAAGCCATACCTCCCTGGAAGCCGCCGGGTGTCTAGTGTTCAGAAATGCATGGGTTTGGTAGGTTTCCCTAGATGACCGCCGAGCACCGGGCCAAAAACCCAAGTGACCCCCCTTGCAAAACCAGGTGGTTTTGCGATAGGCCATTTTGATGACGCCTCACTACGTTTTGGGCACATGCCTGCCGCGGGTACTTGGGCCTCCCACACAAGTGAGGCACCATTTTTACCGGGAGACCCAGGGGAACGCTGGGAGGTGGGAAATTTGAGTGAGCCCGGTGATGCCACAACTTTCCCACACAAAAATGTGTGAAAAAAGTGATTTTTTCAGCTAAAAGTGAGGTTTACAGGGGATTCTGGGTAAGGAAACGTTGGGGAATCCACGCAAGTCATACCTCCCTGGAAGCCCCCGGGTGTCTAGTTTTCAGAAATATATGGGTTTGGTAGGTTTCCCTAGATGGCCGCCGAGCACTGGGCCAAAAACCCAGGTGACTCCCCTTGCAAAACCAGGTGGTTTTGAGCTAGGCCATTTTGATGTCGCCTCACTACGTTTTGGGCCCTTGCCTGTCGCGGGTACTTGGGCCTCCCACACAAGTGAGGCACTATATTTACCGGGAGACCCAGGGGAACGCTGGGAGGTGGGAAATTTGAGTGAGCCCGGTGATGCCACAACTTTCCCGCACAAAAATGTGTGAAAAAAGTGATTTTTTCAGCTAAAATTGAGGTTTGCAGGGGATTCCGGGTAAGGAAACGTTGGGGGATCCACGCAAGCCATACCTCCCTGGAAGACCCCGGGTGTCTAGTTTTCAGAAATGAATGGGTTTGGTAGGTTTCCCTAGATGGCCGCCGAGCACCGGGCCAAAAACCCAAGTGACCCCCCTTGCAAAACCAGGTGGTTTTGCGATAGGCCATTTTGATGTCGCCTCACTATGTTTTGGGCCCTTGCCTGCCGCGGGTACTTGGGCCTCCCACACAAGTGAGGCACCATTTTTACCGTGAGACCTGGGGGAACGCTGGGTGGTGGTAAATTTGTGTGAGCCCAGTGATGCCACAACTTTCCCACACAAAAATGTGTGAAAAAAGTGATTTTTTCAGCTAAAATTGAGGTTTGCAGGGGATTCCGGGTAAGGAAACGTTGGGGGATCCACGCAAGCCATACCTCCCTGGAAGACCCCGGGTGTCTAGTTTTCAGAAATGTATGGGTTTGGTAGGTTTCCCTAGATGGCCGCCGAGCACCGGGCCAAAAACCCAAGTGACCCCCCTTGCAAAACCAGGTGGTTTTGCGATAGGCCATTTTGATGTCGCCTCACTATGTTTTGGGCCCTTGCCTGCCGCGGGTACTTGGGCCTCCCACACAAGTGAGGCACCATTTTTACCGGGAGACCTGGGGGAACGCTGGGTGGTGGTAAATTTGTGTGAGCCCGGTGATGCCACAACTTTCCCACACCAAAATGTGTGAAAAAAGTGATTTTTTCAGCTAAAATAGAGGTTTGCAGGGGATTCTGGGTAAGGAAACGTTGGGGGATCCACGCAAGCCATACCTCCCTGGAAGCCGCCGGGTGTCTAGTGTTCAGAAATGCATGGGTTTGGTAGGTTTCCCTAGATGACCGCCGAGCACCGGGCCAAAAACCCAAGTGACCCCCCTTGCAAAACCAGGTGGTTTTGCGATAGGCCATTTTGATGACGCCTCACTACGTTTTGGGCACATGCCTGCCGCGGGTACTTGGGCCTCCCACACAAGTGAGGCACCATTTTTACCGGGAGACCCAGGGGAACGCTGGGAGGTGGGAAATTTGAGTGAGCCCGGTGATGCCACAACTTTCCCACACAAAAATGTGTGAAAAAAGTGATTTTTTCAGCTAAAATAGAGGTTTGCAGGGGATTCTGGGTAAGGAAACGTTGGGGGATCCACGCAAGCCATACCTCCCTGGAAGTCGCCGGGTGTCTAGTTTTCAGAAATGCGTGGGTTTGGTAGGTTTCCCTAGATGGCCGCCGAGCACCGTGCCAAAACCTCAAGTGACCCCGCTTGCAAAACCAGGTGGTTTTGCGATAGGCCATTTTGATGTCGCCTCACTATGTTTTGGGCCCTTGTCTGTCGCGGGTACTTGGGCCTCCCACACAAGTGAGGCACCATTTTTACCGGGAGACCCAGGGGAACGCTGGGAGGTGGGAAATTTGAGTGAGCCCGGTGATGCCACAACTTTCCCACACAAAAATGTGTGAAAAAAGTGATTTTTTCAGCTAAAATTGAGGTTTGCAGGGGATTCTGGGTAAGGAAACGTTGGGGAATCCACGCAAGTCATACCTCCCTGGAAGCCCCCGGGTGTCTAGTTTTCAGAAATATATGGGTTTGGTAGGTTTCCCTAGATGGCCGCCGAGCACTGGGCCAAAAACTCAGGTGACTCCCCTTGCAAAACCAGGTGGTTTTGAGATAGGCAATTTTGATGTCACCTCACTACGTTTTGGGCCCTTGCCTGTCGTGGGTACTTGGGCCTCCCACACAAGTGAGGCACAATTTTTACCGGGAGACCCAGGGGAACGCTGGGAGGTGGGAAATTTGAGGGAGCCCGGCGATGCCACAACTTTCCCACACAAAAATGTGTGAAAAAAAATGATTTTTTCAGCTACAATTGAGGTTTGCAGGGGATTCTGGGTAAGGAAACGTTGGGGGATCCACGCAAGCCATACCTCCCTGGAAGCCCCCGGGTGTCTAGTTTTCAGAAATGTATGGGTTTGGTAGGTTTCCCTAGATGGCCGCCGAGCACCGGGCCAAAAACCCAGGTGACCCCCCTTGCAAAACCAGGTGGTTTTGAGCTAGGCCATTTTGATGTCGCCTCACTACGTTTTGGGCCCTTGCCTGTCGCGGGTACTTGGGCCTCCCACACAAGTGAGGCACTATTTTTACCGGGAGACCCAGGGGAACGCTGGGAGGTGGGAAATTTGAGTGAGCCCGGTGATGCCACAGCTTTCCCACACAAAAATGTGTGAAAAAAGTGATTTTTTCAGCTAAAATTGAGGTTTGCAGGGGATTCCGGGTAAGGAAACGTTGGGGGATCCACGCAAGCCATACCTCCCTGGAAGACCCCGGGTGTCTAGTTTTCAGAAATGTATGGGTTTGGTAGGTTTCCCTAGATGGCCGCCGAGCACCGGGCCAAAAACCCAAGTGACCCCCCTTGCAAAACCAGGTGGTTTTGCGATAGGCCATTTTGATGTCGCCTCACTATGTTTTGGGCCCTTGCCTGCCGCGGGTACTTGGGCCTCCCACACAAGTGAGGCACCATTTTTACCGGGAGACCTGGGGGAACGCTGGGTGGTGGTAAATTTGTGTGAGCCCGGTGATGCCACAACTTTCCCACACCAAAATGTGTGAAAAAAGTGATTTTTTCAGCTAAAATAGAGGTTTGCAGGGGATTCTGGGTAAGGAAACGTTGGGGGATCCACGCAAGCCATACCTCCCTGGAAGCCGCCGGGTGTCTAGTGTTCAGAAATGCATGGGTTTGGTAGGTTTCCCTAGATGACCGCCGAGCACCGGGCCAAAAACCCAAGTGACCCCCCTTGCAAAACCAGGTGGTTTTGCGATAGGCCATTTTGATGACGCCTCACTACGTTTTGGGCACATGCCTGCCGCGGGTACTTGGGCCTCCCACACAAGTGAGGCACCATTTTTACCGGGAGACCCAGGGGAACGCTGGGAGGTGGGAAATTTGAGTGAGCCCGGTGATGCCACAACTTTCCCACACAAAAATGTGTGAAAAAAGTGATTTTTTCAGCTAAAAGTGAGGTTTGCAGGGGATTCTGGGTAAGGAAACGTTGGGGAATCCACGCAAGTCATACCTCCCTGGAAGCCCCCGGGTGTCTAGTTTTCAGAAATATATGGGTTTGGTAGGTTTCCCTAGATGGCCGCCGAGCACTGGGCCAAAAACCCAGGTGACTCCCCTTGCAAAACCAGGTGGTTTTGAGCTAGGCCATTTTGATGTCGCCTCACTACGTTTTGGGCCCTTGCCTGTCGCGGGTACTTGGGCCTCCCACACAAGTGAGGCACTATATTTACCGGGAGACCCAGGGGAACGCTGGGAGGTGGGAAATTTGAGTGAGCCCGGTGATGCCACAACTTTCCCGCACAAAAATGTGTGAAAAAAGTGATTTTTTCAGCTAAAATTGAGGTTTGCAGGGGATTCCGGGTAAGGAAACGTTGGGGGATCCACGCAAGCCATACCTCCCTGGAAGACCCCGGGTGTCTAGTTTTCAGAAATGAATGGGTTTGGTAGGTTTCCCTAGATGGCCGCCGAGCACCGGGCCAAAAACCCAAGTGACCCCCCTTGCAAAACCAGGTGGTTTTGCGATAGGCCATTTTGATGTCGCCTCACTATGTTTTGGGCCCTTGCCTGCCGCGGGTACTTGGGCCTCCCACACAAGTGAGGCACCATTTTTACCGTGAGACCTGGGGGAACGCTGGGTGGTGGTAAATTTGTGTGAGCCCGGTGATGCCACAACTTTCCCACACCAAAATTTGTGAAAAAAGTGATTTTTTCAGCTAAAATAGAGGTTTGCAGGGGATTCTGGGTAAGGAAACGTTAGGGGATCCACGCAAGCCATACCTCCCTGGAAGCCGCCGGGTGTCTAGTGTTCAGAAATGCGTGGGTTTGGTAGGTTTCCCTAGATGGCCGCCGAGCACCGGGCCAAAAACCCAAGTGACCCCCCTTGCAAAACCAGGTGGTTTTGCGATAGGCCATTTTGATGTCGCCTCACTACGTTTTGGGCCCTTGTCTGTCGCGGGTACTTGGACCTCCCACACAAGTGAGGCACCATTTTTACCGGGAGACCCAGGGGAACGCTGGGAGATGGGAAATTTGAGTGAGCCCGGTGATGCCACAACTTTCCCACACAAAAATGTGTGAAAAAAGTGATTTTTTCAGCTACAATTGAGGTTTGCAGGGGATTCTGGGTAAGGAAACGTTGGGGAATCCACGCAAGTCATACCTCCCTGGAAGCCCCCGGGTGTTTAGTTTTCAGAAATATATGGGTTTGGTAGGTTTCCCTAGATGGCCGCCGAGCACCGGGCCAAAAACCCAGGTGACTCCCCTTGCAAAACCAGGTGGTTTTGAGATAGGCAATTTTGATGTCACCTCACTATGTTTTGGGCCCTTACCTGTCGCGGGTACTTGGGCCTCCCACACAAGTGAGGCACAATTTTTACCGGGAGACCCAGGGGAACGCTGGGAGGTGGGAAATTTGAGTGAGCCCGGTGATGCCACAACTTTCCCACACAAAAATGTGTGAAAAAAAGTGATTTTTTCAGCTACAATTGAGGTTTGCAGGGGATTCTGGGTAAGGAAACGTTGGGGGATCCACGCAAGCCATACCTCCCTGGAAGCCCCCAGGTGTCTAGTTTTCAGAAATGTATGGGTTTGGTAGGTTTCCCTAGATGGCCGCCGAGCACCGGGCCAAAAACCCAGGTGACCCCCCTTTCAAAACCAGGTGGTTTTGAGCTAGGCCATTTTGATGTCGCCTCACTACGTTTTGGGCCCTTGCCTGTCGCGGGTACTTGGGCCTCCCACACAAGTGAGGCACCATTTTTACCGGGAGACCCAGGGGAACGCTGGGAGGTGGGAAATTTGAGTGAGCCCGGTGATGCCACAACTTTCCCACACCAAAATGTGTGAAAAAAGTGATTTTTTCAGCTAAAATACAGGTTTGCAGGGGATTCTGGGTAAGGAAACGTTGGGGGATCCACGCAAGCCATACCTCCCTGGAAGCCGCCGGGTGTCTAGTGTTCAGAAATGCATGGGTTTGGTAGGTTTCCCTAGATGGCCGCCGAGCACCGGGCCAAAAACCCAAGTGACCCCCCCTTGCAAAACCAGGTGGTTTTGCGATAGGCCATTTTGATGACGCCTCACTACGTTTTGGGCACTTGCCTGCCGCGGGTACTTGGGCCTCCCACACAAGTGAGGCACCATTTTTACCGTGAGACCTGGGGGAACGCTGGGTGGTGGTAAATTTGTGTGAGCCCGGTGATGCCACAACTTTCCCACACCAAAATTTGTGAAAAAAGTGATTTTTTCAGCTAAAATAGAGGTTTGCAGGGGATTCTGGGTAAGGAAACGTTGGGGGATCCACGCAAGCCATACCTCCCTGGAAGCCGCCGGGTGTCTAGTTTTCAGAAATGCGTGGGTTTGGTAGGTTTCCCTAGATGGCCGCCGAGCACCGTGCCAAAACCTCAAGTGACCCCGCCTGCAAAACCAGGTGGTTTTGCGATAGGCCATTTTGATGTCGCCTCACTATGTTTTGGGCCCTTGTCTGTCGCGGGTACTTGGGCCTCCCACACAAGTGAGGCACCATTTTTACCGGGAGACCCAGGGGAACGCTGGGAGGTGGGAAATTTGAGGGAGCCCGGTGATGCCACAACTTTCCCACACAAAAATGTGTGAAAAAAGTGATTTTTTCAGCTAAAATTGAGGTTTGCAGGGGATTCTGGGTAAGGAAACGTTGGGGAATCCACGCAAGTCATACCTCCCTGGAAGCCCCCGGGTGTCTAGTTTTCAGAAATATATGGGTTTGGTAGGTTTCCCTAGATGGCCGCCGAGCACTGGGCCAAAAACTCAGGTGACTCCCCTTGCAAAACCAGGTGGTTTTGAGATAGGCAATTTTGATGTCACCTCACTACGTTTTGGGCCCTTGCCTGTCGTGGGTACTTGGGCCTCCCACACAAGTGAGGCACAATTTTTACCGGGAGACCCAGGGGAACGCTGGGAGGTGGGAAATTTGAGGGAGCCCGGCGATGCCACAACTTTCCCACACAAAAATGTGTGAAAAAAAGTGATTTTTTCAGCTACAATTGAGGTTTGCAGGGGATTCTGGGTAAGGAAACGTTGGGGGATCCACGCAAGCCATACCTCCCTGGAAGCCCCCGGGTGTCTAGTTTTCAGAAATGTATGGGTTTGGTAGGTTTCCCTAGATGGCCGCCGAGCACCGGGCCAAAAACCCAGGTGACCCCCCTTGCAAAACCAGGTGGTTTTGAGCTAGGCCATTTTGATGTCGCCTCACTACGTTTTGGGCCCTTGCCTGTCGCGGGTACTTGGGCCTCCCACACAAGTGAGGCACTATTTTTACCGGGAGACCCAGGGGAACGCTGGGAGGTGGGAAATTTGAGTGAGCCCGGTGATGCCACAGCTTTCCCACACAAAAATGTGTGAAAAAAGTGATTTTTTCAGCTAAAATTGAGGTTTGCAGGGGATTCCGGGTAAGGAAACGTTGGGGGATCCACGCAAGCCATACCTCCCTGGAAGACCCCGGGTGTCTAGTTTTCAGAAATGTATGGGTTTGGTAGGTTTCCCTAGATGGCCGCCGAGCACCGGGCCAAAAACCCAAGTGACCCCCCTTGCAAAACCAGGTGGTTTTGCGATAGGCCATTTTGATGTCGCCTCACTATGTTTTGGGCCCTTGCCTGCCGCGGGTACTTGGGCCTCCCACACAAGTGAGGCACCATTTTTACCGGGAGACCTGGGGGAACGCTGGGTGGTGGTAAATTTGTGTGAGCCCGGTGATGCCACAACTTTCCCACACCAAAATGTGTGAAAAAAGTGATTTTTTCAGCTAAAATAGAGGTTTGCAGGGGATTCTGGGTAAGGAAACGTTGGGGGATCCACGCAAGCCATACCTCCCTGGAAGCCGCCGGGTGTCTAGTGTTCAGAAATGCATGGGTTTGGTAGGTTTCCCTAGATGACCGCCGAGCACCGGGCCAAAAACCCAAGTGACCCCCCTTGCAAAACCAGGTGGTTTTGCGATAGGCCATTTTGATGACGCCTCACTACGTTTTGGGCACATGCCTGCCGCGGGTACTTGGGCCTCCCACACAAGTGAGGCACCATTTTTACCGGGAGACCCAGGGGAACGCTGGGAGGTGGGAAATTTGAGTGAGCCCGGTGATGCCACAACTTTCCCACACAAAAATGTGTGAAAAAAGTGATTTTTTCAGCTAAAATAGAGGTTTGCAGGGGATTCTGGGTAAGGAAACGTTGGGGGATCCACGCAAGCCATACCTCCCTGGAAGCCGCCGGGTGTCTAGTTTTCAGAAATGCGTGGGTTTGGTGGGTTTCCCTAGATGGCCGCCGAGCACCGTGCCAAAACCTCAAGTGACCCCGCTTGCAAAACCAGGTGGTTTTGCGATAGGCCATTTTGATGTCGCCTCACTATGTTTTGGGCCCTTGTCTGTCGCGGGTACTTGGGCCTCCCACACAAGTGAGGCACCATTTTTACCGGGAGACCCAGGGGAACGCTGGGAGGTGGGAAATTTGAGTGAGCCCGGTGATGCCACAACTTTCCCACACAAAAATGTGTGAAAAAAGTGATTTTTTCAGCTAAAATTGAGGTTTGCAGGGGATTCTGGGTAAGGAAACGTTGGGGAATCCACGCAAGTCATACCTCCCTGGAAGCCCCCGGGTGTCTAGTTTTCAGAAATATATGGGTTTGGTAGGTTTCCCTAGATGGCCGCCGAGCACTGGGCCAAAAACTCAGGTGACTCCCCTTGCAAAACCAGGTGGTTTTGAGATAGGCAATTTTGATGTCACCTCACTACGTTTTGGGCCCTTGCCTGTCGTGGGTACTTGGGCCTCCCACACAAGTGAGGCACAATTTTTACCGGGAGACCCAGGGGAACGCTGGGAGGTGGGAAATTTGAGGGAGCCCGGCGATGCCACAACTTTCCCACACAAAAATGTGTGAAAAAAAATGATTTTTTCAGCTACAATTGAGGTTTGCAGGGGATTCTGGGTAAGGAAACGTTGGGGGATCCACGCAAGCCATACCTCCCTGGAAGCCCCCGGGTGTCTAGTTTTCAGAAATGTATGGGTTTGGTAGGTTTCCCTAGATGGCCGCCGAGCACCGGGCCAAAAACCCAGGTGACCCCCCTTGCAAAACCAGGTGGTTTTGAGCTAGGCCATTTTGATGTCGCCTCACTACGTTTTGGGCCCTTGCCTGTCGCGGGTACTTGGGCCTCCCACACAAGTGAGGCACTATTTTTACCGGGAGACCCAGGGGAACGCTGGGAGGTGGGAAATTTGAGTGAGCCCGGTGATGCCACAGCTTTCCCACACAAAAATGTGTGAAAAAAGTGATTTTTTCAGCTAAAATTGAGGTTTGCAGGGGATTCCGGGTAAGGAAACGTTGGGGGATCCACGCAAGCCATACCTCCCTGGAAGACCCCGGGTGTCTAGTTTTCAGAAATGTATGGGTTTGGTAGGTTTCCCTAGATGGCCGCCGAGCACCGGGCCAAAAACCCAAGTGACCCCCCTTGCAAAACCAGGTGGTTTTGCGATAGGCCATTTTGATGTCGCCTCACTATGTTTTGGGCCCTTGCCTGCCGCGGGTACTTGGGCCTCCCACACAAGTGAGGCACCATTTTTACCGGGAGACCTGGGGGAACGCTGGGTGGTGGTAAATTTGTGTGAGCCCGGTGATGCCACAACTTTCCCACACCAAAATGTGTGAAAAAAGTGATTTTTTCAGCTAAAATAGAGGTTTGCAGGGGATTCTGGGTAAGGAAACGTTGGGGGATCCACGCAAGCCATACCTCCCTGGAAGCCGCCGGGTGTCTAGTGTTCAGAAATGCATGGGTTTGGTAGGTTTCCCTAGATGACCGCCGAGCACCGGGCCAAAAACCCAAGTGACCCCCCTTGCAAAACCAGGTGGTTTTGCGATAGGCCATTTTGATGACGCCTCACTACGTTTTGGGCACATGCCTGCCGCGGGTACTTGGGCCTCCCAAACAAGTGAGGCACCATTTTTACCGGGAGACCCAGGGGAACGCTGGGAGGTGGGAAATTTGAGTGAGCCCGGTGATGCCACAACTTTCCCACACAAAAATGTGTGAAAAAAGTGATTTTTTCAGCTAAAAGTGAGGTTTGCAGGGGATTCTGGGTAAGGAAACGTTGGGGAATCCACGCAAGTCATACCTCCCTGGAAGCCCCCGGGTGTCTAGTTTTCAGAAATATATGGGTTTGGTAGGTTTCCCTAGATGGCCGCCGAGCACTGGGCCAAAAACCCAGGTGACTCCCCTTGCAAAACCAGGTGGTTTTGAGCTAGGCCATTTTGATGTCGCCTCACTACGTTTTGGGCCCTTGCCTGTCGCGGGTACTTGGGCCTCCCACACAAGTGAGGCACTATATTTACCGGGAGACCCAGGGGAACGCTGGGAGGTGGGAAATTTGAGTGAGCCCGGTGATGCCACAACTTTCCCGCACAAAAATGTGTGAAAAAAGTGATTTTTTCAGCTAAAATTGAGGTTTGCAGGGGATTCCGGGTAAGGAAACGTTGGGGGATCCACGCAAGCCATACCTCCCTGGAAGACCCCGGGTGTCTAGTTTTCAGAAATGAATGGGTTTGGTAGGTTTCCCTAGATGGCCGCCGAGCACCGGGCCAAAAACCCAAGTGACCCCCCTTGCAAAACCAGGTGGTTTTGCGATAGGCCATTTTGATGTCGCCTCACTATGTTTTGGGCCCTTGCCTGCCGCGGGTACTTGGGCCTCCCACACAAGTGAGGCACCATTTTTGCCGTGAGACCTGGGGGAACGCTGGGTGGTGGTAAATTTGTGTGAGCCCGGTGATGCCACAACTTTCCCACACAAAAATGTGTGAAAAAAGTGATTTTTTCAGCTAAAATTGAGGTTTGCAGGGGATTCCGGGTAAGGAAACGTTGGGGGATCCACGCAAGCCATACCTCCCTGGAAGACCCCGGGTGTCTAGTTTTCAGAAATGTATGGGTTTGGTAGGTTTCCCTAGATGGCCGCCGAGCACCGGGCCAAAAACCCAAGTGACCCCCCTTGCAAAACCAGGTGGTTTTGCGATAGGCCATTTTGATGTCGCCTCACTATGTTTTGGGCCCTTGCCTGCCGCGGGTACTTGGGCCTCCCACACAAGTGAGGCACCATTTTTACCGGGAGACCTGGGGGAACGCTGGGTGGTGGTAAATTTGTGTGAGCCCGGTGATGCCACAACTTTCCCACACCAAAATGTGTGAAAAAAGTGATTTTTTCAGCTAAAATAGAGGTTTGCAGGGGATTCTGGGTAAGGAAACGTTGGGGGATCCACGCAAGCCATACCTCCCTGGAAGCCGCCGGGTGTCTAGTGTTCAGAAATGCATGGGTTTGGTAGGTTTCCCTAGATGACCGCCGAGCACCGGGCCAAAAACCCAAGTGACCCCCCTTGCAAAACCAGGTGGTTTTGCGATAGGCCATTTTGATGACGCCTCACTACGTTTTGGGCACATGCCTGCCGCGGGTACTTGGGCCTCCCACACAAGTGAGGCACCATTTTTACCGGGAGACCCAGGGGAACGCTGGGAGGTGGGAAATTTGAGTGAGCCCGGTGATGCCACAACTTTCCCACACAAAAATGTGTGAAAAAAGTGATTTTTTCAGCTAAAATAGAGGTTTGCAGGGGATTCTGGGTAAGGAAACGTTGGGGGATCCACGCAAGCCATACCTCCCTGGAAGCCGCCGGGTGTCTAGTTTTCAGAAATGCGTGGGTTTGGTAGGTTTCCCTAGATGGCCGCCGAGCACCGTGCCAAAACCTCAAGTGACCCCGCTTGCAAAACCAGGTGGTTTTGCGATAGGCCATTTTGATGTCGCCTCACTATGTTTTGGGCCCTTGTCTGTCGCGGGTACTTGGGCCTCCCACACAAGTGAGGCACCATTTTTACCGGGAGACCCAGGGGAACGCTGGGAGGTGGGAAATTTGAGTGAGCCCGGTGATGCCACAACTTTCCCACACAAAAATGTGTGAAAAAAGTGATTTTTTCAGCTAAAATTGAGGTTTGCAGGGGATTCTGGGTAAGGAAACGTTGGGGAATCCACGCAAGTCATACCTCCCTGGAAGCCCCCGGGTGTCTAGTTTTCAGAAATATATGGGTTTGGTAGGTTTCCCTAGATGGCCGCCGAGCACTGGGCCAAAAACTCAGGTGACTCCCCTTGCAAAACCAGGTGGTTTTGAGATAGGCAATTTTGATGTCACCTCACTACGTTTTGGGCCCTTGCCTGTCGTGGGTACTTGGGCCTCCCACACAAGTGAGGCACAATTTTTACCGGGAGACCCAGGGGAACGCTGGGAGGTGGGAAATTTGAGGGAGCCCGGCGATGCCACAACTTTCCCACACAAAAATGAGTGAAAAAAAATGATTTTTTCAGCTACAATTGAGGTTTGCAGGGGATTCTGGGTAAGGAAACGTTGGGGGATCCACGCAAGCCATACCTCCCTGGAAGCCCCCGGGTGTCTAGTTTTCAGAAATGTATGGGTTTGGTAGGTTTCCCTAGATGGCCGCCGAGCACCGGGCCAAAAACCCAGGTGACCCCCCTTGCAAAACCAGGTGGTTTTGAGCTAGGCCATTTTGATGTCGCCTCACTACGTTTTGGGCCCTTGCCTGTCGCGGGTACTTGGGCCTCCCACACAAGTGAGGCACTATTTTTACCGGGAGACCCAGGGGAACGCTGGGAGGTGGGAAATTTGAGTGAGCCCGGTGATGCCACAGCTTTCCCACACAAAAATGTGTGAAAAAAGTGATTTTTTCAGCTAAAATTGAGGTTTGCAGGGGATTCCGGGTAAGGAAACGTTGGGGGATCCACGCAAGCCATACCTCCCTGGAAGACCCCGGGTGTCTAGTTTTCAGAAATGTATGGGTTTGGTAGGTTTCCCTAGATGGCCGCCGAGCACCGGGCCAAAAACCCAAGTGACCCCCCTTGCAAAACCAGGTGGTTTTGCGATAGGCCATTTTGATGTCGCCTCACTATGTTTTGGGCCCTTGCCTGCCGCGGGTACTTGGGCCTCCCACACAAGTGAGGCACCATTTTTACCGGGAGACCTGGGGGAACGCTGGGTGGTGGTAAATTTGTGTGAGCCCGGTGATGCCACAACTTTCCCACACCAAAATGTGTGAAAAAAGTGATTTTTTCAGCTAAAATAGAGGTTTGCAGGGGATTCTGGGTAAGGAAACGTTGGGGGATCCACGCAAGCCATACCTCCCTGGAAGCCGCCGGGTGTCTAGTGTTCAGAAATGCATGGGTTTGGTAGGTTTCCCTAGATGACCGCCGAGCACCGGGCCAAAAACCCAAGTGACCCCCCTTGCAAAACCAGGTGGTTTTGCGATAGGCCATTTTGATGACGCCTCACTACGTTTTGGGCACATGCCTGCCGCGGGTACTTGGGCCTCCCACACAAGTGAGGCACCATTTTTACCGGGAGACCCAGGGGAACGCTGGGAGGTGGGAAATTTGAGTGAGCCCGGTGATGCCACAACTTTCCCACACAAAAATGTGTGAAAAAAGTGATTTTTTCAGCTAAAAGTGAGGTTTGCAGGGGATTCTGGGTAAGGAAACGTTGGGGAATCCACGCAAGTCATACCTCCCTGGAAGCCCCCGGGTGTCTAGTTTTCAGAAATATATGGGTTTGGTAGGTTTCCCTAGATGGCCGCCGAGCACTGGGCCAAAAACCCAGGTGACTCCCCTTGCAAAACCAGGTGGTTTTGAGCTAGGCCATTTTGATGTCGCCTCACTACGTTTTGGGCCCTTGCCTGTCGCGGGTACTTGGGCCTCCCACACAAGTGAGGCACTATATTTACCGGGAGACCCAGGGGAACGCTGGGAGGTGGGAAATTTGAGTGAGCCCGGTGATGCCACAACTTTCCCGCACAAAAATGTGTGAAAAAAGTGATTTTTTCAGCTAAAATTGAGGTTTGCAGGGGATTCCGGGTAAGGAAACGTTGGGGGATCCACGCAAGCCATACCTCCCTGGAAGACCCCGGGTGTCTAGTTTTCAGAAATGAATGGGTTTGGTAGGTTTCCCTAGATGGCCGCCGAGCACCGGGCCAAAAACCCAAGTGACCCCCCTTGCAAAACCAGGTGGTTTTGCGATAGGCCATTTTGATGTCGCCTCACTATGTTTTGGGCCCTTGCCTGCCGCGGGTACTTGGGCCTCCCACACAAGTGAGGCACCATTTTTACCGTGAGACCTGGGGGAACGCTGGGTGGTGGTAAATTTGTGTGAGCCCGGTGATGCCACAACTTTCCCACACCAAAATTTGTGAAAAAAGTGATTTTTTCAGCTAAAATAGAGGTTTGCAGGGGATTCTGGGTAAGGAAACGTTGGGGGATCCATGCAAGTCATACCTCCCTGGAAGCCCCCGGGTGTCTAGTTTTCAGAAATATATGGGTTTGGTAGGTTTCCCTAGATGGCCGCCGAGCACCGGGCCAAAAACCCAGGTGACCCCCCTTGCAAAACCAGGTGGTTTTGAGATAGGCAATTTTGATGTCACCTCACTACGTTTTGGGCCCTTGCCTGTCGCGGGTACTTGGGCCTCCCACACAAGTGAGGCACCATTTTTACCGTGAGACCTGGGGGAACGCTGGGAGGTGGGAAATTTGAGGGAGCCCGGTGATGCCACAACTTTCCCACACAAAAATGTGTGAAAAAAGTGATTTTTTCAGCTAAAATTGAGGTTTGCAGAGGATTCTGGGTAAGGAAACGTTGGGGGATCCACGCAAGCCATACCTCCCTGGAAGCCCCCGGGTGTCTAGTTTTTAGAAATGTATGGGTTTGGTAGGTTTCCCTAGATGGCCGCCGAGCACCGGGCCAAAAACCCAAGTGACCCCCCTTGCAAAACCAGGTGGTTTTGCGATAGAACATTTTGATGTCGCCTCACTATGTTTTGGGCCCTTGCCTGCCGCGGGTACTTGGGCCTCCCACACAAGTGAGGGACCATTTTTACCGGGAGACCAGGGGGAACGCTGGGTGGTGGTAAATTTGTGTGAGCCCGGTGATGCCACAACTTTCCCACACCAAAATGTGTGAAAAAAGTGATTTTTATCAGCTAAAATAGAGGTTTGCAGGGGATTCTGGGTAAGGAAACGTTGGGGGATCCACGCAAGCCATACCTCCCTGGAAGCCGCCGGGTGTCTAGTTTTCAGAAATGCGTGGGTTTGGTAGGTTTTCCTAGATGGCCGCCGAGCACCGGGCCAAAAACCCAAGTGACCCCCCTTGCAAAACCAGGTGGTTTTGCGATAGGCCATTTTGATGTCGCCTCAGTACGTTTTGGGCCCTTGACTGCCGCGGGTACTTGGGCCTCCCACACAAGTGAGGCACCATTTTTACCGTGAGACCCGGGGGAACGCTGGGTGGTGGTAAATTTGTGTGAGCCCGGTGATGCCACAACTTTCCCACACCAAAATGTGTGAAAAAAGTGATTTTTTCAGCTAAAATAGAGGTTTGCAGGGGATTCTGGGTAAGGAAACGTTGGGGGATCCACGCAAGCCATACCTTCCTGGAAGCCGCTGGGTGTCTAGTGTTCAGAAATGTGTGGGTTTGGTAGGTTTCCCTAGATGGCCGCCGAGCACCGGGCCAAAAACCCAAGTGACCCCCCTTGCAAAACCAGGTGGTTTTGCGATAGGCCATTTTGATGTCGTCTCACTACGTTTTGGGCCCTTGCCTGCCGCGGGTACTTGGGCCTCCCACACAAGTGAGGCACCATTTTTACCGGGACACCTGGGGGAACGCTGGGTGGTGGTAAATTTGTGTGAGCCCGGTGATGCCACAACTTTCCCACACCAAAATGTGTGAAAAAAGTTATTTTTTCAGCTAAAATAGAGGTTTGCAGGGGATTCTGGGTAAGGAAACGTTGGGGGATCCACGCAAGCCATACCTCCCTGGAAGCCCCCGGGTGTCTAGTTTTCAGAAATGTATGGGTTTGGTAGGTTTCCCTAGATGGCCGCCGAGCACCGGGCCAAAAACCCAGGTGACCCCCCTTGCAAAACCAGGTGGTTTTGAGCTAGGCCATTTTGATGTCGCCTCACTACGTTTTGGGCCCTTGCCTGTCGCGGGTACTTGGGCCTCCCACACAAGTGAGGCACTATATTTACCGGGAGACCCAGGGGAACGCTGGGAGGTGGGAAATTTGAGTGAGCCCGGTGATGCCACAACTTTCTCGCACAAAAATGTGTGAAAAAAGTGATTTTTTCAGCTAAAATTGAGGTTTGCAGGGGATTCCGGGTAAGGAAACGTTGGGGGATCCACGCAAGCCATACCTCCCTGGAAGACCCCGGGTGTCTAGTTTTCAGAAATGTATGGGTTTGGTAGGTTTCCCTAGATGGCCGCCGAGCACCGGGCCAAAAACCCAAGTGACCCCCCTTGCAAAACCAGGTGGTTTTGCGATAGGCCATTTTGATGTCGCCTCACTATGTTTTGGGCCCTTGCCTGCCGCGGGTACTTGGGCCTCCCACACAAGTGAGGCACCATTTTTACCGTGAGACCTGGGGGAACGCTGGGTGGTGGTAAATTTGTGTGAGCCCGGTGATGCCACAACTTTCCCACACCAAAATTTGTGAAAAAAGTGATTTTTTCAGCTAAAATAGAGGTTTGCAGGGGATTCTGGGTAAGGAAACGTTGGGGGATCCACGCAAGTCATACCTCCCTGGAAGCCCCCGGGTGTCTAGTTTTCAGAAATATATGGGTTTGGTAGGTTTCCCTAGATGGCCGCCGAGCACCGGGCCAAAAACCCAGGTGACCCCCCTTGCAAAACCAGGTGGTTTTGAGATAGGCAATTTTGATGTCACCTCACTACGTTTTGGGCCCTTGCCTGTCGCGGGTACTTGGGCCTCCCACACAAGTGAGGCACCATTTTTACCGTGAGACCTGGGGGAACGCTGAGAGGTGGGAAATTTGAGGGAGCCCGGTGATGCCACAACTTTCCCACCCAAAAATGTGTGAAAAAAGTGATTTTTTCAGCTAAAATTGAGGTTTGCAGGGGATTCTGGGTAAGGAAACGTTGGGGGATCCACGCAAGCCATACCTCCCTGGAAGCCCCCGGGTGTCTAGTTTTTAGAAATGTATGGGTTTGGTAGGTTTCCCTAGATGGCCGCCGAGCACCGGGCCAAAAACCCAAGTGACCCCCCTTGCAAAACCAGGTGGTTTTGCGATAGAACATTTTGATGTCGCCTCACTATGTTTTGGGCCCTTGCCTGCCGCGGGTACTTGGGCCTCCCACACAAGTGAGGGACCATTTTTACCGGGAGACCAGGGGGAACGCTGGGTGGTGGTAAATTTGTGTGAGCCCGGTGATGCCACAACTTTCCCACACCAAAATGTGTGAAAAAAGTGATTTTTATCAGATAAAATAGAGGTTTGCAGGGGATTCTGGGTAAGGAAACGTTGGGGGATCCACGCAAGCCATACCTCCCTGGAAGCCGCCGGGTGTCTAGTTTTCAGAAATGCGTGGGTTTGGTAGGTTTTCCTAGATGGCCGCCGAGCACCGGGCCAAAAACCCAAGTGACCCCCCTTGCAAAACCAGGTGGTTTTGCGATAGGCCATTTTGATGTCGCCTCAGTACGTTTTGGGCCCTTGACTGCCGCGGGTACTTGGGCCTCCCACACAAGTGAGGCACCATTTTTACCGTGAGACCCGGGGGAACGCTGGGTGGTGGTAAATTTGTGTGAGCCCGGTGATGCCACAACTTTCCCACACCAAAATGTGTGAAAAAAGTGATTTTTTCAGCTAAAATAGAGGTTTGCAGGGGATTCTGGGTAAGGAAACGTTGGGGGATCCACGCAAGCCATACCTTCCTGGAAGCCGCTGGGTGTCTAGTGTTCAGAAATGTGTGGGTTTGGTAGGTTTCCCTAGATGGCCGCCGAGCACCGGGCCAAAAACCCAAGTGACCCCCCTTGCAAAACCAGGTGGTTTTGCGATAGGCCATTTTGATGTCGTCTCACTACGTTTTGGGCCCTTGCCTGCCGCGGGTACTTGGGCCTCCCACACAAGTGAGGCACCATTTTTACCGGGAGACCTGGGGGAACGCTGGGTGGTGGTAAATTTGTGTGAGCCCGGTGATGCCACAACTTTCCCACACCAAAATGTGTGAAAAAAGTTATTTTTTCAGCTAAAATAGAGGTTTGCAGGGGATTCTGGGTAAGGAAACGTTGGGGGATCCACGCAAGCCATACCTCCCTGGAAGCCGCCGGGTGTCTAGTTTTCAGAAATGTGTGGGTTTGGTAGGTTTCCCTAGATGGCCGCTGAGCACCGGGCCAAAAACCAAAGTGACCCCCCTTGCAAAACCAGATTAACTATTGTTCCTACAGCGTGAGAATTTTGGAATAATATTGCAATGAAAATGTGGCAGACATTTTGAGGTTTGCAGGACATTGGGGATAAAAAAACTTTTTGAATTCACAAGAGAGACATCACCATGAACTCCCATGGGTTTTCGACAATATCTACAGTTGGTGGGTTATTCTTACATGGAAAGTGTACCTTGGCAGAGAAACTAAAGACAAAGATTCCTGCACAACCATCTATTCCTCAAACACACACACATACTGGTTGGATTTGGCACGAGGGCGAGTCATGGTTCAGTGTATTTAATTTTATTAACAAGAGATTTCACAAAAATGAAATGCACTGTCAATAATTAAATTCACAAAAAACCAAACCAATGACTCGCAGCTTGTGAGCTGTAAAGCCACGTCAAGGCACCAACCACTTTACAGGCCATTCACACACCTTACATACCTGATACAAACAAGACCATTCGCACCACCAGGCACAAAAGCAACACGTTACAAAAATCACAAAAAGGGACACGGTACACCCTGCTTCAGAAAGACAAATATTACTGCACAGCCATCTAATCCGCAAGCACACACACATACTAGTTGGATTTGGCACGAGGGTGAGCGATGGTTCAGTAGATACAATTGTATTAGCAAGTGATTTCACAAAAATGAAATGCACTGGTAATAATTGAAAGGGCGAGAAACTGAACCATTGACTCACAGCTCATGAGCTGTAAAACCACGACAAGGCACCAACCTCTTTACAGGCCATTCATACACCTTTCATACGTGTGAGACATACAAAACCATTCACACCGCCAGCCGCGGGCCCATCACATAACAAAACTCACACCAGCACACAGCGCCATTCAAGGGCCCATCACTTTCACACGCCCACATTCCTGACACAGCAACTACACAGGCTGATGGATTGCGTGGAGTGGCACTCAGCTAGCAGTGTGTGTAGTGACCAGCAGAAAGTCACTACTCACACACAGCCAGCCGAGCACCAGTCCACACACACCGCTAGCAGAGCGCCAGTCCACGCACACCGCTAGCCAAACACCAGTCCACGCACACCGCTAGCCAAGCGCCAGTCCAGGCACACCGCCAGTCAATCGCCAGTCCAGCCACACCGGCAGCCAATCACCAATCCACGCACACCGCCAGCCAAGCTCCAGTCCACGGACACCACCAGCCAAGCACCAGTCTGCACACACCACCAGTCCACGCACACCGCCAGCCAAGTACCAGTCCACGCACACCGCCAGCCAAGCTCCAGTCCACGCACACCACCAGCCAAGCACCAGTCCACGCACACCGCCAGTCCATGCACACCGCCAGTCCACGCACACCGCCAGCCAAGCACCATTCCACGCACACCACAAACCAAGTGCCAGTCCACACACACCAACAGCCAAGCGCCAGCCTACACACACCGCCATCACATTTAGGATTTTTTTAGAAAAAAAATAAAAACACAAACAAATCGCAAATAGATACAAATCTTCAAACACAAAATCAGCAACTAAATACAGTGCACTAACACCAACCTTGAAACAGAATCAAATTATCCAAAGAATACAGACCAGGCAGTTCACTTTACCACTCATGAATGCTCCCAAAAATTATTTCGCATGTGGTACGCTCCAAAACAAGCAGGGACACACAGTGCAGGTTGAGAAGGACAGTCAGGGCAGTACATACGACTCTCCTTCCGCGTACCTCTTCGCCAACAGACTCTACATCTCCTACTAGGAAAATCTTTTGAGGGTGTGGGAGGAATGTGATCTGGAAAGTGGCGATCTTTCAATCTAGCAACATCCTCCACCACTCCAACTCTAGGAACACTTGCCTGTTCCACTACAACAAGGCTGCCTATTACAGACTCCTGAAACTTAGCAAAAGTCATCTTTGACTCAGGGCAAGAATCCTGGAACACAACAAAAGCATTAAACATTGCCAAGTGGAAAAGATGGATAGCCAACTTCTTGTACCAAATGTAAGCCTTACGAAGAGCAGTGTAAGGTTCCAACCTCTGATCTACTCTGTCAACACCACCCATGTGCCTATTATAGTCTAAAATGCACACAGGTTTGCGCGCTTCAGCGACCTGACCCCAAACAGTCACAGGTGCAGTGCTTTCATCATGGATGGTAGTCAGAATGTAGACATCTCTCCTGTCTGAAAACTTCACAGCAAGAAGCTCCTGGCAACGCAACGCACTGCACTGTCCCCGCACAAGCTTTTGGCAAACAAGTTCTTTCGGGAAACCTTTACGGTTAGAGCGGATTGTGCCACAAGCAAGAGTGTCCACTTTGGCCAATTCCCTGAACAACCGCACACCAGTGTAGAAGTTATCTACATATAAATGGTGGCCTTTGTTAAAAAAATCCTCTACCAAGTTCCCAAACAATTTTCTCAGTCACTCCAAAAGTGGACGGACAACCAGGGAGGTTAATCCTGGATTCCTTACCGGTGTACACCCTGAAATTAGAGACATATCCAGTCCTACTGTCACACAGCATATACAGCTTTATTCCATAGCGTGCCCTCTTACTAGGAATGTATTGCCTAAAAACCAAGCGGCCCTTGAACAACACCAAAGACTCATCCACTGCAATTTGTTTCCCAGGAGCATAAATCTCAGAAAATCGATCAACAAAGTGATCAAGGACAGGCCTAATCTTAAAAAGACGGTCACACTCAGGGTGATCTCGTGGCAACGCTAAACCATTATCAACAAAATGCATCATCCGAAGCAGAAGCAAATACCTGTCACGACTCATGACTGCAGGAAAAATAGACGTTGCCATCAAGGGACTGCTAGACCAATATGAAGACATTGATGGCTTCCTTAGCAAGCCCATCAAAAAAAAAGTTAAACCCAAGAACTTCTTCATCTCTTCAAGATTTGTGGGAGACCACCGGGTAGCTCTAGAGTGTGGCTTAAGACTGGCACTGTTGTCCCTCAAAAACTGTTCGGCATACAAATTAGTCTGCTCAACAATCTCTGCCAAAAACACATCGTCCATAAACAACTGAAAAAAATTTACAGGCAAAAAGTTTTCAGTATTCACTCTACACCCTGGAACACCAGTAAACTCTGGCAATGCCGGCTGCACCATGCCAGGGGCAACCCAGAGGTCATCACTTTCAAAGGAAAGCCTTGCAGCCGAAGCCTGCAGCCCAGATGCCTCTTGCCGCACTACACCAACGGGAAGCCTTGCAGCCCCAGGCTGCAGCCCAGATTCCTCTTGCCGCACTATCGGCACATGAGTCTCCTCCTCTAACACAGGCACTTCATCCGCACTAAGAGTATCTTCATCATCCGATGACTCCATACGGAGAGAAAACTCACTGCCAGAATCGTCCCCTGCCTCCTCTCCCTCAGATGCAGAGTCAGTCTCTGAACCATGGTCAGAGGAAGACTCAAACAGCAAACCAACAACCTGCTGAGCAGTAATCCTGCAGCTAGCCATTATACTTACTAAGATAGAAGACTGCACAAACAAGTCACCAACAATGTGCAAACCAAGTAAGTAAAGAAATGTGTACCTTTATCACAAAGATCAAAGTACTCAAAAACTATACAATTCAATTACAAGAGACAGCTGCACTCACCAGAAACCAACTCTGCAGTGACACAGCAAAACACCAACGATATACAACTAGAAAGAAGAAGAAAAAAAAAATTACTCACAAGACAACAAAATACACATCGAGCACCAATGCAAAAAGTTTTTGACACTCAAAAACCAAACATACTGCTATTATTACACCATTTGCAAAAAAAATTCATGCAGAGAAATCAAACACATTTACATTGTACAAAAAAAAGTCTCTTACCAAACTACACAAACAGCAGAACCACCAGTAACAAAACGGCAAACTGAAAAGAGCAAAAGCCTTCACCTAGAACAAAAAAGTAAAAAAAAAACCTTACAATTGCAATTCACAAAAAATATAACAATAAACATTATAACATGCTATGTTACTACCCAAATGGTCAATCGGGTTGTGTGCCAGGTGGGGCAGAAAACAGCAGGAAAAAAAAAGGCTACTCTGTCCCAGGGCGGGTGGGCCAAATACACATTATAAAAATTGCACCCAGGAAGCGACCCTTGCCCAATGGGTCGCTTCCTACAACAAACACACACATCCCTGGTATCTAGTGGGCTTTTCTGCCCCCCCCCTGGGAGCGGATACGGCAATAAAATGAAACCGATCTGCCCCCAGAGGGGGCAGAAAAGTCTGACTAAAAAAATGGGGGCCCAGGAAGCGATCCTTGCCCAAGGGGTCGCTTCCTACAACAAACACACACATCCCTGGTGTCTAGTGGGCTTTTCTGCCCCCCCTGGGAGCAGATGCGGCGAAAAAACGAAACCGATCTGCCCCCAGAGGGGGCAGAAAAGTCTTTTCACAGTAATGGGGGCCCAGGAAGCGACCCTTGCCCAAGGGGTCGCTTCCTATAACAACAAACACATCCCTGGTGTCTAGTGGGGTTTTCTGCCCCCCCTGGGAGCAGATGCGGCAAAAAACCCGAAACCGATCTGCCCCCAGAGGGGGCAGAAAAGTCTTTACATTGTATTTGGGGCCCAGGAAGCGACCCTTGCCCAAGGGGTCGCTTCCTTTTCAACCTAAAAGCATCCCTGGTGCCTAGTGGTGGCATTCCTGCAGCACGATCGCGACGCTGTGCGCGATCGTGCTGCAGGAATGCACTGTATTGAGACATCAGGGGAGAGGAAATACTCTTTCCTCTCCCCGATGCCTCAATCACAAAGAAAATCCCCCCCGTGGCCCCACCGGAGCACAAAACTCACCGCTCCTTGCTGGGACGCCTGGAAGCAAATGGCTTCCAGGCGTCCCAGCGCTTCCTGATGACGTCGGCGCGCGCTGTGCGCGCTGATGTCATGGGGAAGCGTGGGGGGGCTCGGGGGTGGCAGCGGAAACTCTTCCGCTGCCATCCCCCTCTGTGGGGGCACGATCGATGCCTCGGGGGGGCGCCAGCGCTTCCCCCAGGGGCTGTGCTCATGACGGAGCGGTTCCGTCATAAGCACAGCCCAACCGATGCTCATGACGGAACCGCTCCGTCATGAGCATCGAAGGGGTTAATAAAATAAAAAAGAGTTAAAAAAAAAAAAGAATTTGGAGCCAGATTGATAGATGGGAAAACGTGCCGCTGCATTTTGTAGGGTTTGAAGTTTATTTAGAACAAGTTGATGCGATTTAAGATAGAGACCATTACAATAATCAGTCTCACAGAGAATAAGTGACTTAACTAAAGATTTCTGTAAAGTGACTGGAATGAAAGATAGAATTTTTTTCACCAGCCGGAGTGTGTAGAAGACAGAAGACGTGACAGAATTTGCCTGGTCAAGATAAGATAGTTTGTTATTATGTTTTTTTTACTTTTATTTTTAGTTTGAACAAATATCGCAGCAATCATAGGAATACAGATGTCGAAGGCATATGATCGTCTACACTGGATAGTTTTTCTCTTACAATTACAATAGCGATGTAACAGTAATTAATAATACATTTGAATGCAAGGGTTAAGTACATGCCTCCCACTTACCTTACCTCACTTTTCACTCACCCTACCCTTCAGGCGTACCCCCGCTACTGTCTGATTCATGCTGATCAGTAGCAGCTAAATCTGAGGCCAGGACAGCATTGCACAGCTCATGCCATTCACTAAGGTCCTCCTGCAGTTTATCATCCCTACTGCTTAGCTTCATGTGGACTTCTTCTGCCAAGGTCCATTTGCATATGAACCTAAGCCATGCATTTATATCCGCGGTTCTCAGTCCCATCAAAGATAAAGCCACCCTGTGCTTAGCTAGCACCATCAACAATTGCAACAGCTTGTATGGAATTTTGCGCTTCCTGAGTTTCTTGATGCGGCCCAACAAACATTGTAATGGCACTTCCTTGATATGAAAGCCTGTGCTCTCCTGCACCGTCTTCACCACCTGAACTGCCTCATGCCGGGGCATCTTCATGCTAAGTGTAGACAATCCGCCCCCAACTCATCACATCTAGGAAACATATCGGCGTGGGTCGGGATAATGCAGTGTAGTCTCACTGGTGTTAAGTAAGTGCGGTGTAAAAAAATTGTAATGTACCCATTTCAATCGCACATGGGTAAGCGTACTTATGGCTGACCATGACTTGTCATCCAGGGGCTTGGCAAAGTCTGCTTTTCAGGCCGTTCTTACTTTAAGAGAAGGGCCGGTTGAGTTCATCCACATCGCATTGTATAGGAGGAAAATCCGCATGAGCCCAGTCACAGGTGAGCAAGATATCTAGGGTGCGAGGTGTCTGCGGTATATCAGTGTATGTGGGCCAGGTTGCTATGGCAATTTCAATCAGATCAGTGTAGTGTAGATAATGCCCATGACCCTGTGCAAAGTCCCTACATGGCTGCTCATATCCAAAGAACGTTTCACTCGGGTAGAGATTTGCACCTGCCCCCCTTCCCTTCACACCTTAAAAGACATATGTGTGCTCATTTTCCGCATTGGAGCAAGTATCCATATAGGAAGCTTCCTATGAAACGGGGCACGTCACAGGACCGTCTCTACATATTGCTGCCAGTTACTTTCAGTGTGACGAACTATATAGGGCATATCATCCGAGACTCCTCTGTGGAATTGTGCTTTTTAATGAGCACACCGGTGCAGGGGTCACCCTTCTCTGTCCACGGGTCCGTAGACCAACAAAATAGAGATTGGCACTGAAACTGGAATTCAAATAACACGTTTATTAATCACTCATGAGCGGGACAACGTCCACACAACACTCTCTAGTGCTGCCTGAGGTAGTACATTGAATACACAGACCATGGCGCTTATATACAGTTTGTTGCATGTAGTTACAAATAGAAGGTACAAGCATACACAGTAATAACTACCGACAATCATGGGCCGATGGGAGATCAATTAGTCAGCAAAGTGGGAGGGGGAACAGAACTGTTTACATCAGCAGAAAACAGTTGACAGTTATATCTTTAGCCAGGTGCATTGTAGCAGCTACATGCCTTTTCTCAGCATGTACATTGCTTTGGCACAGTACAGAAGGAGTTAACTAAAGCTGATGACTCAAGTAGAATAGAAGGGCAAGCAACAGTGAAGACGGAAGAATTACATAGCTAACAAAATTGATGCCACAAACAAGATGGCTTCAGCTTATGCTAACAGAAATTATTTCCGATTTCCACAGATGACCCTTTTAGCATCAGCTGAAGACATCTTATGTTTTCCAAGGAATACGAAAAATATAATTAACGTCAATCTACATCATTTAATTAATTTCTTGATCACTTGCTAGTGGGGCATTTACATTCTTAACATTCTGTTTAGTCGGTATACATGAGGTGCAAGTAGAAACACACAAGGAACAAAGCATTGGGCCACATTGAATACATAGGCAACAAGTAAAAAGAATCGCAAAAATTAAACATAGGGCTGACAATAGCTTCCAGCCCCATACAGTAAACATGTTCCTTAGCCATCCAGTCAAAGTCCATGTCCCTGAATCCTGGTGTATTTCAGCGGCTATTTTGTGCATCTTAGAAATTGCATCAAAAACAGAAGGGGCGTGGTCAGGGATATAAATACAGCAGCTACTCCTGATGATGCAACAAGCTCCACCACGATCAGCCAGGATGACATCAAGAACCATCCTATTTTGGCGAGTCACAATTCTCGCAATTTGTAGTTCTTCTGTGATGTTTCCAAGCGCCATTGCTGTCTGATTGGTTACAGCCTCTACAACACGTGTCAAGCGCCTGATCTTTCTACTATTTGAGGCCACACCAACAAAGAAGAATAGTCCCAAATTAAAGTCAATATACTGCTAAAGTGCACTATCAGTTTGATCCACCTCATCATTATTTATTGTCCTCTTGATTCGGCTCTTAGAAATGTCATTATACAGTTTATCGTCTTTATGATAAGTTGCAGGTGCCAAAAACTCAGGTGGAAGCAAAAAGGACACATAGCAGCTTCCAGACCAACCAATAGGTAAATGATAATAACCTTTACTTACGCAAATGAAATAATTATTGTGTGAAGACAAAAAACTGCTATTGTTCCTTCCAGTAATATGTAACACTAAAGTACAGTCACATTTTCCCACGGGAATATTGCCAATACTGCTCACACAGAGACCCGCTCGAGCTCTAGTAACAGCGATAACAGGAGGTCCATTTCCCTTGGTTGTTCGAGTGTTAGGGAAAACATAGCGCACGGAGGAATTTCCTCGATGATACTCCTCCATTTCCCATACAGTGCCTTTAGCTTGTGGATCTCATTCCTCCTCAGGGTAATAAACTTTATTCAACTGAGCATTTAGTCCTCCTACATCAGCATAGGTGATATTAGCAACTTCAGAAGCCCACAACAATGGAAATCTGGCTCTGCAGGAGCTATTATGTGAAAACGGCAAGGGAATAAAAGGCGTTCCTCCCTTTTTCTGATGTGCTGGCATCATTCCACACACCCAGCAGTTGGTAACGTTCGTAGCATTGTGTGTATGGTGCAACATTTGAATGAAAGTGTTATTGAGGTAGGACATTCTGTGCTTCTGTTCATGATAAGTAAGAGTAAAGTAGTGGTGTTCACTAGGGACAGGAGTAGTAGTAGTCAGTAGATTTCGGACAGGAGCTATTTCCTCCACAATCCATGTTATTATTGCAACAATAACAATAGTCAAAGTAAGTCCAGTAGCAATTATTGTTCTTTTGCTACAAACTCTTGCACCAGTTGGTTTCATCTCCTTAGGCATATTCATTTTGTCGACAAACAACAAAACAGATGGTGCCCTAAGGTCCTGGGAAGGCGTTGATTTCTTAACTAACATTGAGATGAATAGTCACTAAAAGACTACCCCCCTTTGAAGTTAGTCTTTAACCACCCAGGACAGTGGCTCAAACAGTCTTTTTCAGCAACGAAGTGTCTTTCTTCCTGGGTCGCAGCTGATATCGGGATGTACCAGGAATCGTGTGGTCCGGGAAGACTTCCTCAGATCCTTCAGGTGACGTGGCTTGTCCTTTTTCGGTGACCAGGATATCGCGGTGATCTGCCAACGCAGCTGGGCTCACTAGGTCTTGCAACACTATTCGACAGTGTGTCGCATGGACCCAGTTTTTACGGTTCGTCACTCGAACTGCAGTCCTGGTAGCCAATAGTACCTGCTCAGGTCCTCGCCACCTCGGTGCTAGGGAGCTGCTACTCTGGAAGGACTTTATCACCACGTAATCCTCAGGGCGCAAGCAGTGGCCCTCACCTTGCGACCTGTCTGGAAGAGTCTCCCGAACCTGTTGATAAATAGAAGACAAACTGTCAGTCAACTGAGACAAATAGTCATTCATCAATACATAGGGTACATCATGTATAGGGCATGGCTTAGGAATCCCCCAAATATTCATTGGCCTTCCAAAAACCACCTCATATGGTGTGAGGCCAGATCGTGTATGTGGTATCGATCTAATGGATAGCAATGCAGGAGGAAGTACATCAGGCCATTTCAAAGATGTGGAAGCCTGTATCTTAGCTAATTTTAATTTCAGAGTGGAGTTGTAACGTTCTACTAGTCCTGCTGATTGGGGTGAAAAGCAGCATGAAACTTCTGCTTAATTCCCAATCCTTTCATGAGATACTCAACAACTTGCCCAATAAAATGGGGTCGTTGTCACTCCACAAAATTCGACAAATGCTGAATAGGGGAAAAAACTCCTTTAGGAGCACCTTTGCTGTAGTAAGAGCTGTATTATCTTTCGTAGCGTATGCCTCCACCCATTTACTAAAGACATACTTCAGGTTGTTACAGCACTCAAGCTGGATGTAATCCATTTGCAAGACCTCAAAAGGTGCAGTAGGTATTGCAAACCCTCCTGTTGGAGTTTGTGTTCCCTTTCCAGGATTATACTGGAGACTGATCAGACAGGACTGGACTATTTTCTTAGCCGTACTGACAATATCTGGATGATCTCAAACTTGCATAAGGTGCTTTGCTATTGAGCATGTTCCAACATGTGCTGGCCCATGTGCCATGTGAATCATAGGGTATAAATAGGCTGTGGGTAACTTCCATTTTGTCATTTCTTTATTCCTCCAACAGCCCTCATCATCCAATGCTCCCTCCTTAGACCATTGGTCTACTTCATCAAGCAGAGGCAGATTGTTACATGTCCAGCACCTCTTTCCTGGCATCATGCCAACGTTCAGCCTGTGATTTAACTACATACATAGATGTGGTACTTCGCTGCATTGCAGTTTCTCGAGCTGTGTAATCCGCAAAGGCATTGCCTGCTCCTATTTTATCGGTCACTTTCTTGTGTGCACTACATTTAACAATTGCCGCTTTCTTAGGATAGGTCAAGGCAGTAAGGAGATTATATACCAATTCCCATGCACTACTTGTGTCCCATGTGAAGTGAGAAAGCCTTTTTCTTTCCAAAGCTGCCGAACTTATGAGCCACGCCGAAGGCGTATTGGCTATCAGTGTAAATGTTAACAAGCAACTCTGTACTAAGTTCACATGCTCTTGTCAGTGCTATCAACTCAGCTGCTTGAACTGATTTCTGTGGGATACGAGCTTTCTCAACTACTGTCTGAAGTGTTGTAATTGCATAAGCAGCACATTGTAGTGCTATCAGGCAACGTCAGGCAGGATCCATCAACCTACAATTCCCCATCAACACTAGAAAGAGGTGTATCATGTAGGTCAACACAACCCTTTGTGTGTTCTTCAGTAAGGGATATACAGTCATGTAGCTCATGTGACTGAGACCGGGTAGCTGGAAGTGGGAATAATGTAGCAGGATTCAAAGTCAAACATCTTTTCAACGTGATATGAGGGGCCAAAAGTGTCAATTCATATCCTGTCAAATGGGCACTAGTCAGATGTTGTGTCTTTGTTTGATTTAGCAAGGCATCGACTGAATGAGGTACTAACACAACCAATCTATGTGACAAGACTATTCCCTCACTCTGACATATGGACACAGCTGCTGCCGCTACCGCTCGGAAACAACCAGGCAGCACGCGGGCAACTGGATCAAGGACAGCTGAAAAATATGCACAAGGACGTTGTTTATCACCGTGTATCTGTGTAAAAACCGAGGGCACAACCTTCCCTCTCGTGTACATAGAGTGTGAAAGTCTTAGTGTAGTCTGGAGTTCCTAATACTGGTGCAGAACAAAGAGCTTGACGTAGCTGTTGGAAAGCATTCTGGCATTCAGTAGTCCATGGGAGAGGCATCGGAGTGTCTTTAGTCAAAACGGCCAACAAGGGTTTAATAATGTACGAAAAGCTAGGGATCCACTGCCTACAAAAAGAAGTAAGGCCTATCAGTGCATGAACATCCTTCTGAGTATGGGGCACAGGAGTATCTAAAATGGTCTGAATGCAATCTGGTGTCAGTGCATGTCCCTCCTTAGACAGGAGGTGACCTAAATAGGTAACCAGCTGTCTACAAAATTGCAATTTCTTTCGAGAGACATTGTGATGATGAGAGGCAAGAAATGACAATAATGACAGCGATCCTTCCTTACACTGGTCAGGGGTATCGGCACCCAACAAGATGTCATCGACATATTGAATAAGAGCCACCCCTTTCGGTACAGGAAAAGAATCAAGCTGCCTTTTCAATGCCTGACTATAAATGCTAGGACTCTCTGTATACCCTTGTGGAGCTCTACAGAATCTGTGTGGCTCAGTGTGGCTCACTGGTTAGAGTAGGCAGACCTGGAAGCAGAGGTCAGCCCGGGACCAGGGTTCAATTCCTGGCTCGGCTGGGTCTTGAGTCCATAAATTGTCCATGGACTTGATAATTCTCTCTCCAGTGCATACTCAATTCATGGGTTCACACTCTGCGACTCTGGGCAATAGCTTGCTTAATCTCCACAATGGCCCCTCGCGGCGGGATGCCTGGCTTTCACCTTGTGGATGCCCTGCTGGGTTATCTCACAGGGGAATACCAGGACGGGTTCCCTAAGCAAGCGCTTAGAGACCGGTTGGTGATTTGCGCTATATAAATATCTGCACATTTACATTTACATTATTCAAAGTGAAGCCAAACAAATAACGGCTGTCAGGGTGAATAGGTATTGAGACAAATACATTTTTCAAATCTATGACACTAAATGTAGTGGCAGTAGAAGAAACCATAGTAAGTAGTGTCGTGATGTCAGAGACTACCGGGTACTGGGGCACTACGATTTTATTATTTTATTAACCTCTCGTAAATCAATAATGAATCTGGAAATTTTAGTGTCAGTGTCTCTTTTTAAAATAGGAAGGATAGGGCTATTACAAATGTTATAAAGGACTTCTTCCACAACCCCCACCTTGATTAAATCCTGAACAATGTGCGTCAATACTTCTTCGCCTTCTCAAGATATTTTATATTGGGGCAATCGAGGCAATGAAGCACCTTCCTTCTCTTGAATATGCACTGGTGGAATAACCATTTGTCCCACTTCTGTATCTGATGTAGCCCATAAAGTACTAGGTAATGATGCCAAAGCGATATCTTCTTTAATGAGACAAGACCTCTCAACCATTGGATAGTTATCATTTAAGATAACACTCACACCTTCTGGGGAACAACGTATTGGAGCACGAAAATGTTTAAGCATATCGATACCCACAATGTTATCCGGCGTGGTACGGGAAAGCAAAAATGGACATGCTGCAGTGAATTTATCAAGACTAAATGCAAGTGGCTGTGACAGTGAGCTAGATGTAGGTGCCCCATCGAATCCTATCGATGTTATCATTGCACCAGACAGGAGAGGCCCTAGGAACCAATCTTTTAGACAGAGCACTACGAGTAGCTCCTGTATCAACCAGAAACCGATCAGTAGAGCCCAAAACATTTGCATCAACATAAGGACCTTTCTGATCTACTGGGCCCTCAACCGGTTCCTTACCCCATCCTAGGCATTCCTATGCATAATCAGAATCCGCAAGACCAGTGGCCGAATAATCAGACATTTGACATTGATTTCATCTGTCATAGGTATTAGAATAATTTGGCCCGTGTTCAATTGCCTCAAACCTTGGACGAGTTCCTATTCCTCCCCTATTTCCTGAATTCCCTGGGCGTCCTCTCATACTTCCTCTACCCCATTGATACTGCTGACCTCGCAAAAGGGGGCACTCAGAACGCCAATGTCCAATCTCTTTACAATAAACACATTGATCAGAAGACAAAGTTGATCGAGAGAAAGGGGGTACACCAGGTGTATATACTGCTTGTCCGCCTCTTCCACCACCTCTGAATGGTGGACCATATACTTGAGCCAACATAACTTTCGTTTTTAAATCCTTAACTTTTTATCCTCTTTGCCTTTTGCTTCCAAGTCCTGATGCTCATAATACTGGACCATAGTCAAAAGGGAGACTGGGGAAGACGTAGTTCATGAACTCTCGCTGGCCTATAGGCCACTAGCTATTTCTGGCAACATGTTAGCGAAAAATTTGTCGACGAGCAGATGCTTGCCCGTATCATCTGTCAATGACTGCCCACTAAAGTTATGGAATGTCTCTTCAAATCATGTACAGAAATCAGAAACTGCCTCAGCCGCTTTCTGTTTACAAGACGCTAACGTTGTCCAATCTATTTTCTTAGGGGGTATGAGAGTTTTCAACTTAGTCACAATAGCTTTGGGAAGATCTAATATCTCCTGTTGTGGTTTCTGGGCAGGCTCTCTAGCCGCATCTATTTCTTCTAAATGCACTTAAGTATCACCATATGCTACATTATCATCTATTTTCCAAATTGTTCTCCATATATCAGGGGGCAAAATAAGTCCAAAAAGCAAATTGATATTTGGCAAGGTCATAGTGCAGGAGCTAATGGCTCCTTCCACTTCCTCATAGAAAACGGACGGATTTTCCCGCGGGTCGGGCAAAGCAGCTTTAAGAGCCATAACACCTGCTCTACTTCAAGGAGTAAAGACCCAATTATAGATAAAATATCCTTTTGCATCATCTGAAGTTTTATCATCATTTGTTCCCACACCCTTCGGAGGAACATACATACATCGGTTTTACAGTAACCACAGTATCACTAGGGTCATTGTCTGTCCCCAAAACCTTCTTTTTGCACTGGGGATTGAACTGTTTGTGCAGTTTTAACTTTACTAGCTGATTTTTGCTCCGCTTTTAAACATAGTGTATCATGTCTTAATACAACCACTCGCCTAATTAGATCAGGTATACTTGACAAAAGGAAAGTTCCATCATTTAATTGTTTATAATCAGAATTGATATCAGTGGGCTCTACATTTTTAGAAATGTTCCTAAAACCAAGTATTACTTCCCAAGTGAACTTCTCTGCAAAATCTAACTGCTCTAAATCCTGCCACTGCTGAATCATCGCTACAAGGTCTGGGGCAGAAGTAGTCCCATGAGCTTCTTTGCGAGCAGTGGATCTAATAGTGGCTTTTTTGTCAACAGTCAAAGTAGAGCGAGTCTGCCGCCCATCATGCTTATCTATGTCTTTATCGTCTGAAGATAAATGTTCTTCTTCAGAAAGACCATTCTCAGGGGCAGAGGGAAATTTATACGGGGCGGAGGTCGATCTAATAAGATGGAATCATCCTGAGGTTTATTAAGTATGGGATAAATGGGGCACCTAATAGGGTACTGGCCAGTTACCTCTAAACGCCGCTCCCTTTCCTCTTTTTCTTTTATTGCCTTCATCTCTTTATTTTTTAATTCTAGCGCTTTTTGATATATCGTTGTTCGCTGTTCTTTGTCTGCTATAGCTTCTTTCCTCACTCTCTCTTGCACGTCTTTCTCCCACATTCGTACACAAACATATCTTATCGACTTTTTTTCTTGAATAAACACTGCTCTACATATTGAATCTTTTTAAAATCAAATGACCCATTCACAGGCCATCGTAAATCAGGATCCTTTTTCGTATATTTGTTCCACAGTGTACTATACATTATGGAAGAAATACCGTATTTATTAAAAATATGTCTATTAGGTGTCCCCTCTGGGGGAGCCGGCTGACTTCTTTCTAAATCCATATTGGTACCACCAAGACAGCAACACAGCCTACGGAGTGTGCTGGAAACAGGCATGCTACCAAGTTTTTGTAAAATATTACTTTTCAAAATATTCAAAAGTAGAGAAAAATCTCCAAATTACCTGCCTTTATCTTTTGCAAAAAATAAATCAAACAAACAAAACCAGAATCTTGGCCAAGCAAACAAGAGTGCCGCTCCAGCGATCTTACCAAACAAGAGTCTCCAACCTCCAACTGCCAATCTCTTGGTCGGCCTAATGGTCACTGCAAAAATAACGCCAAAGGATACCTCAATCGGGACCGGCCAACACATGCAGGGTCAAATCGAGAAAACCAGAAAAATCACTTCGGCTGCAAGGACAAGAGTCTCCTCATGCAGGACATCTCCTCAGCAAAATTCCACTCTTTCGTCAAGACCACTCCTTTGGACGGCCGTGGCTCCGATGAGGACCCACGTCCAGGCGCCAAACTGTGGAAATGTGCTTTTTAATGAGCACGTCGGTGCAGGGGTCACCCTTCTCTGTCCACGGGTCCATAGACCAACAAAATAGAGATTGGCACTGAAGCTGGAATTCAAATAACAAGTTTATTAATCACTCATGTGTGGGACTACGTCCACACAGCACTCTCAAGTGCTGCCTGAGGTAGTACATTGAATACACAGACCATGGTGCTTATATACAGAGTTTGTTGCAGAGTAAGCATGTAGTTACAAATAGAAGGTACAAGCATAAACAGGAATAAGTACTGACAAACATGAGCAGATTGGAGCTCACTTAGTCAGCAAAGTGGGAGGGGGAACAGAACTGTTTACATCAGCAGAAAACAGTTGACAGTTATATCTTTAGCCAAGTGCATTCTAGCAGCTACAGGCCTTTCCTCAGCACGTACATTGCTAAGGCTCAGTACAGAAGGAGTTAACTAAAGCTGATGACTCAAGCAGAATAGAAGGGCAAGCAACAGTGAAGACGGAAGAATTACATAGCTCACAAAATGGATGCCACAAACAAGATGGCTTCAGCTTATGCTAACGGAAATTATTTCCGATTTCCACACCTCTACCCTGCATCAACGCCACTGGGAGCTCATCTGGCTGAACTCTTCCCACAAGCATTCTTTTCTCCCAACTGTCTCAGTCGTCTAACCAACGGGATGCATGCTGTACGTGCTCGGCGTAATAATATTGGAACAGTTTAGGTGCTTCCAGATACCCCCACCTCGTAGTGACGGTTAAGTGTATCCAAAGCCACCCTGCTGCGACGTCCCACTCACAGCAATGTCACAAGCATAGAGTTCAGTTGCTTGAAGATCCGTCTGGGAACTGGGCACAGCAAATTTCGTAGTATGTACTGGCAGCACAGCAGCACCGCTATTTTGGACACCGAAAGTGGCAACAAATTACAAAAGGTCACCAAACGCCACAACACATCTACGACCCTGTCCACATTAAGTTGCATCAGCTAGGTATCTTCAAGCGCCACCTGCACCCCAAAGTATCTAAAATGCACCAGTTCCCAGCCTAACCTGATATCAAGGAGACTCCCCAGAGGCAGGGTGGCCATGGATGCCAGAGGGAATAGCAAGGATTTTTGCCGATTAAGATGCAGTCCAGAGTATTTCCAAAGTCCTCCAGGTGCGGCAGCAGCCTTGGCAACGCCATGCAAGGGTATAGGGCGAAGTCTGCATACAGAGATATTATGTGCGATGTTTTGCCTATCCGGAAGCCCCACTGTTCTTGGTCTCTCCGCACCCACACTGCCAGCAGCTCGATTGCAAGGGCAAAGAGCAAGGGCAAGAGCGGGCCCCCCTGACGCGTTCCCCACTCTAATGACCACACCTCCGATCTAGTACAGCACACAAGGACCTGCACATGTGGCTCAGTATACAGTATTTTAACCCATCGGCAAAACTGTGGCTCAAAGCCCACTGTCCTCAGCACTTCTATCAGGTACCCCAATAAACTGTGTCAAAGGCTACTGCAAGGTCTATCGACATCAAGGCCAGCTCCTTATCTCAGTATTTCAACCGTCGTAAATTCATGCCAGTGTGACAACCTGGTATAAAACCACATTGTTGCCAACAGTCTACATAGTCTTTTACCATCTGTGTTTATCATAGTGAGCGGGCAGTATGAGGTAGAATCCAGTCCATCCCCTCCAGGTTTAAAGAGCATGCATATCTCTCCCTCTATCATGGTGGGGGTAGAATTCCATGGTCAAAAGACTCCCTATATACCTGCAGTAGTGCCTGCCCCACTGTAGCCGAGTACGCTCGGTAAAACTCAGTCGGGAACCCGTCTCCTCAAGGGGCCTTGGCCCCCAGGAGCTTCAGTAGAGCTTCCCGGAATTCCTCCAGGGACAACTGGGCGTCCAGTTCTTTTGAGGCCAGTGGGGAGAGGCACATCAGAGCCACAAATCCGCGAAATCGGTACATATCGGTCCTCCCAGGCCACTGGGTCCACTGTATATATTTTCTGTAGGTGTTATTGGAACACCTCCAGAATTGCAGCCCTGGAGTGCACCGTCTCACTCATCGGTGTGAGCAAGGTGGTAGTCAAGGGTGGGGTCTACTCCCTATGAAGAATCCAGGTTAAAAGGCACCCGTATTAATCCCCCCTTATAGCCTCCAACATACCTCTAGCATTTCTCACCTGCTCCTGCGGGGACTGTGGGGGTGTGACACGGTGCAGGGGCACCAGGACAAAAGCGGAAAAGGCGTCTCGCAGAGCGGTATCCTCCAACATACCTCCAGCATTTCTTGCTTTCTCGCCTGCTCCTGCAGGGACTGTGGGGGTGTGACGCGGCGCAGGAACGCCAGGACAAAAGCGGAAGAGAAGTCCTGCAGCGCAGGAGCCTCCAACATACCGCCAGCGTTTCTCGCTTTCCTGCCTGCACCTGCAGGGACTGTGGGATTGTGACACTGCGGAGGAGCACCAAGAAAAAAGCTGAAAAGGCATCCCAAAGAGCGGGGGCCTCCAACATACCTCCAGCGTTCCCCGCTTTCTCGCCTGCACCTTCGGGGACTGTGGGAGTGTGACGCAGCACAGGAGCACCTGGACAAAAGCAGAAGAGGTGTCCAGAGCACGGGATGTGCCCAGGCTTTGCCCAGGCGAAGACCGGACCAAGACGGGCCTCTCTTAGCCCGTCATTTACCGGCAGAGGCCGGGCTGGGCCACCCCTTTCTTCTAGACGTCGGACTGCGGAGCGCTCGAAGACAGTGAGAGGGTATTCCCATTCTTGTTGACTGCAGCTTTGTTTGTCCATCTGCCCTGGTGGTTTCTTTTCCCTGAGCTTCCCAGATTGTAACACAGCTATCTCCCCTCACAGGAGGGGGCCATTGTGTAGAGCGTGGAAGCATCCATATTCATGCCCTGTCCCGTCCCCGGCAGTGCGATTGGTCAAAAGGCTCTGTCTGTAACCTCCATAGGAAGGCGGTGTGGGTTCTGGATCTCACCCGGCTCCCATTAGTCACGTGAAATTGAGAGGCATAAGGAGGATAGAGGGCCGTCAGTGGGTCTTCTTTCTGTGTGACGAGATTTGCTCTGATAAGGCCCTGCTTGCCCTCTTTGCAACGACGCTCCCACCCTCCCCAGGTGAGGCGCGGTCACCCAGTCAAAATCTGTCTACATTTTTTAGTGGAAGGGGCCCTATTGCTGCTTAACCCAACAGAATTCTCCTGCTGTAATTTCTTGCTGCCTCTTTTTGGCTTGTGACCTTGGGACTCTGAGATAAACCCTAGCTTCACAAAGTTATAAGAGGTAAAAGCCCATCACATCATTGCATCTTGCCACTGCACCTTGCCCCACACTATATCAGTAACTTGAGCTGACTGAATCACGGGCAAACGGAAAACCACGCCTCCCTTAAAACCCACTGGCACCGCTTTGGACGGCTGCCTTCAAAAGGCTGTGGGGGCAATTACCAAGGAAATTGAGCAAGCGGAACATAGACTCTCGCTAGCCTCTACTGCAGTCCTACCCCCACCAGCCCCTGCAGATGCTAATACAGATCATGTTGATATGGACACTGAGCAAAGGGCTCTAGTACCACTCTCGCCCGTTGTGACAATCAGAAATAATGATGATGATGTCCTTGCCAAAGATAAACTAAATGTACATGATTTCAATCCTACCTTGGAGGAGAGAAGTCCTCCACAAGTAATAGGGGGGAGGAGGAAGAGAATAGAGGTGGTAGGATTAGAACATAAACCAAAGGACCATTTACCTGTGACCAAAAGAACCAGGCAAGCCCCCGCAATAGGCAGTAGGACTAGAAGGGGCTTGGGTAGAGGGGCCATAAGAGAGGGGGTAGACATTCCTCTTAATAAAATCAGTAAGCTAATATCAGAGTCACTGGCCCCTATTTTGGACCGCTTAGGTCATATTGAAGATCAGCTTTCCCTCATGCTACGGGAACTAAATAAGTCACCAGCACGCATGACACTGAGGGACAAGGTTTTCCAACCGAGTAGCACTGTTGCCTTACACTATGATAGGACTGCCCCCGAATCATAACACCCATTAACCCCTCGGATGGAGCCCCCGGTGAGGTTCCACTCGTAGATCCCACCCGTAAACCTTCTCAATCGGTCCCCCTGGGAAACAGTATCCTCTAGGAAAAATCAAAAGGTGGGGTAAGGGGTCATAAATTCCCATAGATACGATTTGCCAATTGGGGAAGCCGCCAATACCATAATCCACATTTAAATTACCCAGTAAATGTACTCCGTATCGGGGAGGGTGCAAAAGACATGCACAATTTACCACCAGATTAAACCTCCTATCCCTCATCTCCCTCTTGGCCGCCAAGAAAAGTGCCGAACACTCATCAACAAATCAGCCCACTGGGGCCATAGCAAAATATCACCCCAGGCAAACTTGTTAGACAACATTATTATGGCCAGGCGGGTGAGTTGTCTGGGTTGCACAGTGAAATCTGTCGAGGGGCATTGTGTGGTCCTTAATTTTAGGAACCCTAGGCATGTGCATTTCCTCCTGATGCCCTTTAATGACACACTTGGGGAGAACGACCCCATAAGGGTCTACCTGCTGGGTTTTTTCTTCCCACCCCATAGGGGAAACAGTTTGAGCCAAGAGTTGCCCCCCACAGGTTTAAGAACTCATGCTTGCTCACAGCGATTGTCTTTCTCCCACCTGAATCGCTTTGAAACCCTCTCAGGTCTCAATGACATCAACTGACTGGAAGACTATCCTAGAGGTGGGAGGTGCGGCACAGGTACGCAGCCACCTAGGGAGTGTCCCAGATGATGTAGAACCCGTAGCTGATAGGTCTGTGCCTTCAGTGTGCACCGTACCCTATGCACCCACTAACATATCCGGGGACCCAGTAAACCGGGGAATCCCTACCCTTCCTTTTAAAATAATTTCATGGAATATTGCAGGAATCCGCTCTAAAATAACAAACGAGGACTGGCTAGGGTATATCAGAGGCTTTGACATCATTTGCCTCCAGGGAACCTGGTTTAGAGATGATATTACCATAGATGGTTATCATTCTTTCTGTGTTCCTGCATTACCATCAGTTGCAGGGATGGATTGCGGTGATGAATACAGGCCCCAGCTAGGCCCGCAGGACACAAGGGTTCGCTCTCCTGTAATGGAATCTATAAGGAAGTTGGCACGGAAACTGCAAGGTACAAAGACAGCATTTATTAACCCTTAAGGGTGGTCCTACAATCCACACAACACTCTTCAGTATTGCATAGAGTAGCACAAAGAACTTACGTACATGGTCCCCTTTTATACACAATAGAGGGGCTCATAAGTGGGTGGATACAACATGAGACCGAAGAACATTACCATTTATGGTCATTTTCGATACTGAATCAATACATGGGCGGAGCTAACACACTCCTTGAGCCCGCGAAAGCATGGTCAAGCAAGGCTAACTGATAACAGATGTGGTCAAGTCTGGGCATGCGCCAGATGGACAAAGGAGCTATTTATAGACTGTTACTAGGCAGATTTCAAGAGCAACTGACACAGAGGTTGGACTCTTCTCGTGGGGAACACGTGGAGGCATGACAATACAAGATGGAGTCTATACTTCGGTCAACTTAACGGAGAAAACATGATCTAAAGGGGAGGGAATAATGTCTTCAGTGAATGCTTAATCACATCGCTGTTTCAATTTACAACAGACGACCCTTTCAGCATTTACTGAAGACATCCGGCTTGACGGGATAATCATCATATATGTCAATTGTCATCATTCCTTCGACTTCTTTAGCTAAACGCTTCTGGTGAGCAACATCGGAAATAGCTTTCTTATCTGGGATGCAGAATGAGACACATACGGAACAGAGCAATGGACCACATTGGACACAAATACAGAAAAGGAACAGAATTGCTATAATGATACAGAAACCAGTTAGGACCTTCCATCCCCAGGCAGTAACCAATGCCCAAAACCATCCAGAAAAGGACCAAGTGCCGTTTTCTGTATGGATTTCAGCTGCAATTTTGTGCAACTTATTAATGGCGTTATAAACTGATGGCGTATGATCAGGGATAAACACACAACAGCTACTTCCAATAATTTTACA
Source organism: Triturus cristatus (assembly GCF_964204655.1). Lineage (NCBI taxonomy): Eukaryota > Metazoa > Chordata > Amphibia > Caudata > Salamandridae > Triturus > Triturus cristatus. Next base: position 100,522,128 of record NC_140586.1, on the reverse strand, counting down.
AGCTCCGCCCCGATCGGCTAACATGACATCTAATACCATTCGATTCTGCAATGCAACAATTCTGGTAATTTGCAATTCTTCCGTAAGATTCCCAAGAGCAGCAGCAGTTTGGTTTGTCACAGCTTCTACCACTCTTGTTAATCTTCGGATTTTCCTACTGTTCAAAGCGGCTCCAACAAAGAAAAACAGTCCTAAGATAAAATCAATATACTGTTGCAAGCTGGTATCGGTCTGATCCACATCATCAATTGATAGAGTACGTTTATACCTATTTACAGTCACATTATTCAACAATTTCAAATCCTTATGATAAGATGCTGGTGCTAGGAATACAGGAGGTAGTAGAAACGATACATAGCATACCCCAGACCACCCAGCTGGCAAACGGTAATAACCTTTATTTCCACACACAAAGTAGGTATTATGGGACGCTAGAAAGGTACTATTATTCAATCCATCAATGTTCAAGACAGTGATGCAATCACTGACACCAACAGGAATAAACCCCACACTCTGGACACACAGGTCCGCTTGAGCTTGTGCCACTTGGATCACAAATTTGTCCTTTCCCACAGTGTCTCTGGTGTTCGTGAAGATATAGGGAATGGATTCATTGTCTGGTCGGTACTCTTCCCATTCCCAAATTGTCCCATTTGCTTGCGGATACCCATTTTTATCCTGGTGACATTCTTTATTAAGTCTGAATAGTAATCGTCCCACTGTCGGCTTCCGAGTCGCAAAAAGCAAAGTATACCATGCTCTACAAGAGCCATTATGAGAGAAAGGAAGTGGTATGAATGGCGTTCCTCCTTTCTTCTAATGAGCTGGCATCATCCCACATATCCAACAGTTCGTAGCGTTCGTAGCAACGTGGGTATGATGCAGCATCTGGATGAAAGTGTTATTCAAATAAGACTGTCGATGCTTCAACTCTTGGTACGGTAATGTATAAAAGTAGTGCTCCTCAGGCACCGGAGTCGTCAACACAAGTGTTTTCCGAGCAGGAGTCACCTCCTCCACAAACCATGTGGTTATCCCAACAATAGTTACTGTCAGCATGAACCCTGATGCACAAAGGATTTTCTTCTTCTCCATGTCGAATAAAATAAAAACTCTAATATCTTCCTGAAACTAAAAGTCTGTCAGAACTCTTCCCCTTGGGCAGCGGTCGATTTCTTCACCAGCGGGCCAAGACGGGTGTCGCTACACTAATGCAGGGCTGATCCCCCCCCCTTGCCTCATCGGCTCTCCGTTTCACTAACCCAAGGGCCGTTCTGACAGTATGTCCCGGTACTTGGAAAACTCACTTCCTTGGTCGAAGATGATATCGCCTTCCTCCAGGAGTCGCGTGGTCCGGAAAGAGCTCCTCCGTGGCGTTTGGCTCCGTAGCACGGCCTGTCTCTACAGCCAGGATCTCTCGTTGATCGGTCAGCACGGCAGGCTCCACCAATCCGGGTGGTACCTTCCGACAGTGCAGAGAATGGATCCAATTCTTTCTGTTGGAGACTCGCACAGCCGTTCTCGTTGCGAGGAGGACTTGCTCAGGGCCCACCCATCTCGGCTCCAAACTGTTCGTTCTGTCGAAGACTTTCACCATGACATGGTCACCAGGCAGGAGACCATGTCCTTCGCCGGTAGACCGATCAGGGAGCGCCTCTCGGACCTGTTGATGAATAGAAACCAAGTTATCCGTTAACTGTGCCAGATAATCATTCATCATTACACAAGGTACATTATACACAGCCTTAGGTTTTGGTGGACCCCAAATATTCATTGGGCGTCCGAAGACGATTTCGTATGGTGTAAGGCCAGTTCGAGAGTGCGGTACAGATCTAATTGACAGTAATGCCAGTGGCAGAGCGTCTGGCCAAGTCAAAGACGTCGAAGCTTGAATTTTAGCAATCTTAAGCTTCAGTGTACCATTATACTTCTCGACTAGACCTGCAGACTGAGGGTGAAACACGGCGTGGAACTTCTGAGTGATGCCTAGGCCCTTCAAGACATACTTTATAACATCCGCTACAAAGTGAGGCCCATTATCACTCCACAGAAGTCTACAAACGCCATATCGAGGAAAGAACTCTTTCAGTAGCAGCTTCGCTGTAGTCATTGCAGTATTGTCCTTCGTAGGGTACGCCTCAACCCATTTACTGAAAGCGCAAACCACTACTAGAACATACTTTAAATTGTTACAGCGCTCAAGCTGGATGTAATCCATCTGCAAAACCTCGAAGGGTGCAGTGGGTGTCACAAATCCTCCTGCTGGAGTTCGAGTACCCTTTCCTGGGTTATACCTCAGGCAGATCATACAGGTCTGCACCACCCTCTTTGCCGTGCTAGCAATTTCTGGATGCTCCCAGACTTGGGTAAGCAATTTTACAATTGCGGAAGCTCCAACATGTGCTAGCCCATGTGCCATCTGAACCATAGGTTGTACGAAAGCCGTGGGTAATTTCCATCTATCCATCTGCTTATTTCTCCAGCAGCCTTCATCATCCAATTCTCCCTCGCTAGCCCATTGCTCCCGCTCTTTATCAGAAGCGGTCCTTTGCATTTCTCGCACTTCCTCCTTCGCATCATGCCATCTTTCCACCTGTGACTTTACTACATACATGGCAGTAGCACCGGGCTGCATCGCGGTCTCCCGTGCCACTCGGTCTGCTAACGCATTCCCTTCTCCAACTTTATCAACTACTTTCCTATGGGCGCTACACTTAACGATGGCAATTTTCTTTGGGTATGTCAATGCAGTTAAAAGATTGTGAACTAACTCTCCATGCATTATCTGTACTCCATGTGACGTTAAAAACCCTCTCTCCTTCCAGAGCAGGCCGAAGTCGTGCGCTACTCCGAAGGCATAGCGACTATCTGTATAAACATTCACACATAATCCTGTACTGAGCTCACATGCTCGTGTTAATGCTATCAGTTCCGCTGCTTGAGCTGATTTCTGTGGTATGCGTGCAGTCTCCACTATTGTTTGTAATGTGGTAATTGCATACGCTGCTGAAGTCGTACCATCTGGTAGCTTCAGACATGATCCGTCCACCCATAGTTCTCCATCTACATCTGGAAAGGGCGTATCCTGGAGATCAATACGACCCTTTGTTTGTTCCTCAGTCACAAGAATGCAATCATGCGCTTTCCGCGCCTCGGGCTGTGTCTCAGGGTATGGCAACAATGTGGCCGGGTTTAACGTTACGCACCTTTTCAACGTAATATGAGGAGCCAAGAGCGTCAACTCATATCCCGTTAAACGGGCACTGGTCAAATGCTGCGTCTTTGTTTGATTAAGCAGGGCATCAACAGCATGGGGAACTAACACCAACAGCTTATGAGATAATACAATTCCCTCGCTTTGGCGTATTGACACAGCTGTCGCCGCAACCGAGCGAAAACACCCTGGTAATGCTCGGGCGACAGGGTCAAGTACAGCCGAAAAGTATGCACAAGGGCGCTGCTTATCACCGTGCATCTGTACTAAAACTGACAATGCACATCCATCTTTCTCATGCACATACAACGAAAAGGGTTTAGCATAATCAGGGGTCCCTAACACTGGTGCTGAACAAAGGGCCTGTCGTAGTTGCTGAAAAGCAGCGTCACACTCATCTGACCAGGGGATCGGGATGGGCGTGTCTTTTGTCAAGAGAGCTAACAATGGCTTAGCTATGTGTGAAAACCCCAATATCCACTGTCTACAAAAGGAAACAAGACCCAAAAATGCACGCACATCCTTCTGCGTGGACGGTCTCGGTGTGTCCAAAATTACTTGGATACGATCTGGTGTGAGTGCACGCCCCTCCTTAGACAAAAGGTGACCCAAATAAGTCACCTTTGGTCTACAGAATTGCAATTTCTTCCTAGATACCTTATGATTGTGGGATGCTAAAAAGGAAAGCAAGGATAACGTACTTTTTTCACACAACTCCAGGGTGTCAGCCGCCAGCAAGATGTCATCGACATATTGAATGAGGGCGACCCCTTCGAGCAGGACAAAGGAGTCCAACTGTCTCTTCAAAGCCTGACTGTAAATGCTAGGGCTTTCTGTGTAGCCCTGGGGGATCCTACAAAAACGATAAGATCTATTATTCAATGTAAACCCAAAAAGATATCGGCTATCGGGGTGAATGGGAATGGAAAAGAAGGCATTTTTCAAATCAATCACTGAGAACATGGTCGCCGTAGGCGGGACCAAGGTAAGCAATGTCGTGATATCGGAAACCACTGGGTACTGAGGTATCACGATCTTGTTCACTTCTCGTAAATCAATTATGAACCGATAAACCTTAGCATCCGTATCCTTTTTCAGAATGGGGAGAATCGGACTGTTACAGACGTTATAGGGAACTTCCTCCACTACTCCCACTGCAATCAAATCTTGCACAATCTGTATGAGAGCCTCCTCGCCCTCCTGGGAAATACGATACTGTGGGAGGCGTGGTAACACCGCCCCCTCCTGGACACTAATGTGGACCGGTGGAATCACCATCTGTCCCACATCTGTGTCTGAAGTTGCCCACAATGCACGAGGAAGGGTAGCTAACAGCGCATCCTCCGACATCGCACACATCCGCTCGGACCGAGGGTAGTTGTCATTCAAGATTACCCGTACACCAGCAGGGGAGCAGCGGATCGTAGCCCTAAAATGCTTGAGCATATCAAGGCCCATAATGTTATCCGGTGTGTACGGGGCAAGCAGAAACGGACAGGGTGCAGAAAGAGAATCAACCTTAAATGTGAGGGGCTGTGAAAGAGGGCTTCGGGAGAGTGTACCGTCAAACCCTACCGATGTGACCATTAAGCCGGATGGGGGAGCCCCCGGAACCAATTGCTTAGACAGCGCACTACGGGTCGCTCCTGTATCCACCAGGAACTGGTCAGTAGAGCCCAAAACCTCAGCCGATACATAAGGACCCGTCTGATCGACCGGCACCTCAACTGATTCTAACCCCCATCCAACGCTTTCCTATGCATGCTGAGAATCATGGTACCCCGATCGGTCAATCTCCGACACGTGATACTGATGCTGGCGATCGAAAACATTTGGTCGATCTCGGTGCTGTCCAGCAGAGTCAAAACGAGCCTGTTCATTAGAGTTCCCTCTAAAGTTCGAGAAACCCCCTCTACCTCTCGGGCCCCCTGAAATATGTCCCTGACGCGAAGCACGCAACACCGGGCAATCCCTGGCCCAATGGCCCGATTGCTTACAATATGCACACTGGTTCCTATTCAGATCAGATCGGCCCGAGGGGGGACCATAAGATCCTCCCCTTCCTCTATTATTACCCCGTCGGGGCGGGCCATATACTTGCGCCAACATCACCTTGGTTTTTAGATCTTTCGATTTCTTCTCCTCCTGGCCCCTTGCTTCGTGCTCCTGACGCTCATAATACTGAGCGATAGTCAGGAGGGCCGTCGGGGTCGCGGAGGACCAAGAGCTCTCACTCGCTTTTAGACGGGCCGCAACTGCCGGCAGCAAATTGGCCACGTATTTATCCGCGAAAAGGTGGCGGCCCGTTTCGTCAGTAAGCGACTGGCCACTAAAGTCATGAAACGTTTCCTCAAAGCGCGTAAAGAAATCCGCAACGGACTCGTCAACTTTCTGTTTACATGCAGCTAACATATTCCAGTCAATCTTTTTAGGGGGGATAATTGTCTTCAATTTAGCCACAATAGCAGCAGGGAGATCTAAAATACTCTGGGGCGGTTTCTGTGCGGGCTTCCGGTCCCTATCCTCATCCTCAAGGTCAGACCATCGAGCCTTAAAGGCAACTAAATCATCTACCTTTCGGACAGATCGCCACGTATCCGGTGGTAGAATAAGGCCAAAGAACAGGTCTATATCTGCTAGTGTCATAACGCAAGAATTCAGGGCCCCCTCGACTTCTTCGTAGAAGGCCGCTGGATTCTTGCGGGGGTCAGGCAACGCATTCTTTAATGCCATAACATCAGCTCTATGCCACGGAGTATAAACCCAATTATACACAAAATATCCCTTAGCATCGGCGGAGTTAATGTCCGAGCTAGTCCCCGCTCCTTTAGGAGGAACATACAAAGGCGCCGCCTCTCGCATTGGTTTAACATGCACTACGACATCCTTATCTGACTGGGAGGTGGATGGGTGGCCTTCTGTGGTACACGGATCCGACTGCTTCTCTTCCTCTGCTTGTTGGCGCGCCTTTTCTCTAAGGGCCAGCACCGTGTCTCGCAAGGCGAACAGCCGCCGAGCCGTATCTGGAGCCTTAGAAAAAGAGAAAACACCATTACGCAATGCTTTAGCATCCGATGACACTTCGTCAGGCTCAAAGACACCAGAACGTTTCCGGAAAGCATCAATCACTTCCTCCGCGAAATGACTCAGAAAATACAATTTATCTCTCTCCTGCCACGACCCCCAAGTATGGAATAATTCCTCTATGGATATCTTGCCCTTAAGTGCACGGAAGGAAAGTGTCCGAAGCCCAGCCATCTGCTCGGCCGACAGCATGGACCGTGTATCTACCTTACCCGAAGCCGGGTCGGAATCTTGTGGCCGCGGAGCAGATGCGCCAACATAAGGGGGCGGAGAGCGATCTAATAAATAAAAATCATCGTCAAGATTATTAAGGACAGGATAAAGTGGCTGCCGAACAGCGTATTGACCCGAAACTTGCAGCCTACGCTCTTTCTCTTGCCTGTCCGTCTGCTCTTTGTCCTCCCGACGCTTCGCTTCCTGCGCTCGCACATGATCATTCTTCCGCTGTTCTTTATCAAACAGCGCTTTCTCACGCTTCTCTCGCTCACGCACTTCCTTCACCCATAACCGCACACACTCAAACATATCCTGACGAGCACGTCGCTTACACATACACTGTTCCACATACTCAATCTTACGTATATCAAACGATCCATACAAAGGCCATCGCAACTCAGGATCTTTTTTTGTATATTTCCTCCATACTGTGCTGTACATTATGGAAGAAAGACCATGCTTCACATACATATCCCTATTAGGAGTCCCCTCTGGGGGAGCTGGAGCAGATTCCTCAAGGTTCAGCCGGTTTCCAAAGCAGCAACACCACTTACGGAGTGCGCTAAAAGCAGGCATGCTCAGAAATAATGCAAAATATGCAATATTATAAAGAAAATGGCACTTAATCGTTGCGCCGTTCAAAGTTACACAGCTCCGGAGAAATCTCTCCACATTACCTGCCTATATGTGTTGCAACGCATATATTTTCACAAAGACAAATACAAAATATGACTAGTCATCACAAATCAAACTCAAATAGCCAGGCCGGGCTTCAAAAACTCGGAGCAAGTACCGTACAACGGTTCTTACCAATCAAGAGTCCAGATTCCAACTGCCAAGCTCCAAAATCGCCCAAACGGCTCTCACGGCAGGACCGACAGAAGAGGTCTCAGTCGATGACCGGCGCCACCCAGACGGTCAGCTCGGAAGGGAAGGAAGAAAAACCTCGGGATGCCAGGGCTAAGACGCCGCTGGCAGTGATCACATCCCCGGCCAAACTCCTCACCTTCGTCGCAACCAGTCCTTCGAGCATCCGAGTCGCCGATGAGCCCCACGTGACGGGCGCCAATTGATGAATACAGGCCCCAGCTAGGCCCGCAGGACACAAGGGTTCGCTCTCCTGTAATGGAATCTATAAGGAAGTTGGCACGGAAACTGCAAGGTACAAAGACAGCATTTATTAACCCTTAAGGGTGGTCCTACAATCCACACAACACTCTTCAGTATTGCATAGAGTAGCACAAAGAACTTACGTACATGGTCCCCTTTTATACACAATAGAGGGGCTCATAAGTGGGTGGATACAACATGAGACCGAAGAACATTACCATTTATGGTCATTTTCGATACTGAATCAATACATGGGCGGAGCTAACACACTCCTTGAGCCCGCGAAAGCATGGTCAAGCAAGGCTAACTGATAACAGATGTGGTCAAGTCTGGGCATGCGCCAGATGGACAAAGGAGCTATTTATAGACTGTTACTAGGCAGATTTCAAGAGCAACTGACACAGAGGTTGGACTCTTCTCGTGGGGAACACGTGGAGGCATGACAATACAAGATGGAGTCTATACTTCGGTCAACTTAACGGAGAAAACATGATCTAAAGGGGAGGGAATAATGTCTTCAGTGAATGCTTAATCACATCGCTGTTTCAATTTACAACAGCGGTGTTCATATCGGTAAAATATAGATCTATAAAAGCCAACTTTTTAAGCTCGTCACCCTGGTATCAACTAATTATGATCTCTAATTTAACTAGGGTCAGAGTACACTGGTGAATTGGTACCACAATATCTTTGATCAAAACAAACTGTCAGGTTATTGATTCTCTACAAAACAAGGTTACTCAAGTCGCCGGAAAGTGACAGCGGTTATGTATCCTCTCTGAGCATGAGATTTCAATTGTACAATTTGTAAGCATAGTTCCCAACACGTGTGTGTCGGCTGGTAGATACTCAGAGCTAGCCCTATTCCCACTTCATTCATTCGCACCAGTGCGAAGCCTTAATCTTTATTCTTGTAGGGAATGATTTAGGCTTTATAAATCGTTTGGTTAGTGACTCCTTATTGCAGTGCCTCACATATGTTGGCTGTGGCAGGGCCAACTTTATTGATTTCATGCTAATATCTAGGAACTTTACCATGCTTGTTCGCGATTTCATGGTGGAACCTAACTGTGCGAGTGATCATAACCCCCTCATCGCGCCCCTCAATTTAGAGACCCAGGCAGGGAGGGTGATGAACGCCCGATTCATTACCACCTGAATAAAGTAGTCAGATTAAATTGGTGCAAGTTCAATCCCCCCAAATATGAGAAAGATATCATCAAAGAAAATTGCCACTCAATAATGGGGTGTTTGTAGTTAGACTCTTCCCCAGGGGATGTTGTCCGGGAGTTGGGGTCACTGTGCTCGAGGTAGCCAAGTAGCTGACTAGGAGCGCCCAACATAGGGAACCCCAGGAGGCCTTGTGGTTCAACTCCAAATGTTCCTGGGCCCACAATTAACTAAAAAAGGGCCTTCCGTGCTACTCTCCGCCATAGAGATCTAGTTAAAGCCGCAAGGTATAAATATAAAATCGCGATTGAGGATAGAAAATGTGAATTTAGAAGCTCAGCATGGGAAGATCTGGAGAGAGCAGGAGCCCTAAAAGATAAAAACAATGTTGGGTAAGATATCAACCGCCCTTTATTCGCTGAAGAAGTGAGGCAGATGGACTCACTGATCCTGGGAGATGCTTGGGTAGCTCACTTTACGGCTATCCTTAACCTGCAGTACAAGAGGGTAGAGGAGTTAACAAGGGATCTGCCTGTAGATTTACCTACAGCCACCCAACTTAGCTTATCCATCACAGTATCTGAGGTTGAGGAGGTGCTAGCTCAGGGATCCCACCTGAAAGCACCAGGCCTAGATGGGGTGCCCCTTCACCTGTTTAAAAGCAATCCTAACTTGTGGGTACCCTTGTTGGCGAATGTCTTTAAGGCAGTTATCATTGGGCCATGCTTGGACCCTGGAAGGAGGCATTAGTGATCCCAGTTTTTATAAGGACAATAGAAGTGACCCGGCACGCTATAAGCCAATTTTGCGTATTGATGCCATGTCTACGGTGCTAGGCATAGTCCTTATTACTTGTTTAGAGGCCTGGGAAACCACCACAGGGGTCATATCTAAAAAGCAAAATGGCTTCAGGAGGGGGCTGGGCACGACTGAGCAATACCTTAATCTGTCACTAATTATTAACAAATACGTGAAGGCCAGGAAGGGTTCTATTCACATGGCCTTCATGGGTTTGTCCAGTGCCTTTGACACCGTTAATCAGGACAAATTGTGGGCTATGATGGAAAGCATGGGCATAGAACCACTGGTATCCCTCCTCCACAGGTTACACTTTAATACCACAGTCGCCATAAGATAAGGTACCCAAGGGAAAAACCTGATCTGATAGCCTCAACAGAGGCTGTCCGTAAAGGGTGTATTTTAGCCCCTCTCCAGTTCTTAATATACACTAATGGTTTGTAGGCCTCTTTATTAAGTAGGGAGCTTGGTATTCGAAAATTGGCAGCAAATCCGTTCCCTTATTATCTTACGCAGACGATACAGTGTTAATGGCAAGGGTAGCTAACAGTCTTCAGAAATTCCTCAATATTTTTATTGATTTTATGTCCTCACTCAACCTAAAAGACAATTTAATCAAATCATATATCATGGTATGTGGCCCTAGGACCACAAAAACCAAAAACGTTGTCGTACGGGACAAGAGAATAGAAAATGTAGACAATGTCACGTACCTGGGGAATTTATTTAATAACAAGTTAAATTGGGATCCACTTGTTACAGCAAGAGCCCATCATACAAACAGGGTCGTGGATGGGCTATTTCGCTTTGCATGTATATTAAGACACAAACCTGTGAGGGAACTAATTACCCTATATAAAGCCAAATGCCTCTCCATTGCAACGTATGGGCCAGGGGAGTGGGGCCATCGTAAAAGCCGTCAGGTACAAACATTGGAAAACAAATTCACCAAAAGGTTTTTGAGGACCCTGAATAGTGAACCCACTCGTCTATTTCACACGGAACTGGGACTAGAGTTCATAGAGGATCGCATAGCTAGCGCCCCTTTGTTTTTATGGGCAAAAATGGGGCTGTCTGAAGAAGTAATGTTTTCACAAGAAGTAAACATAGACTGCCAAAACTTTGCCAATGCTCTCAAAATTACCATGGCTTCGCTTCTTGAGGGACAAATATCATGAGATAGGATTGGGGAACTTTTATGACAACCCTGAAAGTATCCCATTGAATGCTAAAGCCATTATTAAAGAGGCGTTTTATTCCAGGGCCAACAGGCGCTATCTAGAACAAGATGAGATGGGGCCTACCACAGATGTCCCTTGTCCCATTGCAATATTATCTAACTTTTACTACTGATCTGCAGACTAGATTTTCTTTAACCATATTCCGTTTACTCACTATGCACTTTTTGTTGGCATTTCCACGTCAAAGAGGGTGGGTTGAAAAGCTCATACCTTATCCGTGTGACAACTCTACTAGACAAAGCACTATGCACTTTATTCTATTCTGCACCTTATACAAAACGGCGAGGAGTAAATTCTTAGTCCCATTATTGAGGAAAAGCCGCCCCTGCACACACATTGATGGTTTTATCTCCCTGCACACATTGGCTACCCCTGATATCTGCATCACGGTTGCCAATTACATAAATGTTTCTATGGCTACTAAAAAACGCTATGAGTAAAAGCTCCCATACAACAAATGGTTTTATTTCATGCCGCTCACTGCAGATTTAGAATATTATGCCTTTGGAATTTTATGAACTGTGTAATACCATGCTGCTTCAATTCCATTTCTGTATGTAAAGAATGTTATGTTTCCGGAATTTTATGAATTGTCTTTTTAACCTATTGATTGTAATTGTTTTACATACTGTGATAATTTTACTGTAAACTTTAATGGTTCTTTGAACCGAAATAAAGTTATTCATTGATTGGTATCCCCTTCCCTGTGTAGTTGCTGTCGATACTGGCGAAGAGTGTACTTACCCCATCTATCCTATAAGTAGCTGATGCGGTTACATACCACCCACTCCTGATCGATAGCGGCCGGCAGGTCTGATCTTCAGCATTCCTCCGCCCTGAGGTGATGTTATAATTGCCTGCGGACCCCGCATGTCAGTCCCATATAGACGCCCGCAGTACTGCCTTCAAAGCCTCCCATTCCGTTGCTCTACTAGTAGTTGTCCCATTCCAATTGATTGTCATGTAGTCCGCCAGACCCTGAGATAAGGCCTCCCGCCCAACCGGGTATTTCAGAATATCCGCAGGCATTCTCCACATTCTGGGGGACTGCGTGGAGGTATTTCAGCGAACCATGCAGCTAACCGGGGAGTAGTCAGACAGGACTCGAGCATGGTGCGTCATTCCGACATCCGGGAAGGTATCCATCCCCGCCACCAATACTCTTTCCAGTCTGCTGTGCGTATTGTGGTGGGTGAATAGCAGGTATTCAGTTTCTGGGTCGGATGCCAATCCCTACAGGTGTCCCTTATGGCCAAGTCCTGCATTCCCTTCCGGGGCCTATTGGTCATCTGTGGCTTAGTTCCCTTCCTGGGTGGATGCCTGTCCAAGTTAGGGTCCAACACACAACTAAAATCCCCCACTCACAGGAGAGACACGTCCAGCTCGGTCAGCAGATCCTGCATGGACTGATAAAACACAGGATCATCCACATTTGGGGCATATATGTTCAGAAGAGTAATATCATGTCAGTTGAGTGTCCCCCTTAGTGGCAGAAAGAGGCCGTTCACATCTGTCTCCATATATGTCAAGGCGAACAGCATACCAGTGTTATATTCCATATAGGTACCCTATATAGGCGCAGGTAACATTATAACCTTTCACCTGTATCCTTCTCTACATTACATCCATATCAGTTCTTGAGGACTGACCTTTTACCCAGATATGACACTGCATTCAGAACGCGGGTTTTCCCTAGTTCGATTCTCATACATTATGCAGGAGGCTTCTTGGAAGCACAGCAGGACTATCAGCAGTATAATATCTATGTATAAAGTTCAGGCCCGACGTCATCCTTTAGGCAGACACAGTAACACAGCAAGGTAGGACCCCTGGGGAGACCTGTGAGTATAAATATATCATGTCTTGCTTAGGAAGACAGAGGAGACCGTGACTTCCCAGCTGACACACTGACCAGAGGCGGTGAGGTTCCTGCATGCAGGCGCTCCAGCTAGCAGTGGTCTAACATCCCTTGCAGGGTGCCCAACTCGAGACCAGGACGGGGCCCTACATTCTCTAATTCTCAAGTAATGGGGTGGACTAGATCCTAGAGGGATTCTTGGCATAACACCTACATAGATGCTAGGTACATTTAGGTACATCTAGTTAGGGAGACATTGTAGGAGTACGCACGTTTTATCCTGTGTTTTATATACTTGTATGTATTCATGATTATTGCAAGATGGTAGAGCTATTCCATCCATTTACTTTCTTGGTGCTTCTAATCACATATTTCTGCTACTGTCTAATGGTTGTTGCAGCTCATATATTCTACACTAGAATAACAACTGTTCAATAAATACTTATTGAAACGCCCGGTATGTTTATTCTGTGTATCTCTGAGACGAACTAAGTGAGCACGATGAGCGAAAAGTAGTATATTCTTTCCCCGATCCAGGGGGATCAGGGTTGTCATTTCTGAGGTTTCTAAGAACTTTTCTTTCCCAGATAAGAGGAGATTCTAGTGGCACTGTGAGCTAGCTGATACAGACAGGCTAACATATCCAGTGGGGGAGCACAGAATCAGTCTGCCACCAGTCCCACAGTTCATGTTATCCGAAACGCGCAGATCCTGTATAGGCTATATAGGAACTACATGACATGGCGCCGCCAACGTTTGTTGGGTACTTATTTAACAGTAGAATCTGAGTACTTCAGTCGTGCTATTCTCAGAGACCCCTACTCACATAACACCAGAGATGTCTGGAGTGGGTGGGCACAAACTCCGCCACAGCTGAGTAGGCTGAAAAATCCTATTTATTAGCTGTTGGTTAATAAAGCTTGAAGGACACAGTGTTCCTAAAATTGTGCATAGAAAACCTTATCTTAGTTCCCTTGGACAAACTTCTTCTTTATGAAAATGACTGAGACAGGAGATAACCCAGTAGTAGATCTAAATATCTCAGCCGGAGAAGAAGATGCGGATGCAATGCCGATTGCAGAAATATTCAGACATACAGTCACCATGAGACTGCAAGAAATTGGTTTATCAGCTAGGGGTGGCTTAGTAGTTTTCGTGATTGAAGAACACAAATCAAACAAAACAGAGGCATATTTTTTCGTGGGTTACATTCCCAGCAGCAAATGCAAGAACAAAAACATTTCACTCTTACACAGGAGATGCACCAGAGGAATATTGTCCGTTCGAGGATATTGAAGTTCCACTCACGTACCAGCAACACTTATACTGGTTTAAAGGCACCCTACCGCACATAAGAAGAAGAGTAAGACTCGGCCCGCTCGTCGGAGAAGGGGCAACATGGCCAATATTAGGGGCCTACACACCACATCCTGACATTGACAGAATGCCACCAAGATACTTACTCATACAACACAAAGATTTTATTAAAATCTACAGAAACTTGATGCAATTCGTTATGAGCACATTTACAGTCCAACCAGCAACAGTTGCAACAAATGGAACTCAAGCTCAGGGTACAGCAACTAAAATCACACCACAAACATTACACATTGTAAAGGGTAAAATGCCCACAAAACGTGAACAAATACCATTCTGAGTAGATCAGAAAATAACTCAGCTCGAGGCAGTATTCCCGAATACTACCCCATAAGAAAAACACAGAATGCTAACAATCTGCTTGCCCATGGGGATAACAGCACAATTGGAGGATTCTACCGCTTGGGGTACAGTCTTTGCTGCCATTTCTACCAGAACTCATGGTATTCCTTCATTAGCAGTGGTACCAGACGTAGTAAGACAAATACAGAATGAGTACGGAGCAGACCCTGCTCTGAACTTAGGGATGAAGTTACTTGGTAACTATGCCCAGGTATTGGACATAATACTAGCTAATATTAGAGGGGAAGCAGCTTCAGTGGCAATCCGCCAATGCCTAAGGGAGTTCAGTCCTTTAGAACAGGAATATGAACTACCCAAAATAATTGAAACTGCTTATGCAGAATTAGCCAGAGACAGTTTGGGTGAGAAAGCTTAAAAACCACAACAATGGGCAGTTCTGAAAGGAACACTTCCAAGCAGAGACCTGCTTCAAATAAGATGTGGAACAATAAAAAACAACAAAACCTTAAAGGAAACAGATCTCAATCCCGAGGTAGATCTCCTTCAAGGAAGCCCGCCGAAAAGAGGTATGACCTTAGGAATAGGGATAACATTAGGAAACCTGACAGGTATCAGAGTACTGATACATGTTCCTCTCGTTCCTTTCAGGGTTCATCGAAAAACTCCAAGAGGGAAGAACGGTCAGAAAGACAAGAGGAGTGTACAAAGTCCAGAGACAAGCAGAACACTCAAGATTTCACTTCTAAAAAAGAAAAGCCAAAGCAAAAGCCACAGTTCAAAAAGAAGAAAGTTGCAGGTCTAAAGATCAGACATGCCCAAATTCAGAGGACTTGACTACTGAACGGGGAATGGGCTCTGAGGATGCTAGACAGTGCCGCAGAAGTAACAATAGCTTGCCAGAACCTGAAGGAATTTATGGTGACAGCGGACTTGAATGATTATATCACGGTAGAAAAACCTGATACTAGGGTGAGTGTCCCACGTAAAGTATATGAAATAACGCTCCAGATGGAGGGGGACAAATGTAGGACAGTAAGAGGTCTCTTTCGGGAGAACCTAACGTTTGGCTATGATATTCTGTTAGCTGAATAAGATTGGCCGCTAGCATTCGTCATGGATTGCCCTAAATGTGATTTTTAGGCGTGTTTGTGTGTCCCACACTACCTATCAACTTTCGCCCTGATGAAGGTGTCACCCCTCTAAAGGCGTTACACCGAAACGCGCGTTGGCGTTTAATTCCTCTCGTGCCCTTGAACTGGTCTCCATCCACCACCTAGAGGATACACGAGAATGTTTCATCCTATCATCAAGTGGCAGTCTTACCATCTGGAGTGTCTTGTGATGTTCTAGGAATGTGTTTGCTTTGAGGAATGAATGTGTATATCATTATGAGTGAGTGTAAGTATGATTGATAGTTATGATTGTTATATGTGGGACACATTTATTTATATTCTCATTAACAATTTTGTATGTTTTATTCATGTATTTTTTAAATTTGACAACCATTTGATACTATGAAAATAAAAGAAAAACTATTTTGTTAATTAACCAGTTCTCTGAAAATTTGAATATAGGTGTCGGTCAGCCCCAGGTGTTGATATGAAATATTAGGACCCTCCTTTGGGCCTTTTGTAATCCCCGTGGGCGGGGGAACCCTTTTTAGTGGTGGTGTTTCTGAATTCTCCCCTGCCCCACCCGCCCGTCATTTATTTGCAGGGGTCCCCCTTTGTATTTGTTATTAATTCTCTCACTGCAACAGATGTAGAATACAGGTACAACCAAAATTTAAAGAGACAAGCATTTCTGCAATACGAACAAGAATATCCTCTACCAAAGAAAATATTGCCTCTAGATCAGTATGAATACATATTTTACACTGACGGATCTGCTCAACAGGCCATAGGGAGTAGGCAACAATATAGCGCAGCATGCGCAATTGTTAAAGGTTGCATGCGGGATGGAAAGTTCCACACAAGTTACACGACAACACAGCCTCTAGGAGGCTGCGTGGCACAGTTGGCAGAGTTAAAAGCGCTGATGCTGGCACTGGTAAATACGGATTGAGAATTCCCCACACTATTTTGTGTGATTCCTTTTACTGTGTGCAGTCTTACAATGAATATTTGCAATACTGGGGTCAAAACGGGTTCAAAGATGCAAAAGGTGGCACAATTAAGCATAAAATGCTATCGGAACAGGTACTGGAGTTTAAAACCGAACTACCGAGTGCTCACGTGATTCACACACTGAGTCATCAGCGGGATGGCGTTCACGTTGAAGGGAATTCATTGTCTGATGAAGCCACGAAGGGGGCTGTACGCACGGCTTCCATAGCTGCAATCACTCGTTCTAAAACGAGAATAGACGGAGAGATTATGGTGGCTGTCATTGCTTCACGCAAGAACAGCAAAGCACTACCAAAAAAGTTTCCACTCAAGTACTCCTACAAGTTAGATGCCAATAACATTCCATTTGCTCAGATTCCTGGAGTGGGTGATAGAGTAATTCCAAACATGTATCGTAAATTAGGTTTAATCCTAGCGGCACACGATGGGATATGTTCTGCTCATGCAGGAGTTACGGCGACTGTTTCTTTGTTGAAACAACGCTACTGGTGGCCTGTGTAAAAAAAGCAGACTAAAGACTATGTCTTGCAATTCGACATCTGTCAGCAGATGAAAGGTTCCACCGTAACACGTCCAGCGCAGACCCCATTGTTAATATCTGACAAACCAGTAGTGTGTGTTTATTTGGACCACTGCGGCCCCTTGAAAAGAGATGGGGCTTACAGGTATATCATGGTAGCAGTGGATTCCTGCTTGAGATTTCTATGGGTGTGGCCCCAGCGCTCGGCTGGCACTTGAACTTTCATCAAAGATTTGCGAGTCTTTATAGGGACATACGCAACTGGCACATTACATTCTGACCAGGGTCCTGCGTTTAGCTCTCAGGCTTACAACGAGGCCATGTGAGGATTGGGTATAGCAATGCGGTACTCATCTCCATACCATCCCGAGGGAAATTCGGTTGTGGAGAGAAAAAAACGAGACTTAAAGCAGTCTTTGACAGCTAGAGTATTAGGCACGGGTGAGAGCTGGGTAAAACATCTGTATGGGGTCCAGCGGGCTCTTAACAATATGCCAAGAAGTTCTCTAGGGGGGTGTCACTCCTTATGAGGTCCTATTTGGGACAAGAATGTGGGTACCTCACCTTGATTGTGAAGTCGCAGTGGCGGATGAAAAACCATTTGACATCCATGATCATTTGGCTGTTTTACAGGATCTAAATGAATCCAGGACACAACATAGTAATGTCCACCTGAAGTAAACCGCCATTGGGGAAGTCAAATCAGTTACAGCAAGACCTGCCCGGATCCCAAAAGTCGGTGATCTGGTCAGAGAGAAAATAGCGGACAAGAAAGAATTGGGGCCATCATACAGAAAGCCTGTACCTAGCAATTTTAGGAACAAGAACTGTACTTCTGCTGCCTCTTGCCGTAAAAATGGAGAAAAGATTTGTCTCAATTGACCTAATCAAACCAAACTATGTGGCCGATACTGAACAGTAGGCCACGTGGACTAAAAAGTAGCAGACGCCCTCCTCTCCCTACAATTCAAGAAGTTCAAACGGAAAGACTCATCACGTTCGAAGAGTCCCCTGTACGGAATGATGGACTGTGCAACAATGCTATGAAATTCGTTCCCCTTGAACCTGACGTTCAACTTCAAAATCAAACTCTAAATAACAAACAAAATGCTAGAAGACCAAATACAGATGTCTACGTCAACATGCCTCGACAAGAGCAAACGACGATTTCAACAAATCCTGATGCAATTCCAACAATTGATCGGACTGCATCTGGCTACTTCATAAACTTTGATACATTTTCTTTGGATTCAAGTGAGCTTGAAACGACGCTAGCCTAAAAATCACGCAAGCAGCAACTTAAAGACTTTCTGAACTTTCTTAAAAAGACTTACCTGGTCTCACCATGTGTAGAACTGTGGTTAACTACCGGGATACTTTTCTTTCTTTTCTGGCTATGCCTAGTCATAGTTTTTAGCATGCTTATTAATGGAAAATACATTCGACAAAGCTCTGAAGCCCAAAAAGTGAATTTAATTTAAAAACCACATCAATCATCTCATCGGGAAAAAAGAGACTTGTCATCATTGAACATTACAGCAGTTTCTATACCAGATGGTATATTTTGGGACAATGCTGATTTCAATTTGGCCCGACCGAACTTTTAAAGATTCCACATTTATTTAAAATATCATTAAGTGATATCATTACCTCAAGTACATTTTCCGATGATTGGGATTTTGAAACTGTGAATAATATGTTGTCTGATTTGAAAAACTCTGCTGCGTTTTTTAATAGTGAAACATTGGAAGGCACATCAGATTTTAAAACGATGTATTGCTATCAACATTTTGGTCATAATTTTTTGCATAAATCTGCCAATCCTAGAAATGTGTTCACATACCACCAGTGGGAACATTGTCCAACATCGCTGAAAGGCAGTTCAAAAACATTTACACAAACGTTTCCATATTTTTCAGGGTTTAATATGTTTGACCCAGCCTCATATTATTATAAGGTTGCATCAACATCAGCAAAGAAAAATATGCTAACAAACACCAAGCAAATTTACTCTGCATTCCTTTATTGCCCAGTTGTCCGAAAAAGGTTTCAACTTATGGAGAGACACAATAGACTTAAAATCAGTCTGGGGTACTAGAAAATGGCAGGTGCAGGGAACAGAAGCTTTATTTAGAGCATGCCTCATCCCTCAGCAGATCATGTTTTTGAACCAGGCAGTACAACAGATGTCCTACTGTGGTCTAGCCAAGAACAAGGACTTGAACACACCTCGGCTGCCAACACCATTGCATACCGAGGGTAACGAAACATCACAGAAAGGGATTACAATAGATGACATCATACAATACAACAGATCAGACCCCGATTGGAAGAAATGGTTGATTTGGCCCACAGACACTAATGGTTGTCAGTCAAGATTCATAGGTAAAACCGCAGGGTTTAGTATCCATAGGCCAGATCCGCATTATGTACAGCGAGAACGTCCAGGGGTAGTGACATCCTACAGTGTTGGGAAGTTGTGCCTTGATTGGCTAGAAACCTCAACGCTCACACAGGTGAAACAACACTTATCCTTACTCTCACAAGATGTAGATTTTAGGGATGTTTTACTAGATCCCAGGAAACCACATCAGAAACGTTTCATATATGCTGGCATTTATGCTGCGTATCGAAAAACTGGATAGATTACCATTCACAGTGGCAAAATCACCGACTACGGAATGGCTAATCCCTGGCCACATAACTCTACCGGTCACGACTTTTCAGGTTCAGTATTGCCTTGAACACAAGCAGGCAGGCAGATATGAAAAAAATGGGTAAGGAATACATTAAGGAATCATGGGAATTACAATACAGATTTCGATGCCAGAGTGGGGATCGAGAAGTGTTTCTAAGCGGTACCAACGCTTTTAGTGGATCACTCATATGTCAGACTATAATGCTGCAAGGGGCTTGTAATGGTTCTGTAGCAAACCTGTCCTGTCACCTGAGGGGTGTCCCAGCTGCTGTGATTACTCCAGCATTCGGGCTACTTTCAAATTGGAGTTACTTGATGCTGAACAGTCAAGGGTGCTGTGGAATGCTCCCTGGCATCGCATATCTGGTAACTGTGAGTTCCAGGGTTACTTGTTGTATGCAAGTATTGTTTCCACCGACACATACAGTAAGGGAGGCGCCGTTATGACCTTCACTGAATGTTTCTTTAATATGGTTTGATACTCTAAGCAGAATGAAAGCCCTTCTTCTACAGAAGTCTGTGCCCTTAACCTCGGCTCGAGAGACTTTTGATCTCCCGATCGCAAGGTCTTCGGTAGAGATAGAGGCGCTTATTCATACAAACTGCCCTTACCGTTTCGCAGAAATGGTAAATCGTATCTTTAATATGTCTGATACGAGTGGCATTTTTCACCTATTCAAGACCATAGGCTCAGGACTTGTAAGCACCTTTCAGACAGTACTTGGAGTTATACCAAACTTCATTCACGCCATATTCGAAAGCATCTTTGGAGGACTTCTGCTGATCCTGTTTCTAATAGCAGGAATCCTGATTGTTTTCTATCTGCTACGCAATGGATGTCCCAGTCACCAAGGAGATGGAAAAAGCACTCCTGGTGCAGAAATACCGTGATCGCATTGTTCAACATCTAGGCACGCCTCACCTAAAAGAACTAAGTGCATCTTGGTTCTTGTCATTTCAGCCCGTCTGGATGGACTGACTGCATCTTACCTGTCCTCCGATGCCTGTTTTGCAGAGAAGAATGCGTGTTAGACCTTTGTTTGACACTCCCATCATGTGCGCATCCAGACGTGAATGCTTATTTATTTATTTGTTTATATAGCACCTAAATCGACACCCGAAGGGGTATCTCTGCGCTTCGGACAGGCAGCATGAATGTGGTGCTACTGTGGCTGAATCAGAAGCAGAAAAAGTGGTCTTGAGCAACTTCCTAAATTGTAGGTGATCGGGGCATTGTCTCAAGTGCAGGGGGAGCTCGTTCCAGTAGCGGGGGCCAAGATGGGAAAGGGCCTTTCCCCCTAGCGCCTTATGGATGGTACAACAAACTTTGAATTTTACCCGTTGGTGTATTGGAAGCCAATGAAGCTGCAAAAGAAGAGGGCGGGAGACAGTACTAGAGGGTACATTACGGACTAGTCGTGCCGCCGTTTTCAGAACTACCTGCAGTCTGCTCAGCAAAGTCTCATTAGTAGAGATCAGTAGACCGTTGCAGTAGTCCAGACGGCTTAATATAAGTGCCTGAGTCAGAGTCTTCCGAGTAGAATCAGGAAGCAGAGGAAAGACTCTGCGAAGTAGGCCCAATGTATGGAAACAGGCGCCAGCTGTCTGAGCAGCATGCTCCTTCAGAGTAAGGGCTTGATCCAGACGGATGCCTAAGTTCTTAACAGTGGATTTAGGGGCTGGAGGAGCACCCAGGTCAGCCGGCCACCATTCAAGAGACCATAATAAGGGGGCTCTCCAAAGAGCAAAACCTTTGTTTACCAAATGTTATGCTGGAGGAGATTACTCTTCATCCAGTGTGAAATGGCTCTCATACCAGAAGAGAAGGTCAACTGTACAGAAGGAGTAAATTTGTCAAAAGGAAAGAGTAGCTGTGCATCGTCGGCATAGGATAGGGGGGTGAACCTATACGTCCTCAGGAGATTGGCCAAGGGGGCAACATAGATAATAAACAGTGAGGGGCTCAAACATGAGCCCTGAGGTACTCCCCTGGACAGTTCCATGGGTGCCGAACGATATGGGCCCAGATTGACGGTCTGGGAGCGAGCAGATAGAAAACTCGACATCCACTGAAAGGTAGAGTTTTCTTTAATCCAATCTCCTTCAGTCTCCTGAGCAATATCTGATGTGAGACCGTGTCGAACGCGGCAGATAGGTCCAACAGCACCAGAATCACAGAGTGGCCCTTGTCTAGGGTCATCCTGATGTTATCCGTGACCACTAGCAGAGCTGATTCAGCCCCATTACCAGGGGGGGGTCACGCGGGGCCCCCCCTTCCCATGGCCGGG